>NC_135316.1:98495744-99244077 GCF_048772815.1 Callospermophilus lateralis | reverse complement strand
TTCAAACAGTAGAATTTAATTCAAATCCAAAGGAAAATTTTAAATGGCTCCATAGAATTAACTCACAAAGATTTTATTTTGTAAATGATTTCATATAACTGTGCAGTTCTGGCAATTTCCACTGTTATGACCAGGCAATGGTGCTTCAAAGCTAGATATACATAGTATAGAACATACAAATGTTTGGTTAGAATGGTCCCACAACTTAAAAGAAAAATTAAGCTAGGCATAGTAGAGCATGTCTGTAATACCAGCTACTTAGGAGGCTGAATTAGATGCCAGCATGGGAAATTTAGTGAGACCCGGACTCAAAAAATAAAAGAGGGAGGGGCTGTGGCTCAGTGGCAGAGTGCTCACTTAGCATGTTCGATCCTCAGCACCACAGAAAATGTAAAATAAAGATATTGTGTCCAACTAAAACTTAAAAAATGAATATTAAAAAAAAAAATAAAATAAAAAAGGGAGACAATGGGGTGGGAAGTGGGATGAGTGGAGGAACTTTGGATGGCATAAAGGGAGGGAGGGAGGGGGCAAGGGGGTAGAAAAGATGGCTAAATGAGACAGATATCATTACCCTAGGTACATGTATGATTGTACATATGGTGTGACTCTATTCATGCACAACCAGAGAAGCTAAAAATTCTGCTCCATTTGTGTATAATGAATCAAAGAGCTTTCTACTGTCACATGTAACTGATGAAAATAAAAAATAAAAAAAAAAAGAGGGATTAGGACAGTTCAGTGGTAAAGCATTCCCTGGAATCAATTCCCAATACCACACAAAAAGTAAAAGTTAATAATAATGCTGGTTTTGGAAAGGCAAAACAGAGAGGTTTCATGCTAAGTTCCGAGGATCAGAATGCAAAATGCCCATGACAGAAAAACTTTTGGATCAGTTTCGACAACTGAGATGTTGGCTGAGAATAAACATACTTGCCTAATGATTCTTGCTAATTATTTTATGAAGAGTTATATGCACATATAGACACTTGATGCTTTTGGATCACCAAGAAAACAAATGGAACATTTTTAAGTGGAACTAATCATGAGGATGTTGAACTACAGAAACAATGTACTGTGGCAGAGAAGGGGGACAAACATATAACCAAGTTAAGAAAAATCCTTAATATTCACAAGTAAAAAAAAGCAGGCAACAATTTATTTATATAGGAAAATGGAGTAATGTTAAAGGAAAGATGAAACAAAAAACCCCAAGTATCCAGAAAACCATTCACCAGAAGGAAAAACACTCCATTTCACTCAGTGCCCACCACACTGCCAAATTATATATAGTAAATTTAACATAATACAAGTCACTTACTTTTTCCTTCCCAACTGCCAGGCCAATGAGACTGATGCATTCAATAGTTTTCCCTCTCAAAAGTCTGAGTTCCTTTTGAACTGCATTCTCAACAATGTGCTTCAGTGATGGCATAAATAAATCATAGTAGGGGACAAACTTTTCTTCTGCAGTATCTGCAACTGATGCAATGGATGTCACAACTTGTTCCAAAACTAATTTGGTACCTTTCTGAATCAACTAGAAGAAAAACAAACAAAATAAATGAATTAAATTAAAACAACAACCAAATCAGAAATCATTTCAATTTGCTACTTCCTTCCAATTCTTAAAGGCTTCTCTGAATTACCTCTCCAAAGAGCAAGAAGGAAACTGTACATTTTGAAAGAAATTTCTATTAAAAAAAATCATGTTGAACTATTTATGTGGCTTTCTCTCTCTCTTCTGTTAACAAAGAACACCTTGTTTTTGCTTTATCTCAACAATAACAACAACAACAACAACAAAAACCCCCACAAAACCAGGTGGTTCTAGAGTCCTAACCTTGACTCCACTTCAATTTTTAGTATCCATATACCTTAATGCTTTATTGTTCTTATCTTTTACTCACTGATTTCCACTATACTGTTATATTTTGTCCTGACCTACTATGTTTCTATGGAGAAAATTACTTCTTGGGGAATTCTTTTATTTTCTAATCAAACGCTCCTTGGAGGATCCCACTAAGGAATTCTGGTGCCCTCTCTGGCACACATTTCTCTTTCATGCTGAAGCTTAAGAAATGACACTGTTCCCTGTACCAAAGGCCTACAACGTGCTCTAGCCTCCTAGGCTTGCAACAATGCTTCCTAGGTATCTGTAGCAGAGCCCATGCTGTCACCTTGCAAATTTCTAAATAATTTCTGATTCGGAAATATCTGAGACCTAGCAAAAATTTTCTTCTCTTTCCTTCACCAATAAAAAGTATACTCTCAGTAGAGCACTTCCCTTTGTATTACAAATTGTACCAAGCCTTAAAGAAGTTATCTTAACTCCCTTTCTTCTGCATTTCAGCATTTGCTATGTTTATTATCTTCGGCCCTCCTGCTACCCTCTTTTCAAACAACCCTGAACATTATCCTCCTCTTCACCTCATCTAAGCAAACTCCATCCTTCAGTCTTTAAAATACTGGACTCTTGAAGGAATGACAGGGAGACAGACTCTCCCTACACTGCAGCCCCCTCTATTCAAACCCAATTGTGAAGTTGTATTGGACCCAACTATTTGTGATTTACCAACCAAATTATCTGCCTTCAATGTGGGTCCATAGCTGTCTATCTTCATATACTTCGAAATTCCTCTGAGCATATTTTTAGCCTATTGTTCACTGGACACTGAAAACTCAGGTCTATTTGAAACTCTACTTTCTTTGGATTTTAATATAATCATTTCTCATTTTTCTCTTCTTTGACAGTGCTATGCAAACGGTAGTCTGTGAACTGTTACTAATCCACCCTAAGTATAGGAATTGAGGGTATCAGAAATTATAACAATGTGCTGATAACTTCACATATATTGAATCCCGTAAAAAGACCATACAAAACAGTCTTTTATTCTTTATTCCCTTAGAATTATTCAATTCACTTTTATAGCAAAAATCCATTTTTTTCTACTTAACAACAAATTGGGCTTTGATCCTTGTTTTTCTTATCTGTGTCTTCTCTCACATCTGATAGTATACTCCTGGCACACTGCTATACTAAAATCACTCAACTATTTCAGCATACACTCCCCCCTTACTTAGACTATAGCTATGAACCATCTACTTGGATAATAAGCCTTATTTTAAAAATTCAAATTATTTACAGAAAAAAGGATTTTTTTTCTATACAGTCTCAATTCTGTCGCTCTGTAGAATAGTTAACACATTTTTACTTGCTTCTTATTATACTTTGAATTTGGAATCTCCCCCAAAGGCTCATGCAGCAGTATTCAGAGGCAGGGCTTTAGGAAAATGATTGAATTATGAGAGCTCTGACCTTGTAAGTGGATTAAGGGCCCCAGTTGGATGAAGCATGTCACTAGGAGTACATCCTTAAAGGGTATATCATGTCTCTGGCCTGTTCCTTTATTTCCCTCTCTGCTTTCCAGCCACCATGAGGTAGGTGGGCAGTTCTATTGTGAGTCTCTGCCTCATCACAGACCCAAGCAATGGAGCCAGCTGAACAGACTGAAATTGTGGGACAAAAAGACCTTTCTTCCTTTAAGTTGATTTTCAAAGATACTTTGTCACATATGAGAATTATCTATTCCCACTAATTTCCATCATTATCATCTATGCCCCTCGGAGAATGATGGTGTGATGACCTTGCTTTCAACCTTCCCTCCATCTTTTATTTATGCCCCCCAATGTTACCATATTCCTTATCTACTATGATGTTACCATTTGCTGAGCAAAAAATAACAAAAAATGGTTCTTCAAAGTTACATATAACAAGTCAAGAAATTTTTCTCTTTTGTTTTTAAGGCAACTCACAACACCAATTTTACCTAACATTTAGGCTGGGTGTTTCAGTTTCAATACTGGCCTGTTCTCTGACTGAGCCTGAATTACTCTACCGAGAATAGTTTGGCTCTAACTTTCTATGTTGATAGTCTTACTGAAATCCCTCTTTCTCCAGGTCTTATCCAATAACTAATCTAAATTAATCTATAAATCTATAAAAAGATCTTAAAGAGAATCTGCTGGGTGCAGTGGCACACACCTGTATAATCTTAGCAGCTCTGGAAGCCAAGGCAGGAGGACCACAGTTTAAAGCCAGCCTTAGTAACTTAGTGAAGCCCTAAGCAAGATACTGTCTCAAAATAAAAAAAGAGCGGGGGAGGCAGTTCAGTTGTTAAATGCCTCTGGGTTTAATCCCTGTACACCCCTGACACCCAATCTTAAAACTCACCTCTTGAAGTTTAAGTACCATAATAGAGTGCAGATGTTTCACTAAATTATCTAAGTATGGAATAAGTAGAGACTTGGGACAGTCTTCAGTAAAGTTTATGAGAGCAGCAGCTGCATGGGCCTGTACCCGTTGGTTGCCTTGGTCTTCCATGGTCTGGAGCAAAGCTGCAATCACCTGGGAAATGAAACCAAATAAATAGGCATATAATTTTAAATGCAATCCCTCTTCTTACAGTTTGACTGGAGTATTTGAGGACTTGTTATTTACCTTTTCATGAAATTTCTTTTGGAAACCAGGTGCAAAATCTGTAGCCATCTGTCCCACAGCATTGCAGGCAGCATATCTTACTCTTGGATGCTGGAATATATTCCCTTGTATTAGTAAGAACAAGGTTCCATGTGAAACTACAGTTATGATTACAAATCAAGTATTTACTGGTACTTACAGGATCTTGAAGGAAAAGCAAAACAAAATTTACTATCTCATTTAGAATTCCTTCCATTTGCTGGTGGCACCCTTCGCCAATTGCAGATAAGGCCATCAATCCTGCATGCCGGTATTTCCAGTCAGCTACCAAAAAGAAATACATCCAAATGAATATTAATTAGATACTGCAAACATCATTCTGGAAGTGGAAAGTATGCAAATAACATTCTTATATGGAAAATAACAAAACATTTTACTCACTAGAAAAATGGCAGAAAAAGTGCCAGACTGGACTTTTTCATCTTTAAGACTAGTTTTGTAACACCACTTTATTCCGAAAACTTTTCCATGAATTTACTATAAGCAATAAATACCTGGATTTGGTGTCATACGTTGCTATTTTTAAATACAGATTTATTGATTACTATGATCACATTACTTTAAATAAAGAATAAAGAATTAAATAAAGTAAAGAATTTAAATAATTTTTATTGAAACTTATTTGTATTCTAATAGTAACAATGGCTATTTGCTTTTAGGTTAATAGAATATTAACTAAACAATGTTTATTTTACTGGCCTCTTCTATTTTAGTATGATTTTCCCTCTCATTTCTAAATATTTCTATTTACTAAAAAACAGTCATAAGTTATGCTTCTTCCAATTTGTTGTGTAACAAAGCAAGATAAATAAAACATAGGTCATGGTCTGAGTATACGGACAGCAACAATGATTCCAAACCGGGACCCAAAACTCCTGAAATTCCCCAATGTCCTTTCTGGGACTGGGGTTGGGGGTAATTCATTAGGTCAAACTGACAAAAACTTAGCTAATCTATTTAAAAGTATTTACAAAAATGCAAGTCTTTTGTGCTACTTTGGTGGTGGTGGGGTGGACAGTCATTCTTAATAGTAATGCTATTTCTGTTAGTATTTCTGTGATGAGCTTTTCATTTTAAATGAATATTCACAAAATATTAACACAGTATGTATATTTTCAATTACTCCATATACTTTTTTGGTTTTTTTTGGGGAGGGTAGGGTGAGGGATGAAGATTGAACTCAGGGCCACTAAACCACATCCTAAGCCTTATTTAGAGACAGGGTCTGAGTTTCTTAGTGCCTCACTTTTGCCAAGGATGGCTTTGAACTCAGAATTCTTCTGTGTCAGCCTCCTGTGCTGCCACTGGGCCCAGCTAATTCTATATACTATTAAGTCAAGAAATCTCAAATGAGTAATAAACTTAGGAAGAGAACATGTGAACATGTGATAATAATCTTTATGTACTAAACATTAAAGAAGAAAGGCCAATTTACATCACTTAATGATCTAGAAAGTTATCCATATTTGATTCAGAGAATCTGAATATAATCTTATTTATTTCCAATGTATGGAATTATGGAAGTATGTTTAGCAGGAATGTGATGGCACTGGTAAGAGGATAAAAATTTTACTGTTTATTATTGAAAGCAAAAGCAACAAATCTTTTTGAAATAAAGTAGCATATGGTAAAGAAAGAATATATTTAGAGAGGGAAAAAAAATAGAATGCTGTGGCCAGGCATGATGGTGCACAACTGTAATCCCAATGGTTTAGGAGGCTGAGACAGGAGAATCAAAGCCGCCTCAGCAACTCAGTAAGACCCTGTCTCTAAATAAAAGATAGAAAGGGGCTGGGGGTGTGACTCAGTGATTAAGCACCTCTGGGTTAAATCCCTGGCACCAAAAAAAAAAAAAAAAAGACTGTTGTATAGAAAAAAAAGTTATGTAAATGATTCTTCCACAGCATTAATTACTATATTATCTTCAAACTAGAAAATATGTATAATTTTCCCACTATTAAAGCATTTTTCACATATATAAAATAAATTCCAGTCTCCAGCCTGGGTGTGGGGCAAGTACTATTTTCCCATTCTATAGTCAGAAAACTGAGATGCAGAAGACTTGTTAAAAGCCTTACACTTAGCAATCAACAAAGTTTTACTAAGAGTTCACAGCCAGTGTGATGGTGCATGCCCATAATCTAGTGAGCTGTAATAGACAAACTCTTTAACTACAAATCAACCACAGTCACAATAAATCCACTTGAAAAACTGTGTCAATCAATAGAGAAACAGAAAACTGTTAACCTTATGCAATTTTTCACTGTCTTTGGGTTTATTCTTTATTATTCTTTATTTAGATTTATTCTTTCTAGCAGCTCCTATAGGTCAAGCAATGTGTCTTTTTTTTCCCCCTACCTATGCCTTTGGGAAAAGATTCTCTAAGATGGGACTGGGGTGGAGACTACTTTCCAGATCCAGAATCAGAATCACATCTTTAAAAAGAGGCAATGGTTTTTGACCATGCCTTTTTTGGGATAAGAAAGAATCTTAAAAGGATAAGAAACTAGGTGAATATCATAAGAGCAGGAGTACTCAATCATTCAAAGCTGCTATTATTACTGAATCTTACTAATTTAGGATTCCATAATCCTGAGGGTGGAGGCAGAGAATATGCTCAGCCATACGGGAGACCTAGAATTCAATTCTTAGCATTAATAACTAATTAATAAAATTAATAAAGAAAAGATCCTTTAGCTATGGTTTAACTCTCATTGCCTGGCTCTTGCAATCTATTCCATGTAGATAAAAATACTCATATACAGTGTCCTAGGAATGTAGCTTTCTAGGCACAACCTATAGCATCATAAAAACAAAACAAATACTCATAAAAGAAAAGCCAGGACTTCTGTAGAAAAATGTTGGCATTAACATTATTTATAATCAACAAATCTATTAATATTTGAAAGGGATTGTTGAATGCTATGTGACTATTAAAAAAATGAGGCAGACTGTTACATAGTGATATGATAAAATGTTGAACAAAAGTTTAGTTAAGTTCTCTGTATCCATATTATATATTTACATTAAAAACATCACACACATGAATAAATGAAATCAGAAGTCTCAGAGAACTGACAACAATGGTCATTTCTGAATATGAAGTAAAGGACTTGAAACTTACACACTTTTGTATTTTAATTTTTCAAAAACACCATGCAGGTTAACTTTGCAATTAAAACAACCCCACAAATTAAAATAAAACATACACTTATCTTTGGTATTGATAAAAACTACAGGTATAAGGGCTGACAACTAACACAGTATTACATGTAAATAACCTAAATATTTCTGACTACAGAGCTAACTATAATTTCCTTTAGAGTTTACATACTTTTTTCCTAAACACTGATGCCAATTTTGTGAAGAGGAAACTGAATAATTGTTTCAGTACTGAGAAAAATATTCTTCAGCTAGTGACTGAATGTTCCCAAAAATGACTAAATAAAAATTTCATCAGTAGAATACAAGAATTAGGTTAAATATTCCACAAACGCCATTTGTTAAGAATTTAACATTTAGAAAGACTCATTCTACTATGGTAGCATTTGAAGCAGATAGCTTACGGTTTTGAAGCATTTGCATAATGTGTTCCTTGATCATTGGCAGAACAAGCTTTCCACCAAGTCCACAAGCCATCCGGTCTAAAGCGCTCTCACCAGCAACTGCATTGCTAGATAAACAAAATAATGTAATCAAAGACACACAAAAAATGTTGCACTGTACATACTTCTATCCATGTTTTTAAACTGGGATTGAGAAAGAATTCAAGCAGTCTTTTGCATGTGATATTCAATGATATTGAAGTTGAATATTAGAAACCCTACAGCTTAAAAAAAAAAAAAAAAAGGAGGGGGCAAGCATAAATAAAAACTTTGATCATGCTCTACCATGATACTTTTTAATAAAAGTCTTCTGTCTTGCTGGGTACAATAGCACACCTGTTTGGCAGGCAGAGGCAGTTCAAAGTCAGCCTCAACAATTATGGAGGCTCTAAGCAACTGAGACCCTGTCTCAAAAAAACAAATAAAAAGGGCTAGAGATGTGGCTCAGTGGTTAAGTGTCCCTGGGTTCAATCCCTAGTTACCGCTTGCCTAACCCCCCAAAAATCCTGTCTGAATCTTTTTCAGAATTCAGAGATAAAAGTGGGAGGTTGATGAACCTTGTGTATCTCCCTTCCTAAAGATATCCTTCAAACACAGGATTGTCCACCTCCCAATATTAACTTATTACTCATCTTTAAAGGAATACAAAGTGCACTGCCAAAACTATGCACAGGTGCAACTGTTTTCACTGAAATGATCAAGGCACAGAAGCATTTGTACATTTATTCTGCTCACAGCTGCCAAGACTAATAGTATTTTGTCATATGCATAATCTTTAATTGTTCTGTGAAGACAAAACTACAAAGATAAAGTTATAAATAATAAAAGTTTTTATTATATAAAATAATCTTTACAATAGGACTTTGGACCTAAAATTTTTTATTTTGAAAATATACTTATGATCTGCTTATTCACAGATAAGAAAATCTTATTCATTAAATCCAGAAAAACGTTTTGTAAGCTTAATGTAAATTTAAATATCATTTACAGAGCAAATTAGAGGACAGGTAGCACAATGTTATGGTAATTGAACCAGAGAAGGAAAATATTTAACCTGTCTTCTCTTCAGCCTAATGAAGGTTTACTTTCATACACTTTAAAACAGTACTGAAGCCAGAAATTAATCTTGAGTTCAACAATGTGATTAAGCCTCAAAAATGCAGCATGCATATTGTTTTATCGTGTGCATGTATGAATATGTAACAGCAAGTTCCATTAGTATGTACAACTATAATGCACCAATAAAAAGTGGGAAAAATGCAGCAAATATTCTGCAAGCCAAATGTTTTAAAAAATTTTTATCTTGGTTAATTTAGCAGCTTATAATGTACCAGTCTTTTGGGAAAATAATTCAAGTTCTTTATAAGAAAGGTAGTAGAATGATGCACTAGGAAGAACAAGAAGTAAACTAATATTAAACCTCAGCTTGCTAACTGGCTATGTAACCCTGGACAAATAACTCATCTTCACTCTTTGATTTCTGCCATCTATAATACATGTTAGGGACTACTGAAAAAAATCAAGTGGTAGGCAATTCAGGAGGGTTAGGAAGGAAGATCACGAGCGTTTAGGATCAGGGATTAAGCAAGACCTGTCTCAAAAAATAAAAAGGGATAGGGATGTAGCTCAGTGGTAAAGGTTTCTAGGGTTCAACCCCCAGTAAGTGCTCCCTCCAAAAAAAGAAATTAAAACAACAGAATTTGAAGTGCTTTTTCATATGTCAGGTATCATCATCAGTAATGCACAGCAAATACAGATTTTGGCTCACTTTTCCATAGGAATTTAGATTCATGGGACCTACCTAAGCTAAAACATGCCAGTACCACACAGTATTACTGTCACTCGGTGTACATGTGGTACATTTTGCGTTTCTAGTTTTTTCAAAAAAGATAACTCTCTTTGTTGTTATAGGTAGCTTTCCTGATTATTTATAGAATACAGTTTTATGTACTATTTACAATTAAAATAAACCATGTCTTTCATTAAACATTAACTTCAAATTACATTAAGAAAAATAAATAAAATACAATTTGGAAAATGTTATTCATAAATGCATATAACAGAAAGGCAAAGTGTCCCATATTCCAAATTTAGAAGTTTAACAGCATCCAGTGGTAGCCCCAAAGCTCTCACTACCACCCTAGACCCAGCTCCACCAGTAATCGATGTGATTACCTATCAAAATCATCATCTTCTAGTTCATCAGCATTTGCCCAGTCCTCATCTTCTTCGAGATCAACCATCATTGCTAACATCTGAGGAACTAAAGTGAAGAATTATTTCATTCCTGAAGACTGTGGCTTTTATTACTTTGTCAATATCACCATTTATAAATAAGAATTTTAACTTAAGTTTTACTTTGCCTTTAAGAAGAGTAAGACAAAACAAATATAATAGGCCCTCTGCATCCACAGGTTCTTCATCAGTGGGTTTTAACCAAACTCAGATTAAAAAATATTCAGGGCTGATGGGGGGACTGCCTGTACTAAAATTTGTACCACTTGTCATATTCCTTGAACAATACATTTTAACAATAATTTACATAACGTTTTCATTACATTAGGTATAAGTAATCTAAAAAAGGCTAAAAGTGAGAGGATACGAGGTTACATGTAGTTATTATGCCATTTTATAAGAGATCTCAGCATTATGAAATTTGGTATTTACAAGAGGTCCTAGTATTAACTGTCCCCAGATACTGAGAAAACTATATTTGTCTGTTCCCCCAAAAGTTGACTTCTTGTGATAATTGCTTTGGATCTTATTTTTTTCCTTTAAAGTAACAAAAACGACATTTAATTTTTTTTTTAAAGTCAAGATTAACCAATTATGTCCCATCATCCTATATAAAGAACACCTAATAGAAACCCATGAAAAATTTTAAAGAAACCTTTTAAAAAAAAATTGCTCCATTTAAGTTTTTATAGGCAATCTATAGATTAAATGGGACATAATGATTAGGGAAAACAGTCAAATTTCCTCTGAACTTCCTACTGCAGTCTCTCATATCCCATAACAAAATGAATGTTTCATTCCTAATTTTTATACTTGAATCTATACATAAAATTATAGTACTCTTCTATTTTTAAAAATATGATAAATGGCTTCATGTTTATACTTTTTGGAAATCTGTTTTTCAACAATCATGAATTTCACAGAATTCCATTATACCAACAAACTACCTATCGTCCTGCTGAACATTTTGTTTCCAGTTTTCCTCCCACTAGGAAAATTTAATTTAATGAGATTATTACGTATATCTCCTCCTTGACAAGTTATGAATCTAAATACGAAGTTGTTACAAATATCTTCAATAGTACAAAAAATCAAACTGCTTTCCACAGTACTTGCATAAACTTCCACTGATCAGATGAAGAGAGGGCCTTGTCTTATTTCACAAAAATGTGTGAAGTGCCCTGGAGCTAGAGAGTAAGAGCCCTGTTGGCTGCACACCTTTCAACACTTGACAAGTTGTATTCCACAACCACACTTGTTCAATTGGGGCTCAACAGTGCTCATTAACTATGTCAGAGTTATCTTTTGTGAATTTCCTCTTCTTAGCCTTTATCTATTTTCAATATACCAAAACTTTGTTGACTGTGCACATTGTAATTATTTTCTCCCAGTTTGTGGGTTTTTTATTTTCATGTAGCATGTATTGACTTAATCCAAAAAATCTGTTTTATATCAATTTTTGTATCTATGGATTGTAACTCAGTCTTAAGAAAAAAAGTTCTTCATTATTAAACTTTACTTGTGAAATGTACCAGTAATACTGAGGCCTTTCATCCACCCCAAATTATTACGTTATCTGGAACTGGGATATTTTTTCCTACTAAAAATAACTACTTATCTCAACCATATTTGGTGAATTTCCTTTTAATTCAACTTTATTTCCATGTGCATGATTTGCTCCTACTCTCTCTACTCTGTTCATTTCCACTGTCTGTATCAGTACTATCAATGAATTCTAAATTCTTACGACTTGATAAGGCAAGAGCTCAAATACTTTTCATCAAAATCAGCTTTGCTTATGAATTGAAATGCATTCTGCTGTCATGCATGACAACATGAGAACAAATTAATTAATTAAAAAATCAAATTTTCTGCTCTGGGAGCTATATTCTTTCACAAAAATCTTAAGGTCAACTTTATTAGGATTTTGACTAAAATAATATTGGATTTATAGGGTGACTGAGGAAAACTGATGTTTAGTTCTATTAGTCTCAATGTCACTTGATTTTTTTTTTTCCCCACAAAGGTCTTATACATTTTTTAAATTTATTCTTAGGTATTAAAGGTATTAGCAAGTCATGCCTACACTACGTGATCTTTCCTAGTAAATTTTCTAAGTGATTCTTATTAGTTCATATGCACACTATTATTTTTGGTTTTGTTGTTTTCTTGAAGTCCTGAAAATTGAACCTAGGAACTGAACCTAGGGCCTTGTCCATTCCAGGCAAGCACCCTAACCACAGAACTATAGCCCCAGCTCAACTTTAAAATAATCAGTTCTAACAATTCATTTATTTATCTTTTTGTAGACAAGCACACAGCCTACAAAGAAACAATATCTATCTTTTTTTGCCAATACTTATAATTTTTTTTTTTGTAGTTGTAGATGGACAGAATGCCTTTATTTGTTTTTATGTGGTGCTAAAGATCAAACCCAGTATGTTACACATGCTAGACAAGGACTCTGCCACTGAGCTACAGCCCTAGCCCTACTTACGTTATCTTGACAATGTCTGGAACTGTCAGCACAACAGAAACAGTGATAGTGGGAATATTTTTCTGTTCCTGTCTTTAATGGTAAAGTTTCTAAAATTCTAATTGCTACTTCTTTATAAAATAAAAGGTAGGTGCCACTACAAAAACCAAAAAACAAAAATAAAAACAAAAAACAACCTTGGTGATGTATTTTCTAAACTAATGGTTCAGATACCAATTAGCACAGAAATAGCTAGGTCAGAAACCATCAGTTCAGTTTGTAAATCTGTATCCTAGACACAATAAACATAGTATTTCCACAGTACAACAGTCATGTACATTTCTCCGCCAAAGAGTATAAAACAAAGCAACCTAATATAGTAAAGAGAGCTCTGATCAGTGTTAGATTTGTGTTCTAATCTTATCTTCACTTTACATACCACAATTAAGTTATCTCAGTTTTCAGCTTTCTATTAGATGTCTAGATATTCTATGATTACTTTTAATTCTATTGACTTTGTTCAATATTTTAACAAAAAAATGGCAATCTATCATACTGTTCACTATAGCAATTTTACTTAGCAGGCTTTCTATGGGTCTGCAGTCTTTAAAAAAAACAGCCACAACAGTGGGTCCATGCATACACATATAAAGATCCATTTCCCTAGGTTCATCTGATTTTTAAAAGACATCCATTATATTCTCAAATAAATCTGAGAAATCACATAATCCTTAGTACATTAATCCAACAATTTCGCCACATTACACACAAACTGTTTGAAGACCTCTGACTTACTTGTCTGAGCAACAATATTAGTGTGTTTTCTTAACATAGCAGCTGCAGTCTCTGAGAGTGTCACGATCACTTCAAGGGCAAGCTGGCGCTGCATGTTGTTGAGGCTTGTGTCTCCACATAACTACAAAGAAGACATATTTGTATACATTTAATAGTTTAGGTTGTTACTTGAAAATAATATGCACAATATTTACTGAACTGTTTAATTTACCTTTAGACTTAGCTGTAGAGTTGCTTCCAAGTGAGGACGCAAATACTTTGGAACGGTATCTGCAATCTCAACAAGAGACTTTAAGACTGAATCATCATTCTGGTAGCACGAATCATTTACAGCCTAGAAAAAACAGAAAAAAGTCTCTGTTCAAGACTCATTTTATGCTTACTTAACCAAAACATCCCCCCAAAGGCAGCCAATAGCAAAATAATATTACTAAACCTTTTCCCCCACCAAATAATTTAACAGTCTATATTCGGCAAATGTTCTACACATATACACCCTTGTTTTGAGGACTGTTAACTAGAAACACAAAAACATTTAAATCTGAGCCAGAGAAAATACAAATCAAAGCTGCAATAAAATATCATATCAACCCATATACACTGGCTATTATCAAAGTGAAAAAATAATAAATCTGGTGAGGATGTGGAAAAAGGGGAACTGTAAGTTGGTATAGCCATTTATGGGAAACTGTATAGGGGTTCTTCAAAAACTAGAAATAGAACTACTATATAATCCAGCATTCCAAATATCCTGTGTATGTATATACACAAAGGAATTAAAATCTGTATGTTGAAGACACATCTGCACTTGTGAATTACAACATCATTTATAATAGCAAAGAATCAACCTAGGTGTCCACTGACAGATGAATGGATAAACAAAATGTGTTATATATACACAATGAAACATTATTCAGTCATAAAAAAGAATTTCTATCATCTGCAGTAACACTGATGAAAAATAATATGTTAAATTAAAATAAGTGAACAAGACAAACACTACATCATGTTCTCAGATATGTGGAGTTAAAAAAAAAAGTTGATCTTCCTTGTGTACTAGGCCCAAGGCCCAGAGTTTCATCCCAGCACCAGCAAAAAAAAAGAAAGAAAGAAAAAAGTCAAAGTAGAGAATAGTGGTTACCAGAAATGTGGGGGGGGGGGGGAAGGGATGAAGAGAGGGTGGTTAATGTGTATAGGGGTATAGATGGAATGAGGAATAATTTCTAATTTTGTATAGCACAGTAGAATAACTACAGTAGATAACATTCAATGACATATTTTATTTCAAAATAGCTAGAGAATATTTTGAATGTTCTCAGTACAAAGAAATAATCAATGTCTAAGATGCCAGATACACCGATTATCCTGATTTGATCATTACACACTGTATACATGTACTGAAATATGACTGTACCCTATAAATATGTGCAATTACAATGTCAACTAAAAATAAATATGTATTAAGATAATCCAAGTTAAATTAAAACCAATAAAACTATAATAACTACAACAAAGACTGAAGGCTGTTGGGAATTTTTTTTTAATAACCAACTATCTCTTTATTCTGTCTTTTCTATATTCATGTCCCAGTCTTTTCCATACATACAGTAAATACTAGATCCTATGATATGCATTAAAGTGTTCAACATTACCCATTTTATTTTTCATTGATACTGAGTTTGGTCTCTGTGGTTCTTGGGCATTTTTTTTTTTTTTTTAAATCTACCATTATGCCAAAGGAATAAAAATTTCTGGAATTAGGTATAAAAAGAGTAACACAACTTTAGGTGATAAAGTACCAAATAACAACATTTTTTTTTTAAAGAGAGAGAGAGAGAATTTTTCAATTATTATTTATTTTTTTAATTTTCGGCAGACACAACATCTTTCTTTGTATGTGGTGCTGAGGATCGAACCCGGGCCACACGCATGCCAGGCGAGCGCGCTACCGCTTGAGCCACATCCCCAGCCCAATAACATATTACACTAAAGTTTTATAATAGACCTAAAATATCTATTCAGTATGATAACCTGGGGAGAAAAGTCAATAAATTCTATTAGTATCTTTTTATCACACGAAAATCATCTGATGCCCTACATCCTAACATAGTGGTTCTAAACAGAGCTAATGATGAGAAAAGGCCAGGGATACTTGATATCCTATGACACAAAAGCTTAGAGGGATTCATACAATCTTTTCATCATGCAACTCACATGATCACAAATGTCAAATATTTATAAAAATGATAAACTATGATCTGAATCTAGAAATTCTTAAAGTCACAGATCATTTTTTGCCTGGTTTTAATGTACAGTTGACTATTTGAACACTGAACCAAACAAGGATCAAACATACATGGAAAAAATTCGCATTTGTACTGATCTTGTATGACTTTTTCCTTGTTATTATTTTCTAAATCAATAGAGCATAACACCTATGTATGAGCATTTATCCCTTATTAGGTATTCTAAGTAACAAAGAGGACTTGAAGTATATAAGAGGATATGCGTAGGTACATACAAATACTATATGATTTTATATAAAGGGATTTGGGCATTTAGACTTTGGTATTGGCAAAGGGGCTGGAACCAATAACCTGAGGATACAGAGGGATGACTATATAGTGACACCCCTCCCCAATGTAACTACTGTATAAACTGTGGCACTGCAGAATGGATACTTTGTTTCAAAAATCTAGAACTTCATTACTTCACATAATCAACAGTAAGAGTAGGGTTTTTTTTTTTTTTCTTTGCCTCCCGTTATTCTATTTTTCTTCATTAATTAAAGGTTCATCTGTTTTTACAGTGTTGGGGGTGGATGAACTCAAGGGCATTGGATGACCCAACAACATCCACAGACATTGTTGGTTTTTTTGGTTTTGTTTTGGAAAAGGGGTCTCTTGTTGGGTTACCCAGGCTTGCCTTGAACTTGGGATCCTGTGGCTTCGGCTTCTGAAGATAATGGGCTGTCAAGTGTACAGATGTGTGCCGCTCTGCTCAGCTGACACAATACTTTAAAATGTGTTTCTTTGCCTAATAACAATATTGATTGTTATGTAATTCTTATTTTATTTTTCCTGTTTTCTTTATGGGTGCTAGAGATTGAAACCAGCCCTTTTTATTTTATTTTTATTCTATTACCACTACTACTAGTATTCCACTTACTACTACTGATGCTACTATTAATTTTTGACACAGTGCCTTGATCAGTTAACAAGGATCTCACTAAATTGCTGAAGCTGGCTTAGAACTTGGGATGCTTCTGCTCACCTCAGCCTCCCAAGACAGGCAGGGGCCACCATGCCTGACCTCTAGCTTACTTTCATGGTATTCAGAGAAGACATGTGGTGTGATTTCATCCTTTAGACTTTGTTGAGATTTGGTTTATGTTCCCTTTTATGGTCAACTTTGGTAAACATTTCATATTCACTCCAAAATGCATACTGTGTAGTCGTGGCATTGCAGTGTTCAGAACATGCCCATTAGGCGAAGAGTGTTCATGATGTTGCTCCACTGTACTTTGTTTCTATTTACTTATTGCCTATTTCATCAGCTGCTAAGGAATGAGTGTTCTCATCTCCTTGCCATAACTGATTTGTCCATCTTTCATTTTAATTCTGTCTAGTTTTCATGTATGTATTTTGAGTTTATTTAACTAGTTGAACACTAGCTTGTTTATGCTTTCTGAAAGATTTAACTGTTATTATTGTGTATGTCCCTCCTACACCTGGCAGTGTATGCCTTGTATACACATATATATACCTTGAAGTCAGACTGAAAATAAATAAATGACTGGGTACAGTGGCATATGCCTGTCATCCCAGTGGCTCTCGGGAGGCTGAGGCAGGAGGATCGAAAAGCCAGCATCAGTTTTGTGAGACACAAGCAACTCAGTCAGACCCTGTCTCTAAATAAAATTCAAAATAGGGCTGGGGGATGTGGCTCAGTGGGTGAGTGACCCTGAATTCAATCCCTGGCTACCTCCCTCCCCCAATAAGTAAATAAATACCTTTATTTTGTTTACTTAGGTTTTTTGTTTTGTTTTGTTTTTTATGTGGTGCTGGGATTGAACCCAGTGTCTCACGCATACTAGATAAGTGCTCTACCACTGAACCACAACACCAGACTGAGAACACCATTAAGTGCTCTTGCTCAGACTGTGGTCTAATTGATTATCCCCTCAGTTTGGTCTCTCTCTCTGTCTGGGAGATAGCTTCAGAGAAGTCTTCATGACTCTCCCGGGGGACAATTTTCATTTTCTGCTCAGAGTGTGTCTGTTTACCTCTACCCCTGTCCATCTGACTGCTTCCTTCTCTCTCTTTCTCCCTTTCTTCTCCCTCCCTTCCCTGTTTTTCTCACTTGTAATCCTAGAATGTGACCCAGGATGACTACAGGGGTCTTCAACAGGCTGCTCCAAATGCAGCCTCAGTCTTCAAGGGGAGGACAGAGCTTGGGTATATTTAGGGCTGACAAACATTGGCTGCACTGCTAGTTTTTATATGAACACTGCCTACTATGTGCAGACAGATAAAAATGAAGATAGAGCTGGCAAGCTTTCTCCAGCTTAAGTTGACCCAGAGCATGTGGTGTTTTATGTTTTAGTCTAGGTCAAGAGCCTGTGCTTTTTTAGCCAAGGCAGCCTCTCTTAGAGCCCTGTTACAGCTTCTTATTACCAATTGTCTAAATGTACAATTTCGGTCTGTTACCAAATGTAAAATGACTTGTGGTTTAAGAAAATGCTTATTTCTTAGAAACAAATAACAAACAACAGCAAAAAGAAAAAGAAAATAGTAAGAGTAGGGACTGGGGTTGTAGCTCAGTAGTAGAGTGCTTGCCTTGCATATGAGGCATTGGGTTCAATCCTCAGCATATTAAAAAAATAACTAAATAAAATAAAGGTATTGTGTCCATTAAGAAATATATATATGAAATAGAGCAGTATTGCATGGTATTTGACTTACCAATGATACCTCCCCTGTTTAGCTACTGCATTTGTATATATCACTTAGAAATCACTTACTCCACTTTGAATTTTAGTAATGTTTCAGCATTTTATATCTGGAAAAGTACACCATTTTATTATACATTACTTTTTATTTCCTTGTATTTAATTTTAGCCATTTATTGGTATTTAAAAATATACATGAGTTTTACTTCTTATGCATTTCATTTTAGGATAATATATGGGAAGTAGCAAAAATCTGTCAAAACAACACAGTTTGGAGTTTTGAAAAGTTAAGAATCACTACTCTAGCTTATCCAACATTATTTTGCTGATTTAGGCAGGAAGGTACCCTTAAAACATTAACTTGTCCTTGAGTACTAATAATGTAGTTTTAATAACAAACTACTTAATTTACAATGTACTCTTATAGGGAGACCAGTGTTTGATTTATGATACTACCACTTACTACACTGTAAGACTTGTATGAGCATATAATAGGCAATGAATATTTACTTAATAAATGAACAAATATACCTCAAAACCCTAAAGAAAACTTGAAACTAATGAATATTAATATGGAATGTAATTATTATTTATTCTATACTATTTGTTTTTTACCTGTAAGAATCCAGGTAACAAATCTGCAAAATGTTTGAACAGAGCAACATTATGCTCATTTGCAAGTATGAACGCAGCAGTAGCTCTAGCAGATAATGTCCTGATCTAAAATAAAGAGAGTAAAATAGGACAAACATGAGAAACTTTTTTGATATATTCAAGGTCAAGTTTTTTTTTTTTTTTAACTCAGGATGAAATTATTTTCAGTAAAACTAGCACTTACAATCTTCTAATACATAATTTCACAAGGTGGATTAACTTAGATGTTAAGTAATGGAATTGAAATCATTTACCGATGGATGTTCCTGATCTTGCATACACTGAACTAACATCCGTTTGATGACGTCTAAATAGTGCTGCTGCTGGTTCCCAAAAATTCCAGGGAAGTTCCTGAGAAATGATCCAAAAATACTCTTTAAAATTACATTTTATCCTTGTAAAGTGTGAGGAAGAATCTCTAATGAACTGTTCACCTGGCTCAAAACATGCATTAATGTTTAGGCCAAATATATACACGTGCTCTAAGGAATTCTCTTTCTGGGTTGAGTGAATGGAAGCAAACAGCAAAAGCTTGAACTGGGCATACAGATTACTCAGCAGCCTATTTCCAGCCCATGCTTTATCTTTACCACTATGTCGCAACTGGAAACTGACCTGAAGCATAGGATGGGACAAGAGCAAAAGATTTCAGATGGTAACTATAGTAATCATGCTTTCTGACCATCTGTTCCTAGTCTTAGTGACCCAGGGAATTCAAGATCTATTTTACTTTTAAATGTAGTAAACAAGTCAGTTGAATGCTTTTCATTCTTTCTATAATCTGAATTACTTAAATAAGCAAAATATTGTGATATTTTAACAAACTTCTCTAAATAATATACAAAATAATATAACTTGACAACTGAAGTAGAAAATGATGACTAAAAACTATACATCTGGGGCTGGGGATGTGGCTCAAGTGGTAGCGCGCTCGCCTGGCATGCGTGCGGCCCGGGTTCGATTCTCAGCACCACATACAAATAAAGATGTTGTGTCCACCGATAACTAAAAAATAAAAAAATATCAAAAAATTCTCTCTCTCTCCTCTCTCTTAAAAAAAAAAAAAAAAAAAAAAAAACTATACATCTAATGGCTCACCTGAAAGTTACAAATCTAACATATACTATTCATTTTGGTGGGGGCGGTACTGTGGATTGAACTCAGGGGCACTTGACCACTGAGCCACATCCAGTTATACTTTGTATATTATTTAGAGACCGGGTCTCACCGAGTTGCTTAGTGCCCTGCTTTTGCTAAGGCTGGCTTTGAACTTGGGATCCTCCTGCCTCAAACCCCTGAGGTTTTGGCATGCACCACCGCACCTGGCACTAATCATACTTTAAACAGCAGAAAACTATGGGAACACTGTAGGACAAAAAATAATCACCTAATTCTAAACTTAAACCACATGTTCACACACTTAGAAGTTTGTTAAAATATCACAGAAGACCCAGAAAACACACTGGGAATTCACTAGCACTCTCATTTTCTTTTTCAAGATACCAATATTAAAGTGATTTTATAAAAGCTACAATTGGTAGTGTATTAACCTCCAAATAAAGGAAAAAAAGCAAAGCCATTCAAGAAAAATTCTGGGATCCTAAGACAAAAAAGAAAACTGCAGAGTGAATGAAAAGCTTCATTTCCAACCTCCAATGTTGCTTTTAATTCAAATACAAAGCTTATATGAAGACCTAATTTTTATTTTAAGGCCCCAAACCAAAATTAGGCTAAAACAATCAATTAAAATGTGTTTTGGACTTTCATGACATTAAGCTAAAAATGACAATAACAGAAATAAAACAAGATCAATGGATATACCAGAATATGTGAAGGGCAGCTTCCCGCAGTCCCATATTTTGAGAGCTTACTGAATCGAAAAGGAACTTCAAACCTTCAGGCCACTGGTTGTTGCCATCCTCATCTAAAAGGGAAAAAAAATCCATTTTGAAGCCAAACTTCAAAATATTAATGATGAATCCCTTTAAACCTCATTCAAAATATGTAATAGTATGTCACTTGTTCTGTATTTTTAAAAATGCCAATAAAATTGAGTTCTTTAACCATAACAATGGTCAAAGATTAATTTAATATTAATGGTATTTTTTGTATAAAATATTAGGTTTATAATTTCTGTATATGGGTTACAAAAGCACAGAGTAATATTTTATATTTATTTATTCATTTTTGGTACCAGGGATTGAACAACCAGGGACACTGATTTACATCCCTGGCCCTTTTTATTTTGAGATGGGGGTGTCTCACTAAGTTGAGAATCCCAGGACTAAGAGAGGGTATTCATACTTTTGTAGTTTTAAAGTGCTATAGGATAGTATCAATGTTTACTTTTTTTTTTATTTACAATTTTTTTATTGGTTGTTCAAAATATTACAAATCTCTTGACATATCATATTTCATACATTAGATTCAAGTGGATTATGAACTCCCATTTTTACCCCAAATACAGATTGCAGAATCACATCGGTTACACATCCACATTTTTACATAATGCCCTATTAGTAACTGTTGTATTCTGCTACCTTTCCTCTCCTCTACCATCCTCCCTCCCCTCCCCTCCCCTCTTCTCTCTCTACCCCATCTACTGTAATTCATTTCCCTCCTTGTTTATTTTCCCCTTCCCCTCACAACCTCTTATATGTAATTTTGTATAACTCAATGTTTACTTTTTTAACAAGAGTTAAAAATCTAAATTTTTGTGATACTTTGTAATAAAAATGAGTAGAACCACAAAAGCTATTGTGCCACTTATAAGACTCATTAGTTATATTGTTCCAAAAACCTTAAGGGTTGACTAGGAGATTCAGGTCAGCCCGAACAATATAATAAGACCCCATTTCTTAAAATAATAATAATAAAAAAGTGTCGGGGGTCCTTGGTGCATACCTATATTCCCAGTGACTCAAGACACTAAGGTAACAGGATCACAAGTTTAAAGCCAGTCCAGGCAACTTAGTGAGACCCTTTTTCAAAATAAAAATAAAATAGGCTAGGGCTACAGTATCAGTTGTAGAGTGCCCTTGTGTTCAATCCTCAGTAATACCCCCCCCCAAAAGCTGATTGTCAGTGTGATATTTGATCAGACAGTAAAATAAAATACCCCATTCCCAGACCCTCAGGCATGCTAGGCAAGCCTTCTTTTACCACTGAGTTATATCCTTAGCCTTAATAAAATACCCTTTTAACTGCCCCTTCAGCATAAAACATAAAAGATTATACCTTAAAGGGGATAAAGATGTTTGCTTTAAAAAAAAATTATTTGAAAATGTTTCCATTATTAAACAATTTAACAAGAAATGTCACCTATAAACCTGTGCACCACACATTTAAAACCTGAAAAATGAATTATCTATTCTATTTAAAAATATTCAAAATTAAAGAGTTCAGTGGATTTTGAATTTATTTACTTGAAAAATAAAAATCTGAGCCAGCAGCAGTGGCACATTCCTGTAATTCTAGTAACTTGGGAGGCTGAGACAGGAGGATCACAAATTTGAGGTCAGCCTTAGTAACTTAGATCCTATCTCAAATTAACAACAGGTTGGGGATGTAGCTTGGTGGTAAAGTACTCCTGGGTTTAATCCCAGGACATCCCCCACAAAAATCCAAAACATATTTCTTGCTGGTTTCTAAAAATTTGTAGATATCAGAAAAAATGATAATCTGCTAGTTGTTTGACAAAATTAAAAAATTAGTGTCATAATGTACACAAAGCACAATCAACAATGTTATATTTTTTGGGGGGGAGAGGGGGCTGTGGTTTCTAGGGATTGAATTCAGGGGCACTCAACCACTGAGCCACATCCCCAGCCTTATTTTGTATTTTATTTACAGACAGGGTTTCATTGGACTGCTTAGAGTAGCTACTGAGGATGTCTTTGAACTTTGGATCTTCCTGCCTCAACTTCCTGAGCCGCTGGGATTACAGGTGTACGCCACCATGCCTGGCTAATATTCTCCTATTTAACCCCTATTTCATGAGGTAATCCTCTTAATTATTAAAAATGTCATGTAGATGAATTCTGCTTGCAATCACAACTATGAATCCCTATTCAAAATTAATGTATGCAGCCGGGTGCAGTGGCACATGCATATGATCCCAGCAGCTTGGGAGGCTAAGGCAGGAGGATTGTGAGTTCAAAGCTAGTCTCGGCAACAGCGAAGCACTAAGCAACAGTGAGACCTTGTCTCTAAGAAAAATACAAAATATGGTTGAGGATGTGGCTTAGTGGTTGAGTGTCCCTAAGTTCAATTCCCAATACCAAAAAAAAAAAAAAAAAAGTATGGGTTGAGGGTGTAGCTTAGTGGCAGAGCATGTACTTAGAATGCACACATAAAATATATACAGTAGTACATATGTATGATTTATCACTATACTTATATAATTGCAAAAGCCCCAGGAATTCATGGATTTCAACTTCAATTGGCAAGTTTTAAAAGATTAATTATTTTCTTTAATAATTCTGGTGATTGAACTCAGGGCCTTGTATATGCTACGGCAAATTCTCTATCACTGAGCTACATCCCAGCCCTTTTAAAAAAAATATTATTTTATAGGTCCTTTGAAAATTTCATAATTTAAGACAGGGTCTCATTAAGTTGCCTAGACTGGCCCTGAACTTTTGCCAATTGGTAAGCTTAAATTACAAAGTACTTTATACCAGGAGTTAGCCTGTGCTTCCAAAACTTCACAGATTAAAGAGGAAAATATAATTGGCAACTTTCAAGCAAATTACAAAACTATATTTCCATATGGATGTTTCAAATACCAATAGGTAAGTATTATGACTAGATTTTATAAGTACCTATAATTTTTGGCTGTAATTGAATAATCTATAATCATATTCATTTTGAATAGAATAAACCAAATTCTATTGTACTGAGAATCTTCTTCCGCAAGATTCCAATAGAGGAAAAAAAAAGGGTCTGTAACATAATTATACATGTACTTGCATACACACCTATTAAATTCCTGGCCAATTCTGCAGCAATGTCACAAATTTTTTTCCTCATGCTAGACTGTGTTTCCATCTGAATAATCATCAGTAGTTCACTCTTGATGGCAGTCTGAACATCTGATGGAAGAGTTGGATAGACTTCATCAAATGCAGAGGACAAAAGACGTCTTAGGAGTACAGCAGCCATTTGTCTAGCCTTTAAATAGATAATAGTGTTAATAACTTCATGCCTTACTAGAGAAAATATTTTCAACAGATTCACTCTACCATTGCTGTATTTCACTATCCTATTTTTATAATTTATTCACAAAGCATCTTTATTTTTTAAAAAGTAAAACATAATAAAACTCTTTCAAATCACATTAGTATGTATAGAAAATGCCATACCACAAGTCATTTTACTTACAAGTGAGAGAAACTCCTAAGCACATTAGAATTCAGTAGAAACAGTTTTGCTGTGATAAACTCTATAATTCATACTTTAAATACATTACTTAGGAGAAATACTTTAAACTGTAAACCCTAACTCTTTCCTAACTCTTTATCTGGTTCTCATTCTAGAACAAAAGTATTTTTCCTACCTTAGCTTTAGGCTTTCAGACTATCTTGTTATACAACCACTCTTTTTCATTAGGGTTTTAGAAAATCTGCTATGAAATCCATTTATCTTTATGATTCTTTTGCTTTGCTGAGACTGGCTTTGGATTCTCCTGTCTCGGCCTCCTGAACCACTGGGATTATATGCATGTACCACTGTGCTCGGCTCCCATTTTTAAATCTATGAAATATATTTAAGTTTGGAGTTTTCTATATAACATTCCCCGAGATTATCAAATGAAAGATTGCAAACAGAAGGCCTGATTGGGCAATTTAGCAAGACTCTCTCTCCAAAAAAAAAAAGGCAAGGATGTAGTTTAGAGACAAAATGTTCCTGAGGAGGCTGAGGCAGAAGGATCTCTAAGTTGAAAATCAGCCTCAGCAACGTAAGTGAGACCCTGTCTCAAATCAAAATTTAAAAATGGGCTGGGGATGTGGCTCATCAGTAAAGTGTCCCTGAATCAAATCCCTGACACCAAAATAAATAAATTTTATCCTATCAAACCAATAAATCATTGAGAATATCAAACCAAAATCTTTCCTGCTTTCATTTTTTTCAGATCATTATTGCTTATTATCACTATATTTTGGGATTGTGACCAACAAAAAAAGGTAAGCTATACAAATAAAAACTTGCCAGTTGTCTCTCTCGTGCTTTTCAATAAGAAATCCTTTTGTTGTGCATTCTATGGTAGGCAGCAAACTTAAAAAACTTAATATATATGCTCTAGAAAGAATTCAAAGCAGTTAAAATGTTCATAGATGGGGTTAAAATCAAGTTTAATTCTTGTACCTCCTTAAGGACTGAAGCCATAATCAAATGAAGTTAATTAATACTCATCATTTGGTTCTAAATCTTTTTTTTTTGAGAGAGAATTTTTTAATATTTATTTATTTATTTATTTTAGTTATCAGCGGACACAACATCTTTGTATGTGGTGCTGAGGATTGAACCTGGGTCGCACGCATGCCAGGTGAGCGCGCTACCGCTTGAGCCACATCCCCAGCCCCTCATCTGGTTCTAAATCAAATTAAGATTAAGAAAAAGTTTAATACAAGTTTTAAAAAGGAAATAATTTTCACATTATTCTTGGCTTTAAAATTTGTTTAGGAATATAACTTGCATTAATCTCTCAATGATCCAAACAGCCATTTGTTTAACTGCTAGACGTTTACCTTTTATATGCTTCTTCATATCTGGTATTCATTTGAGTTACAGATAAAAAATATGTTACTAAGGTAAAGAAGCACCATTTGACATCTATTTAAAGAAAAACTTGGGCATTGTCATACTGCTTTCTAAGTGCTATGACAATATGAAATTGCCAGTGTGAACTGAGTGAAGAAATCAGGTGAAACATAAAAGTTTAAGTACAACTCCATTTCCATCAAATATTACTATAAGCATATACAATGTGACTTTGGGCAAAATCTTATTCCATAAAATCTAAATGCAATGCTTTATAGGCAAGATAAGTTTTCTAGAGTTCTTCAACACCTTTTTTCAAAGTAAAGCGAGAGTCAATGACACTCAATACTTACAGGGTATTACCTGTATAAAGAAAAAAATCAAATACACTAAATGCAAAGGAAGAATAGTAAGAAAACTATAAAATCCTAATACTTAAATAGCCCTGTTTTATTATAAGGAAAAAGGAGACTTAAAATTCAAGCAAACAAGATTCTAGAAAGTGTCTCTGTTCCAAACCATCTTGCTAAAGATTCATCTAGACAGGATTATAATCATAAATTTTTATGGATAAAATATATTTTTCAAAATATTTGTAACATTAAAATACTGAATAAATATCCTCCTTTAGAATGAAGCTTCAATGAAAAGAATTTTTATAGATTAGAAATCACTTCAATTTTAAAAGTTAATTATTTATAAAGCCATTAAGTTTTATCTACCCTAGACATATCATCTTATTTGGAAAAAAGGAAATGCTCATACAATAGGTAGTACTTTAAAAACTTTCACATCACAATTTGTAGGTAGCTCTTAGCCAAAAAGTTCAAAGTTTAAGTAAAATGTAATAATAAATAATTCTCATTATCCTCTCCTGACAATCATCCTAATCGATGTTTAGTAAGAATTTAATATTCTCAAATATTAAGGAAGTACCTCCTCAGCAGCTGTTGTATTTCTGATGGCTTGTAAGAGGAACGTGATCTTTGACTGACCTGGAATATTTTCATAGGTTTCCTACATGGAAAAAAAATTAAAGTTTAGAATATAAAGTCAGAAAAGTTTGTAACTCAGAAATGAAATGAGAAATGGGAAGCACCCATGCATAAGCCATCTGGGTCTAGTGTCAACAATTTCTATTGACATGAAAATATACTTTGAGTAGGTTATGAAAGAGGATATCCATTTACATATTCTTTTCTATCTAGCTTTCTTAATACATGTTTCTAAGGTGTCTGTATATTTTCTTACCTTGGGCTCCCTGGTTAATACATTAGAGAGTGAAAATACTGTAGAAAATGATTTAAGGTATTCTGAAAAATAAGTGCTCAACTTAACATTACCTTATATTTTGGGGAATGACTTATAAACATTTGTTAGACTAAATGATATAGAATTAGTTTAAATCACTACTACTTAAGCAGCACCAGATATATACCTCAGATTAAGCAAATCAAAGAAAGGAAAGTATTCAAATTCTTTATGCTATGTTTTCTTTCAAGCAAGGATTATATTAAAACTATATTATATACATAAATAAATGGTTACATTTAAGAGAAATTTGGTCAAGAGATTTTTATAACATTTCTAGATCTATTAAAGTTTTGTGCCTCAGAATAATTTCCTCTTTGTTAATAATATAAAATCAGAAGAAATTAAATAAGAAGCAGGTATCAATTAGAAGATTGTCAATATGGATCAAAAAACAAGTCCCAACTATATGCTGGTCATAAAGTAAGTTGAAGGGAACACAGATTCTTGTGTGTGTTCAAAAATTCTAACACTAGGGGGGTTAGAAATCAACTACTTGGAAATCAATTTAAGAATACTTGGAATATTTCCCCTTAAAAATCTTCTTAGTACATAAATAATAAATATCATCCACTCTCATTCTATTTCCTTTAAGGGTCTAATGTAGTTAACAAATTTTTTTTTTAGCCATCTAAGTTCAAAGACCTTGCCTGCTCTCTAACATCGCACTTTTATAATCACCTGGCTTCTATGGACAAAAGCAACAAGATGAACAAGGCTACTTAGAATCCAGGGTTACCTCATACCTTTTAAGTGGTAGATGGCATCCCTGAGATATTGATAGAATCAAAGCTTATACCTTACATGACTTGCCAAGATCAAAGATAACAAATGACAGAACTCTGGTCTTCTAAGGCCAACCATACCCTAAATATCTCTGGCATTGAAGGCTCTGAGTTTCATCCCTGGAGGTTCACTCTACTTAACAGCACAGTTCTATTTATGCAGTGCTACGGTTTTCAAACTCCCCAAACCTATCTCTAAGGAAGACCTTCTGATAACCTCAAGTTCTACTCTAATTAAAAGTACACAGGATTAAAACAATGCTGAAAACTGTGCCAAAAAGCATTCATGGCTGAGAAGATGGTCTGAATTTATTTATTCCAAAATGAGATAATTCATGCAAAGATATTCAAAATCTGATTGCAAAAATGAATATGTAACTTGAAATATTTCAATTAATTTTTCCAAAGCAACTAGAAAAGCAGTAAAACATCTTCATTTAAACAGTCTCTCACAGGGAGCTGGGGATATGGCTCTTGCCTAGCATGCATGAGGCCCTGGGTTCAATCCTCGGCACTTCAGTACCACCACCACCAAAAAAGAAAGTCTCTTACAGTAAAATAAAAATCTCTTTTAATTCCCTTGCATGTGGCATAGCCCCAGATACACTGTAAATGCAATAAATGGCTTACGCTTAAATTTCCAGTTTTCTAAATAGTTTTTAAAAAACAAAATCTTCACTAAGCTATCAATCACTTTCAGAAAACCTGCTAACAATTTTGAGGATCTCTGTATCTCTATCCTTGTTCAGGTAGAACAAGGATATTGATGTGATTATGCCAATTCCAGTAAAGACTTATAAACATGACATCAAATACTCAATACAATTACATACTAGAGTGTGGTGGTAGTGTTTAGCATGTATGAGTGACATCTAATTCCTGAGGTTCTCACCACTGCATACAGCCTTAAAGTCTCAGCCTAAATAGGCAAATTTTGTAAGGGCAGAGATGGTATATCTCTAGTACATCAGAATACAGCAATTGCTATAAAGAATATTTCTAAGACTGTGCCTAGCACTAATCTAGATCGGTTCAGTAAATGTTACCAGTGTGGTGATAAATATTTTAATTTCATTTGATTCTACCACAAAGTCCAAATTTCATCTCCCTACTTCTCTGCCCACAAAGGAAAAATGCTAGTAAGTATTCTTCTCACTCATTCCATAAGTATTTATGATGAGCCTACCTTGTGCGAGAAGATGGAAGAACAAACTACTTTTACCTCTTGAAACATCTTGGTCCCTCAACAATCAGGCATATTTTTCAATATTATTCTCCTTAATCCGAATGATTAATTTCTACATTATAATCAATGAGGAGTCATATAAAACCCATGCATATAATTAATACAATACTTAAGCTAACATTATATAAAAATGTCCAATCATGAATACTGTTGACAGTCAACTGGGAACTACTTGTCAATTGTTTATTCAGGCAAATTATTTTATTTTGATACTTGAAGACATTCAAATAATTTGTTCAAGTATGGGAAACATTTTCTGTAAAGTTAAAAAAGAAAAATCTTTGCAGTTTTTTTTTTTTTTTTTTTTGGTGGTGGTGGGGGGTACTGGGTATTAAACCCGGGGGTGTTTAACCAGTGAGCTTCATCCCAGCCCTTTTTGAGACAGGGTCTTGCTAAATTGCTAGCGGCCTCACTAAATTGCTGATACTGGCTTTGAATTTGAGATCCTCCTGCCTCAGCCTCCTGGTCACTGGGATTACAGGTATACACCATGGTACCTAGCTTCTTGCAGATATTTTAAAAATAGAAATAAAATATAAAGCCTATCAAATAGCTAATACAATAGGAGAAATTTCAAAACTTATGTTTTGCAGCCCTTCAACAAAATATAACAATAAAATCTCCTATTGTATTTGGTTTTATATTTGAATACAAATCATTTTAGTCAACAAATTGGTATGTATGTACCAACTAAGTATTTTTATTTTAACCAAGTAAATTACAAAGATATTTACTAAGTACAAGCCAATTCACTTCAAGGGAAATATTTCTACATTTGCTTTATCAGATTTGATGCTGAATTTTATTTAGATTACTCATAAAAGGCTTATTTCATAAGGCAAAGAAAAGGGAGGCAGGTACTGAGATGTCCTTATATGCAGTCAATTTCTCTCAAATATTTTCCTAAGTAGCTCTATTCACAGACCAACTTAGTACTAATTATATGACACTAAGAGGCTTGCTCCTAGCATTTACTTTTTTGACAAATTAAGAAAATTCTGTATCTCAATACTTATTTCACATACAAATATATTCTCAGGATATAAAAAAATAATAAAAAATAAAAATGTAGTATCTAGATGTTTTCACTAGCAACAGGGAGACTGAGAATAACAGTACTTATTTCCAATTGTTCTTTATGAGAAAATGTGCTGAATGCTGCTAACTACCCCCAAAGTGATGTAAGTGATAAAAGATTTACAACAGGCACCAATTGGAATTCAAGCTGAACCAGACACTGGTATTTAGTTCAATAGAAGGGAGATTCCCCACTAGGCTTGACAATAGAGACTTAAGCAAGTGGAGGAAAGAGGGAGAATTAAACTAGCTTACTAATTACACTGCTGTTCTGCTTTGTAACAGCATGGAAATTTCTATTATGGGTTAGGATTAAGAATTTACTTTGGTGAAAAATCATCTCTGGAGTTAGTAGAAAGCATCAACATGTTTTTTAGGATCATCATATCTTGAGAGCAAAATTGAGGTAACTAATATATGCATATTACTTCTAAATACAAATACTACTTTTAAGTATTCTAAAAGTAATCCCACCCCCCCAAGTATGCAAAGACAGGTTTACAGGTTAACATATAGCACTATTATTAAGAACAGAACATAAAAACCATAATTATCCATTCACAAGGGACTGTTTATATAGATAATACACCTTGTCTATATAATGAAGTCTCTAGCTGCTTAAAAAAACTCTTCAGTGGTAACATGAAATACAATGGGTGAAAAATCCAAGCTGCAAAATAATGTGTGTATTGTAAGCCCATTCAAGAAAAAAATGAAGGTATACACCTATGTTTGTAAACACACATTTTCAAGGAAGATCCAGAACACACTTGAAGAACGGGTTAAAAACTATCTGTGTCGTTTGAATTCTTACCCTGAACATATCTCACATGCACAATGAACAAAAATTAGGACAAAGGTAACAGTTTTAAAGTGTTTTTTTTTTCATACAAAAGTGAATTTCCAGTATATTAACTTCACTTATTACTAAACCATTAAGTATGATGATGTGTAAATCCTACCCCATTCAAAGCACATATTAACAACATTGTCGTTTGTTTAAAAGATAACTCTCAACTCTTCAGGCCAGTTTGGGGGGGGGAAAAACACATACATACACACACACACACACACACATATATGTAAAAATAAAGAAAGACCCTCCTCCCTCAATTTCCTTATCTATATGTAAAGTAAGTTTTGGCTCTGTAAAAGTATCTCAAAAATCCCTCCGTGAATCTTATAAAAATCTTCAATCACATGGTTGCAAAGAACTCCACGAATAATCAAGTTTGAGGGTCGACTGGAAAGTTTCTCCCTTTCCTCCAAGTATCTCCTACAAGCCCAGGTCTGGACACTGACAATGTCTTCTACGGAACGAGCGTGTCTTACTGCTTGCTAATCCGCAGGTGTATTTCAAATAATGTCTCTTGAACTATATCCGAGAGAAGGGAGAGAGATGCAGGTTAGAACTAATGAAACGGAGACTCCAACCTACGGTGCTGGCTCAGATGGACAACGGAAGTCCCGTGCATGCCACTTAGGAGACCGCCAATCTCCAGAGATCAATGAAAAGCGGTCTGCGGGCGCGCAGGGCACGGAGGGGCCGCTCAGGAAGCATCCCCGAAGGCAACTTCTCAGGACTGGGCTGCGTGGACCGGGCAGCGGCTCCTGACGGGACTAGACCCCGGGACTGAATGGGAAGAAGCGAGGGAGCGAAGGCAGGGCTGGGAGGGAGCAAGAGCAAGGCAGAAGAGGAGCGAGGTGCGGGTCCGGGTGGCCCGGGGGCTGGGCTGGGCGCCGAGCGGGCCCGGAGAGCGGGAGGCCGGGGCGCGGCGGCCCGCCAAGTTGCGGCCGGGCCCGGCCCGCCGGCGGCCCACCCCCTCGGCGCGGCCGCTCCACACTGGGCGGAGGCGGCATGTCAGGCGCGGCCGCACGTGTGCGCGGGGCGGCGGGAGGCAACCGGCGCCGGCGCCGCGGCTGCAAGGGCCGGAAGGGCCCGGGGCGCGGCGAGAGCCGCGGGCCGCCTCACACGTGGGCTGCGGCCGCCGCCCGCCAGCCCGGCCTGCGCGGGTCGCGGAGTGGCCGAGGCCCGGCGTCCGGGAAGGGGCGGCGCGCCGGCTGGGGCCCGGGGACCGGGGCGGCGAGCTCGCTTACCTCCGCCTGTTTCCGGACCACATTGTCGGGGCTGAGCAGGTTTCCCAGGAGCAGGTAGAACTGTTGCTGCTCCGCCGCGGCCGCCGCCATTGCGCTAGGCGTGAGAAAGAGAAGGAGGGAGGGGAGACAGGAGCCGTGAGGCGCGCTGGCGGGCCGGCGGGAGGGGCGGGGGCGGGCCCAGCGCGGGGACCGGCACCAGAGGCGGCTCGGGGCTGGGGGGCCTGGCGGGAAAGGGCGGGGCAAAGGGGAAAGGGGAGGACAGGGCGGGGCCTTGCGCCCTTTCACCCCGCCGCGGCCGCTGGAGCCGGCGCTTCATTGGCCTGGGGGGCGGGGGGCGGGGCTGAGGCCGCCTCCTCGGGGGCCGCGCCGATTGGCCACGCTCCCTGCAGTGCCGTCACTGGCCGCGCGCGGCGGGCCGCCGGCTGAGCTATGGGGGGGCGGCTGACGGCTTAGCTTCCCTTCTGGGGCTAAGGCCGGAGCTGAGACTGAGGCTAGAGCCAGGTCCCGGACTCGACCAGAGTCGAGTCGCAAGGGTGGGAAGCGGGAGGAGTCGGCGGGCAAGCCTGGCAGCGGCGAGGGGCCAGAGGCCCGGCTGGGAAGGAGGGGCCGGCTCCTGAGCGCGGGAGATTTCGGCGCCGCCGGCTGGCGGGCCTCCTCCCTGTCTGCCCCCAGCCCCTCCCCGCAGCTCGGCGAACGGGCCCAACCCTCTGGGTCCCCCGCCTCCAAGATTCCTAGCCGCGACCCCCCGATAAGGGAGCCCTTCGAGGCACACTTCCCCTTAAAGCTCCCCCACTCCTCCGACGCCTCCTGTGTCAGACCCTCCGGTCTCCCCCGGGGCCATGACTCAGGCCGCCCCTTCCTCCCGCGCGCTCACCAGTGACTCACACTCTGGGCTTGCCCGGAAGAGGGGTTACTCAGCCCAGCCTCCTGCCCGTCGAGGCCGGGGGACGTCCACGTAGCTCATACGCCCCCGCCCCGCGAGCCTTGACTGTTCCCTGGTTTGGGGTCCCGTTCTTTCAATGACTGAGAAACTGCCCTCCCTAGCGAGGCGGTGGATTGTAGGGCTGACCTCTATTAATGAAGTCCACCAGTGCCCAGGGGCCCAGACACCTGGTTTGAGTGGCAGCTCTCTGCATAGGTGCATACAAGACCAGGCTGCCCTCACTGCCCGGGCTGCCAGGGCCACGAGATCGGTGTTCACACCATCTTCCTTCTGCTGAGACCCTGCTGTGTTCAGTGTATTTGTTGATTGGGCTGAGGGGTGACAGTGGAAAGAAACAATTCACTTTTGCCTCAAAAGGACACTGTATTCCTAGTGAGGAGGTCCAGGTGGGGTGAGATGGAGAGGAGTTCTACATCTCTGGCAGCTCCTAGTATTTAGGGAGTTTAATTTCCTGTTGGCTATTTCTGCTCTTTGAAAGTCTTCTTAAACATTTGCTCTTAGATGATTTTAAAACTTGGCCTTGTGTCGCCTCCTGGCCACTGTGTGCAGAATCTGAACTGAGGCTCTGGGATCCACATGGAGTTGTGATAGCCAGCCAAGATTTTTATGAAGGAATCAAATTGATTAGTAGAATTCCCTCAGTAAGTTTTAGCTGTAGCAGTGTTTTAGCTTTGAAAACTTCTCTTCAGGAGGTTTACGGACCTATATTTGTAGAACTGAAGTTTCTTTTTTCATTCATCTGTCACAGTATTTCTTCAAAATCAAACCATTATGTGCATGTTAAGATTCTAAGGAGGCTTTTTCCTCACCCAAATTTCTTAAAATTTAAGGCGTTACATACTAAAAACCATTTTCAATAACTAGGGTAACAGTGAAAAATTCTCAAATATTTCAACATATCTAAATATTAGATATGCTAACTTAAGTTTGTGGATTTGTCAAAATAAGTGTGCTTGTTTTTTTGTTGGTTTTTGTACTGAGGATTGAACCCAGGGGCACTCTACTACTGAGCTACATCCCTAACCCATTTCACTTTTTACTTTTGAGACAGTGTCTTGTCAAGTTGAACAGGTTGACTGAACCTAGTGGTTCTCCTGCCTCTGCCTTCCCAGCCACTGGATTACGTGTGTGTGCCACCATGCTTATATTGGGGCACTTTTTTTTTTTTGATGAGACAAAGCATGAACTTGGAATTATTTTAGGCTAGAAATAAAACAATTTTGTAATTAGTAACTGCATCAACTGCTAGACCGTGGAATGACAGCGCAGTCCTACTTTCACATTGTAAATATTCAATCAAAAGGGAAGAAGAAGATTTATGAGGTTAACAAATAATGAGATCCCCAACTGGAATTTCTACTGAATAGTGGGCTTCCTGACAATAGAATAGTTCTGGTATCCAGAAAACTTACTAAGTGGGTCTCTTATTTTCAGCAGCAGGATTGCCATTTTGGAATATTTTGTAATGCTGAAACTTTCGACAATTTATTGCACTTAACATGTCCATTTCCCACAGAGGGAATCCTGTTTGTTCTACAAGAGTATTATTATCACTCAGATATTGTATAAAGTTTCCCACAGGAAAATAGGTTTATTTATTTATCAAGGAGTTCAGATCGTAGAAGATCAAGAGGCTTAAACTTGAGTCTAATGGGTTTGGATCTTCAGTCTGTTACTATTTGTGTGACCTTGCCTCAATTTCTCATCTATAAAATGGGAATATGCACTATAATATTACTAATCACTGCAGTTCTAACATTAAGATGTAGTTGGAACAATGTATATTGTGTGATCTTGCCCAAGTTAATTAACCTTTCTCAGCCCTAGTTTCCTCTTCTTTGAAAAGCAGTGGCATAGTACCTAGCCCAGAGTAAATGTTAAATAAATGATAGCTGTCATTACTAATATAGATTGAAATCTCTAAAATTTATAAACTTAATCTGATTGCACATCTGCCTGATAGATTATCCCCCTCCCCCCCTGAGCCAAATCCCCAGCCCTATTTGTTTTTTTTTTTTTGGGGGGGGGTCTCACTAAGTTGCTTAGGTCCTTGCTAAGTTCCTGAGGCTGGCTTTGAATTTGGGATTCACTTGTCCCAGCCTCCTGAGTTGCTAGGATTACAAGTGTGCGCCTGGAAAATGATCACATTATATACTCCCATTATATAAGCAGTGATGTTATAGGGATACATGATAATTATGGTTAAAAAAATAATTTCTAAGTTTGAATTTTTTTTCATCACAGAGCATTTAAAGTCCATTCCCAGCTTTAAATATTACAGCTGCACTGTTTAGTATGGAAGCTACTAGCAATTATGGCTATGAGATGTGTTTTAAGTGTACAATGGTAAAATGTATACCAAATTTTAAAAACTTAAGAAATTGATAGCAATTTTATATTGGTCAGATGTGAAAAAATAATAATTTGAATTAAATAAAATATATTAATAATATTTACTCATAAACCATATTATTAAACATGTTGATATTTTCACCTGTTACTTTTTGCTTGTTAAAATATGGCTACTAGAAATTTTAATTTTTAAAATTACAAATGTGATTTGCATTTGTGGCTCACAGTTTATTTGAATGGACAGTCTATTCTAGAGAGTAAAGTAAACAACTAGCTGTATACATGGCTTTCCTACATATTTGTACATTTAGATTAAGGAAATAAGTTTTCACCAAAGTGAAATCAATTACCTTACAGTGTTTTCTGTTGCGTCCAGTTTTTGAACTTGATTCTTAGGGATTTGGAGACATGGTACAGTAGTTTATGAGCAGTGTTCCTTGCTTAGGAATTTTCTTCACCTGTTGGTTTGACAAACAGCATTGTGGGCCTTAAGATGGTTATTAAGAACAGATAAAATTTGATCTTGTAGAATAAGTATAAATTAAATCTAGGACTGGTCAAGAGTTACAGGAAAAGAAAAAGATCTTTTATTTTCTTGATGTTGATTGTTTTTATTTAAATGTTGTCAGTGGATTTATAAAACATCATTTGTTGCATTTTAAAACCTGAAACAAAAATAGACTCAGCAGAGGGATTTTTCTTTGAACTTAAATGTTTTTTTATAACACAAATAGACTGAAAGTGAAAGAATGGAAAAAGACACATCATGTAAACAGTATCCAAAAGAGAACCAACTGAAAATGGCTACATTAACATCAGACAAAATAGATTTCCAAACACAAAGTGTCATTGGAGACAAAGGAGGACATTTTTATGATAAAAGGTCAATTAATCAGAAATATATAACAAATTTAAACACATGCAACTAACAACAGAGACCCAAAATTAAAATCTGACAGGATTAAGAAAGAAAGAAATAATTATTCAATAATTATTTGGTTAGCCAGGCAGATTAATGATAAGTGGAAGCCATGAGGAACAGTATGAGCCAACTAAACCCAAGAGAAGCATGTAAGACACTCCCAACACCAGCAGAGTACACATTTTTTTCTCAAGTACATATGGAACATTCTTCAGGATAGACCATATGCTAGGCCATAAAAAAAACTTAGTGAATTTAAAAAGGCTGAAATCATAAAGTGTGTTCTGTAACCATAATAGAATAAAATTAGAAATCAAAAACAAAAGGAAATTTGAGAAATCTGCAAATATGTATAGACTACAAGGCACACTCCTAAATAGAAAATATGTCAAAGAATAAATCACAAGAGAAATTAGAAATACCTTGAGATGAATGAAAACAGAAGTATAAATACTAAAACTTAAGGGGTGTAGTGACATCTGTGTTCATAATGGAAATTTAGATCTGTAAACACCTACCTTAGTTTCTTAGGAACTATAATGAAAAAAGCATACCCAACCTACACACAGAAAGAAAGAAAGAATAAAGACTAGAAAAGAAACAAATAAAATATGGAATAGAAAAACAATAAAGAAAAAACAATGCAAAATTGTTTCTTTGAAAGATAGTATAGTCAAAGGTTTTTCAATTTTGTTGACAAAATCTTTCAAAGTGTCGTCAGTTGATTTTTGTCAAGGGTGCCATGAAGGTTAGTTTATGTTCCAACTTGGCTAGTTTGTGGTACCCAGTTGTTTGGTCAAGCATTGGTCTAGATGTTGCCATGAAGGTATTTGTGGATGTGATTTAATATTTATAATTAGTCGTTGTTAAGCAAAATCAATTACCCTCCATGAGGTGGGCAAACTTCCAGCAATCAATGGAAGGCTAACTAGGAAATAACTGAAGTTCTGGAGGAAGAAGCAAGTATGCCCAAGATCACAGAATAATAATTCTTCCTGGATTTTCACCTGCTAGCCTGCTCTTAAGATTACAAGTTCAAGACCACTACCTTAGTGTCTAGATTGCTCGCCTGCTGGCCTGCTTTCTAGGTTTTGGCCTTGCTAGCTCCTATAATGATATGAACCAATTCCTTAAAATAAATCTATAAATATATGTCCTGTTGTTCCTGTTTCTCTGGAGAACCCTGACTAAACAGGTGCCAAGGCCATTCTATGTAGAAAAACATTTTCAACAAATGTTGCTGGAAGCTGGATATCCACATGCAAAAGAATGAAGCCAGATCCCCACCTCACACCATATAAAAAGCCTCAAAATGAGTCATAGACTTAAACATAAGAGCTAGAACCTTGAAATTCTTAGAGGACTACATGGGACTAAATCGTCATGGTCTTGGATTAGGCAATATTTTTTAGACATGAAACAAAATCAAAAATGACAAAAGAGAGTTAAATTAGATTTCACAAAATTAAAAACTTTTGTGCTTCATAAGAAAACCATCAAAAGTGAAGACAAGTGAAGCACAGTGACACATGCCTGTAATCCCAGCAGCTCTGGAGGCTGAGACAGGAGGATTATGAGTTCAAAGCTAGCCCCAGCAATGGCAAGGTGCCAAGCAACTCAGTGAGACCCTGTCTCTAAATAAAATACAGAAACAGGGCTGAAGATGTGGCTCAGTGGCCAAGTAACCCTGAGTTCAATTCCTGGTACCCCTCCCACCAAAAAAGAGTGAAGACAAGACATAGAATGGGAGGAAAACATGCAAATCCTGTATCTTCCAAGGGACTTGTATCCAGAAAGTGTGAAGAATTCTTTACATTGAACAACAAAACAACCCAGTTAAAAAAGTAGGCAAAACATTGCATGAACATTTCTGCAAAGAAAATATACCTGTGGCCAGTAAACACATGAAAATTTTTCAACATCATTAATGACTAGGGAAATGCAAATCAAAATCACAATGAGATACTACTGCATATCCATTAGGAAGCTTTGATAAAAAAGGCAATGACAGGTGTCGGTAAAAATGTAGAGAAATTCAGACCCTCATACTCTTTCAGACCCCTTCTTATGGGAATGTAAAAATCTTGCAGTTGGTTTGGAAAACAGTCTGACAGTTCTTCAAAAAGTTATGCATTGTTACCATATGATTTAGCAATTCCATTCCTAGATAAACCCTCAAGCAAAATTAAAACATATTTACACAACAACCTAACATGAATGTTCATAGCAACATTAGTCATAAAAGCCAGAAAGTGGAAATGTTCAAACCAATCAACTGATGAATGGGTAAACAAAATATGCTATAACTATGCAATGAGATATTATGTGGCATTAAAAGGAAATAAATTATTGATACATGCTATAACAAGGAAGAACCTTAGACTCATTCTACTAGGCTGGGCACTGTGGTGCATGCTTGTAATCACAGTGACTCAGAAGGCTGAGGCAGGAGATCACAAATTTGAGGTCAGTCTCAGCAGCTTAGCAAGAGCCTAAGCAACTTAGTGAGACCCTATCTCAAAATAAAAAATAAAAAGGGCTGGGGATGTGACTAGTGATAAATCCCTAGTACCAAAGTAAATAAATGAACAAATAAAGTCATTATACTAAATGAAATAAGTTGGCCATAAATACCAGTTAATTTTTTTTGTTCCATATACATGAAATGTCCAGAATGAGCAAAGCCATAAAGAAAATTAGTGGTTGCATGTGCCTAGGGATGGAGAATGGTGGGTAGGGAACAGAAGGGGAGGGAAGGAGAGACTGCTAACAAATGTGGAATTTCTTTTGGGGGACGATGAATATGTCCTCAAACGTGATAGTGATAATGGATGTGCAACTCTGTCAATACACTAGAACTCAACTGTGCACATTAAAGGATGAACTTTATGATATGTAATTTATATATCAATACAGCTATTATTTTTTAAAATGCTTTTCCTTATAGAGCTGAAGGAAATCAATGCAGTCTTCAATTGCTGAATTTTTTCTTACTTTCACAGTATTTTTACTTGGCTGAGAGTGTATGGATAACATTCATAACCCTTGAACCTCTGAGCCTTCCTGACCAGTACTGGGGGAGAGGAGGTTAGGCAATTCAGATATGAGTTATCCTATTTTTCTTCCCACCTCTTGGCTATTTATAGCAAATATCTTACAGTTTGGACACAAAGGCATGCCCATTTTGCCTTATGCATTATGATGACATAGATGGTGGAGAATTGTGACATCAATCCACATCTCAAATTTGCAGATATTGACAGGATAGACTTTTAGCAGTCTATAGTCCAAGAGGAAGAAAGTGACATTATAATAGTTCATACTCAATTATCCACTCTGTGTGGTGCTGTTTTGTGCCACATTGAACTGCATTAGTATTTTTTAATGAACATTTCATTAATTCCCTTGTTTAAGACTATTTACAGGCACCTTCTCTGTGGTAGGCACTGCTAGGCTAGGTTGCAGTGAGCCTGCAGACGGGGTTCTCATCTTCATGGAGCCTGCAATCTTTGGAGAGAAGTCAGATAATAAACAAAAGGATGATGATTTCATCTTTCATAAGTGAAAGAAAAGGATAGTGGGAACAAGAATGAGTAGAGTAGGGTGGGGTGATACTTTAGGGACACAGTCTTTTGAGGAATAGTGAGAATTGAGTTGAAAAATGCAAGAGTTCCTCCAAAGCAGAGGAAACAGTACAAAAGCTTGAAGGCAAAAGTGAATCTGGCATATTTCTGGGAGGAAAGGGGGTGTCGTTAGAGGGCAGTAGGCAAGGAGGGGAGGGCTGGGAGGTAAACAGAGGCAGGTCACCTAGGGGTTGCTCAGTGATATGCCTTATCCTGATGGGAACGGGAAGTCACTGGAGGTTTAAGAAAGACATATGTCCTAAAAAAACAGTTTTAAAAGGTCATCCTGCCTGCTGCATGGAAAGAGACCAGAGGTCGGAAGGTAAGGAAGCTGAAGGAGCATCAGAAGTTCATCGGAGCTCTGCAGGGAGACCATGACTTGGTCCATAATGGTGCCCCCAATGGTCAGTTTTAGTTTCCTTTTGAAAATCAAGCTGGATGCAGAGGTAGACCCAAATTTTGTAAGACCTGAAACTTATACAATTTGAGGACCCTAAGAAAAATGAAAAAAAAAACTGAACACAAAATTACATGGAGGGCTTTGGGTGGGTCCTAAGCAAGGGAAGGACCCTGAAGGGTAGACTTCATGAGCTTCATGATGAAGCCTCTGTCGATGGGGGGTGAGGTTGGGAGAAATCAAAGGTGCTTAGGATTCAGGCCTGAGCAATTGGCATGCCATTAGGATGCAGGAGGAGGAGGAGGTTTTTAGGGTGAGACCTGGAGAGAAGAAAGCAAGCATTGGGGTTTCCATCATGGTAAGTTTGAGGTGCACAGTAGGCAGCCAAGTGATGTCCAGCAAACAGGTGAATAGCAGGCATAGGACCAGTGAGAGGGAAGGGCTGGGAATGTCGAGTCATCACTTTATGGCATTTAAAGTTGGTGGAAGTGGATGACATCACTTTGGGAAGAGAAAAGAGACTCAGCCAAAGACACCCCAACACTTAGTGATCAGGCCAAGGAGGTTTAGGGCTCATACGGAAGGCAAATGTAAGAAGGATCTGGTGGTGGTACCTTTGACATTGGTTACCTTGCAATGATTGGAAGCATTTCTTTTAACACTTAGGACTTCACTGATGAATGTGAAGATAGTTGGAGGAACACACAGGCATGAAGGGAAAGAGAAGTCAATCACAGACAAAATCCTTGATAGAGGAGAGTAAGGTTTAGTGGGTGTGAAGGAAATCATTATATTTTCCTCAATCATTTATCCGTCCTACCAACTAATCTACTTCCCTGCCTCTTACTTAGTGACATTGCTTTAGATCATCATTTACAACCGGGGCAGTGATGGAAGGCAGGAGGACCTCAAGTTTGAGGCCAGTCTGGGGAACTTGTGACATCCTGTCTCAAAATAAAAAGGTGGGGGAGGGTAGTGCACTGGGGGTGCACTTGCCTAGGGTGCTTGAGGCCCTGGCTTCAATTCCCAGTTTTAAAAAAAATCATCATTTGAAGAAATTAGATCAGGGCTGGGGATGTGGCTCAAGCGGTAGCGTGCTCGCCCGGCATGCGTGCGGCCCGGGTTCGATCCTCAGCACCACATACAAACAAAGATGTTGTGTCCGCCGATAACTAAAAAATAAATATTAAAAAAATTCTCTCTCTCTCTCACTCTCTCTTAAAAAAAAAAAGAAATTAGATCAAATTAACACTCAGTTATCAAAACACTCCATCCTCCCATTTTCATCTAAGTATCGATGTCATTAGTTTGTTTACATTTCAGTTTTTGCTTGATTATTCAGAGATAGTGGCCCCTACTCACTTAAAGACTGTACAAATATAATAGGAAAAGTTGAACTTTTTTTTTTTTTTTTGGTGCTGGGGATTGAACCTCAGGGCACTTAACCACTGAGCCACATCCCCAGCCCTTTTATGTTATATTTAAGGACAGGGTCTCCCTGAGTTGCTTAAGGCCTCACTAAGTTGCTGAGGCTTTGAACTCATGATCCTCCTGCCTCTGCCTCCTGAACCGCTGGGATTACAGGTATGCACCACTGAACCCAGCGGAATACGTTTAAGGTCTATCTGTCACGCAAAATCAGAAAGCAATTGGAACCCTGTGATAACAACAGTATTGGCCAAAGCATACCAAAATCAAAGCAAGAAGATAGAAAGTGGAAATGTACATTTAAAAGAAGGTGCCTTGGGAAGAACTTTCTGAGGGTGAGCTTGTAGCATCTGCAATGTATCAATGGCTTCATGAAAATTAATTTCTGGCAGAGCCACATTATTTAAAGTATGAGTAGAAAAATGTTCAAACATTTTCATATGTTATATTTTACATTCATAATAATAGCTAACAAGTTTTTGATCTCTGTGTTTCACAGCCTTTTGTACTTTATCATATTTAATTCTTATATTTAATCAGTAAGGCTTCAGCCATTTTGTCAGGAAAACATTTTAAACTTTTATTAAATCCTTTTGTAGCCTTTTGAAGCTATGTACTATTTTCACCTCTCTGAGGGAGGGTGCAGAGTATGAGTTGGCCCATGGGGTCCCAAGTTTCCTGGCTGCAGCTGTACCCCTAACCAGTTGTGCTTCCCCAGGCCTGTTTCCTCATCTGTAAATTGTGAGTTGGACTAGATCCCTGGTGTCTTCCCAGCTCTAGCATTTGAGCATTATCAAGTCAGTGATCACCCTGTTGTGAGAGAGGGATGACAAGACGGTTCACAGGAGGTGGCTTGCCTTGGAGCTCAGGTGTTCTGGGTCTCTGGGGTTTGAGCTCTTCCATCTCATCTCTCTCTGCCCTCCACCCAGGGCCTTTTGCATGCCAGGCAGACCTTCTACCATTCAGCTACATTCCATTCCCCAGTCCTCTCTCTGCTTTTTAGAGCCACCGTCCCACTTCTCCCCTCTCCCTCCCCCCCCCCCCCCCCCCGCCAGTCAGCTGTCACTTATTGTAGCTGCCCACATAAAATAACAGCTGTCTTTACTTGTCACCTACTCTCATCTGGTTTACTATGTGTCCTGGAAACCAGATGGCCACGTGCAGTAGGTACAGAGTAGGAAACAGAGTACAGTTCCTGAAGAAGAGCATGCATGACCTTTATGCAATTATCTGGCCACTTTGGTACTTTTTGTTTGAGGGTTTCAAAACCACGTGCCAGAGTTTTCACTCTCCTGGAATGCTGACCAATGCCCTAACCCAAAGCTGTCTCCCATATTAGTGTTATCCCTGAGGGTCCAACATACACACTCATGACCTCTTCTTCAGTGACAGGACAATACAGCAAAACTGTTTAGGAAGGTTTGCGTTGAAGTTCATCTAATAAAGGCACTGCCACTTGACAAGTCCGTCCCCCCTGCCCAATGCCTTTGTGAAATGACATTTTGGCTCCACACCTAGTTAGGCAATGAGCAGGTGGGATCATTAAGTAACTAGTGTTTTGATTACTTAATGATGATTTAGTTTTCCCACAAGGAAGATGAATCACCTTTCCCCCTCATTTACTTAGTGACCTCTGAAAACTAAGATAAAATGGGCTTAGCCTTTGAACGTAATATAAAAGGACATACTATAAAAGGCCTAAAATAAGGACTCCAAAGTCTTTCAACAGAACATCTTGAGACGCTTGAGAAATTAAAGCCATTAAGCCTCGGTCTACTTTTAAGCACTTCTCTACCATAGGAAAACAGAGTGGAAAATTCTGCCGCTTTGGATTCTGATTATTTGGTGAACAGAAGGTAAAATGATCAAGAAGTAAATATTATAATTGTAGAAGAAAACAGTAGGGGCTTTTTTGTTGGGGGGGGGGGGGAGAAGAATAGAATTTGCAAATGGGCCAGAGATGGAACAAAATCCCGCTGGTAATCGTAGACTTACTTGGGTGCCGCAAAGGTCCTGATCAGGGAAAACAGCTGTGCCCATGCATGGGTCCTGGAAAGGTTTCTCCCCGGAACCACCTGAGTGAAATGAAAACCCGTCTCTCACTGCCCTGGGAGGGCCACAGGTCATTAGGCCAGCGACCTACGGTCTTCTGGGCCGCTCCAGTCAAGCAGTGCTTCCCTCAGTTCAGCTGACCTAAGGCTCAAGTCCAAGGACGTGAGTACCTTCACTCATTCCCCGCCTAATCTAGGAGGTTCCTTAGCACCTTCCTCTGATCTTCCCTCTCTCCCAGGTCCTACTCTTCTGACTCTGGGAGACAAGAGAGTTCAAGGAACCTTCTAGATCTCTCAGAGAGATACTTTCCTTCCAGGATCTCACTGATTTGTTTCTTGGTGTGAATTAAGTTCTTACCTTCTTTCATCTAAAGGTGAGGTTTGGGGATTACTCACCGTAGCCAGGGCTGTTCCCGGCACTATGGTGCTCCGGTCATGGGATGTCACTAACCCCACAGTTCTGACCTCGTGGCTCAGAGAGGTTGCCATGGAGACACCTGACCACAATTGTGACCCGTTGCAGGTCAGCAGCCTCATGCTGTTGGCCAGTTCAGTTTCAGCCTCGCCAGCCCAACTGAGGCTTTAGGTCCAATAGGCCAGACCGAGCCTAGCCAAAACCACAGTAGGGGAAGGGAGCTCCTGGCCCCTGAGGTCTCCAAACTCATGGTGTTGAGGGCCGTTCAGACTGGGCATTGCTGTGTCATTGACTTTGGTTTTGAAATTGTATGAGTAGTTTCTTTACCTATAGATTTGATTCTATTCACTTCTCAATACTGAAAGAGGAACAGATCTTTCCAGTAGTCAAAGATGAATTTATATGGAAGGCATAGGAGATTCCATATTAAATAAATAGGTTTATACTGTCCTGGTTCTTAATACCCCAGTTTTGCTACATTTAGTATTTTACTATTCTGCTCAGTGACTCAGAGAATTAACTAAGAGCCAAACTCCACATTTTTTATTGGTGTCATGAGCCTTGTGCAGACTCCTATCTGTAGGTCATGCTTTTTCTTGGCCGCGTGAGATCCTCTGCCAGGGTCTCTCCGCTGAGCCTGGAGGTTCTCCAGCACTGTCTCTCACTTGCTAGTCCTCACTTGCATCTTATGATGTTTGTTCTAACATTTTGGCGCATGGGCAGGTGTCCTCATGGCATTTTGATCAAGGATCCTACCAAGAGTCTCAAACCAGAATTTGTGAATGCCAGGCCAGGCCAGGCCCCGTGGCACACACCTGTAAGCTCAGTGACTCAGGAGGCTGAGGTAGGAGGATTGCAAGTTTGAGGCCAGCCTGAGCAAACTTAGGCCCTGTCTCACAATAAAATAAAAAGAACCGGGATGTAACTCAGTGGTGGAGCACCCCTGGGTTCGATCCCCAGTACTGGAGAAAGAAAAAAAAACAATGACTGAGTGATTAACAAGGTAACAAGGTGATTGTGAAATGTTTGGAGAACATTCTGCAAGGATGAATCCTGGAATTTCCTCCTGCCTCTAGGATATTGACCAGTTGCTTGGGTTTTGCTGGTGGACCTTGGCTGCCCTGGCTGACCCTGGAGTATCCCCAACCTACTCCAGTGATTGGACTAAGGGGAAAATTTATTGATCTTTTCATCAGCAAACACACAAAAAATGACCATGGGAGAATACTGAATAGGAAGCATCACAGTGGATAAAGGAAGCCTGGGAAGTCAGCCTTAAGAGGACTGGGGGCTAGTGGCATTATGGCCCTGGTGCTCATAACTAGCCACAGTTGGACAGTGGAGTCTTGGATAATGGAAAAATCCCAAGACCTGCTCTCTTTTGTAAAATGTCATGTAGGTAGGTTGACCTTCTCAGTTTAACATTAAGCTTGGCTCCTTCTGCCTGGTCAGATGGCCTTCACAAGTCCCCTTCAATACTCCTGATCAGAGTGGCGATGTGCATGGGATAACATAAAGGGCCCTTTGTTAATGAAACAGAAGATCAGCTGTCCTTAACTCCTAAAACATTGATGGGCTTGTACTTTGTTCAAGTGATCAACTGTGCAGCATTCAGCCACCCGGAAGTAGTCGGAACTTCTCACTTGAACTCCATCTACCCACCCACAAACAGTACACACTATTCCCCTCCTTCCATCCATCACTGCCTTTATTTGGGGGAATGTTGTGTCTATGGACTTAAAAGAAATTACTTAAAAAAATCATTTAAATACTCACATTTCATTAAAGCAAAATACCAGCTCATTGCAGAGATGGAGGGAAGCGGGCCTCCCACCCAGGCCTGCGCCCTCACTGTGTGTGCTTGTCCATGGGCCCTGCTGAGTGGCTTTTCTGCCTAGCATGGCTTCATGCTGGTCACATGTTTGGTGAAGCAACCCAGCAATACCTTTGTAGCTGGGGTTGAAGGTGGACCCCCCTGAATGTTGTAATTCAGATAAACCTGGGTTTATTTTTCCAGGCAATGATTTCCAAGTGTCACAGGAAGTGAAGCTCAGCGGCCCACTGGCCGCGTTCTGTGCTAGCTGGTGCATCAACACAGAGAGCCAGCTCCGCAGGACTTGCCCCTCAAACAAAGGACCGGCTTGAGTTAGAGCCCCACAGACCCACTCCTCACAAATTCATCTATAGGGAAAGTGCGGACCTTTTGTAGCATTTTGTCCTCAGTTTCTATTCTGTGAAAAATCAAACTTCAGGGGTGGGGGGTCATAGGTAAGTGATAGAGCACCAGACCCTGAGTTCCATCCCCAGCATTGAAAATAAATAACAGACTGACAAAAACTTCAGACATGAAACTCCTTTTAATCTGCAGATTTGTTGAACTAGAAAGGAACAAAAGAATTCTAGTTCATAAAATTAGGACTCATGTAATTCATACAATAAAAGGAGTAGAGCTAAAGCAAACCAGAGGAGGATAATCTAATCTGTACTTAACCTTTCAAAAGTGATTTTTGTGGAAAAATGTCCAAGTAGAAATTTCTCCAAAGGAAATATGCAAATAGCCAATAAGCTCAGGAAAAGATGTTTCACGTTAGTCATCAGGAAAATGCAAATCAGAACCACAATGAGATACTACTTCACACCCCCTGAAGTGCTAGAATATTGGAGAAATTAGAATCCTCTTATACTGCTGGTGGGAATGTAAAATGGTACAGACAATTTGGAAAACAGTTTCACAGTTGCTTGAAAAGTTAAACAGAGCTGGGCACAATGGCGCATGCCTGTAATCCCAGTGACTCAGAAGGCTGAGGCAGGAGGACCATGAGTTCAAAAGCCTCAGCAACTTAGCAAGACCCTGTCTCTATAAAAATATAAAAAAACTGGAGATGTGACTCAGTGGTTAAGTGCCCCTGGGTTCAATCCCTGGTACCCCCCCCCAAAAAAAAAAAGTTACACAGAGAGTTACTTTGGGCCTGGCAATTCCACTCCTAGGTATATATCTGAGAAAAGAAAGCATATTGACACAAATACTGGTACATGAATGGTCATAGCAGCATTATTCATAAAAGCCAAAGAATGGAAATAAAATAAATCCAAATGTCCATCAAGTGATGAACGGATAAATAGAATATGGTCTAATCCTACACTGGAATATTATTCAGCAACAAAAAGGACTGAAGTTCTGATAATGCTACATGGGATGATCTTTAAAAACAGTATCCTGGGATGGGATGTTAGGGAAGAATAGAAGTACTTTGGAATAGACAAAGGGGAATGAAGGAAAGGGAGGGAAATGGGAATAGGAAATATAGTAAAATGAATCAGACATTACTATCCTATGTGCATATATGATTACACAACCAATATAATTCTACATCGTGCACAACCAAAGAATGAGAAGTTATTCTTCATATATACAATGTGTCAAAATACATCATACTATCATGTATAACTAATTAGAGAGAAAAAAAAAAACCACAGTGTACTCAAGGAAAGAGGCCACAAAAGACCATATATGATTCCATTTATGTGAGATATTCAGTATTCAGAACAGACAAATCTAGAGAGACAGAAAGTTAGGTTAGTAGTTACTTAGGGTTAGGGTAGTTGAGGGGAGAGAATGAGAGCTGGAGAGTATAATGGGCTTTTTAAAAATTAATGAACATGTTTTAAAATGGATAGTGTTTGGGCTGGGGATGTAGCTCAGTTGGTAGAGTGCTTGTCTCACATCTATAAGGTCCTGAGTTCAATCCCCAGCACCACACACACACACACACACACACATATGCGCACACACAAAGGATTGTGTTTATGGTTGCACAACTATAAATACACTAAAACCCATTGAAATGTACACTTTAAGTGGGTGCATTATATGGTATATAAACCATACCTCAAAAAAAGCAAGAAAGAAGATTGGGGTCATAGCTCTGCGGTAGAGGATTTGCCTAGCATGCACGAGGCCCTGGGTACCATCCCGAACACTGAAAAAAAGAAATTGGAAAAAAAAAAAAAAGGAAAAAGAAAGATTTCTCTAGGTTTCTCTTCTTAGTTTTTAATCATCGTGGCTGCCAGAAAACTCTTTCTTATATTTAGCCCTTTTTCTTTTTGCTTACACTAACAAAACTTGTTTAGTTTTGGGTAGAGAAAAAGAGGTGAAAAACTCCCTGTCCTGAATCATAATTCCTGGACACTCAAAGGCCGTTCTGAGCCATTTGGAGGAAACCATTTTGGTGCCTTTCACCTTTCCTCAGAGGGCCCATTTTACCGTGTGGTTCACCCGTGCATTTCTTGGAGCTTCTTAACCACTCTGAGCTTCAGCATCTTCATCTATTAAATGAGACTGTTGGACCAGACCTCAAAGACCCTTTCCAGCCCTGAAGTCCTGGGACGAGTGTCGGTGGTTCTTCGGGAAACATGAATGTGGAAACGCAAAGGTGTTTTCTGAGGCGTTTTCAGAAGTCATGCCTGTCGTCTGCTGTTGAGAAGAGGGTGAAGCGGTGGAGGTGGCTGAGTTTTAAAGTCAGTGAACACAGCACCTTGTACGCACAGCAGAGGGAGGAGAGTGTCTGGAGACTTGACCTCTGCCTTTGTGACTCAGGGTAAGGGCCTGCAGAAGCCCGTGATCCCCCGTGTACATGTTCTTTTATGTGAAATAGGCATCATATAACCTCTCTCTTAGGATGTCCCTGAGGAGATGTGAGACCACGACAGCACTGCATTCAAAAGTGCTGTCATTCAAACAGACCTTTCCAAACGGGGAGATCTGTGTCACCTGACTTTTTTGAACCCTTTCACTTTGATGTCTTCATCTCCTTTTAAATGTAATGAATATGACATAGTGAAACATAAAGCAACCATGAAAATAAACGCTTAAAGAAACCACAATTAATGTGAACAAAGCTAAAGAAGAACATTTTAAAAATTAAAATATTTTCCTTTCAAATCCAGCTGTGTGAGGGTGGGGAAGGGAGCTCAGTGGTGGAGAGTACTCGCCTTGAATGAGCACAGGTGTGTGTGTGTGTGTGTGTGTGTGTGTGTGTGTGTGTGTGAGGGGGGCAGGGGAATCCTTACAAGTTCAGCTGTGTAAAATACTATGTTACGGATCTGGTGGCACACACCTCCAAACCCATCAGTTTGGGAGGCTGAGGCAGGAGATTCGCAAGTTGGAGGCTGGCCTTGGCAACTTAGACTCTGTCACATAATAAACAGATAAACAGGACGGGAACATAGCTCAGAGGTAAAGCACCCCTGGGCTCAATCCCCTGAACCAAAAAAAAAAAAAAAAAGTATATTAAGTATAAAAATTGCTAAAACATTTTTTCCAGACCCTTCCCCCACGTCTATATCACTCCCACTGTTAATCTGTCTTATCTCTTAAATTAGATCTTAGAAACCAGAGGTCAAGCAAACACATCTGATCCCTCCTGGGTAACACCTCAGTGCTTGTAACAATGCCACATACCTGGTATTTACCCAGTAAATACTGAGGTTATTTGTTGCCTGGCAATGGAAGAGGTTAAACTGCTAAATATAAACAGTAACATGAAAAATTTGCAGCCAGATAGAATTTTCTAAGAACCATAAAGCTGATTGGAAGAATCCTAGGCCATGACAAGTATCTCACGACTCTCATGAGATCAATGACATCACCTGGACACGAGGAAAGCTGAACAATAGTCATCAGAGTTTGCCTACTTACAAGAGAGGTGGTCTGCAGACAGGGAGACTGTGCTTTCCCAGTGGTACCACCTGTGCTCAGAGCAGTACGGAAACCCCTGTTTGGCATTGTGTTCAGAGCCGGGCTGCATCCCTCGGGAGGATCACGCTCATTACCCATCATCACCTGATGTGGCTCATGGTTCATGTGGTTCATCATCAAGATGGATGCCTCCCAGGTAACAAGGGCACTGTGCTAATCACTGTATAATGGAGTTAGGTGCAGGCCTACCTAACAAGAGGGAGATCAAATGTCCATGGAGCTGGACCATCCTGGATGCTTCTGTGTGAGCAGTGCCTTCCTTGAAAGAACCCTTGTTGATATGCAGGAATTTTCTCAAGAACAGAGGCACCTAGGGGGTGTACGCCCCTGTCCAGGGCCACAGTGAGTCCAGATGGACTGTGCAAAGCTGCTCTTAGGTGTCACTCTTGCTGCTGGTCTCTGGGCACTGTGCTCACTGTTGCTGGGCTGCCCACTCAGGGACCTGAAGGCATTCTAGTTTGCTAATGGCAGCGGAAGTTGCTAGCATCAGGGAGGCCCAGTCACCTCTCTGCGAGCAGGACAGACGCAGGTGTGCACCTGCAGGGTGCACTGGCAGAGGCAGGCAGTTCAAGGCCACAACTTCCTTCTGCTCAACTCCTCCCAGTTTTCTCTTCCTCCCCAGGGGAGTCTGACTTCTTAAGCTCTGGTGTAACGATGAATTTCATGGTTGTTTTTTTTAATTTAATTTTATTTTTTATTGGTTGTTCAAAACATTACAAAGCTCATGATATATCATCTTTCATACATTTGACTCAATTGGGTTATGAACTCCCATTTTTACCCCAAATACAAATTGCAGAATCACATCGGTTACACACTCACATTTTTACATAATGGCATATTAGTGACTGTTGTATTCTGCTACCTTTCCTATCCCCTACTATCCCCCTCCCCTCCCCTCCCATCTTCCCTCTCTACCTCATCTCAAAACCAGACAAAGACACTTCAAAGAAAGAAAACTACAGACCAATATCTCTAATGAACTTGGATGCAAAAATTCTCAATAAAATCCTGGCGAATCGAATACAAAAGCATATCAAAAAAATTGTGCACCATGATCAAGTAGGATTCATCCCTGGGATGCAAGGCTGGTTCAATATACGGAAATCAATAAATGCTATTCACCACATCAATAGACTTAAAGACAAGAACCATATGATCATCTCAATAGATGCAGAAAAACCATCCGACAAAGTACAGCATCCCACAAAGTACAGCATCTCTTTATGTTCAAAACACTAGAAAAACTAGGGATAACAGGAACTTACCTCAACATTGTAAAAGCTATCTATGCTAAGCCTCAGGCTAGCATCATCCTAAATGGAGAAAAACTGAAGGCATTCCCTCTAAAATCTGGAACAAGACAGGGATGCCCTCTCTCACCACTTCTATTCAATTTAGTTCTTGAAATACTAGCCAGAGCAATTAGACAGACAAAAGAAATTAAAGGCATAAAAATAGGAAAAGAAGAACTTAAATTATCGCTATTTGCGGATGACATGATAATATATTTAACAGACCTGAAAGGGTCTACAAAGAAACTGCTAGAGTTAATAAATGAATTCAGCAAAGTGGCAGGATATAAAATCAACATGCATAAATCAAAGGCATTCCTGTATATCAGCAACAAAACTTCTGAAATGGAAATGAGGACAACCACCCCATTATCCTCAAAAAAAAATAAGATACTTGGGAATCAACCTAACAAAAGAGGTGAAAGATTTATACAATGAAAACTACAGAACCCTAAAGAGAGAGATAGAAGAAGATCTTAGAAGATGGAAAAATGTACCCTGTTCATGGATAGGCAGAACTAACATCATCAAAATGGTGATATTACCCAAAATTCTCTACAGGTTTAATGCGATCCCAACCGCATTTCTTGTAGAAATAGAATTTCATGGTTTTTTAGTCTTTCCAAAAAAAAAAAAAAAAAAAAAAAAAAGAATGAAAACAAAACCAGCTTTTTAAATTCATTCCTTCCTTCCTTCCTTCCTTCCTTCCTTCCTTCCTTCCTTCCCTACCTCCTTTCCTCCTCCCCCTCCTCCTCCTCTTTCTTTTTTGTACAGTGCTGGGGATCTAACCTACGGCCTTGCACATGCTAGGCAAGTGCACAGACCAGGTTTAGGCCTTAAGACAATTGTTAGTATTGTTAGGGGACAGACAGATATGAATGGTGGGACCAAGAAGCTAAGGGAATAATTCCATAAAATGGGCCCACTGTGCTGACCCCCACATGCTTTCTTTTCCAAGAAGCAATTTACCTGCAGCCCTGCCGGCCCTAAGTGGACAAGATATATCACATTCCTCAGCAAACTACCTGTTCACTGCAGGAGAAATGCAGAAGTAGTGTTGATAAGAGGAACCCAAATTACCCTGAAGGAGGATAATTTGGTGGCCAGATCCTGAAACTCTGAGAGATAAGGAGAGTTCTTTCTAACCATAAAATCAGCAAGAGTATATGGTTAAGAATCCAATTAGAACCAGTGAGCATGGGCCAAGGTGACCTAGAGTTGCCATGACAGTAGGGACTTGAAAGTCTGAGGTCACCTGTTGTGAGTCAAAAGTCAAGACGTGGGGGCTGGAGATGTGGCTCAAGCGGTAGCGCGCTCGCCTGGCATGCGTGCGGCCCCCGTTCGATCCTCAGCACCACATACAAACAAAGATGTTGTGTCCGCCGAAAACTGAAAAATAAATATAGAAATTCTCTCTCTCTCTCCTCTCTCTTAAAAAAAAAAAAAAAAAAAAAAAAGTCAAGAGGTGGGCCTGGGTGGACGCTCTGGAAACTTCCCTGGGATCCCCAATGAAACTGGAGTGCAGCAGAGGCACCCTGTCCCTGTCCTCTCTGAGAGGACCCACTCTCTCCCTTGAGAGTGTCCCCTTCCCCTTTTCCTATCCCTTCAATAAACCCATTCCTGTCTCTCTGAGTGACATGTCTGAAATCTTTCTGACTGGATCACAAGAATCAGGGTTTGAAGCGGGGTGGTCTTCATGGTGCCTCAATTTCTAGAAAGGCCCCAGCTCTGTAACAATATGTTTGGGTCGATTAGAATATTTTTGAGTGCAGATATGTAGAATCCATGTGCTCAGCAAAGCAGATAATAAAACATGCACAGTATAAGGCCATTGTCAGATCCCGGAGGTCCCACATTCAGTGTCACAGTAAGTGTAGTGGAAATGGAAAAATTTTACTCGCTTTTTTGAATGTTGTTTCTTTTTTTTCAACCAGAGAAATTTCTTCTTTCTGTATTAGTGAAAGTTATTTTTAGATAACAACTATACTGATATGGCTCTTTTATTGTGATAAAATATACATAACAAAAAATTCACCATCTTTATGGTAAATTTATTAACCATTCTAAGGTCCGTGGCACTAAGTAATTTGGATTGTTGTGCACCCAGCACCTCTACCCATCCTCAGAACTTCTTTCATGTTGTGAACTCTGTACCGTTAAAAACAAACTCCGCATTTCCTCCCGCCCCAACCCCTGACAACCAGCATCCGACCTCCTGTGCCTATGAAGGACTCGCCAGATGCCTCCTGTAAGAGGAATCATATGGAACTGGTCCTTCTGTGGCTGGGTTATTTCACTTAGCACAAGGTCCTCAAGGCTCATGCTAAGTTGTCACATAGGTCAGAATTTCCCTCCTTTATAAGGCAAAAGAATATTCCAGTGTGAGGATGTACCACACTTTGTTTATCCACTCATCTGCCCGTGGACATTTGGGTGGCTTCCACATTTGGCTTATTGTGAGTAATGCTGCTACTAATGTACTTGTGATAAGCAGTGCTTAAGGATCTATCAGGTGGGTTCCATGGCACATGCTGTAATCCCAGCGGCTCGGGAGGCTGATGCAGGAGGATTCCGAGTTGAAAGCCAGCCTCAGCAGTGGCTAAACTGTCTTTCAGTACTGAAAAAGGAACAGGAACTCACCTACAGTGTCGACGGAAGGGAAAGTAGTGCGAGCTCTGGGAAAATAACTTACCATCCTCTTATAAATTTGAAACTAAACACCCGTCTTGAGCTGGTGGTTTCTTCGCTGGGTACGTTCTCCAGGAAAATGCCTGGGGCGCCAGGGTGGAAGGGTGTTCATGACAGCATTGCTCCTAACTAGAAGCAACTCCAAGAGTCACCTGTAAGAAAGTGGACAAGTAAATTTTGGTATATTCATTTGCTGGAATATAGAATTACAGGTACGCACTGTGAATGAGATTCACAATCATCATGTTCAGTGGAAAAAGGCTACTGGATGCACTGATGCACACCTGTAATCCCAGTGACTCAGGAGGCTGAGGCAGGAGGATCGCAAGTTCAAAGGCAGCCTCAGCAATTTAGTGGGGCCCTAAGCAACTTAGCGAGATGCTGTCTCAAATTAAAAATAAAAAGGGCTTGGTGGTTTAATCCTTGGTAAAAAGAACAACAAAAAGGCAGTGATTTAATATTATTGCTTCAATTTGAAGTTTAAATTAGGCAAAATTAGCATATTTTTAGAAAAGCATGCCTAGGTAGTAAGTATATAACAGAAAGCAAGAATTGACTATCACAATGTCATGGGGAAGGAGAGGGTTATGAGAATGGAGGAGTGTGGGGCAGGGACACTGTTCTACCTCCTGACTCAGATGGTGGCATTTCGATACCTTTATTTTATTTATTTATATTTATATGGTGCTGAGGATTGAATCCAGTTGCACACGTGCTAGGCAAGCGCTCTATACCACTGAGCTGCAGCCCCAGCCCCAGAGGTGGCACTTGAGAGTAAAAAAGGTTTAAAAATACTTGCAGTTTAATAGAAAGATGCAAAGGCAGTAAAAGTCTTGAAAACCCTTCACCCCATTTACCCCGAGATACCCCTACGCAGTTAAAGCAGAGTGACACTAGTCCAACGTATGTATCTAGTTCTGTGCCCTCGGATCACGTGTATTGTTCACATATTCACCACCAAATCCAACCCAAGACAGAGCCTGTCCGTCATCCTTTGTCCTTGTGCACACCCTTGATGGTCGCCTCCACAGCCTCTCCTGGGCCACCATCCCTAGCCTCTGGCAGCCACCAGTCTCTCTTCCTTCCCTATTATTTTCTCATTTCGAGGCTATTATATAAACCGAATGGTACCATTCCGTGGCCTTTGCCACTCAGCTGAACGCACTTAAGATTTCCCCCTGTGACCACGTGTAAGGGGAGGGCTTTGAGTGTGGGGGAGTGTGGGCGGGGACACTGTCCCTGCCTCAGGTTTGGCAGCTCGTCCCTTCTTGCTGCCAGGTGCACTTCACTGTGCGGCTGTACCACGGTTTGTGCAGTCATTTACCTGTTGATGGAGGTTTTGGTTGTGAACATCCACTACAGGTTTCTGCGTGGGTATCTGTTTTCACTTTCTGAATTAGTTCCCAGGAGCGCAGTTGTGGGGCTTCATGGTAAGTGTGGGCTTGGTTTTGTAAGAGCCTGCCAACCTGTTTCCTAGAGTGGCTGTGACATTGACACTTCCACCAGCGGCGCGTGAGAAACCCAGCTTCTGTGCCTTCTCCGCAGCATCTGTATGGCGGCTCTTTGTGTTTATTTTGAGCTGCTTCGTGTGTGCCCATGGATCCTGAGGGCCTTGGCTCGCACTCCCCTCGTGGCTGGTGGTGCTGGACGTCACGGAGGAAGGACAATGTTCTCTGGTCTGTCTTAGGTAGTAGTCACTAACCAGTTAGAACTGGTTTTGAAACTACATATATGTCTTTTATATGTGGCTCTGTTGTTTCACATTTCACAGAACAATAATCAAGAAAAGAAAGCACTGAGTTTAATGTTCTGAGATATATCACCTTTTTTTTTTTTGTTTTTGGAAACAAGGCACCCACAAGGAAGGTACTGAAGTGACCTGGCTGGTGCCTGGGTGGGCACCCAGTTTGGTGGGCCCATGTGTGATGCCCGTGCTATTTTCACCTGACCACATCACCTCCAGGCAAAATGGCCCTCCACAAGTAAACCTCCTTCCAAAGCAGACTGACTGGAATAGTTCAAGCACTGGGGAAAAAAATAAAATTTATTATGCATATTCATTGCATAGGCGTTTTATGTACTGCAAAGTGGAACATTCATATCAGAGTAAGTTGACTAGCAACGAGAAACCCCCACTTCACTCCCAGTAGTTGGGAAGGGTTTAGAAGAAATGGAAATTTACAAGCCATTTTAAAAGGCTCCTCAGGATGTTGCTGAGAGGGAAGAGGAATGGGGTAGGATACTGTTTCTTGTCTTTATAAGCCCTTTGGTACAGTGTCTTTCCTTGATTAAAAAAAAAAAAATGGAGGAAATTTAACATAGTATATTTTATTCGTTTCCTTGGGCCGCCAGGATAAAGCCTCACAGATTAGGTCACATAAACCACAGAAAGGCAGTTTCTCACGGGTTTTTGTTGTTGTTTGTTTATTCTTGCAGAACTGGGAATTGAACCCAGGGCTCACACAGGCTAGGGAGGTGCTCTACCACTGAGCTACAATCCCAGTCCTTTGTACTTTTTATTTTGAGGAAGGGTCTCACTGCGTGGCTGAGGCTGGCCTAGAGTTTGTGAGGCTCCTGCCTCAGTCTCCCCGGTGGCTGGGACCACAGGTGTGCATCTCCATTCCTGGCTGCCTCATAGTTTTGGAGGCTCAAGTTCAAATCACAGAAATTAGATTCATATGTTTTGGAAAGATGAGCGATGCACAAGGTTTCTGGAGTCGGGTTGCATTGGCCTGGAAATCCAGACATTTGAAGACTGTCTTCCTTCAGCTAGGTCTCTTGGCTTAGTGGGAACATTCTCCAAAGAGTGTTTTCCTATTCCTTTCTCTCATCCTCCTCAAGATACTGTTTATTGAAACCAAATGGCACTGTTACAAGAACATTACATGTGTTAGTTCTTTTTCCTTTAAATATTTAGTAACGCTATAAAGTGGGAATGGATGTTATTTCCATTTTACAGATGAGGAAACAAAGGCATGAAGAAGGAGAGTCACCTGGCCCACCAGCAAGCTGAGCTGCAAAAACAAGTGGTCTGGTCCCAGGGTTTGTGTTCCTAGGTTCTAAGCGTTACTGTTCCTCATGAAATCAACACAGCAATGACAACAATAGGGTTTCCATAAATGCCAGCAAAGTGCTTTTTATGGTTCCTTGGCATATGGTAGATGATGTGTTAATACTACTCACCTTTTTTCCTTTTCTTCCTTTGACTTGTTATTTTGCAATGTATATGTCATTTGGGAATCATCGATATTGCTATGTTTGTTCAGATTTTATGTGAAACATTGAAATTGGTCAGTTCTTGAAAAATTTTCTCTTGCTAGATTGAGAAATGGTCCCAAAGAGAAAACTTTCTTGAAAAGAAGACAGTTTCCAACCTTGCTACAGTATTTCATTTGATCTCTAGTGACACAGGGACGTGAGTGCTGAGGTGTTAATAGGCTCTTCTTTAGGAATCTTGAATTCATTTTGAATTTGTAAAAGTGCTGTCATCATCATTTTGTCTCTAATTATGTTTTAGGGAAGCAAGATTTTTGGGAAGTCACAAGATTTGGGTAGTAACTCAGGTTTATTGGAAATTAGACTTGGAATGCTTTTGGAGATGCAGACTGTTAGAATTGGCATTTGATTCTTCCCAATTTACAAATGAATAACTGAGCCTATTATTGGTTCCTGGATGGTTCCACCCAACAAAAATTCCTGTGTCAGAGATAAAGGACTTTATTGCTCACGGCAGAGCAGGCAGCCTGAGCATCACCATGTGTGCCTGGTTCTCTTTGCCTTGAAGTCCTATGGGGACAATGTGATCTGCCCCAGGTGACGGCTACCCAGGCACCTGCTGAGCTTGGAAGTCCACCACTTTTAAAGAAAGTAAATAGGGCTGTTTCTTGTCCCCAGAGAGGTAGTACCTCGACTCTCAAAGTCACCAGAAGAATAAGCAATCCTGAGAAATGGCCTGGGGCAAAGACCAGACAGTGATGAGGAAACTCTTCATAAAGACTGGATGATTGTCAAAGTGGTCATTAGTGAAGGTTGGAAAAACAATGAAGGAACTGGGACAGCCCCTGAGTAATGGGAACCAGCATCCTATAGTGGCATGACGATTTGCAAGATTGTTGTCTGTAATAGCTTGGAAGATGGCAAATGTTTCCAATAAGCTTTTCATTTGGCTGAAGAAATCACCAGGCAGAATGTTGGCAGCGTTAGTTCACTGGTCCTAAGTGCATACGATGGGGGAATCAGAAGATGGAGAGGAGGCAAGAAGCAGTGGTTTAATTTGAAAGTAGAAATTGGAGAAAAAATAAAGGATCCAAGATTTGCTGGGTTGGAAAATAAAATTGTGTATCATCCTTGATTTCCACAGGCAATGAGATTCCCCAAGTGAAATGAAGCTTGGGGCCAAATCTCAAATAAAGGAATAATAGCTGCAACATCAAATTTAAGATCCTGGGAAGATTCAAGACAAGATTCTCTCAGTAGACAAAAGGGCATTGCCCACACTACCTGACTTATGACCCAAAGTAGGAAGAGACCTGTCTCAAAAAGAATTACAAATGTCACTTTGCCCCCACTAATTAAACTGATAGCAGAGTCACAGGAAGTCCACAAAAATTTCAAGGGAGTTTTACCAGCAAAAGTACTGGTAAGGTAAAAGAAAAAGAAAAAATCTTAAACTGAAAAGTGACCTCTGGGATCCTTATTCTCATGTAGGCAGGAGCAGACGGAGGAAGCTCCTCAAATTCAAAATGGGTCATTTCTTCTAGAAAAGAAAAATTGCCTCAGAGAGGCCAGCTAAGGGCCCAGAGTTAGAGTCAAGAGCCACCTGGAGAAACGCAGCAGCAATGACCTCTGATGGAAACCCCTCCCAGCTTCCAGTTGAGGGAGGTCTGGCAACAGGCACCCAGCTGTGTTTCAGAACTGCCCCGGGAAAGTGGCGTGCATGCTCCTCTCATTTTACCTGTTTGAACAAGATATTGATCGTGGCTCTCCTGCCTTACAGGGCATTTTTGTAGGTGTGGGGTGGAAACGTTGACTTTTATTATGTAGGTATCCAGACTGCGGGGAGCTCGCCCCAGGAAGTGTACTGAAGGAGCCTCATTTCAACCTGGCACAGATGAGGAAACCTCAGACTTGCAGAGAATACCACAGTTGGAGGAGACATTCAGAACTCCAGGGGTGGGATGAGGATGTTTTGCCTGTGAGGGGAAAGTAAATGCTGGTGATCAAGTGGACAATGATGTAGACTGAGAAAGAGTAGCCGTGGTATTTCCCTGACTCTCCCATCAAGAGGTGGATATATGAATGGACGACAGTAAATTCCACCTTCATGTAAAGCTATCAAGCGTGATTTAAAAAACTATAAATGAATAGAAGAAAGGCCAGCAGAGGAGTGGAAGGGGAACAGAGGGAGGGTAGAGGGGACGTACTGGGGCCTGAAGTGGAACAATTGCATTCTATGCTTGTGTGATTATGTCAAGATGACCCAACATTGTGTAAAACATAATGTACACACCAAAAAGTCCAGTTCATCCTCCCTGGCCCTGCCCTGTCCCTTTCATGTGGACTGGATCTGTGCAGCACAGCTGTGGTGATGTCATATCCCTCCTGTCTGGGCCCCAGGAGACATCATGGTCCCTGCTTCTGCTCTTGGATTGCTGTCCTAATGTGAGAAGTGAATGCACAACAGAAACCACTCGGTTTAAGCCACCAAATTTTGGTGTGGTTTGTTATGGCCCCAAAGTAACTAATACAAGCTCTTGATGCAGATTCGTCACAGGCGTGATATCTGTGTAGAAAAGTCTCCCAACCCTAACAGTGGTCCACTTTGTGCTTTGAATAGCCCTTGCTGCTTTGCCACTGAGACTTATTTTTAAAATGGACGTGTTTCTTTCTCTTCCTCTCTCCCTCCACCTCCTTAATCTTCTCCCCCTCCCTAACCTTAGGGAAACAGGACTACCCTTCTTCCCCATCCCAGGCAGTTATCTGTTCTTGAGCACACACCCCTCCCAGGAATGAATGGAAATGGCAACAGAAGATCTAAGAAATGACTATCTCCCAAATTAACAAATGGGTTGTGACTCCCAATGTGGAATGTAGCCTTTGAGTCACCTCTTTAGAGGCTCACCTCTTTAGAAGCTCCCTGTTCTCCCTGATTGGCAGAATCACAGCTTTTGGGACAGGAGTCCCCTTTGTTTCTCCTTTGCTAGCAAAGCAATAAAACTTCATTTTTCTTTTTCTCAAAACTGTGTCCTTGCTGGGCGCAGTGGCCCACGCCTGTAATCCCTACAATTTAGGAGGCTGAGACAGGAGGATGGCAAGTTCAAGACCAGCCTCAACAATTAGCAAAGTCCTAAGCAATTTAGCAAGACCTGTCTCAAAATAAAACAAATAAAGAAAGGGCAGGGAATGTGGCTGAGTGATTGGGTTTAATCCCCAGCATTAGAAATAGCTGGATGGCACAAGGGATCAAACACATGCTTGGAAGCAGTTCTGCAAGACAGACTTTACTTTTGGAGAAGTGCTACCTCACAAAACCTGGAGAGCAGCACATTGGGCAAGCAGTTCATCTGCTTTCATCCCTAAGGCCCCACTGCCGCTTGCTCAGATTGGAGGTTGCAGTCTACAGTGACTGGCTAATTTTAAAGTGGGGGGATTGTGGCAAAGGGAAGGGCTATAGTTAAAATGGCTACGAATGGATACAGGATGGGAAGCTCAGAATGGCTACGATTGGTTCTTACATCCCAGTTAAGGCTAAATACTCTATTTCTCTCACATTGGTACAAAAAAAAAAAAAAAAAAGTGTCCTCCTTATTGGATTGGCATTGGGGACAAGGACTGAACTTTTGATAACACAACTACTTTGGAAATCTGAGGTAGTATCATTAAAAGCTGGCCACTTAGGTATTATTTAGAAGCTTTGCTTCTAGATATAAACACTATAAATATGTACATGTTCTCCCCAAAACACATGTAAAATAATGTCTATAGCAACATATTTGTAATAGTACCAAATTCCACAGTGGTAGAATACATAAATCAATTGTGATAGACAACATACAGGACAAAAATGAGAAATGACTCCTCTAAGAACTGCATAGATAAATCTGAAACATAATATCCAGTAAAAAACAAAAGGCAAAGGCAAAGGCTAAAGAAAACTATTGTATCACTAGCATTCACAACAGTGGGTATCTTTGCAAGGAAGGACACAGTAGTGACTAGGAAGTGGCCTGTGTCGTCTTCTGGACAGTGGGGAGGTTATGGGTCAGGGTTACAAATGTGCTCATTTTGTGATAACCTTTCAATTTTAAACTTATTACATGTGTACTTATCTGTATGTCTCGTGTACTTAAATAGAAGCATTTCTTTCTTTTCTTTTTTTCTTTTAAAGAGGAATTCCAAAAGGAATTTGAGAAAGTAGAAGTTAGGGATCTCCCACCCCCCAAATCTGGGATGCTCCAATGTATGCACCACAGTGTCTGCAGGAGAAAATTCACTTTTGTTTTGTCAAATATTTTCTCTGTGACAGCTCTGATCACCCTTTGACAAACTTTTCTCTCTTGAATCCTGTTTTTATTTCAATAATATTTATCAACCATGATTAGCATTGTTTAATAGTTTTTATATTATGAATTTCAGGAGAAGAAAACACATGTGTCACAGATAATTTTGTATTGAATCATCTTGCAGCCAGAGAAAAAAGTGGTGGGAGGAAACTGCAGAAGATGAAGAGGAAATAGGCTGGAGTCTGATTATGAAATAGCTTGAAGGTATGCAGGATTTCACACTATACTTTTATGCAATAGTTAAAAAAAAAAAAGCACATAGTCTATCTGTATTTTACAAAGATAATGAGATATCCCTACTTAAAATGGCATAATAAAAGAGTTGTTCTCTGGTCTCTAAAAATGTATGCAAGCAAAAATAGAAAGAGTTGGGTGTGGTGGTCAACACTTGTAATCTCAGGGACTAGGGAGGCTCAGAGGAAGATCCCAAATTCAAGGCCAGCTTCAGCAACTTAACGTGACTCAGCAACTTAGAGAGACCCTGTCTCAAAAAACAAAACAAAACAAAAGCAAAAAACAAACAACAACAAACAGGGAATGCAAATATAGCTCAATCCCCCACCACACAAAAGGAAAAGAAAAGGAAACTGCATATTTAAATAAACCAGGGACAGCTATAATGCTGAGCCACACTATATGAGGCAGGGTGGCTAAATTCAGTGCTGGTGAAATATGGGCTAGGATGTCAAGAGAGAGTTTTGAGATTTCTCAGAATGTCAGCAGAGCAAAACCAGAGATGCCTCATTTGGAACAAAGGGAAACGCCCTCCATATTTGCAGGAAGCAGTTTGCCAGTGAAGAGGAATAGCAGAGTGAAGTTCTGGGTTACAGGCACGACCCAAGTCACAGGCTGAGCTGCCTGGGAGGAGAAATAGACACTGAAACTAGCAAACAAGCAAGAAAACCCCATAGCCCTGGGTCAAGGGACCATCACTAAACTGGATACTCTGGAAGTCTCCCATGACACTTCTTCAGTCATATATTATCAGAAGAACTGGAGCATTCAACAGTGACTAAAGCCCAAATCAGTAATTTGTAACTTCTTACTTGTCACACTTTGTAGTAAACAGTCACCTTAATTGTACAATGGTACTAAAAGAACAAGGGAAGGAGGAAAATAAAGAGTGGGTTAAAAAAAAAAAAAAAAAAAACCTCTCATTAGAAAGTCACCTCAGAGCAACTGACAATTGTGGCCAAACCCCACCATTAAGAAACTAAAAAGGAAAATGAATTACTGCTTGATTCAAGTGTGTGTGTCTAAAACAGGAGCTCAAAGAAAAGATACAGAAGTTTCAAGAAAAATAGAGTAGGGCAACCAGGGAAGAAACAAACTATCAGATTAAAGGGATAGAGAATAAAATAAATAGTTACTATTAAAGAAAGAAAAGCCTCACAGTAGCTCAAGGAGTATATGGTCAGCATGCTGAGAAAATCAAGTGCAAGTCTCTGTAGGCAACTCTGTGGAGAATTGGAGAGAAGGATCTACAGCAGACAAAAGATGTTTAGTGCATAAGTAGTGTAGATTAAGAAAACAAACAAACAAACAAAAAAGGAATAATCCCAGTGGCTTGGGAGGCTGAGGCAGGAGGATCGCAAGTTCAAAGTCAGCCTCAGCAACCTAATAAGGCCATAGCAATTTATCAAGACCCTGTCTCTAAATAAAAAATAAGGGCTGAGGATATAGCTCAGGGGTCAAGTGCCCCTTGAGTCAATCCCTGGTACCAAAAAAAAAAAAAAAAAAAAAAGAGTGGAATAGGAAAATATTTTCTTTAAAATAATGGACAAGAAAAAAAATATTTGAAGATATTTAAATGACTAGGAGACATTTCCAGGAGTGAAAGAAAAGTTGGATGTGTGTTTTTTTTCCAGAGAAGGAAATACTGACTACTGGAGACATGAATCTACAGTTTGATAGGAAGAAAATTTTGAGAGACTCATCCACAGCAATACACATTTTGGTAAAGTTACGTGTCTACGTAGTTAGAGCAAGAGTAGATTTTTTAAATGTTCTCATCAGAAAAAGGGATAAGTATGTGTGCTATAGGTTTATTAATTAGTTTAATTTAATCATTTTGTGATTACATTAAAAATCACATTCTACAACATAAAAGTATGCAATTTTTTATGTATCAACTAAAATAATAGAAAAAGGGAAAAAAAAATGAGTGTTTGGCATTTTGGTGGGGAGGAAGGTTAGACTGTCCTCGGGGTCTTCCTTGGAACATTCCGTGTTAAGAATGATGGAGTGCTTGTCCACAGAGCCCTGGGGAAGGATGGGGAAGGATGAGCGACTCCAGCACCTTCTCCCCAGCTACAGTTTTCAGACATAAGGGCAGCTCACCAACATTTTTGGGTAATCCAGAATGCAAGGACGATGACTCCTATGAGCACTTTTTAAACAACTATAGAACAAACTTTAGCCAAATTAAAGCCCTATGGAAAAGTTACAGTATGACTATGGCTCCAACTTGTAGGATTAATGCAAAAACAGGTCTTGTTTTATGGTTGAGGAGGGAAAATAAAAGCTATAAACACAAATGATGTAGCTATCCCAAGTTAGGAGGGTGAGGTGGGGGGAAGGCATGGGGGGGCGGCGGGGGGGTCTCAACAGTGTGCTTTCTTTCTTCAAAAGTTAAAGACCGAAGCACAAGACATTATTCAAATCTGGTTTAACAATAAATAGATGTCAGATGTATTTAAAGAAAAAAAAAAAGGAGTGAAGGAAAAGTTGGATGTGTGGTTTTTTCCAGAGAAGGAGATACTGACTACTGAGAACAAAATAAACAAAAATCAGCAATGGAGAGTGGAATAAAAGAGAAATACACTGCCAGGTGCACGCCTGTAATCCCAGTGACCTGGGATCCTGCGGGGAGGATCACAAGTTCAAAGCCAGCTGCAGCACTTTAGCAACACCCTGTCTCAAAGTAAAAATAAAAAGGACTGGGGATGTAGCTCAATGGGAAACACGTCTGGGTTCAATCCCCAGGACCAAAAAAAAAAAAAAAAAGGAAATGTATTTAATTTTATTATTACTCATAATGGGAGTACAGAGTACTCCTATTACAAAGTAGATGATGAGGTAAATTACATAAGCTTAGAGTATAAGTATTTTATAACTGCCTTTAAAATGAGGAACTAGGTGCCTGGGAGAGAAGGGAGAGGCCTGTGTTTCACTGCATTCTCTTCTGTACCTTTTGAGTTTGTGCCATGTTTGTATGTTAGCTATTAAAAAACCAGAAGAAAAGGCAAATACAAACTAACAAGAAAGATAAAATATGGTAATGAATATAATCATGACTAGAACAAAAACATCATGTTTTTCAATTCTTATATAATACACACCAAAAATGTAAAGAAATTTAAAAAATATTCTGTTTGAGGTGCTGGGAATTGAACCCAGGGCCTTCTTGTGTGTGCTGGGCAAGTGTCCACCACTGAGCCACACCCTCAGCCCCCACTAGTGTTTTTAAGGCTATGAAAATGTTGAGAATAGAGCAAAACAGGATGACAGAACTGAGACCAAACGTACCTCCCATGTTAATAAGTGTAGGTGTGTTAATTTCACTTGTAACAATAAAATACTTTGAATAACAATGTAAAACCCAACTCCGTTGTTCATAAGAAACAGTCTAAAACAGAGTGGACCAGAAAAGTAGGGAATTCACACTTGGCAATGGCATCAAGCTAGGATTAACCAGTGCAAGGCTACGTCCACATAGTGAAAGGTAAGTGCTACCATTTGTGCAAAAAGGTTTGAAGGCAATAGCTGTGTAAATGCTTCAGATGCATAGCCACCTGTTAACAGTTTGGTATTTGTACCAAGTACACATGTTACACACCTTAAAGTACAGGCAAATAATTTAATAAAAAAGAGATAATGTTGGCAGTAGAGTGGACCATGGGTTTGAGGGTACAGATGATACAGAGACAGGAAGACTAGGTAGAGTCATCCCTTGTGTTCAAGAAGTATTGGTTCCAGAACCCCCCATGGATACCCAACCTGAGGATACTCAATTTCTTATATAAAATGGCATATAGTTTGCATGTAGCATAGGAACATTGATTGCACCTTAAATCATCCCTGGATTACTAATCTAATAATACCCAATGCAATATAAATAGATGTTATTCTGTATTGTTTAGGGAATAATGGCAAGAAGAAAAGTTCATACATGTTTAGTACAGATGCATTTTTTGTCCCAAATATTTTTCATCCAGGGTTGTTTGAACATGTGGACGCAAAACCAGTGAATATTGAGGACTGAGTGTATCCCATTGCATAAATTTAAAAGAATCTGAGCTACAGCATGGCAGGTAGAAGTAAGAATTGGGCCTTTCCCCGAGAAACTGTTAGAAGTAACATAATAATATGCTATTTTAAACTTCATTTTGTATTTTTTGGTTGAGACAAAGAAGTATTTTACAAAAATCTTAAGAATCACAGCCTTATGTTTCAAAAAACAAGTATTCTTTGTTTTCCCATTGTTACATAAACATATTCATAGTAGAAAACCTGAAAACCATACAAAAGGAAAAAAAAGTGTTAGATTTCTGTTACTATAACAAAATGCCCGAGATAATCAATTAATAAGGAGGAAGGGTTTATTTTAATGTTAGAGGTTTCAGCCTATGACTGGCCCTGTGGTCAATTGCTTTGGTCCTGTGGTAGCAGATACATCATGGTGGGAGTATATGATGGAGGACTCCCCACATGACCAAGTGAGGAAGAGGAAAGGGCCTGGGCTCCAGAATTTCCTTCAAAGGCATTCCCACAATGACTTACGATCTCCCTCTAGGCCCTGCTTCTCAAGTGTTCCACCATCTCCCTGCAGTACCACATGGAACTTTGGAGTCGCTTATCCAAATCATCACAGAAAAAGAAGCATTTCTTTAATTCTAATACTCTAGGTTAGTAGCCAAGAATAGCATTCTGTCTAGATTCCTCCGTTCTGTTCTCCCCGCCATATAGACAGTCACATTTTTTGAATCATATAATACACATAAGTTTTAGCTTTTAAAAAGCTTGTTTGGGCTGGGGATGTGGCTCAAGTGGTAGCGCGCTTGCCTGGCATGCGTGCGGCCCAGGTTCGATCCTCAGCACCACATACAAACAAAGATGTTGTGTCCACCAATAATTAAAAAATAAATATTAAAAAAATTCTCTCTCTCTCTTTAAAAAAAATAAAATAAAAAGCTTGTTTGTATGTTTCCCATGTTATTGCAAAATATTCTCTTACACTGTGATCACTTAATGATCACACATTACAGTTCTTTATTATTGGATATTTAGTTTCTAATTCTTCACTTATAAATAGCAATTACAATGAATTAGCTTTGTGAATATAAATATAGCCACATTTCTGGTTATTTCCTTATTACATGGTTCTAGAAATAGAATTGCTGGTACAAAGGTATACATATTTTTAAGAATTTGATACTTACTCCAAATTACCTTCCAAAAAGTCTGTACTGATGTTATAGCTCTGGCATTAAAGCCGTAGTTATGAAAGTAGATAATTATAAAGACCCACTTCTTGTTTTCAGAAATCCCCCTTCATGGTATTGCTGTATTTTTTCATCCTTATAAATTTGCATGGTGAAAAAAGATGCTTCATTGTTATTTATATTTGGATCTCTTCCATTAGGATAGAGCTGGGATTCTTCTGTGCACCCCCCCCCCCGCCCCCTTTGGTCATTTGTGATTCCTGCTTTGTTAATCACTGTTCATTCTCTGGCTGTTTTTCTTTGCTTCGTCATATTGTGAAGGCAGATACTTCAGTACTGAATGCCATGAACCTTCAAGCTTCAGGAAGTACCTAGATTGTATTTCATTTCAATCTCAACTTTGGAAGTGTGCTGAAGGAAAACTGCCCAAGCTTGCCTTTCAATTTTCTTTCTTAAAGAGATTCTGAAAATAACAAAAACCAGATTTGGTTCCCTTCAGTATCCATGGGCCTCACGGGGACATTCTCTCATCCAGGGAAGGGAGAGCGATTACAGGGGAGTGTGGCCTGCTCGGTGTCCTTCTCCTGGGGCCCTCTTTGCACAATTTCTGCTCTGAGAGTGGGGGTCAGACTGTCCTGGTGACCGAATCCTGGCGCCCAGTGTAGAGCGGCTCTCATCCTCCCCCGTGGTGCTGGAGTAGATGAGAGCCTGAGTACATTCCTTTTTAAGGATGCAGAAAACGTAGACTGCTGGCTTCCGTTTAGTCCAAGCACCGATGCACAGCCAGAAGTGACTTTCAGAGTGAGGAGCCAACCACAGCTCGTTGAAGGGACTCAGTTCTTTGTATCTCTTGTTCTTCTTACTGTATGATTCAATTTGCTTGCAGGTGTTTGACAAATTATTGATAAATGCAGGTTGATAGTAAGTATCATTGCCATTTGATAATTCTCATAAAAATGTGCATTAGTCAGCTTTCTGTCACTGTGACAAATACCTGAGAAGAACAACTTAGAAGAGGAAAGATTCACTTAGGCTCACAGTTCCAGAGGTTCCAGTCCATGGTTGGACAACGCCATGGCTTTGGTCCTGAGGAGAGGCAGAATATCATGGTGGAGGGGTGTGCAGAGCAAAGCTGCTCAACTCATAGCAGCCAGGAAAGACAGAGAAAGGGACTTTGGACAAGAAACACCCTTCCAGGGCACCCCCCTCCCCCACCTCCCAGGGGACCTACTTCCTCCAACTTGGCCCCACTCCCCCAGCCTCCCCCACCACTAGTAGTCCACTCAGCTGTGGGTTCATCCACTGATGAGTCAGATCAGTGTAGGTCCAGGCCCTCCCCGAAGCCCCACCTCTGAACACTGCTGCAGTGGGGACCGGCCTTCAGCACGCGAGTTTTCCAGAGACACTGCATGGATAAGCCATAGCATTACGTCGTAGGGATTCCTCATTATTCTTCTCACTTTACCAACAGGGAAAGGGTGGCCCAAGACGTGTCCAAGCTCATACAGTGAGCAAGCAGCAGAGCCAGATGCAGACCAAGCCTGGGACTTCAAACCCATGCCGTCTTTCAAGACTATGCCACGTTAGGTGACCTTCTTGTTCTCTTTAAACTTTTGTTAAATTCCGCAGGTGGTTGTAATGTGTGTCCCAAAGTCTGGGTTAACCTTACCCATGAGCCTTACCCTCTGCGGCTACCCTAGCGGGTGTCACGGTTGTCTCTCCAGAACCTATTCCTCTTTTTTGAGTGGCCTGAGTACAATTTGGGAGGCCTGATTGGGCTTCATGGGTGTAAGAATACTTTAACCTCTTGACCAGTGCTTTGGTTCATGAACAGGTGAGTGACCCAACTGTGGCCAAGACGGTGTTCTGGAGACTTCTAGGGAAGCCTCCTGTCTGTGCTTTAGGGAGTAACGGAAGCCCCGCACTCTCTCTAGTTGGGCAGCAGCAAGGAGGTCCGTTGCTCCAATGCTGTGAGCAACCATTTGGGGTAAATGAGAAGCTGGCATAAAATGCAATCTGCCCATAAGGGGTCAAAACAGGGAGAGAGCAGAAATGGGTCTGGAATCTCTTGTTGTTAGGATTTACAAAATTCCTTATCATCCCACTCATTTTTTTTTCCATTGGATTTTGATTACTTGCAGGGCAGAGTATCTAAGAAATAAAACTTCCAAGGCATTCAGTTTGCCCAGAATGCAGTTACTGTGTTCACTGCTTTTGTTTTGGATTTCTTTTTAGTGCAATATAATTTTCACATAATAAAATGCTCAGATTTTAAATGTTCAGTTGGATGTGCTTTGACAATTGTTAACTTTGAACCCAAACCAAAAGCAAAACGCAAGACATTTCTATTACCCTACACATGGCCCTCTGGCCCCTTTCTAGCCAACCCCTCCGCCCTGACCCAGGCTTTCTGATTTCCATCAACAGTTTAATTTGACTTGTTTCTCAACTGTACATAAATGAAATAATACAAAAATAACACAATGGGAATTCTTTTCTAGCTGATTCCTTTGGCTCAGTAAACTGTTTCTGAGATCCATCTATGTGTGTATCAATTCATTCTTTTCATTGTGGAATAGTATTTCATTGTATCAATATACCATTTCTTTGACCTTTTCATCTCGTGGGGATTTAGAACAATTTCAAGACCTACGGTACAGACTGAGGTTGCAGACCAGGGGAGTAGCTCTGTGGTTGGGTAAGTGTCCAGCATGCAAGAGGCCTTGGGGTCAACCCACAGCACCAAAAAACTAACAAATAAAATGACTAAGGCTACTGTGAACCTTCGTGTATATGTGTTTTTGTAGATCTGTTTTTCTTGGGAAAATTCCTAGGAGGGAAAATACTGGGCATCACATTTACTTTGAAGTTCTAAATAGAAGCCCTTGGATTCTGGATGATTGAGGTAAGAAACCACTGGGGCAATTGCTGAGCTCAGAAACTTCACACGATCACAGTGGAATTTCAAACTCACCCTGTATTATTTTTTTTTAATGTGATGCTGGGAATTGAACCCAGGGCTTTGTGCATAACTTATAAGCATAGACTGTACCACTGAGCAACATCCCCAGCCTATTTTTTTGAGGGGGTGTGTGGGGAGGAGGGATATTAGTCATTACCAAAATATCAGAGAAGGTCATCAGTGTGTGCCCAGTATGCACTCTAGACACTTGGCATCATACATGACCTCCTTTTGACCTTGGGCAGATTATTAACATCTCAGATCCTCAGTTCCCTATCTATAACATAAGGATTAAAAATAACACTGACTTCATAGGGTTTTTGTGAGAAATTAAGTGAAGTAATGCCTATAAGGCCTTTATCAAATTATCTGATACAAACTGGGCACGGTGGAACAGGCCTGTAATCCCACTGACTCAGGAGCCTCAGCAACTTAATGGGGCCCTAGGCAACTGAGTGAGACCCTGTTTCAAAATAAAAAATAAAAAGGCTTAGTGGTTAAGTGCATCTGGGTTCCATCCCCAGTAATCCCCAGTAGAGTCTGATACATAAAATACCTAAAAATTATTAAACCATTATGATTCTCATAATGTGGCCTCTTACAACAACCTAGTAAAAATTAATTTCCCATTTTCAGCAGCAATAAGCGACTTGTCCTAGTTACAGAATCAAGAGTGTGATTCAAATTTTAGGTCTATTTTGGCACCAAAGCCTGAGCCAGTTCTACTATACTGTTCCAGAGAGAGATTCCCCTCCCCCCCCAGATTATATCGTTCAATCTTTGTAGGACTCCTTTAGGGTGATTTCTGTGAGTATGAAAAGAACAAAAGGCTCGAAGAAAAGAAGAACAAGTAGAAAAACAGTGGCCTGAGACACAGTCGCGGAGACACTTGAGGATGGGGAACCACTGACACCCAGAGAAGTTCCCAAGCTTTCCGGGGTTTCCTGGGGTCGTTCTGTAGAAAAAGACCGGAAGGAAGAGGCCTGGCACTTTTGTTTTTGCTTTTTAAGGATTTCCCTACCTACCCTAGTTCTTCCTCTCTTCTTTCTCTGGGGTGATTGGTTCGCTGTTGGCATGGGGCAGATTGCAGATGGAGCACTCACATGAGTTGAGGAGGGATGACTTGAGTTTAATTAAGGGATGATTGTGAATGTGTGGGCAGAGTGAGGGGAGGAAGAGGACAGAGTACCCAGTAGGAGGCCATTCCCCCAGCACCGGAGGAGACCAGGTCAGGCGTGGCGGCCTGCTTCACAGAGGGGAGGTATGCCCCACGGTGGTTGTGCTGTTTGGTGCAGGGACACAAGACATCTGTGGTGACCTGCAGGGTGGAAGGCAGGAAGTAAATACCCTGACTTTCCTGGGTCTGTCCCTGATTGGTGAAGGAGGGCGGGGAAGTCAGGGGACAAACAGGCAGCCAGCCATCCAGCACTCGTGTGTGGGGGGTGAAGGCAGCACACTCTGCTCCTGACCTTCAGGGAGACATTTTCACCCACATCCTGCCCTTGTGGGAACAGACTCAGAGCTCCAAGAACTTCCCCAAGGGAAGGAGCTGGTGTCGGTCAGTGGTTCTTAATCCTGGCGGAAGACTGGGGTCACCTGGGGAGGGCTTTCAACAATGCTGGAACCTGAGCCTCACCCTGAGAGGCCAGTGTGATCCTCTGGCTTGGGGCCCAGGCAGTGTATTAAAAGCTCCCCAAGCGATTCTGATGTGCAGTTGGAGTTAACAGTGAGGTTTCCATGCTGTATTTATTGCCATCCGAGCCACTAAGGGCACAGGGCCCGTGACAAAGAAGTTACTGATCTGAGGGAACCTACTGTCTGATGTGAAGCAAACCACCACAGTGCCACAGACCCGGGGGACGTCCAGGGATGCCGACGGCAGTCTGGACAAGTGAGAGAAGCATCCTCTGGGGAGATGAAAGGTCTGCTGAGCCGCGACAGCAGCAACGCTGACACAGGTAGCATAGCTTTCCCAGTGCCAATCATGGCTCCTTGTTTATCAGTATTAGCTAATTTAACTCTTATCACCACTGTCGCATGCACAGCCCGTTTGTGCTAGGGCAGCAGGATAGGCTGCTAAGAGCCCAAAGAAGATGGGAAGTGAGACATCGGGTTGTTGAACTTTGTTGAACAATGCTTTCAGGGAGGGCAACGGGTGGGGCACCTCTGTCCCCTGCAGTGCAGTAATGTCTCTCTCCCTGGTGACATGACTCCAGAAAACAGTGCCTCCGTCTCTGTAGACACTTTTTCCAGTGGCATCCGGCTGGACGAGTGACACCTGCCCTCTCCACGGTGTCCTCGGTTTGGTGCCAGTTACCACAGGGAGGTGGGTTTTGTAAGCTGGGCTGCAGATGTAGTGACGTCACCAGACCAGCATTCCAGGAACTTGGTGTGCACACAAGAAGCAGCTTTCTCCAGATAACACCAGTTTGTCCTAATTCCCAGCCTGCGGGAGAGAGCCCTGCCCTTCAAGATAATGTGTATCTGCTCATTCTGGCCCAGACTCACTCTCCTTGTTCCTTAACTTGGCTAGATTGTTTAGAACAGGGAGGACACTCAGGGACATGGTGTTTCACTGTCTTTTTCTCCAAGGATGATACAACCACCTTATGGAAGGTATAATTATTAATAATTTATTTATAATGAATTAACCATCATTATCATTTCATTAATTTATTATTAACTTCATTTTACAGAGGCAGGATGTTTGAGCATCTTGCTCAAAGGCCCCCAGAGGTAGAGATGGGCGTAAACCCAAGCAGTTCAACTTGGGGGCCCACCTGGGGCAAAGCTACGTGATGTGGCCAAGTGAGGCAGGGGTCACGGGAGAAGAGGGAAGGTGAAGGTGGGGAGCCACCGACAGAAGACACCATCCAGAGGGACCTGCCTGGGTGTCCCTGGCCAGAGCTGGTGCTGCTCTCCCGGGGAGGGGCTGCGTGCTGTGTCTTATTGTAAAGCCCCACAGAGTGCCTTGGTCCTGTTAGAATTAGTCCAGAGGGAAATGGAGGCAGGTAGGGGCTCTGGAGGATGAGGAAGGCAAGAGAGGTTCAGCTGGATTGAAAGAGAGGCAGGTTGAACCGCTGCAGAAGCAGAAACGCTTTACACCCAAGTACTTTCCAGCTGTGGAGCGCAGGGTCAGGCCGCCTCGGGTTGTTTAGGATAAAGCAGTCGCCATGGGGGATGAGCCGGGAGTTGCAGTCCTTCCTAAAAAGGAGGAAAGCGGCTATCTAGCCATGGCCTCGGGTGGGAGTCTGGGAAAAAAAGATTCAGGACATTTGGAGAAGCAGGTTCAATGTTGGGTGTACTTTGATAATCCTGTTTCCCCTTGGTCAGAAAAGGAATGAGGTAAACACCTTCTTCCTCAAAAGGGCCAGAGCTGGGGAAGCTGAAGGGCTGGGGCTGAGGAGTGGTGGCCTGAGCGTGGGTGACCCTCCAGGACTGGGACTGAGCCCCAGGATGGGGGAACAGGGGCTCCGGGGAGGGATTAGGTGCCAGGGCTCTGCCTTCGAGGCGGCCCCTTACTAGAGGGCTTGAGGGAGTGAGTCTCCTTCCCCCTTGGCCTTGTGAAAGGCCAGGTGAAAACTCGGAGAAGGCCCATCTGTCAGGCAGACAGCCCTCACGGCTCCCTGAGTCTCCTGGCACCTTGAGCTTGGACTCTCGGCCTCTCCAACCATGAATAATAAATTCCTGTTGTTTACAAACTACCCAGTGTGACTTGCTTTGTTATAGCAGCCTGGAGGGACTGAGACAGATGGCATGGCAGGATCCTTTCCTGGAGGGAATGGACCTGCTGGCATATTTTGAGTGGGGTTCTGTGCAGAAAACCCGTGGGCAGCCAAGGCTGGCAGCAGCCAGGGCTCCGGGGAGGAATCACTCTTCACAGGGTGGGCTGCCTGGAGACCCTGGCGTCCATCTGACATCTAGAGCTACCCACTGCCAAAGGACGTGGGCAGTAGCCCAGGGAGGCTCCAGCAATGAGGCAAAAGCTCTGGGCCAAGGCCAGCCCCTGTCCTGATTCTCTGGCACCAGAATTCTTACATAATTTTGTAAAAAGTGGGAGACAGCCTCTCCCACACTGGGGGGTGGGCAGGATTGCCCTGGCTTAGAAAAAGTGGATTTACCTGACTTGGAAAAGGAGAGAAATGTGAAGTTTCCCTGAATTGAATTCTGAGCAGTAAAAGTTGTTGCCGAAAGCTCGGTTCTTGTCCCCGATGTCAATCCAATAATGAGGACACGGTTTTGAGAAGAAGGAAAAAGAAGATTTATTGGTTTTCTAGCAAAGGAGAAACACAGGGGTCTCCTGCCCCAAAGGCTGTGATTCTGCCCATGAGCAGGAACAGGGGGCTTTTAAAAAGGTGACTCAAGGGCTCCAGTCCCCGTGTTCCCGTGTTCTCTGTTGGAGTTGCACTTCACTTGTTGATATGGGAGACGGTCATTTCTGAGATCTTCTGGTGCCATCCCCAAAGTCTAGATTACTTAGTTCCTATGGTGGGTGTGGACTCAGGGACAGATAACTGGGCCTAGGATGGGGAAGAAAGATAACTCTGTTTCCCCTGAGATTAGAGGAAGAGAAAGAAACACGGCCATTTAAAAAGTAAGTTGCAATGGCAGAGCAGCAAGTGTTATCTTCAAAGCATAAAGTGGACCAGTGGAGGTGAGCATTTCTTCTCCTCCTCCCTCATCTCCTCCTCCTCCCTTTCTTCCTTCCCCCTCCTTCTCTTCCTCCCTCTCCTCTTTACTGGTGGGAACCGAGAGCTGGGATGATGCAGAGCAGTTTGCTAGTGGAAGTTGAATTCTTAGCACAAAACATTTAGCATCTGGTAGAAACGTGACTGAGGTCATATTTGTAAATCAATTTGAGTAAATTTAGAGTTTTGGGAAAACACATTTGGAGGAAGAAATGGAAATGGCTGACCGTCCCTTCCAGGTGCACGCCCTCCCCTCAGCTACTACTGGATTACAACTGGCGCTGGGGTTGAGGTGGACGTGGAGTTCAATCTGCTCATTTCTTTCTCCACATCCTATGAGTGGGTGTTCCTGGGGCCTTCCAGCTGAATGGATTCAGCGGCTTAAAAGCTTACATCTGTTCGTGAGGTTGAACTTTCTCAGCCCACAGCATCCCTTGGATCTCATGCGGGGAGGGAGAGGTTTTATTCTTTTAAATGGACTGATTAGATGTAGGTTTTAGGACCCTGTGAACAGAGCTCTCCACGTAAAACTATGGAGTGCTATTGACCCTGGTGCTGAGGATGGAGCCCCAGGCTCTGCTGGGAAGTGCTGAGAAGAGGGGTGTTATGGTCTGGAGGTGAGGTGTCCTCGTAAGCTCACGTGTGAGACAGTGCAAGACGGTTCAGAGGAAAAATGATTGGGTTGTGAGAGTCTTACCCCAATCAGTGAGTTAGTCCCCTGATAGGGATTAACCCAGTGGTAACTGAAGTGGTGGGGTGTGGCTGGAGGAGGTGGGAATTGGGGGGCATGGCTTTAGGGTATACATTTCTATCTGATGAGTGGAGTCTCTCTCTGCTTCCTGATCTCCATGTGGGCTGCTTCCCTCTGCCACACTCTTCCACCATGATGTTCTGCCTCATCTCGAGCTCTGAGGAATGGAGCTGGCTGTCTATGGACTGAGATCTCTGAAACTGTGAGCCTTTAAATAAACCGTGAGCCCTTTACCTCCTCTACAGTTGTTCTGGTCGGGTCCTTTAGTCACAGAACCAGGGGGCTGCTGAGGACGCCAGGCCTCATGTGAATTATGAGAGGACTGTTACCCACAAGAGTGGAAAAACACTTTAATTTTCTTCTTGAGTCTTAAACAGAGATCTGATATTATCTCCTCCTGGGAGAATAATCTCATGTGACCATACATTTGCAAAAAAAAAAAAACTTTCCTTATAGCTGAGCTATTTCCTACGTGGATAGAAAGGTGGAAAGAATAATATAAAAAGCACTAGTTTTTTTCCACCTAGAATCAACAGAGGATACTTCTGTCATTTGGTTTTTGTAGTAAGTAAAATACTACAGTAAGCTTTGTGACACTTAACCCAAATGGGTGTTGCCTTCAATTTCTATAAATGATGTCATATAATACATAATGACTTACATTTTGGTTTATCTGCTCCACATTGTTTTTCAAACATATCCGTGTTCTCATATATATTTATTTTGGTGTGTATGTGTGTGTGGGGGGTGATAATTGGGAATTGAATGGCGTGTTTGTGTGTGGGGGGGACTTTATCACTGAGCCACATCTCCAGCCCTTTTTACTTTTTATTTTGTGACAGAGTCTCACTAAGTTGCTGAGCCTTTGCTAAGTTGCTGAGACTGGCTTTGGACTTGTGCTCCTCCTGCCTCAGCCGCCTGAATTACCCGGATAACAGGCGTGCACCACATGCCCGGCTCTTGTTTATATTGATAGATCTTGTTCATTGTTTTTAAAAGCTGTATAGTCAATGTATTCTATTTGATTAAATTTCAGTTGTCTTATTATGATAAGTAATACCGTGATGAACATCCTTTACTTCCTTGTGCAAATACGTGGTGAATTCTTTGTTACATACTGTAAATGGAATTGCTAGATCATAGATCATGCACATTTTCAATTTATTCAGAGCCTACTAAAATCTCTATACTGATTTTCCCTTCCACCAGAGGTATCTTAGAGGGTTAGGAATCCGCTTCCCTCCATACATAAAAGTCAGGCAGTCTGGAATCACTTAAACCCAAATTCTCTCCAGCCTTCCCATCATGCTGAGAATGAAACCTCAACCCTTGCACTGGCCACCAGAGCTCTGCAACAGGCCCTTCCCATCTCTTAGCCTCAGCCTCAGCCTAACTGCTTACTCCACTCCGGCCATGATGGTTTTCTCCGTGTTTCTTGACATTTCCAGTTTGTTCCATTGCCAGAATTTTTGTGCCTGCTTTTTCATCAGCCTAGAATAATTTTTGGCAGATTTTCTCATGTCTGGTTCCATTATTTCAGGTCCCTGCTAAAAGAGTCCTTTAGCAGAACTGCTTTCTGGGACCACCCTTCCCAAAACACCTGTGCCTGCTGCCAAAGTCATTCTGCCATTGACTGTCCTGCTCACCTCATGTTATTTTTAATTTATAGCATATCTCACAGTCTGCCATATATTGTATATATTTTTGTTGTTGTCCCCTTCACTAATATAAGCTCTGTGAGGGCAAAGTCTTTACTCCTTGCTGTGTCCCCCTGCTCAGAACAGTGCTGCATTATTAAGTGCTTACTAAGTGTTGGGTAAATAAACATGATTCTGAACAGCAAGGGATGGAGGGATGACTTGTGGGTACTGGAGGGATGTTAAAGCTCTCTCCATTCCCCCAACCCTAGACCCTTACTTCAAAATGTGCATTTTCATGTGACAGAAAAAGACCATATTCAGAGAGGACCAGGGAAGATACTGAGATATTGGAATCTGAAATCTGCTCTAGCATTTTCTTTTTTTGAGACAGGTTTAAATCAGAATATTGCTGGCCCAAGATGGTGGAGTGGATTTTACCTGCCCTCAAACTACCCAAAATGTGTGTCGCACTGGTTTCTGTTTTTACTTAAGTTATCCACAAAAGGCTTTGTTTGGTCAATGATAAGAAGGCCAAGTACCCCACAGTACAGTAGCTTAAGAAGCATTCCCTTGCAGTCTCATGGCTTCTGTGGGTCAGGAGCCTGGAGATGCCTAGCCAGGTCCTGGGCTTCAGGGTCTCTCACAGGTGGTAAGCAAGGTGTTGGCCAGGACTCTGGTTGTCTCAGAGCTCAGCCAGGGGAGGACCCACTTCTAAGCACACTCATGGTTGTTGGCAGGTTCTGTTCCTCATGGGCTGTTGGCTGGAGGTATCAGTTTCACGTTGGCTGTTGGCCAGAGGCCACCCTTAGTTCCTTGATACATGGGTTCCACCAGCACAGCAACTTGCCTTATCAAAACAAGCAAACCAAAAAGACAAGAATGACTGAAAGCAAGATGGCAGCCATAGTCTTATAATCCCAGCTCAAAGTGACATCCCATCACTTTCCCCATATTCTTTTTATGAGAACCTAGCCACCAGTTTCATCCTGTACACAAAGTGAGGGATTAGACCAGGTAGCAGATACCAGGAGGCGAGATCATTGAGAGCCATTTTAAGAGCCCCATGCCAGAAGGAGCAAGAGATAGGCATATGGGGCTGGAGAGGGGGCTATTTTGGTGACAGAAGAAGAATTAGTTCATTTTACATTTAGTTTACAAGTTCTTTCTTACCATTTGGTTGTAACCAAATGGCAATTGAAAGTATGCTTTATGTTGTATCACGGAGAGATTATTCTGACACCTGCTAAAAGTAGCAAAGAAGCTGGCTGTGGTGGTGTGGTGTATGCCTGTAATCCCAGCATCTTGGGATGCTGAGGCAGGACGATCCCAAGTTTAAAGCCAGCCTCATCAACTTAGCAAGATTCTCTCTCCAAATAAAATAGGGTTGGGGATGTGGCTCAGTGGTCAAATGCCCCTGGATGCAATCCCCAGTTTTTTTTTTTGTTTTTTTTTTAAAAAGAAGACTTTCTTCAAGACTAGTGCAATGGGGGTGAGGTATTAAGCTCAACTCCATATACAACAGGGATAAGAGGGGATTTACAGCCAATGGGCACAGAGAATGGAAAACCACCATGAAGCTTCCTTAGGTGTCAAGAAGGTGAGGGAGAGGAGGAAAAAAATTAAAAAGTGGGTGAGGGAGAGGAACTGATTAGTTTCTAGGGTGGAGGGAGAGGGGCTTGACTGGATATCGGGGGAATGGGGATTCTTGATGAGCTGCCTTAGCAGGATTCCTTGCTAACATCAGACTCAAGGTTTAGTCAGGAAGGGGCTCCGAGGAGCCTACTGAAAGCTCGACTAAGAAGGAGCCCTCTCAACTTCTGGCCTCTCTGCTAGTATCTCTGTGTCTCTGGAACCCCTTTGACTTGCTAGAAAACACCAGTTTAATGACAGCCCTCCCATGGGCGTGAGGCCTCAAATGCACAGGACTGGTGTCCTCATGCAGGAGGAAGAAGAAACCCAGCTCGCTTTTCCTCTGTGCATACGGAAGGAAGGCCACAGGAGAAGACAGCTGTCCTCAAGCCAGGAAGAGACTCTCACCAGGAACCAAGCTGGTCAGCACCTTGACCTGGGACTTGCAGCCTCAAGAACTTGGGGAAGTTAATGTCCACACAAGCCATCCAGTTTGTGACACTGTGTTGTGGCAGCCCCACCGGCTAGCAAGACCACCTCTCCCCATTCTCTTTAGTCCCCTTCCCCAGTGGCCACCATTTAAGATAGTTTTAGTTGTTTTTTTTCCCTGCTATTTATCCTATTGCGGTTTTGGATATGTGATACCTTTTGGCTCATTAATGTCAGACATTACCTGTTAATTTCCTCTTGTGCTTAGCCCTTGTGTCTCCCATCCTCCCACTGGAGCTACAATGCTTGGTTAAGTCAACATGCGGAATTTACATCGCTTTCTTAATTACAAGTGAAACTGTCGAGACAAGACAACCTGACCTCAGTGAAGCAGGCCTCACCGCTGTGGAGAGTCGCTGGGCAGGTGGAGAGGAGGACATGTGCGTCCCGAGAACAGAACATGGACAGAGGGAGTGGAGGGGCCTACTCAGCGGTGCTCATCCATCAGATGCTGTGCGCCTGTGCCCAACAGGACCCAGAGTGAGTGAGCCCGAGAGGCCAGAAGCCTTCTTCCTGACCTTTTGCCTCCAGGGGAATGGAAAGGAAACCCCCCCCCCCCCTTCATGGAAGCCTGAGGTGCAGAACGACTTTCTATCAGGTCAAATGGTTTGATTTTTGTGAGCCCGAGGCCATGATAGGGACCCAGTGGAATGCCAGAACCTAGGCCTCCCTGCTTGGGGCAGCTCAGATGTCCACTGGGAAATGAGTGTGGAGTCCTGACGCTTGCTAAAAGTAGCAAAGAAGCCGGCTGCAGTGGTGCACGCCTGCAATCCCAGCATCTTGGGAGGCTGAAGCAGGACTCTGTGAGTCAAGGACGGATGCACAGAGCATGGGCGCTCCGGAAGTTCAGTGCGTGAGGAGGTCACACTCCCCAGGCGCTCGCCTTTGAACTGGACTCTAGCATTCATCTGCCGTGCTCCTGCTCAACAATAGACTTTTAAAATGATGCACACGCAGCCCTAAATTTGCTGAGCTATTCCCACACTCAGCCGAGCTCATTTCAAAGCATTCAGACTGTCCCACAATTAGCTGCTGACACTATCCTAAAATAATGTAAAGCCGGGCCAGTAATTACACACTGGAAGAAACTATGTATAGAAAATCCGATTAACTTGTGGGATGGTGCAATTTTCTGAGCTGAGAGCATTTGAAAAGCAGAATGTTAGTGCTTGCGTCGCTGTGGATGAAAACCCAACTGCGAAGCCTTCTCCAAATGCTTAACAGTGTCCTGCTCTGCAGTCATCAAACAGGTCTGTAGACTTCATGGGTCAAGGCATTGAGAGGGCCACATCTTTCCTAAATTGACCTGTAGGTGGCACTGTAAGAGTGGTCAAGGGAAATCCAACACTAACCTACCCACTTAGAAGAGGGACGGCCGCCACCAGCTGGGTTGTTACTATTGTCACCATCAACACTTGTTCCTTTATGGGCGAAAGGTGTGGTAGCAGACCTCGTTTCCCTCTGTCTGTCACGAGCATGCTTCACACGTATGCAGTTGGCTCTGGAATTTCCATTGCTGTTCCTGGTCCCTTCTCTGGGAGGTCCCTTGACTAGGCTCTTAGGGTTGGCATGTTCCATGGCCCCTGCTGTGTCCTCACGAGTCACCGCTGTTCCTCCCAGGTTCCCGAGGGCTCAGGAGGGCTTCTGTCAAACACCCGATATTGTCCACCACAGCTTCGCCCTGTTCCCCGCCACCCTCCTGCCCAATAGGCCTTCCTTTCTTCCTTCTCAAGGTGGTGTCCAAAGCACCTGCCTGTGACTTCCTTATGCACAGCCAGTGCCCCACCTGCCTCTCCAGTGGGGAAGGCCTACTGGCCGCCTCTGCTCAGTCTCCTTCCTCTGCACCCAGAGCGGTTCCATTCTCCCCCTCTTGACATCCCTTGCGAGCTCCTAGACTTCAGGGACTTTGCCTCACTGATTCTTTATCCCCACAGGCGGACACACAGTAAGTCGTCACCAGAGATTTGCTGAATGAATGTGTGAGAAGAGAAGATGAAGCAAAAGGCCCCATGGGCACCTCCTTCAAGGCAGGATGAGGAAAGGCAGAGGAATTTCTAGTTTTCCTTGACTTCAGGGATCTCTACTTATAGGGGGCAGGATGAAGCTACAGGGAATCCTCTTTGAAGGAAGAGTGTTGTACTATCCTCTCTTGAGGTGGGCATGTTGGACATGACCCCACTCTTTTTCCTGTTGGCAGAGCACTGAATCTGTGGCTTCTTCATGGCCCCAGGGTGACACACTCATTCACCTTGTTAAGGAATGGTTTGAGCCTTACTTCTGGCTAAGGGTATCTGAAGGCATCCCCTTAGAAGATTTGGGGGAAGATTTTCCTTGCTAAAAGTAGACTATGGACCAAAATTTTCCTTTTCTTGCTTAGATGTCATCGGATTGGTGTTTGACCCCTGGAACACCTACAGCCATCTTGCAGTAAGAGGAGGCCTTCCCATGTTGATGAGGTGGAAAAGTGCACAGCCCCCACGGACACAGTAGGATTCTGGTTTACCCAGCCTTGAACCTGTGGCTTATTGAAAAATAATAAACTTCTTATTTAAACTTATTTATTTATTTACTTATTTATCCTTATTAAATCTAGTCTTTCTTGTAGTCAAAAGTGTCACAGTTGGTGTTCCTTACAATCTCTGTGATGTTTTTCTCATCATTTCCCTAGGATCAGCATGGGTGCCCTCCCTAGACTGTGGGGAGCAGAAGCTCTGGTTCCCATGGGGAGGAGTTGGAAGGCCAGGCTTGTAGAATGTGCTGGATAAGTTCCTTGTGCCCCTCCAGATCCGCTTTCCACCCTTTCCATCCCACTCTCTCTTCTGAAAGGCCCCTCTCTGTCTCCTCGTCCTCCTGAGAAGAGTACACGATGGGGCATCATCAACTTGGGATTGCCCCAAAGGCTTCTCGCGAAACACAGGTCATGACCTGTGGTCTGCTTTTTAATTTTTTTTCAAGATTGAACCCAAACTTGGGGGCTTATGATTTCATTCCACACGTCGTCAGCGTTCTAACAAGACTCACGTTTGGACAATTCCAAGGTTTGCTTATACAGGTGTGGGCGGTGGGTGGGCAGCCATAGGTCAGCCGGAGATACCAGGTTTTGAGGACGAGTCCTCCTCAGGCATATTCAAATCCAAAGCTAGTGAGAAGCCTAACTCTTCTCAGACTGTTGCTGGATCCAGCGTCACCCCTTCTCTTGGTTTGGGGAGAATCTCAAGTTGCACTTCTCCCGGGAAGTTTCCCTGACCTTGACCATCAGCACTTCCTGAGCCTTCAGGTACCAGGTCACACGAACGCCCACCTGTGTGGAGCAGGGAGCTTACCTGACACCTATGAAACCTGTCACCGAAACTGAGCAACTCCACAGGAGCAACGTGTGCTGTCCTGCTCAGGATCGGATCTGGAATGTTCCCCAAAGGCTCAGTATCCGAGGACTGGTCTCCACAGCGCGGCAGTGTTCAGAGGTGGGGCTCCTGGGAAGTGACTGGATCATGAGGCTCTGGCCTCCTCAGTGACTTAATCCATCGATGGGTTTGGAGCCAGTGCCATTATTGGGAGGGGCTGTGGGGGGCACTTAGTTGGGGGCAGTAGGTCTCTGGGGGCATGCCCTGGAGGGGTATTTCTAGTCCCTGGCCCCTCTTTCTCTCTGCTTCCTGGCTGCCATGAGCTGAGCAGCTTTCCTCTGCCACACCTTCTGCCATGATGTACATCTCACCAGAGGCCCAGCAACAGTGAAGCAAGTCAACTATGGACCAAACCTTACAAACCTGGAGCCCAAACAAATCTTTTTTCTCCTTTAAGTCATTTTTCTCATGTATTTTGTTACAGAGATGAAAAGCTGACCAACACATACTGTGTTATCTTTGTGTTACTGTATCAAAATAACCTGAGATAACCCATTTAAAAAGAGGAAAACCTTAATTTTGGCTCATGGCTTCAGAGGTTTAGTCCATGGCTGTTAGAGCCTGTAAACAAGTCTGGATGGCGCCTGGCAAAATGCCAGAGGGAGTGGTTTGTAAAGTAACAAAAGCGAGCCATTAAGTGTGGAGATTCCTGATTGGTTGACTGCTGTATCTAGTTTATGCTAATTAAGATAAGCTGTGCAAAATGTATAAATACCTCTGTTATCCTACAATAAACGGCTTCCATTCCTGCTGCATCAACCTACACAAGTAATTCGTCACCCCCCGGTTATTCTGCTGCAGCCGGACTGCGGCACATGGCTTCAGAGGTTTAGCCCAATGGGTTGGACCCATTGGTCGTGGGCCTGGGGCAAGGCAGCACATCATGGCAGAGCAAAAAGCCCATTCACTTCATGACTGAAATGCAAAAGAAAGAGGAAAAGAGATAAGCACTCCCCAATCTCCTTTGAGAACACACTTTCAGTGCCTTAAAACCTCCCTCTAGGCCTCATCTCGTAGGGGTTCCTTCCACCAATCCTTTAATACATGGCCTTTGTGGGGTATTCAAGATCCAAACTAGAGCACTTAGCGTGATGCTTCTTTTATTTTGGTAAAATGTACCTAACGTCAAATTGACCATTTCAACCTTTTTAAAGTGTATAGCTTGTGGCATTAACTGACATTCACACTGTGGTGCAAATGTCTTCAGAACTTGGTCATCATCCTAAACTGAAACTCTGTATCTATTAAACAATAACTTTTAACCATTTATTTAGAAGCAGGCACTTAAAAAATAATAGACCTTTAAGATTTGCAGAAACTTGACCTTGGCTAAAGTTTCTCCACTGTAAAGTTACTCTCCACTCCTCCACCCGCTTCCATATCTGTGACTTGGGAAGGAGAGAAGTCAGTACACATAGCTCACGCTGAAGGAGGAGATAATTGTAGAATTGTTTATTGGTTTATTTATTTGTGGTGCTGGGGATTGAACCCAGGGCCTTGTGCAGGTGAGGCAAGCACTCTACCAACTGAGCTATAGCCCCAGTGGAGTTCATTTTTGTACTCTTGCAGGAGACACTTTCTGAAGCATCCGACTGGCTCACATGACTTCCTGTTCCCCAGGAACTTCCTTCTCTCAGATCCAGAGGGTGCCCTCCCCCTCCCTTTCACTTCCCTCCCTAAGCAGATTTGTTTTATGAAACCCCGTCCCCTTGTTCACACTGATTGGAGAAAGTTAGGTCAATCGATTCTTTCATCAGCTGTTTGGGATTTTAGGACAAGTCGGGCTCTCTGTGCCAGGGTCAATACATAGCTACTGAATTAATGACTATTTATTAATACCCTTTGGTTAACTAATAATCATGCAAACAGCTTAGCTCAAATGCCTCTCCCACTGTTGATTATCTACACAGCATGTGTTCCTCTCTCCTTCGTCCACCACATAAACTCACTTTAATGTCTAATAGGTTATTTCTTTTGTGTAATCCATGAACTTGAAGAATGAGACCCCACCCCAAGCTCCAGGAGTGGGCCCAACTGCTGTTGAGTAAACCCCTTTTCCTCACCTGTTACAGGTTCAGAAACAGGCATGCAACCCAACAAGTAACGGGAGATGTGCAGATGTTTGCTAGAGCCTCTTGGCGGAGTTCTTTGCTCTTTTGTTGTAGCCTTGAAGCAATCTCTCTCTTCTGGACATTGTTACATATTCGATTGGAACCAAGGCACATCCCTCCCTACCAGCCCAAGGGGGCAGCTGGAACAGAGAGGAGGGCAAGCTGGAGAACACTAGGAGAAGGAGCAAGAGTCATGCCAAAACCTACCCTATCTCCAGGTCAGTGCCACCCAAAATACAGGGTGTGAATCTTCTGGAACTGTGTTTCATCCTGCAGTGACACAAACACAGAAACTGAGAGTCAGTGCCTAGAAGCTTTTGTAGGCATTTGACCTTGCTGTCACCTCTAAGTGTGTGACCAGCTGTAGAGTAGCTTGGGCGCTGCCCAGCCAAGGGGTCAGCTGCAGGTCATACAGATTGCCTATAGGTCCTGTGCATGTGGATAACACAGCAGTCTGCACTGGATTGGAAAAAAATGAAGAAGACAGCAACACGGTTCTTCACCAGCTATTTTGAGAAGCACTGCTTTAGAGGTCAATAGTGTGCGAGTCCATTAATTCCCCATAGTTTGTGACAGTATGGGTTTGTTTGCTCCAATTCAAGGTCAAAAGCATCTTGCCGACAGTGAGTGGATTTGGTAAAAAGACAAAGAGGTCATAGAGACACTTTTTGTAGCACATACATGTTTAATCAGTGTCTATGGGTGTGAGTGTGTGTTCACCTAGCTCTGCTGCTGGGTAACCATCTCCCCATGTTAGTGGTTCTGAAATTTGGATGAATGCTGCCAGCTGCCAGCATTGCTTAGCTCTACTATTTGGTTTGATTACCATGCTATCGTGCCACACAGAGCAAGATGCTAGAAGGTCTGAAGTTCCCTCTGAGCCCCCACGGAGCCCTCATCAGAGGCAGGAGAGTTGACTGCTGCCATTTATAATTATATTTTTCTCTTTGAATTTCAAAACTTCTCTACTATTGGGAAAGCATCAGTGTGATTTATATAACATTTTTTTTTTTTTTTGGTCATAGCCTTTAAGGAATTATCAGAATTACAAGTTATAAAAAAAAAACCCCATTACTTATAAGTTATAAAACAGAGCTTTGCAATTCTTTATGTTTTTGCATGAACTAAGAAAGGGACCATTATGAGATGATTGTTGTGTGCATATGAATAGGATGGGTGCGTTTGTTAATAGATGGGAAACTTGTTTTTGTGACTGTTCTCTTTGGCTATTATTTTGATCCCAATGGAGAGTTTTTAGAGAGACAGATTATTTCCCACGCGGGGAGTGACTATTTTTGTTTACCATCCCAAGGATAGTCTTTAAGCTAGTGATCTGGGAAAAATCATTGTATGAAATATAAAATTTTCTTCTGGCAACAAGAGTGAAATGGGCACATCTTTTTAGCCTTGGTGGAAGGAAGCCACCCGACGACTGATTTGTAGTATGCATGGCCTCAGCCACTGAGAGCGTTGGAAGGGCTCCTGGTGTTGAAGGATGAGGCAGATGGGGTGTTCTCGAGAACTTGTGAGTTTATTTTGGCTTCAAAGCTGGTTACTATTATAAGAGATGGAAAACTGGGCAATAGCAAGCAGAAGGGACGGCCTCAACAGATGAGCCTGATATAGTATTTTAAGAACCTTCTTCCAGAGCCAAGGCACAGCACCTCATTGCTTTGTATGAATTATAAAGCACATTCTCTTTACAGGACTTGCTTTCCTTGAAAATAACAAAAAAATCAATCACATAAACAGATACCTTATTTTAATATAAACACAGAGAGTTCTTGATTCAATTAAATAATAAAAAGTACATTATTATCATGCACCTCGTTGGCAGAGCCAGTTCCCTATACAAGAGCATTCTGTAAGTGGTCTCTTGGATGTGCCTGGTTGGAACAGTGATGTTCACCAAATAGTCCTTAGTTCTCATTATCCCTCGTAGTTGAACTGGGGCCCTGTGCCTAGATCAGGCTAATGGATCATGTGAAAAAAGGACTTTTGTCACTTTTGGTTTTAGGCAGTTAAAAACAAGCATAGGATTTCCAACATCTACTTTCCCTTTGATGGTGACCATTTTGAATATGGAGAAGCCACAGGTTGAAATAGGAAGGAGCATGTCCCTGGGGATATCTTAACCCACATTAGACATTTTTGTGAAAAGGAAAGAAACTTTGGCTCTGCTGCACCTTTGAGATTTGGGTATCTATTTGTTACTGCAGCACAGGCCAGTGTTAGGCTAACTCTCATTAATATCTTGTCTATACAACTGTAGCCCACTTGGGCTGCTATAACAAAATGCCTGAATCGGAGTAATTTATAAAGAACATGAGTTTATTTTCTCACAGTTCTGGAAATTAGAAGCCCAAGATCAAGGTGCTAGCAGGTTTGGTCTCTGGTGAGGGTTATTCTCTCTGCTGTGTGACAGAAAACAGAAAGGCATTAGGGCCATACTCCGTGGGAAGCCTTTTTACAAGGGCCTTAACTCCCATTCATGAGGAAGGAGCCCTTATGACCCAGTCACCTCTTCTAGATCCCCCCTCATCCTGCTGTTACGCTGGGGATTTAGTCTCAACATGGATGTTGGAGAGTGGAACAAACAGCCAACCATGGCAGAATTGAGAACTGCTAGCCAGTTCACCAACCGCAGAGTCGAGACAGCACCCAGAGGCAGAGGCCCTGATAGCCGCTGTAGATGTGGGCACGGGGGAGCTCCCCAGGGCCCTGTGTCAGCCTCTGCACCTCACTGTGCCAGCAGAACGGTGCTGGGTCACTGTGATGAGCTAACCACCAACAACAGAAACATCTCGGCCCTACGTCAGTTCAGCCCAAGGATGAGTACCCGACACGTCCTGCCCTTGGTGAACTTGCAGTCTATCAGGAAAGCAGAAGAGGCCTCCTCCATGGAACACAAGGCAGAAGGACAAGTCCATTTCGTGGGAATGTAGAGATCACAAGCCGTAAATTGTAAACCAGCTAGAGAAGACAGGTCCCCCTACGTGCTCATGAACTTGTGTGTTCAGGGTAGGCACCGCGTGGATCTGAAGAGTGAAGAGACTTCCTATCAGACTGATTTTTTTAAGGCCATTTTTATTTTTCTGTACAGGAAAGGCAACATACCTTCATCCTAGGTTGGTGGCAAGTCCTTTGGCCTTTGCTTTCCCACCTTGGAGGTGAGATTTGGGATCTAGGCTGTTGCCTCCCCAGGGATGACTGAGTGGTCCTATGTGTCATTGTGATTGGTCCTGGTGGCTCCCACCAGCCTTGCCAGAGCTCTTTTGTCTTTGGAGCCAATGTGTGTGTAAAGGCCGGGGTGACCCGTTAACCTCAGGGGACATTTCAAATGCTTACAGAGGAAGATGCTTAGCCCCTGCAGCTGGATGTAGCTGGGTCATTTGACAAGCAGATGGCAGAGGTCATCCCATTTTGTAGGTCTTCCTGGAAATGATAATAATTTGGTTTTGACTTGAACATCTTAAAATATTTTGATAGCATTTAAATTTTGGTCAAAGTTATACACACGTATGCTTAAAATCCAACAGCTCGCTGGCCAGCCCGCTGCCGCTGCGCCTCCTTGGTGAAGCACCTTCGTACAGAGGTTTCACAGACTCGTCTCACGGGGATAGATCTGACCACACAAGGCCGGTTGCAATCTGTGCTTCGACAAGGAAACACGTAAATAAGAACACCATGTTAAGTTGTTAAGATTTTCCCTGTCATGGTGAAGATTTCTCTTCTTTTAATTAAAAGGACTATGTCAAATCAGATTTTATTGCTTGCCTTCTTGATAAACAAAAATGAATTTTCTATGTGCTATAAAGACAGCACCAGATCTTTTTGTCCCTCCTGGTTAAAAGTACGCTGTTACCAATACTTTGACATTTATCTTCATGATTCTGTAATGAGTTATACTAGGACACGTGTGGTCTCTGGTCTCTCTGTTCAGCTGTGTTGCTCGTACCTGACATTTGAGTAATCTAACTAATGAGGAGATCAAATACAATAAAAGTTGGAGAACAAGATGATCATTCCTTATCCAGGAAAACGGAGGCCTGACAGAATTTTCCTAAGCAACTATGATTCCAGGATCATTTTTCTGTCCATTATGAATCCTCTTAATCATGGTCTCTAGTTGTTATCACATTTTCTCCTGGGAAAGATAAATGAGGCGCAATAAAAACCAAGTTTGGCTTGTGGGCATTGGGTGAGTTCTGGTGAAATGCCAGGGGCTGAGCCGCAGGTTTTCAAGACTGTTTATTTTCGAGCCTGCAGATGTCAGGAAGTAACACCTTGGAGCCTCGTGTCGTTGCTCCTGGTGGTGTCGGCTGCCCAGGTGTGTCGGAGACAAGACCCGGGAGAGAGGCAGTGTGTGGACTCTGCCAGCCCCGAGGGCCTGCAAGCCGATGCCATCCCTTGAACTCCCTGCCTTAGTCTGGCGCTCTGAATTTTGCACTCGTGGTGGTAACGGTTATCCAGAGGGCTGCGGCTTTCTTTGGAAATTCCCGTCCAGGATTGGTGAGTTCATGGTAACCTCTGACAGCAGCTCCGGTTCCCAGGGACCACAGGCTTAGGGCCTTTTGATGGCAAACCAGTCAGGAATTGTCAACTGCCCTTATTCCCTCACGAAGTCACCAGGTGAACGAAGGCACCCGGTGTGAGCAGCAGCAGCCGCAGCAGGGAGCCCTAGGACCAAGGGGCTTCCAGGCAGGAGGGGGCCAGGCAAGAATGTGCAGGGGGGCGGCTGGGGTGCAGCCTTCCTTTCCCAGTCGGGAGACATCTCATTAGGGGAACTGGTCAGAGCTGTAGTCCTTATCTCATAGAGAAATGAATATGTAAATTGAATTTGTTGAAGAATTGGGGGAATGACACTGACACCATTCTAGCTCCTAACAAATGGTAATAGCCCATCAGTCTTTTTGTGGGTGAGGTCACTGTCGTCAGGAGATGCAGAGGACTCCGCAGGAGCAAGTCTTCCCTACTTGATCCCTCCCTGAGGTGGTGGGGGTGAATTCTGAAGGAAATCCCCAGACTTGAGAACCCTGGGGTTGACTCTGAAGGGACAAGTGCTGATTGACAGGATTCCTGAAGGCCAGCCTCTGTCCAAGGCCCAGAGCTATCTAAACCACACACGTGAACTTCACCGTGGAGTTTGATGTGTATCTCTGAACTCCACCTCCTGTGGCTTCCCCACCCCCCAAGTTCACATATTGAATTCTTAACCCCCCAAGGCAATGGTGTTAGAGGTGAGCCTTTGGGAGGTGACCAGGTCAGGGGCAGAACCCTCATGAATGGGATTGGTGCCCTTATAAAGGAGACCCCGTAGAGCTGCCTCACTCTCTGTCTTGGGTTTGTATATGGTCAGAAGGTTCCCTGTGTGAGCCAGGAAGCAGGCCTTCGCCAGCTGGGAATTTGTTGGTGCCTTGATCTAGGATTGTGCAGCCTCCAGAACTCTGAGAAATGCATTTCTCTTCTTTGTCAGTTACCAGTTTAGGGCGTTTTGTTATAGCAGCCTGAGCTGAGATACCACCATAAATTTCACTCCAGGAGAGAAGCATGAGTTCAGGAAGCCATTAGAGTGTTTCAGTAAATTATCAGAAGTTGTTTTCTTTTTCTCTCCTGTTCTTTTTGTTGCTGGGGATTGAACCCAGGGCCTTTCACATGCATGCAATATCCCCAACCATCCTTTTTTTTTTTTTAAGAATTTATGTAGCACAGATTGAGAATCCCTTATCTCTTATCTGAAATGCTTAGCAAAACAGAAGTGTTTTGGATTTTGTTTTTCCACCCAGATTTTAGAATATTTGCATATAAGTAATGAGATATCTTAGGGATGGAACCTGAGTTTAAACATGAAATTTACTTGTGTTGTATATACCTTATACATGTAAATTGAAGGTAACTTTATATAGTATTTTTCAAAATTTTATGCATGAAACAAAGTTTCACGGTGTAGGATTTCCCACCGATATGTTGGCACTCTAGGCAGATCTTGTGCTGGGACATGTTCACTGGTAGAGGATGTGCTTAGCATGTGCAAGGCCCTGGATCTGATCCCAGCACACGCACACATAAAAAACATCTGATGTTTTAGGATTTGGGGTTTCAGATTAGGAATGCTTCAACCTGTATATGTTCAAAAGATAGAGGTTACATAAGGGGAACTCTTGGTAGGAACTGGGATCTGGTTAAATAGAAAGACCAGCATGGACACATTTTAAGCATCTGAGGATTTTAAGTGCCACCAGGCTTTCCTTCCTAAATTCTTATGGCCCAAATGAGGCCAGTTTCTCAACCTTCATGGAGCGGACAAACTACAGCTCAGAGAGAAAGGACAGGAAGAGACTGTCCAGTGTTACAAAATACAAGGAAAAATTGGTGATATCCAAAGAGAGAGAGAGAGAAAGAGAGATAGAGAGATTGCACCACATTATGCTCTGCATAATATTTTTTAAATGTCCAACTGTTTTTTTCTATTTTTTTTATTTGTCCAACTGTTTTTGTTTCAGAAATATATTCCTGCTGAGTAGCACATCAGGCAATTCTCCAAAGAACTTCAAGGGAGAAGAGGCGAGGAAGTCAGGCAGGTTTCATGTTGAATTTTTGCCTGATTCTGAGTTTTAAAAACCTTGATACTAACTTAATACTTTTCCGATTTTTAGGTTTTCTTCAGGGCAAGGTGGCGATTCAACCCAGGTCCTCGTGTATTCTGGGTAAGTGCTCTGTAACTAAGCTGTACCCTCAGTCCTGATTTTTAAATTGAGGTGTCTGTGGCTTAGGCACACCAAGCTATAAATCTCACTAGGTCACCTGTGTCGTCCAAGCTGGCCTCCAGCTCCAATCTTTCGCCTTTAGCCTCCCAAGAAGCTGGAACTACAATTGTGTACCACTGTGCCCAGCCTTGAATAAGTCTTAAGTGGTTAATTAAGTATTTCCAGCTGCCCAGAATTTTCTACCCCTTTCAGTCAATCCTTTCCTACAATAACCCACTTCTCTGGCCTCTTCCTATCCTATAGATTACTGTTGTCTGCTTTGAACAATATAAATGGAAATCTTCTGTGAATGGTTTCTTTTTATTATTATTAGTTGTTCAAAACATTACAAAGCTCTTGACATATATCTCATACATTTGATTCAAGGGGATTATGAACTCCCATTTTTACCCCATATACAGATTGCAGAATGTGAATGGTTTCTTATATTCAACATTATGCCTGTGAGATCCTCTTTGTGTGCAGCAGTGCTGTGTATTATTCCACTCTGCAAATATACTACATTTATTTCTCTGTTCTTCTGTAGTTGGATTGTTTCTGGTTTGGGGACTATTTTGAACAGTGCTACTGTGGACATTCTTTTTCTTCTTTTAGTAATGCTAGCCATTCAATTTTCATGGGGTTATACCTAGGAATGAGTCAGAACAGAGATCATAATTCTATTTAGCTTAGTGGATACTGCCAATTGGTTTCTGAACTGGTGAATGAGTCTATCTATCTATCTATCTACAGCAATATATACAAGTTCGAGATGCCCCTCAACCTTGCCATGTGTTTAGCTGCCCCTTAACTTCAGGTGGATAGTGTTGTCTCACTGTGGTTTTAATTTGCATTTTCCTAATATGATGTTGGGCACCATTATGAATATTTTAAAAGTCCATAATCTTACTACTCTTTTCATTTTTCCATGTGTCTTTTCAGTGCAGACTATGTTTACATATTAGAGTAGATGTAGAATTTTGTGCCTTTTTACTTTAATTATTTAAAAATTTGTTATGGCCTTTTTATCTACCCTTTAAAAAGGTTTCTTAAATCCTGCTGAATTTGCCTAGCATAATTTACTTAGCCATTTCCCTCTTATTGATCATTAGGTTAACTGCCCCACCCCCTTATTGTCCAGAGAGAGCAGAGCTACACTCACCTGGCACTTGGTAATGTTTCAGTGAGTGGAAACTCTCATTGGTGGTGCGGGATGAGCCAGCCAGGTGTGCTAGGCACTTGAATGTCTTTTACCTCCTTCTCAGTATAATCTGCAGAAGTATTAACTCTGTTTTACAGATGAACAGAGGCCGGGGAAACACTTACACGTGTGCCTCTGAGAGCCTGGTCCTGGGTGCGGGGGGGTGCACAGAAGCTCCACGTGCCTGCAGGCAGCACCAGTTCTGTGCTGACCCGACCTGTAGAGAGGCCAGGTCCAGCCCTCGCCCTCGACCACCATGACGTTCCTGCTTCGCGGGGTGAAAGGAAGCAAGCGAGACGCATCCCAGCGCGCTTTTAAGTTATGAAGTGTCATGCAAACACGAGTCAGGATTGTGACAACAGTCCCTCACCATCTGTCCCCGCACGCGGCTTCCCTGGAACCATGTCCCCGCTTCCTAGTGTGTGTGTAACATTTTCATTTTCTCACTTGGGTGAGGTAGCCGGGTGGGCAGGGAGCTCCAGAATCACGTGACATCGGTTGTCACCTGGCTTGCTGCGTGGTGACTGTGTGGTCCTGGGCAAGTTAGTGAGGCAGCCGGCCCTTGGTGTCTGCAGGGGTTTGGTTCCAGGACCTCTGTGGAGTCCAGAATCTGTGGATGCTCAAGGGCTTCATGTAAGACGGTGCAGTATTTGCATATGACCTATGGGCACCGCCTGTGTGTTTTAAAGGATCCCTAGGTTACTTACAATACCTAATGCAGTGTAAGTGCTCTGAACATCAAGGTTATGCTGTGTTATTTGGGGAACAATGACAAGAAAAAGGTTTGTACATGTTGACTACAGAAATGACTCCCCCCCCCCAAGTATTTTCAATCTGTAGTTGGTTGAACCTGAGGATGAGGAAGCTCTGTATATGCAGGGCCTACTATAGTCAGATTTTGAGGCTTTTTAAAAAACATCTGTAAAATGGTGCTATGGCTTGAATATTTGTGCCTGCCCAAAACTTATATGATGAAACCTGAAACATGATCCTTAATTTCCCTATATTGCCCCTCAGTTATAGGGTCAATTTTTTTTTTTAGCATTTCTATTTTTATTTTTTAAAAATTTCTCCACTTTTAAAAACTGGTGTGTTGTAGTCGTAGATAATGGTGGTTTTGTTGTTGCACACAATTTAACAGTGAATCTGGCCGATATCCCTTCCCCACACGTCCCTCCCACCCCGCCTGCCACCCCTCGGGGTCCCTGTCCTGTTCTTCTGACCTCCCTGTGCTTTTCACGTGAGGTTGATTCTTTCTAGTTGAAGTCATGGGACAGCTCCCACGTGCCGGTGGATCTCTGGCAGCTGAGGTTGCTGCCTCCTGTAAGCAGTGGCCTTCTGAACTGGCCACCCATGGTCCAGCCAGTCTGACCTGACTCCTCCCCTGTTAGAGTCCTCAAGGGATGCGGGTGGGAGGCTTGCGTGCCCACAGTGGTGGCGGGGACATGATCTAATTTCTAAACCACATTAGTGTGTTGTAGCCCAGATCCATTCCTTTTATCCACAAGGACGTTGAGTCCTATGAAAGTTGCTAATGACAAGGAAACTTAAAAATGGCACAATTAGAGCCTGAACTCAGGTTGTGTGAGTCGAAGTCATCACACCGTCAGCTCCAGCGGTTGTGTAAGACCACTTCTGTAGCAAGAAGACGGTGAGGAGAGTACGGGGCTCGCAACCTGGAGATCTAGGACTGGAACTTGACTTTGTTTCCTGCTGCTTTTGTAAACTTGAGGACACCTGGGATTGTGTCTGCCCAAACCACAAACCATGACTTTGTCTTGCACCACAAACCGCCCCTTGGGCTTGGTGCTACGCAACCTCACATTTTGTCCAAGCAACTGGGTGCTACTTTTGATTATTTTTTGAGAAAACCTGGATCCTAACTTCTGAAGGGTCCCCACCTGTGTCAGAGCCAGGTGACCGAGTCCAGTTGCCCAGAATACCATTTCTAACACTTCTTTCTCAATCTTGACTTGACTTAAATTATGAAACAACAGTTCTGGGTGTCCCATGGCTTTCAATGTGAATTTGCAGACTCATAATTGTGTCAGTGAGCTTTCCATCACCGTGACCAAAATGCCTGACAAGAACAATTTAGAAGAGGAAAGATTCATGTCAGCCCAGAGTCAGACGATTCAGGCCATGGTTGATTGACCAGCTCCTAGATAGAAAGATCATGGCGGAAGGGTGTGGCAGAGGAAGGCTGCTCCGTCACGGCATCCAGAAAGCAGAGGACAGCTGTAGTCCCAAGGCCACACCCTGAGTGACCCACTTCTCCCAGCCTCACCCCAACTGTCTGTAGTCACTACACAGATGTCCATTCCAATTATTAATCCATCAAGCAGACTAATCGACTGCTGAGTCCCAGCCTTCATGTCCAATCACCTTCCCAAAGGTCCACCTCTGGACATTGCTCAATTGCTTGACACGTGAGCTCTTGGGGGGACATTCTGGATCCAAACCATAATAATAATCAGATTCTGCTTCTTGTTTCCTGAAGCCTCATCTTTTGCCTCTGGCAGAAGTCGGTCTTTGGGACGCTCTCTCCACACATGGACAGTCTCGTTTTCCGGCCTCTTTCTCTTTCCCATTGCCAAGTGCACGCACCTGGAATGCTGATCATCCCCGGCTCCCCGCGCTCTCCGCCTTTGGACGTGATGTTCCCTTTCCTTGGAAGGCTCTCTTCCGTCAGGCCCACTGCCACATGTCCTTCAGCCTGAGTTCCCACGTGTCCGTTCCGCGGGGCCCTCCTGACCCTGCTGGCCGGGCTTGTCCTCATCTGTGGGCTGTTAGACGATGATTCACGGGGGTGTTCTTATCTGGCCCTCCACTAACTGTGAGCTCTGCGAGGATAGAAACCTGTGCTGCTCGCGTCAGTACTTGCAGGCGTAGAGGAACCGATGGTGTAACACAGCAATTCATACATATTTGCTGAATGAATAAAGAATGAGTGAGTTCTTTCTGACAAGGGAGGACAAATATGCTGAAGAGGTTATCAGATGGTGGTGGTCAGTACTGACTTAATCTCTGTTAATCAGAAATGAAACCGTAGACAGTTTTCTAAGTGACTTTAACACAGAGTTCAGCAAGGTGCCTTTGAACTTGAATTTCTAGTTCCTTGGGAATTTAAAATCCTCCCTTCCTTTTGTTTCTGAAACAGCTTAGAATCAAAGGCAATCTGGAATTCAATCTGGTTGGGTTACTACGTAAACCTAGTATTTGCTTGATCCAGTCTTGTACTTGAACTTTTAAAAACCACTTATTTTATTAAGATCTGAAAGACATTCCACAAACAGATGAAGCAATGTTGCTACCATCCTCATTAAAAAGAGTAAATTTGACATTTTCTTTATTCTTATTTAGAAAATGTTCCCATCTTTTTTTTTTTTTTTTTGGTTGTTGTTGTTCCATAGCCTCTTAAAAATCGTTCTTAAAGGTTAAAAATTAAGACTTGTTTCTTTGCCTTTGTTCCTGGACCAGAATCATATATCAACAGAACTGCCTAGTCAGGAAGAGCTTGCAAATTGTGCTTATTTATGAAAAATAGTGTCCCCTATCTGAAAGAGCTTGAAGTTCAGGTATCTGTTTTTTTGATAATATGTGGCCTAGTGAAGTGAAGAACCTTTCACTAAGATTTTTTTAATTTTATTTTTTATTTGTTCCTTTTAGTTATACATGACAGATAAGATTTCTTTTTATTGGGCTGGTAGAGGAGAATGAAGAAATTGTGTCTGTATTCTGTCTCTACTTGAGTGCTGTGTCCATTTCCCTGTAGTAACGGTGGCATAGGTACTGGTCCAGGAGATAATGAAATATGTTTTGGTTTTCAGTGTAGTTGGCCCTCCACAGCCAGGAGCTCTGCATCTGTGGATTCAACCAATTGTGGATTGAAATATGTAGAAAAAGAACGTTCTGTTTTTGCTGACGTGTTCTCTGTGTTCAGGCCTAGAGTGGATGAATCTGTACTGAAGACAAATAGGTTCTTTTTGGTGTGGCAGGTTGTCATTATTCTCTGAGCAAGGCCATGTAACAACTATTGACATAGGATTTCTATCCGTTGGAGTTATAAGTGATCTAGAGGTGGCTTAAACTGTACCAGAACATGTATATAGGTTATGTGCAAATATCGGACCATTTTCAAAAGGTACCTGAGGATCTGTGAATCTTGGTTCTCGTGGGGGTCCTGGAACCAGTTCCGCATGGGTGTTGAGGGTTGTGTTGTTTTTGTGGCTCATGTTCATAGACAAGTGTGATCAAGTCACGTGGAAGTCCATGGTCGCCTCCGTCAGCCATAGCCGCGTCCCAACCTCAAAATACCGGTCCATACGCAAATAACCCTTGGTTCCCCAGTCCTGGTGCAGGAGTCAGCTGAGACAGCTTCGTCTCTTGTTCCAGGCTGCCCAAGTGGTGCTTCACGTGGCTCTCAGCCTCTCCCGGCTTCAGCAAATGAGCTGAGGCCTGTTTACCTTTTGGTGATGAGGATCAGAGCACACGCCTCCACATGCCACCACGAGGCAAGTCCCAGTAGCATCTTTTTGGGCAAATCAAGTCACACGGCTGGGCGGAAAGTCAAGGACTGGGGAAAGTACACACTACCTTCTGCGTGGAGGTGACTGCAAGGTCAGTGACAAACAGCATGGTGATAGGGGGAGCGAAGGGTTTAACTGATTCCAGTCCTGTACCTCGACTAAGTACCTTTTAGATGGGGTACGTGATGATATGTTTGGTCTACATGAGCTTCTGTGAAAACCTCAATATAGTTTTTTTTTTGTATAGTTTCTTCAAAGTAAACTAATTTAAAAACTATAGTAAAGTCACAAGATTTGCTCCCACTGGCCTTGGATGTCTAAGAAAACATGCCACAGTCCCATCTCTCAGCTGCAGCTGTTAATTCAGGGAAAAAACTGGTGAGGGGCGATAGGAATTAAGAAAAGACAGACACACATAGGGAGAAGAAGCTGAGGCCAGGTGGGACATCACCCCTGATAGAGGGTGATGACCCAGAGCTGGCTCAGTGCATCTCACCAAAAGGTTATTTGTGGGAAAGTTTCAGCGAAGCAGACAATATGAAGGACCCAGCACTGGCCAGACATTAGGGTCATCTTGTTATGCTCAGAATTCTCTATCCCTGGGAGTTGGTGCCTGAGCTCAAGGTCCCGACTGTGCCTCTGCATGGTGTCACCATAGCAACTGGTCCATCTTGACCTGTGCCTTTGTACAGGAAGTTCCCAGTGCAAATGCAGCCACGAGGCAATCAGAAACCATGATTCAAATCACCACTGTCCACGAAAACATAGCTAATCTTTTTTTCTAGAATGATCTTAGTCTTTCTCATAAACATCAAGCAGTGAGGAGTGGGGATGGAGTGTTGTCTTTCCTAATAATCGTGGACAGCTTCTTTGGTATGTCCGTCTCTCCCCGAAGTCCCTTGGTCTCTCTTGTCCCTCCTCTGCTCTCTTCCACCTGTCCAGCCTGGGCATGGGTGATTCGCATGTCCTTGTTGGTGCAAGGTGTCCCAGCACCTCTGGTGGCCGCCCACCCCTCGCACATTTACATCTATGATCCTGGTGGGTCACAGTCTCTCTTCTTGGCTGGGTAGGACCTGGGGGCCCTCCCTGAGTGACAGGACCCTATCTTGCTTCTTCCTGGTGTGCTGAGACCCCCGGGTTCCTACTGTAGTTACCACTTGGCTTGGACAGGGGGCCCCCCAGACTCTGCTCTTGGTTATTCTCCCCTCACTGTGGCAGGCCCCATGCTCCCCTACCGTAGCTGCCCCCTGAGTTCTCCTGGGGACTCAGGACCTTCTGGGTCCCGCCTATGCTCTTGGGAGCCACAGAGGCCTGGGAAAGCGACATCCCAAGGCGCTCCTCTGCTGGGCCATTGAGCCAACCACGGTTCTTCAGAGAGACAGAACCAATGCGAGATTATCTATTTATCTATCATTCATTTAAAGGAGATTTGTTACAAGGAATTGGCTCTGATGATCATGGAGGCTGAACCGTCAGCCCCACAATCTGCCCTTTGTAAGGTGGAGATTCAGGAGAGCTGTTGGCGTGATTTAGCTGAGTCCAAAGGTCCCAAGAAGTAGGGAACCAGATGCTTAAGAAAACATAGTTTTAAACCCTTGAACCCCAGTCCAAAGGTAGGAGAAGATGGGGTGAGATGTTCCAGCTCAAGCAGTGAATCGGGAAATAGGAGGGGAGGGTGTGTTCCTCCTCCTTCCACCTTTCCTTCCATTCAGACCTTCAACCAGTAGGGTGAGGCCCACCCACGTTGGGGAGGGTGATTTAACTTACTGAGTCTTGATTCAATGGTAAGTCCACTTGGAAACACCCTCATAGGCACACCCAGAAATAATGTTCAACTGGGGCACTTTGTCACCCAGTTAGATTGACACATAAAATTGAACGTCACAACCAAGTTGTGCTTCCAGACTTACCGATGTGTCCACTCTCCAGGCAAATGCAGGACAACTTGAAATTTTCAGGGTTCAAGATGAGAAAGAGGTATAGCTCCTCTCTGACCCCATCTTGTGTCACCTCTGCTGGTGTCCCCAAGGCCACTGGCACTCCCAGGTGACCCTCCCTGGTTGGGGGAGGACTCCCGTTCTACCTCCACCTGGAGGAGAGCCTATGGTGGCCTGATTGTCTTCCACGTAGAGGAGGCAACAGCAGCCCATTTGGGCCCCTTTATATCCTTCCAATCCAGCTTTCCCAGGGCCTGTCTTTGCCACCTCGCTGGGCATTTTCCAAGCCCTTCATAAAGGTGATCTTTCGATGGGTGGTTCTTTCTGTGGCTGGGTTGGACGGCCTGTCTGCCAGCGCCTGGCAGTGTCCACTGAAGGGTCACAGCAACTCTGTGGGGCTCAGTCATGTCCACGGTAGAACCCTGAAGAGAGAGAGCATGAACTCAAGCTCCCGATCCCCACCCCACTTCCCACTGGGGGCGTCCGGAGGGCTCCGGGTCTGGGAGCAGATGGATCAAGCACCAGGTCAGGGTTGCCAGAATCGCCCAAGGAGGTTGGTGGCTGCCGAGCTTCTGTGCATGGCCCAGAGCATCCGGGGACTGTGAGGTCTCTTGCTCCCCTGGGCTCCCTGGCTCCTGAGCACGGGGAGGGCAGGAGGATCTGCGGCTCCCTTCCACCTCGGGAAGCCTGGCCCTGGCTCCGGGACATCCCTGTCCCCATGATTGGAGGCAGTTGCTGGGCACCTGTGAAATGCGCGTGCGTGGGGTGGCAGAGGTGGCGCAGGGCTGTGGGCAGAGCCAAACTCCTCGGGCCTCAGGGGGCTGGTTTGCTCAGGCTTTTGAGGACACGCAGGCCACCCAGCAGACCCACTTTCAAAGATAGCTCAGGACAGCCAGGGCGGGAAGGTAGGTCAGGGCGCACGGGTACTCGCAAAGGGGCTGAAATACTTCCTTTCCCCGCGCAGGGATCACGCAGAGAGAGGAGCAGGGCGCACGCAGCCATTCTTTTTTAGCACTTCCTCAAATTGATTTTAGATTTGGGAATTATAGTTTCTAAAAGAAATAGCACAGTGGACAGTGGCTTCCGGTAGAGTCACCCAAGTGTCCTTATATAGTCTTGAAAATCATGTAATCGGAAGCTCCCCATGTGACAGCAGGCAGTGACATTCAGTGTGGACCAGATGGGGAAAGGCCTGTCAGACTTTGTGGACATTCTGAACAGTAGACTATTTTAGAAGAGGCTCTGTATTTTCTTTCATGTTTTGGTAATTCAGGCATGTAAGCTGTTTATGGAGCCATCATGAACAGAGGGCCTCTTGTACCCACTCCCCACCCATCCCCACTACCCTGCTACGGAAACTGTCCGCTGTTGGCCTTTCACCAGTGCCAGGTTCCACAGGGGCATGACCTCCATAGACCACCACTGGGTTTGTTGGCTGCTGGTTTCTAGGGGAAGAGAACAGGATATGGGGACATGGGAGGGTGAGAAGGATAAGAGGGCAAGGGTGTCTCAGTCCCTTTTCTGTTACTATAACAGAAGGCTACAAGCTGGGTAATTTATAAAGAAAAGAAAATTATTTCTTTTCTTCGTGTTGTGTCATCCTGTGTTGGAAGGTGGAAGGCAAGATCACACAGCCAGAGGGGCTGTATGAGGAAGGCTCTCCTGCAGCAACTGCAGACACCCATTCACGAGGGCAGAGTCCCACCAATCAACACTGCTGCATTGGGGATCAAGTTTCTAACGCATGAACTTTGGGGGTTACAGCCAGACTGTAGTAGGGATGAGGGAGATGGGAGGGAGAGAGAGTCATTGGTACTGGCCCCTCGCTGTGCTCTGGGGGTCCAGCATGGCAGTGGAGGCCTATCAGAACCTCTGGGTTCTGAGAGCCGGCCCAGCTCCCTCCTGCCTGGAGGAGGTGGCTTCCTGTTCCCACCCAGCACTGCACCCTGGACGCTTTCCTCTTACATCTGCCTGCAGCCTCGCCCAAGTCCCTTTATGAAACTCTCTTTGGAGCGTCCATCTGTGTCCACTAGAACCCTGACCACGGTCCCCAGGGCCCTCCTAACCTGCTACTTACCTGCACATATTTCAGGTTTCCTCTGCAGCATGTCCATGCAGACACCTTGGTGTTTATGACGCCCCCTCCCCTGGGTGCCACCTGCCCCCCTCCAGTTCTTTTTGGGTCTTCCTCAGGAGCATCGCTGTGCATCGGGGCCTCTTCTCCCTTCCCTCCTTCCTCACACCCTGGTTTTAACTGGGAGAAGGAATTAACCCGAATACTTCCTGAACGGACATCAGGTGCCTTATCCCACGATTCACTTGGATGTCCCCCCAGTGTCTCCCCACGGGACACCCAAGCGCGACTGGGGCTGGGAATGAATTATCTCTCTGACTCTGAACAGCAAGGTACGTGCCACTGTCCCCGTCTTACAGCGGAGGCGTCTGAGCCTCAGAGAAGTTAAATACAGTGTCCAGGTCCCTTTCCTGCCTCCCACTCTGGGCTCTTCCATCTGTAGGTCAGTGGCAACCCAGCTCTCGGGTTGTGTATTGCTGAACTTGAGTTGAACTTAGCTTCCTGTTTTCTAAAACCGCCAGCCTGGCTTCAGGGGCTTGGGCTGGAGTGAGCTCTTTTTGCTAACTCATTCATCAGAGCCGTGCGCCCGCCCCTGGCTTTGAGCTTGGGTCTGCTCTGTAATTCACTGCGATTCTAAAAATTACCCCTGACTCTCTCGGGGCTTCGTTTCAGACTCCTGGTATCTTGGCAATACATGATTAATTTAAAACTAGAGCAGCAGGATTTATTCCAGAGGTTTCTTCTCATCGCACAAATTAGAAATAGGAATCATTGTATTGTCTTCCCTGCAAAATGAAGAAGGTATACATAAACCTTTCCCAGTGTGTAAACACATAAGCTGGGGCCTCTGAAGCCAAATCATCACTATTGTTTAGTGAATGTGACCTGTTCAAGGAACAAAGGATGGAGACTGGGGCCACCATCTGGATTGAGCCTTGTCTGGGGAACTCAATAGGTCTGATTCTAAAATCCCGCTGGGGGATCTGGGGCATATGACTTGACTCTTCTGGGCCTCCGTTTCCTCATTTTCTCTCACGGACATGAGAGAGACGAGCAGGATGTAAATATTCAGTGGTCCCGGAGCCCTGGTCAGCAACTTTTGATAGAGACCACAAATGTCCCTTTGGAGAAAGCTTGAGTGATTCTGGGTGGGTGGGCTGGAGAGTCACTTCGCTGACTCCCACCCGGTTCCCTCAGGGAAACTCAATACTGGATAAACTCTCAGCCGTTTGCTGAAGGAGCTCTGGACCTTTTAAGGGGGAAGAGTCTAGACTCTAAGCCCTGGTCCCTAACTAAGATTGGAAGTTCAGAGCACCCTTCAGGAAGGTTCAGGAGGACAAGGTGAGAAAGATCCTGAAATAAAATCACCAGTAGGGCGGAAGGCAGTGGGGCTGGGAGGGGTGGTGGTGGGAGCTGTCCTTGGCCTTGAGGCCTGGACTGAGTGAAGAGATCAGAGTCCGCGTGTCCCTTGGCCCCTGAGGGGACAGTCCTGCTTCTGCCTGTCCCCACACAGCTCTTGAAGGTGGACTTGGGTGTTGGAGGAAGTGGCTCAGAGCCTTTTTTAGGATGATGGAATTGGGGGTGAACCTCTTTTGCTGAGTTTTGGGGTGAGGAGGCTGAGGCAGGAGGCATAACCTGGAAATGCCCTCGCCCACAGGTGAGGGCCCAGAAATTCTTTGGGGGGATGCTGGTGGGCAGGGCGGGACGTCCTGCTGGTCAGTGTGACTGGCCTGGTAGCATTTTAACTGGAGAAACGACTGATGATTTCAGTTACCAGTTACACGTAGAAAGCGTTGAGCGAGTGCGGCCATTGTGCGTTCCCAGGAATGGCAGGGAGAGGTGAGGACTGTTATGTGGCCAAGATAGATTTCCATGAGGCAAATGATTAACCCCTCAGGCCGAGGTGAATAGAGAGCCGGGGGACACAGCCACCCGCCATGAGCTTTGGCAGGTGTGGGGAGTCCCCTGGCTCATCGTGGGCGGGGGAGGGGATGGCTGCAGGACCGTCCCTATACCTTTGTCTCCAGTGGTGGCACCGTGTGACGCTACTCAGAAGCTCCTTCAGTCAGACATGGCCCAAGTCCTCAGGGTGTGCTATTTAGAGCCTCAGAATCTTGCAAGGAACTAGGAGCCATCTCCCTGTGGTTCTCGAAACTTTTCACAGTGATAAGTTCCCTCCTCTCCCTTTTTTATCTCTAATAAAATTTTATAAGCCATCCTATTATATAAAACAAATAGAGTGGTGTGTGACTAATAAAAAAAATATTTTAAAATGGAAATGTATTCTATGGACTTATGTTAGCATTAGTCAGTGAGAACAGTACAGCGATTTTGAAAAATCAGAAAACTCATAATTGGGGCTATGGAAGCTGGTTTCAGTTTTTCTAGCAGATCTATCATCTATAAAATTCAAATTAAAGTGCAAATGGAATCCCAGAAGTATCCTGGTGGTACTTGGCATACCTGGATCTGGCTTTGTATTAGTCACGGTCTCAGCAGGAAAAGGTTTGCATTCACTCCTCAATTAAATTACCCGGAGGAGGGTCTAAAACTTGCTAAACCATTTGCAAAAAAACATCGCAGGGAAACCAAATGGGCTGGTGGCATACCCCAGGGTAGCACCAATGGAGGTGACACCATCCCCAGGGCCATCCCGATTTGTCCTTCCCACACCCCCAGCCTTTTCATCTCTGAGGTCTGAAGACTGCACTGGGTATCGAATGCTAATGTCACCCTTCCTTTGGGACTGGGGTTCAGGGGACAGGTTTAGCTTCATCCGGTAACTCCCTTTATTCCGGCCAACTCTGCTCCAGGGTTGCCGTGCAGCCCAGGTGACTTTGCAAGTGTGAAGAGAAAGCGCACCGATCCCGGGTCAGAGCGGGGGCCAGGAGCTCCTTGGCCTCTGCCGCACACTCTAAGGTCACACACTTCCTCACCCTTCTTCCCATGTGAGAAGTCCGCCCCACCATGTTCGGGGCTACTAACTAGAACGAGGTTACCAATTCTGGCCTGGGAAATATCCTCCTGGATCCCTATCTGGGCCAGCTGAGCGGCTGTAGAGGCTCTGGGATCCCTGGTGACATCCGGGATCCTGCTTCCCAAGGAGTCCACCCTTTGCCTGCTCCTCACAGAAGATTGAAGGACCTCTTCTAGAGCACACACCATCAAGGTGGTGGGTGGCAGCCACTGCCTCGCTGTGGACTGGGGAAGCCGTGGCGAGGATCCCCCGGCCCTGGAGCTCCAAGTCACTGGTGGTCTGCTGCAGTTGGGTGGGGACTTGGTGGAAATAGCAGGCAAGCAAGCTTGGGAGTGAGGGGATGGCTACTTACTTGCTGATGCTTTAGGGCACAACAGTCGCCTCACAAGGAAGCCACGGGAACCCCTCAGCCTCCGAGGCGTTCTCCCACTGTGTGGCCACACCACCAACTTGCCCTGGTTCCCAGGGATGCTGCCAGCCTAGCTGGCCAGTGGCGCAGACTTCTCCACGGCCGCTGTCCCGTCCCTCCCCGCAGCGCCTGCTGCCTCCTGGGTCTACCGAGCTCCCAGCTCCTGCCTGTCTTTCACGCGTCGTGGTTAACTGGACCACACAGGCATACGCTCCATGTCTGTTTGTCTGAACTGTTAGGACCCTTGGATAACCTCCGTGTCCCAGGCAACAGAGGGGTCCTTCTGACCTCTACCTCGCTTCTCTTCCAGCAGAATAGCTTAGTTTTCTCTTTTGTAGTTTTTCAGATTAAACAGCACCAATCTGGGGTTGGGTAAGGCTGTTCTCATCTGCAGCTCTGTAGTCAGCAAGGCCAGTGCTGTGCATGTGCCACGGTGCCTGGGGCTAACAGGACGGTGCCAGCCGGGGACCTTGCTTTAACCTTGAATACCATGTGACTTCCCAGATCATCCAGGATCACACTGCAGCACTGCAGCAAACCATTTAGGTCTAAATGGACTTCACCATTAAACTCTTCTCTGTAGAGAGCAATTGGCACTATGTAAGTAGGTCTTCTGAGTATAATCCAGAGAGTTCTGAGAGACCTCCTTACAAACAGGCATCACTTATTGATTATTCACACAGGATGAACCGCCAAGGGTAGCCTCATCCTCATGCTTCTCTAGCCCATAATAAATTCACACAGTGCAATGTTAGAACATGGAGCGGTGTCTCATCTTCACAGCGAGAACATCAGGAGAGTCAGGTATGTTTTTTTGCTTACTGCTATAGCCAAGGCTATTTGATCTTGTTTACATGAATCAGGAAATGAAAATAAGTCTGGGTCCCTAATGCAAAGTTCACATTCTCTGTGTGAGTCAGCTTTCTGTTACTATAGCAAAATATCTGAGATAATCAACTAATGAAGAGGAAAGGTTTACTTTGACTCAAAACTGCTTACCTCATGGCCAAGATGAGAAGGAGAGGAAGAAATGGGGATCCCACAACCCCCTTCAGGTCATTGATACCCTCAATGACCTGAGACCTCCCATTAGGCCCCTCTGCCTCACAATAGTGCCAAGCTGGGGACAAAGCTTTTAACATGTGCATTTGGGGGACATTTAAGATCTAAACTATTGCATTCTCTCACTTGATTTAAACATAATGAAAAAAAAATACCCCAATAATGCAATTCATGGAGCTTTTCTTGTTGATTCATTAATTACTTTTCATTGCTACTGGACACCAAAAATCTTATGAAATTCTGATGAATGAATATAAATGAGCCACTCTATAATTGCACCTATATTTTAAATAGCTTCTATTTATTTTTTTTCCTAAGAGCTTTAAGTAAATGCTTTATTTGCACCTTCTAATTTGCATTTTCTTACTTGGCTTTTCTAAATTAGCGCTTGTTAGGAAGCACATTGTTAATAGGAGGGTTGACCTATCTACTCATAGAATTTTGTTAATACAGTAGAGGATTTGGGAGTAGTTTTTTTTTTTTTTTTTTTTTTTCTGTGCTGGGGATTGAACCCAGGGCTTCCTACACGCCAGGCCAGTGCTCTACCATTGGGCTACACCCCCAGTCCAGGAGTAGATTTTTAATTTAAACGTTCCTAAGGGGCAAATTTCCTGGCTAATGAGTGGCCTCCCACCTTGATCATTTTTTAAAAATAACTTTTTATTTTAGAATGTATTTGATTTACAGAAAAATGGCAAAGATAGTACAGGGTTTCCCTATATCCTGCATCCTACATTAATATGGTAACTTTGTCACAATGAAGCAATACTGATACATTGTTGTAAACTAAAGCCCATACTTTATTTACATTTCCTTAGTTTTTACCCAATGTTCTTTTTCCATTCTAGGAGTCTGTCCAGAGTGTCACAGTACGTTTAGCCCTCCTATCTCAAATGCTCTCTCGGTTGTGACAATCTCTCAGACTCTCCTTGCTGTTGATGACCTTGGCAGTTTTGAGAAGCTCCGGTCAGGTGTTTTGTAGAACTGGATTCCACGTTGATCTCACGATCAGGCTGGAAATAGGAGTTTTGAGAGTGAAGACCATAGAGGTGAACTGTCACTTTCATCACATCATATCAAGAGTGCATCCTGGCAACTTGGTTGATGGCTGTCGATGTTGACCTTGGCCACCTGGCTGAGGTCGAATTTGTCAGGTTTCTCTTTTGGGAAGTTACTCCCTCCCCCTTCCCCACACTGTGTGGTTTGGAGGGCGTTGGGCTCCACGCACCATCCACACTTTGGGAGTAGAAGTTATCCTTCACCTCCTTGAAGGCAGAGTGTCCACAAAAATGATTTGGAATTATTCTGCACAGGTTTGTCTCTTCTCTATAGGTATTTATTTATTTATTTTTCAGCTGCTTCTCTATGCCAGTGTGGACCCCTGGATGTTTATTTTGTGTTTTAGACCACAATGTAACACTACTTCCTGTTGTTGCTCAGCTTGTTCTAGCTTTAGGCTTTGAGAGCTTTTTTGGGGGTTCCTTTGGGAACGGGGATAGATCCCTTTGACATACCCTTATGGTGGCATTCAAAATTTTTTATTTATGTTTTTGAGCACTTCCTTACATTCCGGCACTACAGAATGTTCCAGCGATGTTGGACATGTTTTCTGTTCTAATCTCGGAATCAACATTTCTCCAAGGAGCTTTGGGTCCTATTATCGGAGAACTGTGTTAGAGAATGTAAAGTGTGCGTGTTGCTGTGGGGTCATTGCTTCTAGGCCCTCTTAGCCGACAGAACAAGGAGGTACATATGTATCTACCAGCCCACGTGTTCATGTGTGTAGCTCTCTTTTGATATGTAATCACCTGCATATCTATTGTGCTAACCAAATTCATACTGCTATTTCCAACTCTAATCCATCCACTATCTTTGCTTATCTTCAAACTACTCCAGTGCTTCCTCATTGTTCCTGGGAGACAGCTGAGTCCCGCCATCTCCTCTGAGCAGGTGGCCAAGTCCATGGTTGGCCCAGCTTCGACAACCCTGCTCAGAGCAGTCAGAGTGCCCAGGAAGCAGCCTAGGCACGTTCTCAGCTTGAGGTGGAAGCCCAGGGCTTTATCACCAATTTGGTCTATGACTTGTTCTTTCTGTCAGCAATAAGAATGGGGCAGGCTCACTGTGAAGCAAGGTGCTAGGGACATGGAGAATCACCCACACTTATTGCCACCACTTGGACGTGTTAGCTGTCAGACTTTTAGGTCTTAGATGGTGACTGTCATTCTCTGACCACAAATTGTCCCTTCTTGGTCCTGTTGGGGAAAAACCATACCACGAATAACATTTTGCCACTCCAAAATGTTATTCGTGGTATGATTTTAGTCTCCAACTTTTTCTACACTTTAAAAATTACCCACTCATCTCCCTGTGAACCCCTGGCCAGCTAGTTTTTTTTTTTTTTCTTCTTCTTTTCTATAGAAACTATTTCTGAAAGTCTTCCTGCTCCTCAAACTCCCACCCCACCCCCACACTCAGTCATGACCTTGCCCTTCCCACACACCAAATGATGATCAATACATTTCTGCCACACCCGCTCCTTTCTACTCTCCAGTTCTGAGGTGCGCGGGAGAAGGCAGAAACATCACAGAGCCGTGATTTTCCAAGTGTGGTTCTCTGGGCCCAACAGCACCTGCAGGGCCTGGGAACTTGTTGAAGATACAGCTCCCGAGCTCCATCCAGATGTACTGAATCAGAAATTCTGGGAGTGGGCCCGGGCCTCTGGGGGTTGCCAAGGGCTCCAGGTGATTCTGGTGCGTGCTAAATCAGCCTTGAAACAAGATGTGGTTTCTGCTTACGCCTTCGGTCTTGCCAGTGTCGGCACCGCCTCTGTTCTGTTGTATGCTTTAATGATGCAGAATCCTGGTGCTGACCATCCCCAATGTGATCAAGCTTTCTCTTGGCTCAGGGGTTTGCAAAAACCGCTACCTCAGCTCAGAAATCTGCTGCTATTCATTCTCCATAATCCCTTGTCTCCCAACATTACAAACTTCAGGGACTTGCCTCACATCTAGGGCTAAAGTCTAACGTGAGGACAGACTGGGGACGTGGACTCTGACGTCAGTGGCAGGAGCCTTCCTGACTGGGGGCCTGTGCCAATGTGTGAGTGTCTCCAGCTGTGCCGACTTCCCGGTCTTGCATCCAAGGTGACTTGAAGACAGAGTCTGTGTGGAAGGGTTGACAGTCATTTCAACAAGCTGTTCTTTTTGTTGTTTTGCAATAAAGAAAAGCTTAACTTACCAACTCCGTCTATTTCTGATGTCATCCTTTCCACTTGCCGGACACTGAGTCGGCTCTTGTTGTGCAGACTGGGTAATTAGCTTGGTTGGAAGTTAGACTTTCAGGTTGGGTTAGGGCACAGGGAGGGCATGTCCGTTATTCTCTGGGTTGCCTAGCTGCCTCTGTGGTCCCACTTTAAGATCTCACAAAATAGCATTTCACCAATGCCATGGGATCCCCAGGAGGGCCCTGTGGTGTCATTCAAGATAATTCTAGGAAGGAAAGGTCCACATGTGGAAACTGATTTGGGAGGCTGTCCCCCTCTTCTGGGAGACTGGCCTGTTTTATGAATTCAAGCAGTTGGTTACAGCTAAGGAATTGCTTCACCTGAAGGTCCACTGTGAAGAACAGGTCCATTCTGGTGTGTGGTGTGGGTGGGGCTCGTGTAGCCCTCAAGGGATACTGAAGCGCAGTCCTATTGTGAGGTGGTAGGACATCTGGAAGGTGGGGCCTACTGGGAGGTCTTTAGGTCATTGGGGGCGTGCTTTTTGGAAGGGTTTTTTTTTTTTTTTTTTTTTTTTTTTGTGGAGCTGGGGATTGAACCCAGGCCTTGTGCATCGCGAGGCAAGCACCCTACCAACTGAGCCACACACCCAGACCTAGAAGGTGGTTTTTACAAGAGGGATACTGTAAAACCTGTGTGTGCCCCCACCAGTGCTGTCCCTGCTCCTGTAATCACTTTTGCTCCTGCCATCGCTATCGGTGCCATATGTGACGCAGTCCAGCTGTGGCCCTGGCCAAACAGTCTGGGCCATGCTGTTTGGACTTTGAATCTCCAAAACCATGAGCTAAAATGGACGAACCTCTTCTTCCTAAGTGTCCTATGTTAGGAATTTTGTGTAATAAGGCAAAGCTAATGTTCATAGGACGCATTTTACCTGCTTAGCTGCGTTGTAGGACAAGGCCCATGAATTCTCAGTGGTCATTCACCAACGTTTTCAGTTTGGTTAACTTCCTCGTGGTTTCTGCACAACTCTAAGCAAGGCCACATTTTTGTCGTTTCTTGTACATTTTTTTGGTTTCCTGTAAATATGAGACACACCCCTATTAAAACCTGATGGGATGTCAGTGTGTGTATGTGTGTGTGTATTCCAAGGCTTTATCGGCTTGCCCTCTCTGACTGCTGAAGGTCGCCTGTATTCCTTGGCTCCTGGCCCCATTTTCTGTCTTCAAAACTGGGGACATCGCATCTTCATGTGCCTCTCTCCCATGTCACATCAGCAGCTTCTGTCTTCTGCCACTCTTCCTTTTTAGGATTCTGGGAAGGCAGTGGCCTCCCTGGGTAACCCAGGATAACGTCCCTACTTTATGGTTATCAGATTAGCCACCTTAATTCCGTTTGCGAGCTTAGTGCCTCTTTGTCTTACAGACCGGGATGTGGCTCTCTTTGCAGGGGTGATGTCATTCTTCTACCTGCTTCGCTAGTTTCTTTTTGTCAGTAGTGAGTAGTAATTTCTTCATTTTGGGGTGGGGAGGTAACGGGGAATTGAACCCAGGGGTACTCAACTACTGAGCCACGTCCCCAACCCATTTTTAAGTATTCTATTTGGAGACAAAGCCTCACTGAGTTGTTTAGGGTCTTCCTAAATTGCTGGCTGGCTTTGAACTTGCAATCCTCCTGCCTCAGCCTCCTGAGCCACTGGCATCACAAGGCCTGCGCCACTGCGCCCGGCTAGTAATCTCTTTAATTTTAAACATTTTGAGTCCTTTGTCAACTTGGTATTTCTGTCATCTATTTTTGTGTGTGTGTGTGGGGGGTATTTCTTTGATGCTTGTATTTCTCCCACTTCCTCTCTGCTCCTTTAGAAAATACACATTTTATTTATTAATTGATAAATTATAAATTGTGAATTTATAATCTAACATGCATCCTCGATGTTAAAAAGCCCAAAGTTACTCACTCTCTTTACCCTCCTCCTCCTATTCAATAAGGTCCTCGTCTGATCCCCGTCCTCCCCTGCGAACCAGGTGGCTCCAGCAGGAGCTTGTCTCTTAGTCCTGGACGCTCGAAGTCCAAGGCAGGGCTGGTCCTTCCCAGGCTGTGGGAGTCCGCCACACCCGTTGCCAGCTCCCAGTGTTTTCCCGGCCACCTTCTGCTCTCCTCGGCTTGTGGAAGCCACTCTGCTCTGTCTTCGTCTTCACACAACACCCTCCCCATGTGTGAGTCTCTGCATCCAAGTTTCCCTTCTAACAAGGACTCCAGTTATTTTGGATTGACTCCAGTTAAGTGATCTCTCTCTCTCTCTCTTTTTTTTTTTTTTTTTTTAATATTTTTTAGTTGTAGATGGACACAATGCCTTTATTGACCTATTGATGTGCTGCTGAGGAGCTCTACCGCTGAGCCACAACCCCAGCCCCCAGTGATCCCCTTTTAACTATTACATCTGAAATGACCTTCTTTGCAAACATTACGAGCTCCTTATGAGGTCCTTGAGGTTAGGAATTCAGCATTAAGAAGTTTGGGGGCATATAGTCCAGCTCCTGGGGCTCTCCATCTTGGTTTGACACACTTTAAAATAGTCCTGTGTTGGGCTGGGGATGTGGCTCAAGCGGTAGCGCACTCGCCTGGCATGCGTGCGGCCCGGGTTCGATCCTCAGCACCACATACAAACAAAGATGTTGTGTCCGCCGAAAACTAAAAAAACAAAACAACAACAACAAAAAATAGTCCTGTGTTTATTTATTTGTGCACCCTTCATTTTGTGGCTTGTAGCTCAGCTTCTTCCTCTGGGCTCAATTTTCTTCTTCTCAAGGGCACCTCGTCTTGATCATTGTTCATGATGTCCTCTCTCCTTTATGATATTTACTTACATCTAGAATTCCACACTGACATCTTTCCCCAGCACTTTGAAGATACGATGTCAGTCTTTTAGAGTTTCTTTTGTTACTGTTGGGAGGTCTGAAATCAATTTCACGGTTTCTTTGTAGATAATCTGTCTTCCCTCCCCCTCCCGCTTCCTTCAGGCAACTCCGAGGCTCACTCCACGATTTGTTGCAGTTTGACTACACTATGTCTAGGCGTGGATTTATTATTATTATTTTTTTTTCTGTTCAGTATTCACTGTTGCCCTGAGTCTGTAGACTCATGCTTTCTTTTATTTCCAGAAAAATCTCAGTCTTTATAACTTAGAAGGTGGCTTTTGTCCTGTTTTCTCTTTTCCATCCCCAAACATTTTTTTCTCTACAAGTGTAATTTTTATTGAAGCATAAAATGCATATAACAAGTACATAAACTATAAGTGTTAGGTTTGTTGAATATTCATAAGCCTAAACCTCTGTTTAACCAGCATCCAGACCCAGAAATGGAATAATTCCAACACTCGAAATCCCACTTCGACTCCTTCTGGTCACTGCCCACGTCCCCTATCAAGGGTAGCTGCTATCTTGTCTTTTATCACCACAGATAAGTTTTACTTGTTTCGAAGCTGCATAAAATTGGAACCGTATTCTCTTCAGTTTCTCTTTTACTCAACGTTACGTTAGAGAAAATCATCTACGCTGTGCGTACTTGTTGTTTATCCTTTCTCACAGCAGTATGGTATTCCTTGTGTGATTCTCACCCAGAACTTTTTTTGGAAGCACATAGGACCTTCTATCCCATCTGTCATATCTCTTGCCTTCTTTCTCATGTTTTCCATCTTAAAAAGATTCTTTTTAAGTTGCAGATGGACACACATATATTTATTTATTTTCATGTGGTGCTGAGTATCCAACCCAGTGCCTCACACATGCCAGGCAAGTGCTTTACCACTGAGCTACAGCCCCAGCCCTACGTTTTCCATCTTTTTAATTCTCTGTGTTTCCTGCTGTCTGAATTCCTCAGATATTCCTTAATGTTTACTAAATCTCTACTTGGCCACACCAAATTTGTGGTTTAGCCTGTTGATTAAGTTTATTATTTTTTAATAAGAAATTTTTTTCCCATCGACTGAATTTTTAATTGCAGTAACAACCTTTGTCATGACTGTAAGCTCTGTTTGGCTCTATTCCATATACAACTGTTCATCAAATGCATTTTTTCTTCTCTCTTAAAGTTGATCCTAAACATACTTATTTAAACTCAGAGAGCTCCTTTCCAATGAAATCTTAGGGGATCTTGTCTTAATTTTGTTGTGTGTGCTGACTTTTGTTTTTGGTGCATTTTTCTTGTGAATTGGATAATCTTGAATTGAGATCTGTTTTATTTTTTTCCTTTTTTCCAGTGGAGCTGTACATTTGGGACAATAGTGTGGCCTTCTTGGAGGACTTCTCTTTGGAAAGGTGTGATGGATGTTTCTGCTGCAGCTGTAGCATGAGATTAGGACCAGCTTCTATATTAATTTCTTGGATTGGAGTTTTCTACATTAATCAGGTAGCACAGAATATATTCATTAGGCTTGAGTGAGGTCCAAATAGTGATTCTGAATTCTCAGGGGAGATTATGTTTCCCTATTCAGAATCCAGTATGAGACAGATAACAATCTTTTTTTTTTTTTTTTTTTAAGAGAGAGAGAGAGAGAGAGAGAGAGAGAGAGAATTTTTTTAATATTTTTTTTTAGTTTTCGGCAGACACAACATCTTTGTTTGTATGTGGTGTTGAGGATCGAACCCGGGCCGCACGCATGCCAGGTGAGCGCGCTACCACTTGAGCCACATCCCCAGTCCAAGACAGATTAACAATCTTTACCCAATAAACTCTCCGTGGCTCAGGAAAATTTAAAAAACCACACAGCACTGTGACTTGAGCACTGGACCCCATGACAAAAGAAGTAGACATTAGAATCCAAGAATGGACCCCATGACTGGGACTTTGGAGTGTCTCATTCGAGAAATGGGGCAGGAGAGAATCTAGAAATGAAGTTAGGACCTCAGACAGTCGAGGTCACTTGGCAGGTGAACGGGAAGGGGAGGTTCTGGGGTAAATTTTCTGTATTCTGAGCACTTGGATCAACATTCCATTGAAGTCATCTTTACATTTAGTTTGAGCCCTTCTCTGGACCAGGGGAGGTCCCCTTAATGGCACCAAACCTGGCCAGGCTCATTGGCAACATTTTGGATGATGGGAACTTGTCTTTAGTACCATCCTGTTTTCCTATCCCACTTTCTAGAGCCTCTCGGACAAGTGTCTCATCCTGGAGCACCTGTGAAGGAATGGGTGCTGAGGTCAATAAGAAAATTAATAAAACTACCCGGAAGGTGACCTTAGGGAAGTTGAGGCCCGTGGGACGTTGCTTCTCAGTTTCAGCTTATTTCTGTGAAGTGGAAATGCGCAACCTGGACTGGGACTTTGGATTTTTAAAAGAAAACATAAAATTTTGGCAACTCATTCAATTATTAAAATGTGCTGTGCTAACCACAAACACAGCTGTGGTCCACATATGGCTTGCAGGCTGCCGGATTGCAATCTCTACTTTGAACAGCCTTCCAGAACCTTCCAGGAGCCTGAATCCTCTCTTTCCTAGTGGTTCCCACTCTCCAGGCCTACCTGTCAAACAGAATGTCTTTGCTTTCAGAATCATCTGTGTTCTTAATTCTTCACTAAATACCCCATTCTTTGAGTGAGCGTGTTTGAACAAATTTGCACTAATGTGGGATTGAAGGATGTCCCTCCTGCATGTTGGACTGAGTCGAATTGCGGAGCCCTGGAGCAGCATGCCTGGCCGACAGGCTGTGCGGGCTGTGCTGCCAGATGTTCATGACCCTGGCTGTCCACTTTCCTGCTGAGAAATTGTCTCCAAGAGAATCAGCTCCAAAAGGCCTCAGCTCTCTCAGCACTGCTATTCTTCTCTGTTGAGTCAAGCTCTGTCAGTGTTGCTGAAAGGCTATTTTAAAGTATGTCACATACTGGATGCTTATTTTCGTCCAGAGTATGAGAATTCTGCAGTTGTAAGAGCCCTGGAAATCTCCTAAGTCAAGCCCTCCACTGGGTGGATTTTGTAGACAGGAGAGATTTTGGTTCAAAGGACCTGCCCAAGGCCTCGGCTAGCCACACTTTATTTGTAATGATAGATTTTGTTGCAGATGTGACTTTAATCTCCCAAAGCTTATCCACCCGGCGTTGTGATTTAATTATTAAAGCAAATTATTGCTCCTGAGTCTGTCAGGGTGGGGTAGTGGGGAAGAGACCCAAGGTCTTGCAGCGGTCATGTATTATCTGCCTGCGGTTCTCTAAGTTTCAGTCAGGCATCAGGAAACGACACAGTCAGATCTGCTTTGTGGGGAGAGTTCTGAGTGTTATTAGTGTAGTGTGAACATGGGCCCATCTCTTGGAAAAATCAATACTGACCCAAGTTGTCTGTTCCTGACTAGTGGAAAGGCTGGTTTCTTCTTCTTGCAAATACCCCTCCCCAAATGGTTGAAGAGCCTGAGGGTCACAGAGTCCTAAGGAGGGGGTGGGCAGGGGGTTTAGTAGCAAAGCCAAAGCTGAATCAGCCCACTGTGCCCACAGCTCCATGGAGCTTCACAGTGTCCCTGTCAGTCACCTCTAAGTGCTCCAGAGACCTTCTAAGATTTGAGAAAGGATGGCCCTTGAGGTAGACGGGGCTCTGTGGCCTCCCCTAGGCAAGTGAAACCCAGGCTAGACCTTGCCCTCACTTGCTTCTTTGAGCTAAAGTCCCTGCCCCACCGCCGTGTTGGCCCTGGTGCAGCAGGACACCTGCCCCCACACTTTCCGACTGAGGGGTGCTGGTCTCACGCCCACTGAAGTCCCTGGTCGTCATCATGGGTCTCTGAGGGGGATCGGCTCTCTCTCCTGGGCTCCCAGGTCGTGGCTCTTACATGTCACCATCTCAGCTCTTTTGTTACCATCTCAGAAGGCAGAAGCCCCTAAAGGGATACCCACCTGGTCTCTGCCTCCTCCCTGAAGACCGCACACTCCACCCTCAGAACAGAGGGTTTGAGTTCTCTCTCCGCTGAGCCGGGAGACAGACCCTCCTCTTAAGGCCCTGAATGCCTACGGGGAGGCTCACAGCCTCCAGGATCCTAGCGTCCCTCAGGTGACTCACCCTCCTGAAGTCAGCACAAAGAATTTTCTAGAGCAAGCTGTGATGGAGGAAACAAACAAACAAAACAAAACAAAACAAAAAAAACAGTGCAAGTAAAAGTCCCCTGGAGATTCTCGCCACAGGCTGGTGGAGTATTGTATTATGACCTGTTCTCTTTGTGGTTTCTACTTACGCTACTCCTCAGATTGCATGTGAAATAGGCTGGTGGCCTCAGCAAGAACCGCAGAGGGTCAGGACTTTCAGGAAACTCACTGAGCCTTTTTTGGACCTGTGGGCTCTGGCTTCATTTGCATATGAAATTCTGGGTGCTGACTCACCCTCTGAATGTCACTCTGGTAGCCAGAACCCTCAGCTGGCCTCCCTTGTGACTTGGAGGAACAGATGCTGAGAAGCAGGGGCCCAGGCTGGACTGCTGACCTGGAAGCCAGGCCTTTCGCGCGTGACCACTTTCTTCCCATTTGAACTCAGCAGTTGTGGGGTCAGAAGTCCTCGTGCTAGAATCCACACAGCTGTGGGACACCGGGTGGATGACAATGAACAATGAAGATTTCCTTTCTTTATTTCGAATTCTGAAAAGGCTGACCAATGTCTTTAAAATTATCCCAGCTCACTGAAATCAGGTCAAGGATTAAGGGAAAACGCCGGCAAACAAAAATCAATAAATCATTAACTTAAGGAACACGCCTTCCAGGCCCGTTGGCTGGCTGATTTGCCAAGAGACAGAAGGGCCAGTGACTTCTCCGAAGTGACATCATAACCATGATGACATCATAACCTAAGAGTGAATGCAGCATTAATTTCGCGTGTGCTGCTCATGAAGGGCTGAGAGCGATGCTATGTCGCCCCCTAGTGGTAAGTTCAAGTTCATCATCTCTATTGCACAAATGGGCTCCGCGATTGCCTTGGCAGCCTCCAGATGAGGTGAGGCCCTTAGATGAAAACTGACCTCAACAAATGACACATGACAGGTTTTAAAATAGAACTACTCCAAAACCTTCCCTGCCTTCTGTTTTAGTTTTCAAAATTTTCATCTTGAAATTTTATTAAAATGTATTTGAAAGGAAAACTAGTAACGATGTATACCGGCTGTATTACACGCGTGGAAGTCAAATATTGACAAGCTTAGCACAAAGGACAGGGTATGGAGATTGAATTATATTGTCATGTGCATTCATTATACATTTAGGAAAAGCACATCTAAGTGGGAATGTCTAAAAAAATATTACTATTAGGAAATATACCTTTTAATTTTGTCTTATTTTGTTTTCCCCCAGCTTTAATTAACATATAATTTAAAAATTAAAATTGTATATACTTATGGTGTTCAGTCTGATCTTTCGATACATGTGCACATTGTAAAATGATTAAATCAAGCTAATTATCATTCACCATCTCACATACTTTCAAAATGTGAGAACATGTACAGTGTAACTATTTGTATGTGTACAGTGGTGTTGACCCTTGGTGTCCACAGGTTCCACATCCATGGATTCAAGCAACTGAGGATTGAAGAGGCAGGTAGTGTGTGTGTTGAAGTTGTATATGCTTTTTTCTTATCATCCCCTAAATATATATATATTTTTTTATGGTACTGGGGATAGAACTCAGGGCACTCGGCCCCTGAGCCATATCCCCAGCCCTGGTTTGTATTTTATTTAGAGAAAGGGTCTTGCTGAGTTGCTTAGCGCCTTGCTTTTGCTGAGGCTGGCTTTGAACTTGTGATCCTCCTGCCTCAGCCTCCCGAGCCTTGGGGATTACAGGCGTGTGCCACCATGCCTGGCTGGTTGATAACTTTTTATAAAGCATTTACATTATATTACATATTATAACCAATCTAGAGATGCTTTAAAATATGTAGGAAGATGTGCATAGATTATACGCAAATACTGTGCCATTTTGTTTAAGGGACTTAAGTGTCTATTGAAAGACCTAAGCAATCTCATTCTACTTGGGACCTCATTTTGCTCTGAAACTTAACCTCTGACCTACTGCAGTCCTAAAGTCAGGAAAATACCACAGAAAAGCTCTGTGGAAACAGTTCTCGGGAAAGCCGCAGATGGTGATCGCCTACGAGAGGCCAAGATAACCACATATCTGAAATTCCAGATGGCCCCCACCTAGGTGTGGTGACCAATATCTAAACTAGAAGCCCTGCAGCTTGGCATGTTCCCCCTTGCGACATCCTCACGATTTAAACCAATCAATTTTAAGTGCGTCAACCCCTTGAACTAACCAATAATTCTTTCCAGATTCTTTCCCGCCACTTGATACGCTAATCATGTTTAGAGTTGTTATTTGATTTTCCCGCAGTGTGTGATGATTTGCTAAGAGATGCTATGATGTATGTGGGGGTCCCTGCCTTCTTCAAAGAATGTATAAAACTGCTGCAAACCCTGGGCATAACGCTATGGATCACTTAACACACTTCCTCCTGGGTCCTGAACCTGTTCCCCATGGGCACTGGATGTTAGAGGCTTCTGTGTGTACTTGGTCTGGGACGCTTAGGTTGGGGCATTTTGGAGCGAGGATCACTGTGCCAGGCTCCCTGGGCTGGGGCCTCATCCACCAAGTGTTGTTTAACAGTGGGGGATGGGCCTGCCGCAGGCCACTCTCTGGGTCAGTCCTTTAGATTACGGGAGGACAGGAGTGAGAAGCCTTGTTCTCCCAGGGAAAGCTGCGTGCTCCTGCTGTTGGGGGGTTTGTGTGCCTCACTGTGTATGAACTTGAGGGTCATGACGTTTTCTGAGGAAGGCAGGGACAGATCCTTCCCAGTCTCCAGGCTGCCTGTCCATGGAGAACAGGGAGTAGCCGCTGTGAGGGCCTGACCACCACCACCCTCTGCCCCCACCTTTGTGTAAACCAGCAGTCAGATTTTCCCATGTGGAAATGACCTTTCTTCCTTTCTCAATTCAAGGGGTCAAGCAGGGTTGACCTCATCTACTGAAGCCGGGGTAGGCGTGTCCCTTGTCTCTGGCCAGTAACGGGCCCCATCCCCTGGTCACCATATAGACTGATAGACAGGCATGGGAGCATTCTGTTAGTCAGCGGGAAGAGAGTCTCTTTATTGGGGTTGCTAGCTGGCCCAGGACAGGACTGCGGACACAGCTTGCCTGAGTGGAACCAGCCTAAGAACACCAGCTCTGGGGGACAGCGGGAGGCCCTTGGCCCTGAATTCGCTGTGTCTGGTGCTAGCCACACCTCTAGGCTTTAGAGTTCTCCCAAAAGCTTCGATTCCTTCAGCTCAGCCAGTCTAATTGGGTGACTGCACCTGAGGGCCGCAGTTTGAAACAGGAAGTGCCTCGGTTTGATGACTTAGGTGATTAGCATTGTACTAGAGTGACCTCTGTGACACATTCAGTTACCGTATGGTCCAGTTAGCACTGCTGAGAGCCAAGCTCTGCCCCTTGAACGGCACCATTAAAAGCAGGATTCTGAGAGCCAGAGTACCTAGCTCCAGACCCTTCTTCATGCAAGCAGAGTGATTTGGTGAGCTTCCTAGTGATGATGGATCAGCCCTGTCATCTCTAAGAATCAAATGTTCCCGAAAGAGTATAGGTGGATCTATAAATTTGCTAGAAAACAAAGTATTTTGACACTTTTGCCAGCCCGTGTCCTGAATTGCATTGAAGTAATTGGTGTACTAGAATGCTGGGAACACGGAAAGCACGATCCAATCATCAAAACCAAGTGGACTGTGGACCAAATACATTGTTTTAAATCACAGAGAGTTTTTTTAAAGGGAGTTAAAGTTGGCAGCAAAAACTTTCAAAAGAAATTAACTGTACCACTGAAAAGTAGCATGATAGTAATTTATTTCCTGGGGAGTAATTGTGACAATAAATGAAAAGCTTTCATCAACGTCTTTCAGGATGAACAGAGCCTAAGTAGGTACTAATTTGATTTCAGGATTTTGTTATTTTAAAACAATTTATAACAGAACCAATTTCAGTTATGCATTTTGATACAATATGGTGTGGGAAGCAAATTAAACTTATGACACAGAGGAGGTGGGAAATGTGTTCTATGAATAAATTTGAAGCTTGTCTGCTTGATCCAAAGACAGATTGGGATATCTATCAATATCACAAGGGAGAAATCTCTTCCTGGCCTTATAATCAAATAAAAATTTCCAAATTTTCCACTTCAGGTTGTGGAGGCTGGCAATTCTGACAGAAGTTCAAAGATCAATATTTCTTATGGAGCTGGAATCGAGGTCCTGAAATATTTCCAAAGTTTTGATTGTCATTGAGATAACAATAATGTAAAAAATAGGATTTAACTCAAGCCTGTCTTTAAGGGCAATTACATTTACACAGAAAATATTCTTCAAGAGCAAAGCATCACTGAATCCTGGTGCATAAATCTCTCAGACCTAACCTCCACAGCCTTTTTTATTTTTAAAAAGTAGTGAGTTACTAGTGATAACGTAACTCACTACTTTAAAAAATGCATGTAATTATTGTATAGTGGAACGGAGTTAAACTACTAGACCCTTAAGGACATAAAGTTTATGAGCTTAGAAGTCACATTTGAAGTAGTGTTAATGACACTACTTGGAAATGAAAACCGAGACAATTAAACATCCGGAGGCCTGACTTTGTTTTGGAGTGCCTTCAAAGAAAACGTTTGTAATAGCTTTCTCCCATTAGTCATACTTGGTCCAGCCGACACACAACACAAGTATCATTCTCCTTCAAATTCTTACAGGATGGATGCTGTGCTTTACAGGGTTTCTGAGTTTTCACATAGTTTAGTTTCTTCCACGCCAACATAATATGGGAGGTTCCTTGTGGACCATGGTTACCTCACAGTGCCAATTCCACACACTTATTTAATAAGCATTTATTAGGTGCCCATTCAAAAGGATGCTGTCTGGGTCTTATGATGTTACAACTCAATGGAAAGACATAAGCAAGCTTTCGACAACAGCACAATTTCAAGAGTGCTGCATTGCACAGGGAGCTCATTTAAGAAATAGCTGATGACTGAGTTCAAGGCTCAAAACCTCTTCATGCCTCTGTGTTCCCAACTGCAACACAGGGATAATAATTCCTGTATACAGTTATGATGCAGTTGAACCCACAGAATACAACCAAACACAGCTGTATTCTCTATAGCAGTGTCCATCTGTCTCCTGAGGGATAAAATGGACAGGTACATGTCCTGGTATACAATATAAAACTCAACATTTGTATTAGATAGGAACGATTATCATCCTAATTTTTGAAGATGAGGAAACTGAGGCAGAAGAAGAGAAATCAGGTTAGAAGTAGAGAAGTTAGGTGGCCACTTACCCTATTATTAAGTGACAAAGACTCAAACTCAGAGTTGGATCCAGAGTCCACATGTCTAACACCTATTTTCTTTAAAGGAGAGAAAGATGAAGAATAAAAGATATAGACATGGAGAGAGAGACAGAGAACAAAAGAGAGGGAGATAGATATGAGGAGATCCAGAGACAACTCTAACTTGGTGGCAAACAGATGTGTGCCAAAAAAAATCCTGAAGACTTCTGACAATGGTTTCTGTGTGCCGGCAATTCTTAGTCAAGCGCTAAGACGCCACTGAGATTTAGGAACAGTAATCCTTAAACCTGGAACTGCTGTCACCAGAAATCTGGCCAAGACTGGAATTGGTAGATTCTTCAATCTTTTCTGGTTCTGTTTTGAAGTCCAGGCCCATGGGAGGGTGGGAGTGGGTATGAGGGATGGTAAGACCGAGGGAAACTTTATATTTATTGAATCTTTCTTGCAAATTTTAATATTTTATAAACAAAATTTCCTGATGGATTAATATATATTTTAGAATGATGTCCAGTGAAATCTTTATTTTTAACTTTGTTATAACAATGGCTTGACCGCATCCATAATTAAGCTATGATCTGACATTTTCTTTACTTTGCCTAAATTTTCGTGGCTTTAAAGTGCAAAGATTACTGCTCTAAGTGCACTGTTCAGCATTATAAATCTGGGCAGGATGGAGGGGAAATGGGTAGAATTCTCAACCCATCAGACTTTCAGCCTTGCCCTCCCCAAAGTTAAAAAGTGGGCGCAGCCTTTTGTGTCCTGCTTGTCTGCTGGTGCTGATGTTCAACTGACACGGACAGACTTTCTTCCCATCCCCACTGTGCTCAAAACCTGCTCAGATGCTTCAGTTCATATTTTGAACCCAGAAAAGTGTTTGACTAGTGACAAAAATCATAGCCTTCATATAAAGGGAGGAACGTACGTACAAGTGAAATGTATGATAAAGACGGCACAGACAGAAGCACACTGTTGTGTGATCTTCACACTCTAGTAGCACAGTATAACATTACTGGAAGGTAAACTGATGAGTTAGAGATGCTTGGTGTGAATTCTGAGGCAATCGCTAAGACAACAAATCTAAGACGTGTAGTTAATAAGGAATTTAAAATATAGATTCACAAACCCCATCCAGAAGAGAATGAAAAAGAAGAAAAATGAAGGGAACACCCACCTCCACCCCAGAAGTGACAAATAGAGAACAAATCAGAAGCAGATTTAAATCCAACCATTAATCGTATTAAGTAGGAAAGGGCTCTCCAGCACAATTAAAGGCAAATGCTATGAGGTAACTAAGCAATCAACTGTCTGCTGTCTACTGCCCAGATAGGTTAAAATGATGGGGGAGATGTACCAGGCCAATGTTAGTAAGGAGAGTCATTTTGTAATAATGAAGAGGTCAGTTCATTAGGAAGACATAATAATTCTAAGCGCATATGTACATAATAGAGAATTCAAATACGCAAAGCAGACACGGACAGAACTGATGGAGAAATGGAGAACCCCATAACTCTTGCTAGAGATTGCAACACTCCTCTCTCAATAACTGATAGGGCAAGTTGACAGGAAATTAGTAAAGATACAGAATACTTGAAAAAGACCATTGATCAACTAGGTCTTATTACATGTATCTTATTACTTACTTTACCCAACAACAAGACAATAGATATTCAGCTTAAAGGGGACATATTCTGGGCCACAAAATAAATTTTAACAATTTTTTAAATAATTGAAATCATGCAACATTACAAGCCATCGTGGAGTTAAACTAGAAGTAAATAACAGAAAGATATCTTGAAACTTTTCAGTATTTGGAAACAAAATCATATACTTTGGATTAACTTATGGATCAAAGAAGAAATCACAAAAAGAAATCTGAAAATATTTTTGAACTGAATGAAAATAAAAGAGTGACTTCTTTGTGGGATGCAGCTAAAGCGGTGTTAGAGGGGAAAGTTAATAGTATTGAACACATATTTTAAAAGGAAATAATCTAAAATCAACATTCTGAGCTTCTCCATTAAGCAATCAGAAAAAGGAGGTTAAAGTAAATGTAAACAGAAGAAAATGAGAGTTAAAATGAAAAGAGTAGTGAGAAATGAATGAATTTACAACTGGTTCTTTGAGATCAATAAAACCAATAAGCTTTTAGTGGAAATGATAGGGGTGCAGGTGGGCAAAGAAAAGATATATATATAAAGGGTTCAGTGGTTAAGCCCCCTTGGTTCAATTCCTGGCACTCCTAAAAAGAGATTATATAAATAGAGTCATGCCAATCAATTGGACCAGTTAAAGAAAAAGACAAATTATTTGAAAAATGGCAGCTAGAAAATCTCACTCAAGAAGTAATAGATAAGCTGAATATCCCTAAAGTCACTAATACATAAATCAAATTGTAAATAAAAACCTTTCTAAAAGAAAATTCTATAATCAGACGACTTCTACCTAATCTTTAGAGGGAAAACTAATGAATATTGTAAATAAATGCATCCAGAAAGATAGGAGAGGAATAATTCTTCCTGAATTCTCTTAGTACAGAATCACCATGAAATTGAAATCAAAGCCATTACAAGAAAACTACAAATCAATATTTCCCATGAATTTAGAGAGAAGATTTCTGAAAAATTTTTTTATCAAGTCAAAATTCACGGACAAATGGGTTTATACTAGGAATGCAAGGTTGAGTTAGCATTTGAAAATTAATTTGTCATGCTAACAGAAAAAAGAAAAGCATAGTACCTCACACAAATTAAATTTAGCAGAATTTATTAGAGCAAAAGATGATTCATGAATTGGGTACTCAGAATGAAGAAAGGTTCAGAGATCTTCTCCCATCAGCATGAGCCAAAGCTTATATAAGACAGAGGCAGAAGCCAAGCAGAGAAGCATCTGATGAGCTAATGTTATGCATCTGCCTATTGGGCGTGGTGCCCTAATGCAGTTTCCTCCTTTGGGCGTGGCGTGACCAGTTGTTTTCTGTCATTGGCTGAAATCCTGTTGCTTGGAATTGGTTGATACTTGGCTGTCTCCCGTATTTCTAAGTTAGGTTGTAGCTCATAATATAGGAATTCAAAGTATGGAGACAGCCTCAGAATCATGGGCTCCTGCTTATTTGAATTGACAAGGTAACACTATTTAAAATTCTAGAAGAAAACAGGAAGATATCCTAGTGGTCTAACATGGTCTTCTTAAATGAGACACAAAAATCATGAACTGTAGAAGAAAATGTCAATAAATTTGACAGCAAAATAAGAATTTTGATTCTATTAATAAAATGAAAAGATTAGTGGCAGACTGGGAGGAATATTTGCCACTCATTTCTGGCAAAGGACTTTCATCTAGATGATATAAAAGATTCTCACAGTTCAACAATATGGTGTTTTAAAAATTCAGTAAAGGGCTGGGGTTATACCTAAGTGGAGAGTGCTTGCCTAGTATGTGTGATATCCTGGGTTCAATTCTCCATACTAAAAAAAAAAAAGTTAAAATATAAAATCATATATTAATAAAACTGGTCAAAGGATTTTGAACAGGCACTTTATCAAAAGAGGTTTATAAATGGTAAATAAGCATATAAAAAGATGCTGCCCTTCATTAGTCACCAGGGCAAGTAAAATTAAAATAGCAATGAGATACTATTATATGCCCATTGGAATGGAGATAATACAAAAGCTGAAAATAGCAAGTGTTGGTGAAGATTTGGAGCCAGGGGAACACTCACACATTGCTGGTGGGATGCAAAATGATACAACCACTCTTTCTGGAAATAGATAGTGTTATGGTTTGGATGTGAGGTGCCCCCCCAAAATCTCACATGTGAGACAATGCAAGAAGGTTCAGAGGAGAAGTGATTGGGTCCTAAGAACCTTAACCCAATCAGTGATTCAACCCATGATAGGGATTAACTTGTGGTAACTGAAGTGGTAGGGTGTGGCTGGAAGAGGTGGGAATTGGGGTGTGGGTTTCTGATCATGATGTGAGCTGCTTCCCTCCACCATACTCTCCCGCCACGATGTTCATCCTTGCCTCGAGCCCCGAGGAATGGAGCCTGCCTTCTATGGACTAAGGCCTCTGAAACCGTGAGCCCTCAAATAAATTTTTCTTCCTCTACCGTTGTTCTGATCGGGTTTTCTAGTTGTAGTGGTAAAAGAGCTGACTAAACCAGATAGTTTCTTAAAATGTTATGCATATACCAACCACGTGGCCCCATTATTTCACTCCTTGGAATTTACTTAGGAGAAAAGAGTCTACACAAAAACTTATATTTGTAATAAATATATTACAGTTTCTAAACTTTTATTTGTAATAGCCAAATGCTGGAAACAGCCTAAATGCCCATCAAAAGATGATTGGATCAACAAAATGTGGCCTATTCCTACAATGAAATACTACTTATCAGTAAAAAACAAAATATGGATGCATATGACAACGTGGAAGAATTCCTGACATTGCACTGAATGAAGAAGCCAGACAAAGAGTACAGATGATTTTGTTTTTATATAATCTAGAAATGCAAACTAATCCATATTGCTAGAAAGCAGAGCAGGGCAGAGGGGAGTCCCAAGGGGCAGGATGAGACTTCTGAGGGTGATGAAATGCTCATGATATTGATGGTGGTGGTGGTGGTGGTCTCATGCCGTGTGCACATGCCAGGACTCATGGAATCACAATTTATTTTAAAAAATGCAGTTCATTCTGTCAATTGCACCTCCACAGATCCATTATAAAATGAGCCAGGACAAAGCAGTTGGTGGGGTGAGATGTCCTGGGCCTTCCTGATGCTCCTGAAATTCATCAGGTGGGCTGTTGCCTGCTCCACTGATAGCCAAGTTTGGTCCTATTTTCATGTCAGAAAAACAGCTAATTAGAACACAGGCTTGTTTGGGAGGCTTCTGAACATACAATGCATTTACTTCAAATAGGCCATCCCTTTAAATGTCCTTTCCTTGAGGTGACCAGTACCAAAGGAGGAACTGGCAGTAAACTTGGAGCTAAGTTCCTTGCTCCAAACACCAGGAGCTCTTCTGCAAGGCAGCAGAACAAGCTCTTGTTTCTTACACTTATTTCTCCCCCAAATGGAACACATACCCTGTGTTGATGCTTAGGAGCACTGCAAATGAACACAGATGGCAAATCAAATTTAGGGAGGAGGGATGTTCTATATAACTCCTAAATGCCAACTTCTAAACACTAGATGGCTCCCCCCATGTATTTCAGATCGCAGCTATAAATACGGTTCCTCATCAGAGTTATTGAGATAGATGACAATCATGTTTCAGGCAACACTGCGACCATATGGGCTCTGGTGACGAAAACAGCAAAGTACAGCACAGAGCAAATAAAACACTCAGGGATCAGAACTTTGGGCTATTTTTCTTTCTCATTGAGTCTAATAAACGCCAGGTGGAGCCTACTGACTTGGTTGCCATAGAAGAATCAGGATTCTGTTTTTAAAAAGTAGTCATGAGTTATTTTAGAAAAGAAGGAGTAATTAAAAAAAAAACAACAATTTGAAAACATGTTTGACAGTTGGTGTGATAATACTATTAACAGCAGTAGAAGCTAACCTTGCCAATCTCTTCTGCTGGGATCCACAGGATGCTTTAGAACTAGGATCGTGGCGCTCCTGCAGCCTCTTGCAAAGGCTGAAATGTAGGGACCCTGGCAAAGAAGAAACAGTGCAGCCTGGAATTAGTCATTCTCAAATATTGTGACCTCGTGAATTTACCCCATTTTCCTCACCTGTAAATTGGGCATTCAAGAAATGTTAGTTTGCCTATTCCAATAACCAGCATACTTCCCCTTCTGTGTGTATATGGTAGAAAAATATACATACATATACATGCTTGATGTCTTATAGTTTGCAAAACATGTTCACATTTATGAGGGATGTGCAAAGTTTTGGTCCAAAGGGATGTGTTTTTTCTTGAACTTTTATACGGAAGACAAAATAAAACAGTGAATTCACTCTGGTTGAACAAAGGGTGGAGTTTTAGCCCTTCCAATGCCTCCACCTGAACCCACACCTTCTTCCCCTCAAAATGGTCCCTTTCCTGTGCAGCACAGTCTAAGAGCCTCTGCTAGTAAGTTGTATCATTTGATCAAATGCAGGACTTGTATGATCTGAGAAGCCGAAGGGTGGTGCGTGCTCTAAGATCACAGATTTACTTCATCAAGCATATATGGCTTGATTGCAGGAAAGGTGCTTGGCCGAGGGGCTACTGGGGTAGTTTTCCTAGCTGGCCTGCTGGGTCATTGAGGAGTTGACATCTCTGTCTCTCAAATGGCTATATATACTAATAAATAGCAGCCTCCCTTTTGTTTTGAAGGATCCCAGGAAAGTGATTCAAGTTCACCGGAGGAACCATTTCTGCAAAGCCAGAGAGAAGTAAGCCTAATTTGAGAATGGATGTGGATGGAGACATTTCATCTTACACAAGCCAAATCCTTGATATCGATTTTTATAATAACTCTTGACTTAGTGTCTAATAATGTAGTTATCCCACTTATTTAATTAAAAAAATAGCCCATGGAAGAATCTTCCAAAGCAAAGGAATCTTGTCTTCCAGTAGAAGCTCTGGGGGGTGGTTTTTCTGGAAAATGCTCTCAGTTCACACTTGTCCTTTAAGCTCTGAAGGGACGTGTGAATCCCGGACAAGCCACGATCTTTAGAGTCATACTGAGGCCTGTGGGATGCTGTGCTCGACTCCTGACACCTGGTCTGTTAAGCAGAGATTCCATTTGGGCCTCAGGCCTGAGTGTTAGGGCCTGGCTGGGCACAGCATCAACTGTGGGGTGGGCTTTAAAAAAACCCGTGTTTTCAGGGATCTGACTCTCCAGTGTAGATGGCTGACTTAGTCATTATCTCCACCTCCTCCCTTCTGTTGCCTGGTTTTAGTCATCAAGCTGAGGAAGAGGAGAGGAAGCACAGAGAGTCTGTGGGTAGGCAGCTGTCGCAGGATTGGGTGCTTGAGGGAGCTGATGGGCCTCTGGGTGGTGAGCAGTTTCCTGGATTAGGTGATGATTTCAAGCAGCTGATCTTTTCTTATATGTACTTTAGATTCTTGGAAGAGTAGAGTTCATCTATATACTGATCTAGTACCACGAATCCCAGACTTTTGAAATTTTTATGGCTTAGGAAAATTTTACAATATTTTTGGTATCAATACAGGACGGCTAACTTTCTATCTGGCCATACATGAACTTTAATTTTCTGTCATTATCATTTCATTTAAAAATTAACTCTAAGTCCCCCATGGAGGGAGGATATAATCTAAAAGGCAAGGTTTTAAACTTGCTGAGTTTGAAAAAGCTCATCTTTATTTTTCCTCATTTTTTTTTTCTTGTGGGATTTGGAGAGCTCTGCCATGGAGTGGCATTTGGGAGACCCAGCTCTGGAAAACTCTGGAGGAACAGGGCAGTTTCCTAAGGGAGCTAGTTCACGTATAGTCCATTGCCCCGTTGGAGTAATGGCTGTAGGACTTGGACTGGCTGACCTTGTCAGGAAACTGTGGCGCTCCTCTTCTTGGTGGTATTCCTGGTGCTCTGGGAGACCTCAGAGGTAAGAGGGGCCCAGGGCCCTGTCTCCCTCCCAGGTCATTGACTTCATTCCAGCACAAAGGACTATTTGAGTGTGAGTTTTGTGGAGGGTCACTCTTGTGACACCTTATGTGGTCCCAAGGGCAACTGAACCTCCACAGTACTTTCCACAGCTTCTGCACCATTTTACACTCCCAGCAACAGTGCACAGGGTTCCCAGTTCTCCAATTTCTTGTCAGTAGTTGTTATTTTTTCCTCCCTCCCTCCCTCCCTCCCTCTCTCTTTCTCCTTTTCTTCCTCCCTCTTTCTTTCATAGCAGTTGTCCTAAAGGGAGTGAAGTGGCATCTCATGGTGCTCAAGAGCTCTTTTCTCCATGGTGCAGATGCACCACAGTTTCCTCATCCATTCCCCTAGTGAAGGGCATCTTGGTTGCTTCCAAGTTTGGGCAGTTATGAATAATGCTGCTGCAAACAAATGTGCAGGTTTTTGTGTGTATATACGTTTTCAACCCCATTGGGTAAATATCAAGGAGCATGATTTTTGGATGGTATGTAAGAGGATGTTAGCCTTGTAAGAAATTGCCAAAGGATGATTCAAAGAGGCTGTGCTGTTTTACGTGTCCAGCAAAGACTATTTTTTCCAAAAAAGAATATTTTTTTTGATAAACAAATAAAACAAATAAAAAAATTAAATGTTGATAAACCTTTATTTTGTTCATTTATTTATATGATATAATAAATAAAAATCATATAAATAGACCTTTATTTTGTTCATTTATTTATATGTGGTGCTGGGAATCGAACCCAGTGCCTCACACATGCTAGGCAAGTGCTCTACCACTGAGCCCCAGCCCCAGCCCGACAAAGACTGTTTTAGTGTCTGCTGCTGTTGTTCCCCACATCCCGTGATGCTCTGTGCCCTGCTTCTGTGTTCTGGTGAGGAGAGGCTGAGATGGGTCACTGACAATTGGTAGGATCCTATTTTCATGTTCTTCTAATATTACCTTCCGTCCACTAGCCCTCTGGAAAGTCAACTTGGGATAGACCAAGGCAAAATCTGCTTGGCCCTTGGGTTCTGGCTGACAGAATTTATTTTCTACAGTGACTAAAGTATATTAGGAACATTAAAATTTCTAACACCCTCCCCTTAAGATAAAAGCACAAGTCACTCAAATGCTGATGTTCTTTCCTGCTGTGTGTCCTGTGCTATTAATATTTGGATCCATCTCAATGTTTCAATCCTTTTGTAACTTAGCCCCCTTGAAATTAAAAGCCCCCAAATATTTTTCTTCCCAATTTCCCAGTTGTTACTTTCTCCGTCTCAGAGTAGATTGAGGAACTGCTTTTCAACAGGAAGTGTTGAAAAACAGGCAAGGGGCCTGTTCCCCGTGGGCAGTTAAATATGAAGATATGTACCCACTGTGCCCCTCTTCTCTTATGAAAGCTGTTTATGCCCCCAAAGATGGAGATTGGAGACAGAAAACTCTCTCTACCTTCCTCTAGGGTGGCTTTGAATGAGCCTGTTTTTCTTTCCAACCCCTGACTCCCCAGCTTTAGTGGAGTGATGAGCAGTAGAATCTTTGCTCTTGGTAACACTTTCTTCCACATGAATCTCTTTATTTTTTCAAATAAGGGAAGATGGTAGAGAGGCTTTTCCTGAAAGTTTGGATCTTGAACCTAGAATGTAAGATTATCAGCTTCTTCAAGGGTACCCAGAGTTAGAGGAAGAGTTTCTAAATTAAAAATGATCCTTGCTACATACAATCCCAACCAAAATACATGCATATGCTCATTAAACGACATGTAGGAGAGTGTTGTGTTCTCAGCGCACCGTTTGAATGGGCAGCAACCTTAGTGTCCATCAACCACAGAGTGGATGAACCAAAGGTGGTGTCTTCAGTCAGCGGAATGCTATGACTGAACTACAAATGCCTAGTGCAATATGTGGACACAGTGTGAAATATGCTTGAATGGGAGAAGGCGGACATAGAAGTGTATATATACTTTAGGACTCCATCCATGTGAAGTTCAAAATGGTCAAAACCAATCTCTGGTGTTGGAAGTCAGGAGCTGGGATAACTTTGGGTAGGGAGAGGACTCATAGGTGCTTGAGGGGGCTTTGGGGTTTCTGGTAATGTCTGGGGTCTTGTTACTGCTGCTTACCGGTGACGAGTCAGAAGCACGCAGAGGCAAGTGGAGAGTGGAGAGTGGAAGCTTTATTAAAGGACAGCAGAAAAGACTTCCTCCGGGAGGAAGAAGGGGACCTGAAAGGCAGAATCTGTGGAGGGCGAGGTCTTCCCTTTTTTATAGCTAGGGTCTTCTTTTAGTCCTCCCACACTCCTGTCCTTGGTCTCCCTCTGTCCTGCAGTGATAGAATGCAGGTGGGAAGGCCAGAGGTGGGGACAGGTGGGCTGGAGGAGTGATCTGGGCAGGAAGGGCCTGGGGTGGTTGGATCAGCACCCCCCTGTTTGCGGGGAGTTGCTTCATCAACCAGTTCTTTAGGATGGGTTCCGGGGCTCGGGGACATTAGCATTTCAGGTTCCCCAGGTACGGTTCTGTTTCGGGACTCCATTCTCCATAGTGGTCTCCATTTTCTTCATCTTACTCGATATCAGACCTGATTTACCTAATTACACTAACTACCTATCTGTAAATCTGGCTTCATTCTGAGCTCTGGATCCAGTGTTGTGTCCATTTTGTGAATAGGCTTCCTGTGGAATCAAAAGTTTGAAAAATGATCCCAAACATGTGGGAAATGCCCACAGATTAATTTTATAAAAGGAAGAAATAAGACAAGATAAAATCCATCCAATAATTTAGATTTTTTTTTTTTTTGGTCATTAACTAGAAGATTGGCCTCCCCTGAATATGCATTGATGCAGTTCACCAACACAGGGAGGTGATTCACCGACAGGGATGATGGAGAAGAGTCCACCACCAGGAAAAGGGGATCCAGCCCTGATGGGTTGATATGGTTTCTGAGAGCTTTGCATTTTTGGAGCCAAATGATCAGAACTTAAAAGGAATCCAAAGGAAGCAGTTGTACAAACTTCACACTCAGGGAGATTTCAGCGGTAGAAGCCAAAGCGGTGCCTGAGCGTTTGCATGGCAGTAGCGCTGACAGTAAGTTGGACCTGCAGAGAGTCCCTCAGTAGCAGCATGGGGACTCCATATTTTTAAATTTTTAAATAAAGAAATTTACCTTGACACATAAATGGCCCATTTTTATGGGGTGCCATGTGATGGTTCAGTGGTGATCATTTCTGAAGTGACAGTTTTTCATCTTATGGTGTGACCTCACTTGTCCGTCAGCTTCTGCATCTAATGGGCTTTGGAGTAAGTTTGGTGATTTAATTTTTTTTTTTTTTTGTACTGGGGATTGATCCCAGAGGCGCTTAACCACTGAGCCACATCCCCAGACCTTTTTCATATTTTATTTAGAGACAGGGTCTCACTGAGATGCTTAGGACCTTGCTAAGTTGCCAAGGCCGGCTTTAAACTTGGGATCCTCCTGCCTCAGCCTCCCGAGCTGCTGGCATTAAGGGTGTGCACCACCATGCCTGGCAGTTTTCATGATTTCTCAAGGCATTAGACAAGGCCTGCTTGGGGGTGCTCAAGGAGAGAATAAAATGTGAAATGAATTCTGCCCTCTGCTTGGGAAAAATGCTGTTCTTGTTTGGAGCTGGATTTTCTGGGTAATTGATTATACATGTCTGGCTGGTTTTCTGTACATTATGAATATTTCCCCAAACTATTTTTCTTTTCTTGTAACTCTGATACCCAAGATCCTAGTTCTTTTTACTTGTCTATGTGCTTTTGACCTCCCTGAATAGACCTGCTCTCTCCAGGGTCTGGGCAGTGAACTGTGGTAGAGCACAGCCCTGGCAGGAGGTCAAGCCAAGCTAGTCAGTCAAACTTGACACGTGTATCCAGCCAAATGTGGCTTAGTACAGGAAGGCAGTGGTCAAGGTGATGTGGGACTGCAAGACCAGCTAGCTTAGACAGCGGCCAGTATAGAGGTCAGTGGTATATTTTCATTTCTTTTCTTTTTCTTTTTCTTTTGTGCAGTGCTGGGGATTGAACCCAGGGCCTTGTTCATGGGAGGGAAACAGTCTATCAACTGAGCTATATCCCCAGTCCCATGGTATATTTTCATTGGGCACAAAACAAAGGGTAGAAAACAGATCAGTAGGTCAGGAGTCAGGAGCAACACATACAGGTAACAATAAATCCAACAAGGAGGGGTCAGGGCTCAGGCATCAGCTGGGGGAGGGCAGACAACTCATGGAACTTCTCTCCATTAGATCTATAATTCATTTTGTTTTTAGTGTGACTATGTATCATTTTTTGTACTAGTCAGCTTTTGCTACACAAGAAAGAAGCACAGCCTCTCAATGGCATACAACAAAAACAACAAAAACTTACTCTGGCCCTATGGGTTGAATTGAGGCCTGCTCCAGGTGACTCCCTCTGAGGTCCAGGCTGGGCGATCAGCGATTCCTGGGGGTCTGTCTTCTCACAAAGGAGTTTACAAGCATGATGCTGAGAGTCATAGCCAAGTAGGACGCATGGCATTTTTGGTTGAAAGGTGACCCTGCTCAGGGATTAGGGTGGCTCCAGGTTTAGGGTGGATGCTGCTGGATTAGGGTGGCTCCAGGTTTAGGGTGGATGCTGCTGGATTAGGGTGGCTCCAGGTTTAGGGTGGATCCTGCTGGGAATAGGGTGTATCCTGCTGCCTCAGGCGCCCGCTCCTTGAGTTCCCGTTGAGTTCTCGCGGAGTTCTGAGAGAACTGGTACACAGAGCCCCGTGGAGGGAGTGTATTTTTCCCAGAACGTGCGTGTAGAGTGCCGGTGAGAGTTCGGGAATAAAGAGTTGCTGTTGGAACCTACAAGGCTTTAGTGGTGGCTCGGTTATTTTGTGCCCAGCCAGACTGTGGCACATGAGAGGGCCAAGCCAATCTGTGTAAGGACATTGTAAGCCTCTGCTTGTGTCGGGTGTGCTAACGTCACATTGTCCAAATCAGCTCATGTGTTCAAGGCCCAAATCTGTGGATGTGAAAATAAATAGCTTCTCCCTGCCCCAACGTGACAGGGGTGTGGTTTAGGTTCGTTACAGGACAGTGAAGAAGTGGGATTAATATTCAATTTCCATTGGGTTTATTCTTGGTGGAAGAGATACCTATGTGAATAAGACACTTTTTTGTATTTAAGATTTTCACAGTCTGCAGGGGGTTAGAGAGGCAAAGAATCATTCAGCTCTGCCTGTTGCCTGGTTCCTCAGTCCCCACCACTATGTGGAAAAATTCTCCCGCCTTTACTGCTGAGGGTCTTCTGGAAGTGCAGAGAAGTTGTACTACACAATAATGGCCTTTCCCTCCGTCTGTTCAACAGTTACTATCCAAGGACTTACCATGTGCTGGTGATGTTCTTGGTGTTCGGATCACATCAGCAAAGCAGACAGAAATCTTCCTGATCCCTCGTCCTTCCATTCTAGTGGGGAAAGACGGATAATGAAAAGCAGACTCCATATGAGAAGTAAATTATAAGGTCGATTCAAAGGTGACAAAGGCTATAGAAAAAGAAAAAGTTAAGGCAGAGTAAGAGGGTGTGGGGATTTGGGGAGGGGGGTGTCACACTTTCAATGAAGGGTACTTAAGCCTTACTGGGAAAGTGGGTTTTGAACTGTCTGAGCGAAGGGAAGGAGTCAGCCCGAGGCTAACCAGGGCAGGGGAGTTTCAGGTGGTCAGAACAGAGTGCGAAGGCCCGGGGTGGGAGCACCGGGGGCTTAAGAGCAGTGAGGTGGCCTGTGGAGTTGGGTCAAGAGAGTGAGGGGGGAATCGATGTCAGAGGGATGATGGCACGGAGCTGGACAAGGCCATTATAGGGATGCGGGCTCTTCCTGGGACTCGGGTGGAGCCCCTGGTGGGTGCTGAGAGAGAAGTGACCTGATCTTATGCTTTTATAGGGTTTGCGTTGGCTGCTCCATTGTGAATAGACCACGGGGATGTCGTGGACGGGAGCAGGGTCCCCGGTAGGAGATACTGCTTTTCCATAGAGATGGCCTGGTTCAGTCGAAACACAGTGTGAGTCCCAGAATCCATCTACATGGTAACGAAAAGTTTCCTAGTAGCCACATTAGAAAAAGGTAAGAAGATCTGGCACGGCAGCGCACCCCTGTAATCCCAGCGGCTCGGGAGGCTGAGGCAGGAGGATCGCAAGTTCAAAGCCAGCCTCAGCAACTTAATGAGGCTCTTAGTAACTCAGGGAGACCCTGTCTCTAAATAAAATACAAATTAGGGCTGGGGACGTGGTTCAGTGGTTGAGTGTCCCTGAGTTCAATCCTAGGTACCAAAAAAAAAAAAAAAAAAAGGTGAGAAGAGCCAGGTGAAATCAATCACATGTTTTTGGGTAACCCAACATATCTAAAATCAATCATTTCCACAGGTAATCATAATAAATTAATTACCAAGAGATTTCAGATTTCCTTTTTCATACTTTACAGCCTGGTGTATCTTTTATACTCAGAACTCACCCCCACCAGGACCAGCAACGTTTCTAGAGCTCTGTGTCCCCACGTGGCTGCAGTGCTGGCTGCACAGATCTAAGGAGTCATTTAGTCACGTTGAAGTCTCTGGGTCTAGCCTTCTTCCTACCTGCTTCCAAATGGTTTGTTAAATAGCAGTAGGTCAGGAGGTACTTGAACAGTGGGAAATCTAAATTCTTCTCCTCCCAAAAGGAAGGATTTGAAATGGGCGTTATAAAAATTTAGAAATCTCATGCTGTATCGCAAATTCTCCCGCTTGACAGTAAGACATAGTAACCATCTTTGACCACATAAAACCAACCGCAAACTTCAGCCTGTACTCATGAGAATTATTACCTACTAAAACATGCTTGTTATTAAATACATTTTTTTTTAAAAGAGAGAGTGAGAGAGGGAGAGAGAGAGAGAGAGAATTTTTTTTTTAATATATATTTTTTAGTTTTCGGCGGACACAACATCTTTGTATGTGGTGTTGAGGATCGAACCCGGGCTGCATGCACGCCAGGCGAGTGCGCCACCGCTTGAGCCACATCCCCAGCCCCCTGTTATTAAATACATTTTTAAAAAAGCTATTCCACAGTATTTAGACAGATACATCCTTTTATTCAGAAAACTGCATCTGGAAATAATCCTCAGCAAGTGGCCTATTAAGGCCAATATGCAATACTAAATGTTCTATTATTAAATTAGACACTTGAATGGGGGAACATTTATTATTCTCTGGGTACAAACATTCCAGATTGAGAATAATTGTGTTTTAATTCAGGAAAAGTACTTACTGATGCTTTTGTATGTGTGTTTCATGAAGTATGCAGAATTGTTAGAATTAGATGATCAAAGTAGACCAGCCTTTGGTCCTAACACATAATCTGTGTTACTCTTTGAATCGTGAGCTTTTTGGGGATATAGCATAAGAGATGAAAAATGCACAGGATTTGAGGTCAGAGACCCACTTCCTTTGCTGTGAAACCATGGAGAAAATGTGTTGAGTTTCTCCCAGGCTCATAGCTTTCAGTCCATTACCTGGAGATAAAAGCACTGTTTTCACAGAGACCTTATGAATATTGAACTCGATCGTGAACATGGAGAACTGATCACAACGTCTAACACACAGTAGCAGCAAGAAGAGGTGCCCCCCTCGTAAGTGAGAGTCCCCTTCCTGAGGGGAAATGTAAACACTTTGCTATGGAGTAGATTTGATGTGAGTCAGGGCAGCGCTTGCCCCATGGCCGTTGCTGGAAGGACTCAGTGAAACTAATGAAAGGGAACACTAAGATAGCTTTATGGCCAGGTGCCTGGGCACACACAGGAGCTGCAGCTCTTACCCTCCTAAGATAAGGGCTGGAGGCAGGAATCTATCAAATAACTTGAGACAAAACCACGCCTCTTCCTTTCATGGCTGCCATAGAGAAGTCAGGGGTCCCTCTCATGATGGTTTCTTTGCAAGCAATCTGCCTTTGTTTTTCTCTCCAGTTGTTCAGATTTCTCTCTTGGTGGGGCTTCTGGAGTTTCCCAATGCTATATCTAGGTTTGGTCTTCTTTTTATGTACTTAACTTGGGATTCCTTCGACTTCTGAAATCTGTGGTTGGCTATCTTAGCTCAGTTCTGGAAATTTATCATCCTCTATCCCTTTAAGTAGTTCCTCTTTCCACGCACCCCACACAAAGAAGTTCAAGTTTGTCTGTCCTGGCAACTACTTTTAGGGCAAAAGTGACTCTGTCCAGGTGTGTCTCTCTGGGTTTGCAATTTTCATGGGTCTTTAGCCCAACAATTCCTTTCTACCTGCTGCTCTTTGATGCTGTTAGATGTTTTCAAATATTTTATCCAGCATTTTTAGCTACGTTCTGTAGAATTTGAACAATGTAGCTCACCATTGCCAAACAAATAAAACATTTAAAATGTTTAAATATACTCCATGTGGAATCAAATTGGGGGCAGACAGCAAAGAGGTAGGAATCTAACTTTCCCTAAATATCTGGTCAATTTCATCATTGTATTTAAAGGGTAAATAATTTCTGCATCTATTCAATAAGGGTGCTCTATGCCACATTTTCATATAGCAAGACCCCAGTTATAATTTAAAGCTTTTTTTTTTTTACCTCTTAATGCTGCTTAATTGATTTAATTAAATTAAACCAATTTCATCCTATTTTAATTACTATAGCATCATGGGATATATATATCTGTATCTTCCAGGGTGAATTTTACCCTCATTATTCTTAAGTATAGGACAATACAGTAAATGGTTACTATCTTACTAACACTTAACTCTTCAACATTAATTCTACTCATAGATATGTGAAATATGTATGACTTGATTTGCTAGTTGCTGGAGATATAAAGAAGTATAACATAGCTGGGTGTGTGGTATATGCTTATGTGACTTGGGAGGCTGAGACAGGAGGATTGCAAGTTTGAAGCCAGCCTCAATAACTAAGCGAGAACCTGTCTTAAAATTACAGATAAAAAAAAGGACTGGGGATGTAGCTCAGTGGTAAAGCACCACTGGGCTCAGTTCCCAGTGTACCCCTCCTTCAAAAGAAAAAAAAAAATTTAACATAAAATACTAGCTTTGGTGGATTTTATATTCCTAAGCAGAAAAGATATATTGTTAGGAAAATGAAGAAACATCATGAGTTAAATAACAAAGCCAAATAATAGAGGGAAAGATGTGTCATATGGTAATGACCAAGTACTATGAGTTCAAACCAAAAATGCCTGTGAACTGGAATGTTCTGGTTTGGCTTTTTAGATAATGAAGAATTTGACTTTGAATGGTAGGTTGATGGAGAGCCTGGAATCTGAGGCTTAGTGACTAGACCCTGCAAGTGGGGGGCGGGGAGTGGTCTTGAAAAGTGGGAGATGATATTTGAGAGGTAAGTTAGCACTGGATTGCTCAAAATCTTTATTATCCAGTGGATTAGTTTTCTATAGCTGCTGTAACAACTTAGTACCTTAAAACAACTCATTTGTTGCCTTACAGTTCTGGAGGTCAGAAGTCCAAAATGGGTCTCCCTGGCCTAGAGCAAGGTGGTGGCAGGCTGTGTGAGTTTCTGCAGCCGCTGGGGGAGAATCCGCTTTGTTGCCTCTTCAGGTCCTGGAGGCTGCCGGGGTGCCCTGGCTCACATGCCCTCCACGGCAAAGCCAGCGTGGGCTCTCAGCGTTTCCCCTCGCCATTACCTCTGACACCCAGTCCTCTGCTTCCTTCTTGCATAGACTGTAATGACCACCCAGATAATCTAGTCATTTCCTTATATTTAAGGTCAGCAGATCAGCAGCCTCAATTCCCTTGAAACCGTAAAGCCTCCTTGCCATGTGTGATGGTCAGTACTATGTGTCCACTTGGTGGGCTATAGTGTCCAGGTGTTCATGGGAACTCTAAGGGTTGCCACGAAGGTGAATGTCCACACCCAGCTGACTCTAAGTCAAGGGTGTACTCTCAATGTATTGGGAAGGCCTCGCCTCATCAGGTGAAAGGCCTGAAGCAATCACTGGGGTTTCCCAGCAGAAGTTCTGCTCAGGACTCAGTGTCAAGACTGCCGGCCTGCCCACAGATGTGGGACTGGCCAGTCCCTCCTTGGATTCATGCAGAAATCCATGTGGACAGGAAATGCACCTTATTACATCATATACACACACCATGCATACAGGTACGTATGACCTTGGGGACATTGTTCTGTGGAGCACAGCTGGCTAAAGAGTTGACTTCTTTGATTCATTGACGAGCGGTGAGTGGGCTGTGGCAGGGCTGGGAAGGGTAGTCATGCGCACTCAGTCTTCGGACCTGCACTCTCCTGCTTAGGAATGGGCCTGGGGCCTGGAACACATCCTTACCAGGAGATCAAGCGTTCTCTCAGCCTGTGTGGGGCTTGTCACCTGTGTGGCCATGGACTGCCGATTCAGACTCAGTCGGTGCTCCTGTTCTGCTTCAGTGTGTGTCCATCATGTGGCACCTTATCGCCCATTGCTCTAGCTGTCCCCTGGAGGAAGGTCCTTCTGCAGCAGCCTGAGACGGGCTGTGCAGGTCAGTGGCCCTGGGTTGGCTGCTGGAAGGTGTCCTGGCCCCTGGGAATGGTGCCCCTCACCAAAGATGGCCTCGCCATCCCTTCTCTCGCCCCATCAATCTAGGAATTGAATGCATCGTATTTTCCTCAGTGACTGAGAGCAGCGCGCAGTGGCAGGAGTGCTTAGACTTCTGCTCCCGGTGGTAGGCCACAGAGGCCGCTGGAGTGACAGACAGGATGAAAGATTATTTTTACGATGCTGGGTCAGTTGTGTCGAAAGGGTCACAGTCCAGGAAAAGGGACAAACACATCTAGCTGCAAAGAGATGTGGTTCTGGGTCGGAGCAGGATGAAAAGTAAGGTGTTTCAAAGGCTCCGGAAATAAGAATGCATAGAGATTGCCCTTAATTTTATATGGAGGGAGCCGGTAGGACAGATAGACGATTTTGAATCCACAGTCATTTGAAAAATTTCAAGGCTTGGGGGATGACCACCATGCCATCAATTTAAGTAGGCAAAATTTAATATAAAGGATCTTTAATTAGTAAAAGGCAGTTAGCTGTCAATAGGGGTAAGATGGTGTCTGCTAGGGAGGCAGAAAACCACAGCTGCTGCATCTATGACTGAGGGAAGGTGAGCAGGAAAAGAGCTTTGCAACTTAGCAGGGCCTGTAGGCGACCTCGGTGGAGACAGTACGGGAGCCACAGAATGTGCGTCCTGCCAGGGGTGGATGGGGCAGGCTGAAGCTGGTACCCAGGAACACGGGTCTCCGAGTGGCAGAGAACGTGCTGCAAGGGCAGTCCGGGCTGGCTGGCCTGTGAGGACCCGGAGCTACATGCTACAGGACCTCTGCAGGGTGCTGGGGAAGTAAAAGAAGAGGAGTCCCTTCTTCCTTGTTTGGCCTTGCAGCCTGGCCCCTGTCCCCCCAAGGACGAGACGACCATCAGGCTAACTGCCAAAAGGGAAATGACAAGGCCCAGTTCCAGTCTGAGCTGAGCAAGGAAAAGTGGGCGTCAGCAGAGGAACAATAAATCAACCAGCCGCACAGCTTCTGTTGCACAAAAGTTTGCCAGGAAAATAGTAGTCAGTGGAGATTACAGAAAGGTGACGAGAGGTGACAAGATCACACCAAGATGAAGTCCTTCACTTAACAGGCCTTTGGGGACAGTGAGTAGAAAATAAATCTCCAACTTTCCTAAAGGAGAACGGGTCCCTGAAGAGGCACGATGACCAGAAGCCCTGCCTCACGTGCATCACCTGGAAAGCTGGTGACAGCTCACTGGAAAACAGGTCGCATTATTTTTTTTACCTATCCTGAGTCTCGGGAAGGAGAACGAATGTGAGTTGATTTCATAGGTGACTGAAGAGGGGAGAGGCTGGAATGCTGGTCCCTTCTTCTGGGGGCTGTTGGAATAAAGTCCTCTTACCGGGGACCACCCTTCAATTTGCTGACGTGCTGTTTCTCCAAGTGTCCTCTTTGTCGCGTCACATGTTCCACTCCTCAGCTGCCCACGCCGAAGATTCCTGCTATTCACTGTTCGCATAGCTTTGGTCATAACTATGTACTTCTTCTACACAGGGCTTTGACATAGGTAAAATGAAAAGTCGGAATTAGAGATTTCTAAGATTCCGTGGACTCTGTCAAAACTTAAAAAAAAAAATCCATTAAAAAAAATAGTTTCAGATAGACATGTGCAGACATGGGTCTCCCAGGGTGGTGCGTGGAACTGAATTAGTTAACACGGAGTCAGAATGAGGCATGGTGGACACTCCCAGGTAAGGTCGGTTCCTTGGACTTGCCTGTCGTCATGTAAGCTGAACTTGGCTCTGCCTGCTGCCTCTCTCCCCACCCTGCAGGCACCTCAATAGGAAACCCCGATCCCCACTCTAGCTGTCTGGTTGGCTTCTAGAGAAGGTGTGCATGTCCTGCCCATTTCCTCCCCCAGTCTCTGCAATTTGGCATCTGCCGTCCACCTCACCATTGAAATCAAACCACAGAGTACGTTGGCTGTCAAATCCAGTGGGCACATTTTATAGTTTTCAATCAGATCGCCCCGCTGCCTGGGGCAATCTTCTGACCATTTCTGACCGCTCAGTCCTTAAGTTATCCACAGGGGGCGCTTTGGGTGTTCCTGTTGCGTTTCCTTCAATATCTCTTGACTTTCTTGTTGGTCTTCATGGAATTTGGTTCCTTTTCAAGGTATTTAAACGTGTTGAAATCATCTCTTTCTAGGTCTGTGTTTTTCACTAGATTGTTGGTGATTTCAAAATAAAGATGGTATTTTTTACACTATTATGTTCCCAGGGACGGTTTTAAAGACTTTCTTTTTCCTTTTTTGGCAGCATGGCCTGTTGGTTTATCCCTGTTATAGTGCTGGGTGGATGCAAGATCAGATACAATCAGATTACCTTCAGCTGTTAGTAAACCCAGTGTCTTGAAGAGATTTATTTTTTCTCTTATAGCAAAAATCTGGAACCAGCATCAAAGGCTCCATCAAGAAAGCCAAATCCTCAGGCTGGGCTTGCAGCTCAGAGGTCAGGCACTTGCCTACCACGTGTGAGGCACTGGGTTCAAGCCTCGGCACCACATAAAAATAAATATATTGGGTCCACCTATAGCTAAAAAATAAATATTGAAAAAGAAAACAGAGTCCTTTCTCTGCTCAAAGACACTCTGTGTTTGGCTTTCATTTTGATGGCTGCTGGGTCCCTTTACAGTGTGTGTCACCAGGAGGGAACAGGCAGAGGGTGAGGCCACCCAGAGCCTTCACCTTCCCATCCTGGAAGCCCTCCTGGGGGTCTCAGCCTGCATGACTCTGCTGAGCTGTTTTATTTTGCCATCTCAAGCTACAAGGAAGGAGGGGGCCCAAACATTTCAGCGGAGCCAGTCGCTACACTGGGTGACTCTGGAGTCAACGAGAAGGAACACAGATGCGGGGGCTGGATGGAGGTCACATGGTCAGCAGCTTCCCTTTCCACGATTTCTCACTGGAGACCCCAACTTGGGTCACTCCCATATTACTCCACGACGAGCTGTCACCCGGGTCACTACCATTTATCTTGTTCCCTCCATTTTAGATCCGCGCCCTGGGGGATTTTAGAGCGTGCGCTGGCCTCACCAGGAGCACGTTTAGGATGGGTGTGTGGAGTCAGCCACTTACGGAGGAGATGTCCAGTCCAGGCCCGGCCAATCTCACCCACATTGAGTGGATTTACACATTTCAATTCCGGAGTTGATTTTTCTGACTCTGTCCCCAGAATATTCAGGGAGCACGTCTCATGGGAGACTGGCTTTTGCTTCTCCCAAAGTAGCATTTCTCTTTCTCTCTCTCAGCAACTCTCCCAGCCCCTTAACCAACTGCCACCACCTTCTGGTTGAGAGTATGAAGCCGTCAGTACTCTATTCCTGAAACTTGACTAGTAGCTTGTGTATACTTGTAGAGTGTAAGTGAATTTTATCAAATTAAAAAACTTATAATATGCATATCACATAGAACCATTTACATTGGGATATAATTCATCTACTTGGTTAACAATTTTTTTTTGTGTGTGTGTGTGCCAGGGACTGAACCCAGGGGTGCTTACCCACTGAGCTACATCCCCAGTCCTTTTTATTTTTTACGTACAGACAGGGTCTCACTGAGTTGCTAATGGCCTTGCTGAATTGCTGATGCTGGGCTTTGAGCTTGCAATCCTCCTGCCTCAGTCGCCCGTACTGCAGGTCTGTGCCACCACACCCAGCCAACATGCTCTTCGGAGTTGCTATTTCCTCTACATTAAGCAGAACTCTGTTAATTACTCTCTGGATGAAGGCTGTTTCCCCCAGGGAAGAGAGGGGGGTGGGCAGATGCTGGAGGGAGAAATACAGCCGCTCAGGAAGGATGAAACAGACACTCAAATGTAGGGTGAACCGCCGTCATCTGAAAGCTCATGAACGACTTGGTGAATTTTCATTTTGTCAACTGAAGAAGCAACAGATCCACCAGATGGGGCTGTAATATTTTTTTGGTTCAGCAACTGAAAATCCAAGTATTTACTGTTATTTTTAGAGAAAAAAAATGCATCTTCCATATTAACCTCCAGAAGAATTTGCCTGAGATAGGATTATGACTCTAATAAGCATCATCATTGCTTAATATCTTTTAAATCTCATGAGGTGACTTATAAAGAAAGTGGTCAATTTGCTGAAAAATGAGGCACCCAAAATAGTTGAATTGAATCAGTTCAAATAGTTCTGAGTTAAATTCCTTCTGTAGCCTTCTTTGAGGAAAGAAACATTTACACATAAATAGATGCATTGTTGGTACAGTGCATCAGCCTTTTGGCTTGGCGGAGGCTCTCTTTGGCTGAGGACAATTCTTTTTTTTTTCCTTAATTGATTAATTTCTTAAATTGACAAATGTGATTTGAATATATCTGTTGTGTACAACATGACTTTTTGAAATGTGTATTCATTATAGAAAGGCTAATGCATCCCAGAACTTACCGACAGCTTAAAATGTGAATTATTTAAAATTACATTAAGTTGTTGTGAAATTCATCACAGCTGCAATATACTCAGTCCAATTTAGTTATTTTGATAGGTCGGACTTTCAATATTGTACAGTCAAGATTCTTCAGGGATGGCATATGAGTTTGGCAAGGGACACATTGTGCTTCTCTTTTTCTGAGGTCTAGATTTGGAAACCAGAGCCTCGTCTTGGACTCCTTTCTCCATGATTCATGACTTTTGTTCAACCTGGAAGGAATGCCAGCTTGGGAGGATGGCGGAGTTTTGTTTCAGAGGGAAGGTGGGTCTAAGTGACAGACTTGAGATTGAGCTGGACCTGACAGAGAGTGTACTGGGTGCACATCCATAATGGTGGCCACAGGCAGGTCTTCAGCCCTGGGGAGCTGGCCTTTTGGAAAATGCAGGTGTCCTTACTAGAAGTAAGGCTTTTGCCCACAAAATTTTATTCAGTAAAAGCCCAATAAGATAGGAAATACTTATAGTACATTAATTGCCCAAAATAATGTCATATTAAATAAAAGCTCTATAAAATCTACATTTTAGGGGCAATAAAGAATTGCTAATGTCTAGGCTCTCAAACATCAGGAAAAGGAGACTAGACCTGTAGCTAGGGCTCACCCCTCAGATACGGATTCTTACAAAGACTCGGGACAGCATGGCGTCTGTCTGAGGATGGAAACTACCTCAGGAAGCCTTGTGAAGGTAAAAGAAGGGCTGACGAAATCACCCTTATACCCTCTGCTTCCAGGAATTCATGTATGTGAGATCACGTGGCACCTGTCTTTCAGTGCCTGAGTTATTTCACTCGTGTTATGTCCTTCAGGCTCATTCACATGGTTGCAAGTGAGAGGATTTCTGTCCTTTTTATGGCTGAATAATATTCCATTCGGTATATTTACTGCATTCATCTGCTGTCGGACACCTGGGCTGATTCCACATCTTGGCTGTTGTGTTTCAGTGAACGTGGGAGTGCAGATGTCTCCATGACGTACTGATGTCATTTCCTTTGGATGTGTACCCAGGAGTGGCATTGCTGAATCATATGCCAGTTCTATTTCTAACATTTCGAGGAGCCTCATATTGTGTTTCCTAATGGTTATGCCAATTTGCACTCCCACCAGCAGGGTGCAAAGTTTCCTTTTTTTCCACTTCCAGCTGATGACAACTGTCCAGAGAAGGTGGTGGCCGAGGGCTTAGCAGCCAAGCTCACAGCAGCCCGAGGACCACATGGACCCTAGGGAACCTGTATGCACAGAAACAGTGTAAGTTGACCCCAGTGGAGCTGGCCATTCTCCATAAACCTCTGTGGCTAGGACATTGAAGTGTCAGAGGATACACACGTTTTAAAATATACTCATCACCTCTGGTGCCGTGGCCAGTGAAGGGAAGGATTCCCAAGGAGACTTTTCTTAAAAGGGGTAAGAACCTATAATCTCACCCATCTTTGGAGTGGGACTAGTTTATCTGTTGGTGAGAGACCAGCTGAGAAAGGCAGAAAGCAAGTTCCAGAAGGTGCAATAATAATGACGACTAGCTGTGTGTGTCTCTCACGTGCTGGGAGACGACGTGCAATGCCTCCTGCGGACGGTCTTACAGGTCCCTTGTTGGAGCAAGCCAGCGTCACCGAACCAGTGTACAAGTGAGGTGGTGAGGCCTGCCAAGGCCACACGGTGGAGGTCACAGGCAGGTCTTCAGCCCTGGGGAGCTGGCGTTTCGGGAAATGCAGGTGTCCTTACTAGAAGTGGAAGAGAGGGACAGGTGGCATGGGGTCTGTCCTACCGTTTCTGACAGTTCTGAGCAAGCCACCAAATCTTTTCTAAACTGATAAACTTCAGTTTCTAGTTTCTGAGCAGTTCAGAGGATTACAGAGCAGCTTACTGGACAGGGCAGAGGGACTCACTCCCCAAGCCGTGGCGCTGGTGAGAGGTAGAGAAGGATTCCAACACAGTCTCTCAGACCACAAAGCCCTGGAGTTTCAGATTATGATGGAGACCAACCCAGGATGGGCACCGGGCTCAGGGGATGGGCTGTTTGTGCCACGGCTCCCCCACCCCTGGCATCAGGTCCCAGGTTCTTTCCCTTGTTGACACTGCTGAGACCACACAAGTTGGCGCTGGGGGTCAAACCCAGGCTCAACCAACTGTGCTGTATCCCCAGCCCGTCGTCCATGTCAGCTTGAAGGTTGATAAATGAAGGCTGAATAAGTGAGGAAATAAGGGCAGGACGGAAGGAAAGCAAGAGCAAGACCAACCCTAAAACTTGAAGGAGTTTTGACGCTCAGTTTCTAGCCTGAAGACGTAAGGGCAACACAAAGTTACCTCACCTGGGGGACGAGGCCAGACTCCACGGAGGAAGTCTGATTCCTGCTGGGTGTGTTTATGCACTAGACTTCTCACTCCCCTGGACTATGGAAACCAGGGTCATCTGCCCATTCCGATCCTTCCCAGCCCCCAGAAACCACCGTTGTACTTTCTGTCTCCATGAATTTGACCCCTTGAGGTACCTCCTATCAGTGGAATCATAGGTTTGTCCTTTGGTGACTGCTCACCTCACTTAGATAATGTGCTCAGGGCTGTACATAGAGTAGAATTTCCTTCTGAAATCTCCGCTGCAGGTGTATACCACGTTCTCTCTGCCCATTCATCTGGGATGGAGAGTTAGGATGCTTCCTCTTCTAGGCTGTGGTGAACAGCACGGTAATGCTATGGACACAGCTGCAAAGGCCTCTTTGTGACCCTGTTTTCGGTTCTTCTGGTTAGACACCCAGAAGCAGGTTGCTGTATCCCAGGGTAGTTCTGTTTTGAGGAACTGCCTGTTTTCCATGGGGGTCATACCATTTTACGTTCCTACGAACGTAACGAGCAGTGCTAATACTCCACTTCCTTGCCAGCACTTGTTATTGTCTGTTTTATTTTTTATGTTTTTGCTTGTTTTAGAAATCATGCTGATGGGAGTTCCTACTGAGATACAGGATTCTAAAATGGATACAAATGTTTAGATAAATTTATTTATATAGAAATATAAATATAAAATACATGTTTATATAAGTGTAAACATGTGGCTAAATAATAGGATGGGAAGTGAGGCCAATCAAGTAAGGATGGCTGTAGTGAGTGAATTCTCAAAGTTATCAACTGTTATTATCTATCAGGGAAAGCATCATGCTATATTGTAATAATAAATTTAAAAGTTATAAAACATTTCATGTTTATGTTAAAAATTAAACCAATTCAAAATTATGAAAAATAAACAGCTCTGCACTGATTCTTGCCTCCTGCAGCCTTTCAAATCTCTAGTCCCTAATGAAGAAACTTTGCTCTAATCTTTATGCCTACGCACATATCTCTATCGACATTCCTTTTTTAAAGTTAGATTTTACAATCTATATTTTTCCTGAAGAATTTAAACAATGTGAACATTTTATCCAATGGAAATGATATTTTTTTCTTGAGAAGGACTTTATCTGTGTTATCTAGAACTGGCTACTGCAGATGGGCTTACTGACGTGCATAGGGAGCTCATACGAGGTCTAGATCACTCCTGCCCCCCACCCGGGGTCCTGGATGGAGCGCCTTGCCTTTGATGCTCCAGGCACAGCACGGTCCTTACAGTGCGGATCCCAGGCATGTTTGTGTGACGTGGAGAGGTAAGGGGACGACGTTCTTTCCCGGCTAAGGAATGAGCTTTTGTTTCATTGAGGGTTACGGTTAACAGGTTGGGTTTTAATATCTACCAAATGTTTGTGTTAGAGTCTCAGCTCTTTTAGACTCTCTGGTCATCCCCTGTCTGTCTCCGCCTCACTCAGGCCTGCTGTGTGGGGGACACTGTGAGACCCTGAGGCAGTGGGCAAAGCTGAAGGAAAATGTGTCGCATTCAGCTTACGTTCTACAGCAGGATGACAGACAAGCAAGTATACTTCAGTTTTTAGATCACAAATCAGGTTGATATTTATGTTTGCTGTATGGCTTTGATAGTGGCTGCTGCCTTTCTGGTAGAGCATAAAAACAGTATTGACCACATCTTCCGAATTCAACTCTTGGATGACCAATGCTTCATTATTCTATAACTAAACCAGCTTCTGCTTTGTTGACTATGGAAGAAAAATCATATTACCATTTGGTTCTCTGATATGATTATAAATTGATCATAAGGTGTTAGATTTTTTTCATTTTAAAATTGTTTTTGCAGTACTAGGGATTGGCAGACCCAGGGCCTTGTGAATGCTAGGCAAGTGCTCTACCACCGAGCTGCATCTCAAGCCCAATGTGTTCGATTCTTGGTTTGGTATGTATCTTTGCAATTCTTTGAAGTCGATGACATCTAACTGGGTTTCTGAAAGATCTGTAGCAAGATAATGCCAAATAAAAATACATTTTTATAGAAAAGTTGATTGAGTCTCCTGGATTAATCATTCAAATTGAATTCATTTAAACCAAACCTACTACAAAAAAACTGTAAAATTCTTTGAAAAATACAAAATGTAATTCACAGATGCAAACTTATGGCTAGTTAAGAATTGCAACACTCAATTGTTTTAGGGGGTGGGTACTGGGGACTGAACTTAGAGGCACTCTACCCCTAAGTCTGACTCAATTGTTTTAGGGGGTGGGTACTGGGGACTGAACTTAGAGGCACTCTACCCCTGAGCCACATCCCCAGCCTTTTTTTTTTTTGTATATATTTTTAATAACTTTATTTTCTTTCTTTATTTTTTTATATGGTGCTGAGGATTGAACCCAGGGCCTCACATGTGCCAGGCAAGTGCTCTACCACTGAGCCACAACCCCAGCCCCCTTTTTTGTTTCTCACTGAGGATCTCACAGAATTGCTTAGCACCTCACTGTTGCTAAGGTTGGCTTTGAACTTGCAGTCCTCCTGCCTCAGCCTCCCGAGCTGCTGGGGTTGCAGGTGTGGTGCCACCGTGCCTGACCTGACTCTGTTTCTGGATGTTTCCGTGCAGATAGCTTTTAGGTTTCAGCCCTTTCCCTTCCCCTTGAGCCCCCTGTCCAGGCAAACTGGTAGGCAAGTCCACTCTGCCCTCTTTTGGAGTGGCAGGAGGAGGGAGCCGGCATAGGAAAGCCCTCCCCAGTTCCATCCCCAGCCACGGTCAACCTGGCCTCCTGTCCCCGCATCATCAGCCTTGACTTCTAAACCAGTGCTGAGAGGGGACCCATCCTGTCTGTACAGAGTGCCCACACAAGAGCATCCCAGAAAGCTCAGATGGAACCCCTCCCTGTTGTTTACAGGGAGATGCCCATGAATATATGGTAGTTTGATTTACTTACCACAAACCTGGTGGAACAATAGCCACTAGCAACATCCAAACTGTCAGCCCTCGCCTTCCCAGCCTCACCAGTTTGGGAAACCAGTCTTAAACTTCCTGGGATCAGAAATCCAATGTGTCCTGATGCCCAGTGTGTAAAGCTAAGGCACATGCATGCTCTATCATCTATTGAGCTCTTACCTTTAGTCCCCTTGAGAAGGTGCAATCCAATCCAGTTTCTCTCCCGAGACAGTAGTTTTGATCTAAAGCGCGCTTCCCTTGGAGAAAGGAGTGGACATTTTTCCACATTGCGTTTTGCTCTGTGTCGCTCCCAGTGCTAATTGGATGGGAGTGCTAATTAGATTGCCTAAGACCAAGCTTATGGCCTAACCAGCTATTGTGGCATCATGCTCATCTGACAAAACCTCCCTGGACATTGGTGTCTGCCCTGGGTAAGCAGGGCTCACCTTTGGGTACAGCATGCTGGACCCTCTGGTGTCCCTATGCAGGGACTAGCCTACAGCTTTGGCCACCTCCCCAGCCCCGCCATCTTAGCCTAGGTTTCTATATTCATCTTTCCTTTATCTCCCAGCATACATGTGCATCCCCCACACTCTAAATGCACCTATGAACACGGCATGTTCATTCAGTATTACTTTTACCTTAGTGTGCCTCATGCTGAAGTGGCACCCCCTTTCTCCACTGAAAAGTCTTAACTGGGCCTCTCCAGAAATCCTCACCATGGCTGATTTTGGGACTGTCAGCCAAAGAGCCTCTAAAAAAGAGTCCAATGTAGATAAAATTCCTATTTTCATGTCGCCCTGTTTTACTTGGCCACTGGCCAGGAAGATACCAGCACTCCAGGTGCTGGCCACCCCCTTACTAGTTTTTCACAAACATATTCAGTAGAGTAGTTTGCAGAACTGTGCAAACAAGGCCTCTGGCCTTGAGCTGGGCTTCACAGAGATGTCTACATTTTTAAGATAAGTTACAAATGGACCCGTGGTAACAGCTGGCAGGGGGAGGAAAGAAAGGGGAGAAGAAGCTCTCCCCTTCTCAGGTGCTGTCCTTGAAGAGTTAACTTGCCCAGAACAGTGAAAGAAAAAGCTGCTCTTATGTGAACTTCTGCAGACCATGAACTTCTGAGGCCCCCGCCCCCACTTACATGCTGGGTATAAAATTCTGAAACTCCCTGAACTTGGGGTTCAGGGGACTAATTGATTACAGCAAAAGCTGTGCCCTCTGAACCTGACTGCAGCCAAATAAAACTGTTTCCTGCTATCTTTGGTGCCTTGCCTTGTTTGTCCCTACAACAATGCCATGTAAACCAACACAGTTTACATGTGCATTTAAAATTTGTGTTGTCCTTGACTAATTCACTATGTCATGGTTCTACATTATGTCTATCCACCCAACTGGTCAGAGCATTACTGAAATCTATTTCCTGTTCATATATGCCCTCATAGGTAGTTATCTATGAAAACTTCTAGTCCCTCTTTCTTAGTGCATACAGGTAGGACTTCCCTGCAACCTCAGGCATCCCTGAAGTCTTTAAAATTTACTTTACTTGTCCAAAAGATGCCTTTAGAGCTTCATTTCTGGTATTAGATACTTACTGATGGGGGTGGGAAAGATGGTGGAATGAGACGAACATCACCACCCTAGGTACCTGTATGACTGCACATGAGGTGCGACTCTATATCGTGTACAACCAGAGAAATGAAAAGTTGTGCTCCATTTGTGTACAATGAATCAAAAAGCTTTCTGCTGTCATGTATAACTGATTATAACTAATAAAAAACAAATAAAAAATATCTATTGACATGTACCTGATTACCCTGTAATTTAGTGGCATCAAACAATAAACATGGATTGTCTCCTGCAGTTTCGTGGTCAGGAATTCTGAGCAGCTTCGCTGGGTACTTCTGGCTCAGGGTGCCTCATGAGGGTGAAGGTCAAGTCATGGGCTGGTTCTCCTGGGGACAGAGAGTCCTCGTGCACATGGCTGCTAGTAGGTGGCCTCAGCTCCCCACCACGTGGACCTCCCCGTGGCTGCCTGTGTCCTCATCACATGGCAGTTGCTGCTACCTCCAGAGGGAGGGACTCAAGAGCAAGCAAGGCCAAAGCAGCTGTCCGTTATAGCTAGCCTATAATGCTGTCATTTCTGTAGCATGCTATTGGTGACACAGGTCAGTGAAATTCACTGTGGGAGCAAATGACCCAAGGATATGAAATTCAGAAGTGGGGGTCCCTGGGGACATCTTGGGAGTGTGCCCCAGACCTCTCTGGTTTGAGATTTGAGCAATTCAGGTGCAAGAGTCTCACCATGCTGCTCCTCTTTTCTCTCTGGGTCAAGCACAGAGCCTTGCATAGTTGAAGGATGAGCCGCCCTGGACTTGCCAGTCAGTGGGGGAAGGTGGGGTGGGGTCCCGTTGTGTAAACCTTATTGCTGTAAGTGGTGGTGCGTAGACAGTGAGAGATAAGATGGACTATTAAGGACATCTTCAGCATTTGCTTGAATCCAGTGGAAGAATCTGAGAAGCAAGAAAATAAGCGAAGAGGATGGAAAAATAGAAGCAAGTTAGCCACCTGCCTTTTTCCTAGGAGCCTGGTGACAGCCCCTTCACCTTCACACTTGGTAGACGTCAGGATTGCAGTTATGGGCTTCAGCCAGCAGAGGGCAGGCTTCTGTGAGCCAGAAGAGAAGGAGAGCAACCAAGTCCTACAGTATCAGAGTTGAGAGGAGCCTGAAAACGTCCTCCACCAAGACCTTCTTATTTCACAGATGATCAAATTAAGGCCCATAAAAGTGAAGTGAGCTGTCCAAGTTTGCTGTGAGTGGCGTAGCTGGGACTTGAACCCCTGATTCTTTGACCATTATTGTTCTCATTATGCCAAATTTCTTGTTTTAAAATTAGCATTGCTTAAAAAGATAGTCAGGGCTTGATGTAGTCCACTGCATTTTCGACAAGTGAAAAGGATCAGGCTTACTTCACTTCTCAAATGATCTCTCCAAAAGGATAATGGAGATTTTTAAATTTTTATTTTTATCTTAAATTGTTTTGATACCTGTCACCTTTTTATCTAAATACATACAAACACAAAGCTAGAGATAACATCTTTATGTTTGTTATAAAATGATTTATCAAAATAAAACTCACCCAGTATAAATAAAAATTTAAACACTGATGAGGAGAGCACTAACTGGATGTCGGGGATGGTGTTATTTTGCAGAAACCAAACCTGTTAGGGTTCAAGTCTGGAATGTCCTCCGGAAGCTCATTGGTTCCCAGGGTAGCAGTGTCCAGGGGTGGGGTCTGGGAAGTCCTTGGATCAGGAAGGCTCTCACCTCATCAGAGGACTCATCATTTTGATGGACTAAGAATCCGCGGGGAAACTGGAGGCAGATGGGGCACGGTTGGAGGAAGGAGGTCACCGGGGTGTGTCCCCCGGGGACTGTGTCTTATTTCTGGTCCTTCCTTCTCTCTCTCTCTTGCTCTCTGCCTCCAGCTTCTGTGAGCTGTCCTCCAGACCCACTTCCTCCATGTGTTCGGCTTCACCTCAGGCGACAGCAGTGGAGCTGGCCAACCAGGAACCGAACCCGAGTCCAGGATCCAGAACAAACGTCTCCTTCTCTCGTGGTTTATGTCAGTATTTTGGCCACGGTGATGAAAAACTGGCCAACACACCACCCGAATTCAGTTATAAGTTTGCTGCACGCTTACCGCCGGGGGCTGCGTGGTTAATCAGTTTTCCACCATTTCATTCAACGCAAACCACGAGAAACCTTCATTTGTAGAATGAGTCATTTTAACATCATCTTGTTTTCTCTTAGTGATGGTATTTTATTTTGGATTAATCTCACTTTTTTTTTTTTTTTTCTCATTAGCTGGATAGTTCTTCTCGTCTCCTACATAATTCTCAACAGAAATGCGAGCATGGGCCCTGGAATCTGGAGAGGTAATCGGTCGCAAGGTGATTGCCCGCAGGATAGATTTACATTGGTATAAGCACTGGAATGAAAATGCACTAAAACAAATCAGAGAACTTGAGCAGCTCCCTGAAAAATGTTCACACACCCCCGGGTGTCCTCGGGCTGCAATGGGGTGGGGGCTGCGTGATGCATTTGCTTCTAGTCGTGGAGGTATGTTCCAGACGTAGTGTGTGTTGTCTGAATGGACATTATCTTGATTTCAAAGGGAACAAGAAGGGCCATTAACATTTGTGCAATTGTTGATGATAATGTCTTAAGTGAAGAGCTAATTAATAAAAGCGTAGGGGACACAGGCATATACTTGCCTTTTCTTGAGTTGCTCAGCTTAAAGGTACAGACTGCAGAGGTGTCAGGGGGAAGGCGGGAGACTGGGGCTCCTGGATGGCCCCATTGCAGGTACCTGCTTTGACCTGTGGTGACTCTGCTGGGAAACCAAATTCAAAGTAAGACTGACTAGATCCAGGGGCCCTGCGCTGCCCATGCTCTGGGCACTCTGAGCTGCAGTTGTGACTCATGCCTTTGGATCAGTCTAAACCTAAGGGTGTCCTGCCTGAACCGTCTCACCAAGTCTAATCTGACTTAAGCTCTCTGCGTAAAAATATCAAGAGCGAGAGCTCTCCTCTGAGGCCGAGCAGCAGCCTCCCACCTCCAAGACCACATGAGGAGCATGGAGTCCCTCACTGAAGCCTTTATTCCCGCTGACCAGTGGTAATGGTGGACAGCACACGTGTGGGTCAACATCACAGGGTAGAACTGAAACAGGCGATGTTTTTATTTGCCCATGATACTTCCAGAAAGCTGTTGAGAAAAGGAAGAGTGAAGTTCTTTTTTGCATTTCTCTCAATATTTCCTCCTCTGTTCAGAGACATCCAGGCACCTCAACCAGTGGTGGGCGGAGGCGGGACCACACTGTGACTCCAGTGGACAAAGACAGGCAGATGAGGGGCTGAAGCTGGGTTAATTAAGCCCAACACATTTCAGTGGAAAACCCAAAGGTGTGAACGTGGAAGTTCCGAGGAGCATTGTAGATTCGCACCCCACCTCCACCTGTTGAGGTCCCTCTCCCTCTTTTTAGGTTCCTCTCTGAAGCTGCTTTTCCCCAGAGTTTTCCCGATTCCCCGCCAGGTCGGGGTTCAGCCACTCGGGAGCCCCTGGACCCTTGGGAGCCTTGCTGAAGTCACAGCTCGGCCTTGTGCCACAACCGCACGTTTCACGTCACCCCTAGAAGGTTATGCAGGAACCCCAGCCCTAACCTGAGCTTCAGTTACCCTTGGTCACTCACAGTCCAAAGATATTGAATGGAAGCTTTAGAAATCAACAGTACATAGGATTTTTACTGCTTTATTTATTATATTTTCCATTCTTATTTTTAAATTTGTTCTTTTTAGATATACATGTATATTAGTAAAATATATTTTGACATATCAGACACACATGGAGTATGACTTCCCATTCCTGTGGTTGTACATGGTGTGTGGTTACACTGGTCGTTATTTGTATATGAACATAGGGACTTAGGTCCAATTCATTCTACTGTCTTCCTATTGCCACCCCTCCCGCTTCCCTTCATTCCCCTTTGTCCAATCCAGTGAACTTTTATTATTCCCTTCACCTACCCCCCTTATTGTGTGTTAGCGTCACTTATCAGAGAGAATATTTGGCCTTTGGTTTTCTGGGATTGGCTTATTTCACTTATTATGATAGTCATCAATCCATTAATTTATCAGCAAATGTCATAATTCCATTCTTCTTTATTATTGAGTAATATTCCATTATGTGTATGTACCACATTTTATTTATCCATTCATCTGTTGAAGGGTACCTAGGTTGGTTCCATAGCTTAGCTGTTGTTAATTGAGCTGCTATACACATTGATATGGCCATGTCACTAAAATATGCTGATTTTAAGTTTGTTTAGGGTAAATACCAAGGAGTGGGATAACTGGGTCAAATGGTGGTTCCATTCTAAGTTTTCTGAGGAGTTTCCACACTGTCTTCCAGAGTGGTTACACCAATTTGCAGTTCCACCAGCAATGTATGAGTGAACCTTTTCTCCCACATCCTCGCCCACATTTTTTGTTACTTGTATTTTTTTTTTTAACAGAAGAAAGATTTATTTCCGCTCAAGGTTTCAGAGATTTCAGTTCACGGGCAGCTGGCTTCATTGCTTTTAGGCCTGAGGTGAGACAGAACATCGTGATGGGGAGCATGATGAGGGAGCAAAGCTGCTAATCTCAGGGCAGCTAGGAAGCAAAGAGAGAGGAAAGGTCAATAGTCCCAATATACCCTTAAAGGGCACATCCCCAATAACCTACTTCCTCCGACTAGACCTGCCTCCTAAATGTTCTACCAACTCCCAATAGTACCATCAGCTGGGGAAAAGCTTTTAACATGAGCTTTTGGGAGACGTTTAAGATCCAAATCATAACATTTTTCTCCTGGGCCCCTAAGGCTCATGTCCATCTCACATGCAATATACAGTCACAATATTGCAATATCCATCCATTGCAATACCATCTGCAACAATCTTCAAAGTTTTAACAGTTCCAGTATTGCTCAAAGGTCTAAATCCAAAGTCTCCTCTGAGAAGCCAGGCAAACTCTTAGCTGAGAGTCCCTGTAAATGTCAAAATAAAGTTAGATATATCCAATATATCATGGTACAAAATAAACATTTCCATTCCAAACAGGAGAAATAGAGACTAGAAGAAAAGGGATGAGACAAAGTCAAGACTGAAACCCAAGAGGGCAAATATTAAATTCTATAGTTCCATGTCCAGTATCTGGAGCATATAGTACTATGATGTGAGCTTCAAAAGACTTGGACAGTTGCATCCCTATGGCTTTAGTGGCTGCAGCCAACATGACACTATTGTGGGGTGTTACTTGTATTTTTGATAATTGCCATTCTAACTGACTTGAGATGGAATCTCAGTGTAGTTTTAATTTCCATTTCTCTAATTGCTAGTGATGTTAAACATTTTTTCATCTATTTCTTCTTCTCTGAAGTATCTATTCAGTTCCTTTACACATTTATTGGTTAATTTATTCATTTTTTGGGGGGTTAAATTTTTTGAGTTTTATGTATATGCTGGAGATTAATGCTCTCTCTGAGGTGCAGGTGGCAAAGATTTTCTCCCATTTTGTAGACTCAGTCTTCACATTCTTGATTATTTCTTTGCTCTGAAGAAGCTTTTTATTTTGACTCCATTTCATTTATTGATTATTGATTTTACTTCATGCACTTTAGGAGTCTTGTTGAAGAATTTGGTTCCCAAGCTGACAGGATGGAAAGTTGTACCTATTTTTCTTCTAGTAGTCGCAGAGTCTCTGGTACAGATAAAGTTACTCTGGAAAAGTCCTTGATCCACTTTGAGTTGAGTTTTGTGCTGAGTTTTGTGCAGGGTGAGGGATCGGGTTTTAATTTCAGGTTTTAATTTGCTACATATGAATTTCCAATTTTCCCAGCACCATTTGTTGAAGAGAGGCGATCTTTTCTCCAATGTGTGTTTCTGGTGTTTTGCTGAGTATGAGATAACTGTATTTATGTGGGTTAGTCTCTGTGTCTTCTATTCTGTATCACTGGTCTACATGTCTGTTTTGGTGCCAATACCATGCTGTTTTTGTTACTGTACCTTGTAGTATAATTTAAGGTCTGGTATTGTGATGCCTCTTAGTTTTATTGCTAAGAATTGCTTTGGCTTTTCTGGGCCTCTTAGTTTTCCAAATGAATTTCATGACTGTGTTTTCTATTTCTATGAAGAACATCATTGGAACCTTAATAGGAATTGCATTAAATCCATGTAGTGCTTTTGGTAGTGTGGCCATTCTGACAATACTAATTCTGCCTATCCAAGGATATGGGAGATCTTTCCATTTTCTAAGGTCCTCTTCAATTTCTTTAGTGTTCTGTAGTTTTCATTGTAGAAATCTTTCACCACTTTTGTTAGATTGATTCCCAAGTATTTTATTTTTTTTTTGAGGCTATTGTGAATGAGTTAATTTTCTTAATTTCTCTTTCAGCTGATTCATCATTGGTTTAGAGAGTGTAATTGATTTATGGGTGTTAATTTTATATTCTGCTACTTTGCTGAACTTGTTTCTGAGTTCTGTTTTATTTATTTATTTTTGTGTGGTGCTGAGGATGGAACCCAGTGCCTCTCACATGCAAGGCAAATGCTCCACCACTGAGCCACAACCCCAGCACCTATTTCTGAGTTCTAGAAGATTTATGATAGAGGTTTGTGTTTTCTAAATATAGAATCATGTCATGGGAAAATAGGGGTAGTTTAAGCTCTTCTTTTCCTTTTCTTTCGTCTAATTGTTCTCCCTAGAGTTTCAAGGACTATGTTGAATAAAGTGGTGAAAGAGGGCATCCCTGTCTTATTCCAGATTTTAGAGAGAATGCTTTCAATTTTTCTCCATTTAGAATGATGTTGGCCTTGGGTTCAACATACATAGCTTTTACAATGTTAAGGTATGCTTCTACTATCCCTAGTTTTTCACGTGTTTTGAGCATGAATGGATGCTGAATTTTGTCAAAAGCTTTTTCTGCATCTATTGAGATAATCATGTGATTCTTGTAAGTCTATTGATGTGATGAATTATGTTTATTGATTTCTGTATGTTGAACCAACTTTGTTACATATGGATTTCCAATTTTCCTAGCACCATTTGTTGAAGAGGCGATCTTTTCTCCAATGTGTGTTTCTGGTGTCTTTGTTGAGTATGAGATAACTGTATTTATGCGTCGTCTCTGTGTCTTCTATTCTGTACCATTGGTCTATGTGTCTGTTTTGGTGTCAATACCATGCCGTTTTTGTTACTGTACCTGTAGTATAATTTAACCAACTTTGCATCTCTGGGATGAACCCCACTTTGCACTATCTTTTTAATATGTTTTTGTAATGTGATTTGCCAGTACTTTATTAAGAATTTTTGCATCTGTGTTCATCAGGGATATTGGTCTGAAGTTTTCTTTTCTTAGTGTGTCTTTGTCTGGTTTTGATATCAGGGTGATACTGGTTTCATAGGATGAGTTTGGAAGGGGTCCCTCCTTTTCTATTTCATGGAATAATTTGAGGAGTATTTCTGTAAGTTCTGCCTGGTTCTGAGCAGTTTATAGGCTTAATTAACTTTTTTTAAAAACAGAATATTATTATAGTTGCTCCATTTTACTGTTTTTATCATGCCTAATTTATGAAGTAAACTTTATCGTAGGTGCGTGGACATACAGGAAAGCACGTGATATACACAGGGTTCTGTGCCGTCTTTGCTCTGGGGTGTCCACTGGGGGTCTTGGAATGCATCCCCTTCAGTTAAGGGGGTTGCTATGTATTTATTATAAGGCTCTCCCTTCTCAGTCCTTGTCGAGGATATGAATTTGTTGGGAATGGATTAGACCGCAGGAAACTCTGAACAACAACCAAGTATTTGCGACATAATGTCTTCAGCCAGGGCTGGTTTTCTTGGCGAGGTTCAAAAATGAAATGTCATCACAGATGGTGATAACAACTTCGCAAGGGGGTAACCCTGGGACTCAGATGGTGCTAGGCTCCTAGGACATTAGAGAGGAAACAGGGAGTTTCATCCTCGTCCTCATCCTCACCATGCAGATCCTCACCATGCAGAGCTGTTGAGTCTGCTAAGGAAACCGAATGCAGTGCTCATGTATTAAGGAATGGGAGCCCCGGGGAGGGAACATCCAGCCTTTGGTGGTGACCCTTAAAACTGCTTATTCCCTTGGCAATCATTAAGGGATCCCTCTGCCTGACCAGGGCACTCCTGGGTGACCTTTTTTTTGTATTGGATCCTCTTCTTCTTTGGGAGCAGTGATTGGCAGTGGGGCTCACAGCAGAAAAGTCCCTCGAGCGAAGGCCCTCGGCAGGAGAGAGAAAATCCCCGGGTGTAGTCACTGAGGGCTAAGAAGCCCTGCAACAGTGGCTTGGACAAGTCGTGGCGCTCTCAGCCATCAGTACCCTCTGATTTCTGTACTCCTCCACCTCATTGCTGACCTTGGACGCTTGTGAATGGAGTTAATCAAAGTTTTTGATTGCAGGAGATGGTTGTGATTAATACTTGATAACCAGTCAGGGCCAGAGCAGCCCTGGCCCGCAGACCCTGGGCAGGCGAGGTGAGCGCTGGATGGGCAGCACTGGTCTGGTGATGTTCTCACCCAGGATCCCCAATCACTCAGATGTGGGATAAAGGATGCCTGATTCCTTCCAGAATCAGGGCGGGTGAGAATCAGGTAAGTGATGTTCACGGGCAGGAGTGGGGAAAGGGAGTGGGAGGGAGAAGAAAGAAGTCCTCAAGTGTGAAGCCCCCAATCCTAGTGCTGGCCCAGGCCTTAGGGGTCACAGAATCCCACTCCTCCTGGATGGATTGATTCAGTCAACCAGTATGTGTTGTCTGCCATGTCTTAGGCACTGAGGGTTCACAGGGAGCAAACCAGGCAGAAGACCCAGCTGTTAGAGAGCCTGTGTTCCAGGTGAGAGACGTGGATGACAGACACTTGAGCAGCTCAACAGTGTGATGTGGCTGCAAGTGGCATGGAGATGGGAACAGTAAACCAGGACAGGAAGCCTGGGACAGGGAGTGGAGGAGGTGGGGAGGTGGGGAGGTGGGGAGGTGTGATCTTCTTGGACAGGGTTAGACAACTTTGGTAGAACAGTTTTGTGACATGGAACGTCCTTAGGGAGCCTCTTTTGTTTTGGGGGAGTACTTTCCTAGAAATCCTTTTTCTTCTATGGAATCAAACCTGACTTTCTACATCAAGCATCCATTAATTCTAAGAGTAAAATAATGCCGTGTGCAGGTGGCTCCATGGTCGGATCACAGGCGCTGGAACAGACTGCCCAGGGTTGATTAAAGTTTTGCCACTGACCAACTTGGCTGAAGGGGGGGTGGGGTGACCCTGGGCCTCAGTTTCCCCACAAAGTGAGTGTGATAATGAGGGTTGTTATTGTTGTTAATGGTGACAATGTCTATCTGTGGGATAGGGTAGGGGGGCTGATGGGGTAGTGAACATGAGTGTCTGGCACATAGCATGCATGACAGAGCATTGAAAAAAGTTATTACTGAGAAGGTGTTGGGACAACTAGTGATGTCATGCCTGACAGCTGGTGGCCGAGTGCCTTCATAAGGAGGATTCTGAAGATGTTATTCTTGCAATGTCTGCATCCTTGCTTCTTTCCTTTCTTCCTGTTTCCTGTTCCCCTCTTCCCACCTTTTGTCCTTATAAAGACTTGGTTATGACTCACGTCTTCTGTTAAGAGTTGTATAGATATTTGCAGGATTGTCAGGAACCTCAGGAAGCAAGAGCTTCTAAATCTCTCACTGGCCAGCCCCTTTCAAGACAAGAGCTCTTCCCATGGTCATGTTTTGGAAAAAAATCATGAAAGTGAGACGTTTGCCAGATTGTTTAAATATTAACCTGCACAGAATCTGGATGTGTCCCTATTGGGAGGTGATTATTTAATTACTTACTCAAATGTTTAAAGACTTCGGGAAACTACAGAACTACCCATTACTCAGTTTTTCTACAGGGATGGCATTAATATTACCAAAAACAAAACAAAACAAACAAACAAACAAACCCAAAGCAGAATTAAATCAGTACATGTACATGGTAAGGAAATGCAAACACTCAACGAAAACAAAGAATTACTAACCCTGTTCTGAATCCTACTAATATTAGTAACTACTAATATTATGACGTCTAAACAGAATTTTAAAAAGTACACATCAGGTAATATGTACCTATGCATTTAAAGCCTTCACATGTTTATTTCTCACTGTTCTGAAGCTTACCTTTTGGTAACCTATATTTAATAGAATTCTCCAGATTTGTAGACATGGAGTGCCCTGATTCTCTTTATCATAGGTCTATTTCATGTTATTTGTATTTCATGTTGCTAACATTTCTTCCACTATTGGTTGATCTGAGTCATTTCCATTTTTCCTATTAAATAATGATAAAGTGAATATCTTTTTATAAAGATTTGATTAAATTGTAAGCTCATAAGGCAAAGAAGCAAGAAAATATGATCCAAAATGAGGAGAAAAAGATTAATTAATTGAAACCAATCTAGAACTGGCATAGGTGTTAAATTGAGCCAATGAGGACTTTAAAGTAGTTGTAACTGTATCCCATGTGTCCAAATAGCTAAAGAACAAGATTGATTATATTAAGTAGAAACATGTAAAAGATAAAGACCCAAATCAAACAACTAGAGATAACAATTAGTCTCCTGAGGTGAAATGCACCCTGGGTAGGACTAACATCAGATAATACGTGCAGAAAGATTAGCAGTGATTTTGAAGACATAACAATACAGTCTAGTCTAAATAAGATGTAGGGACCTGAAGAAGAAAAATAGATCCCTGGAAAAAAATGAAGACCTCATAAATGAGCAGTAGGGCAGGTTGGGGTGAATGCATAAGTGTGTAACTGGAGTCTCTGCTGGAAGATCGGGGTATGTGTGCATGTGTGTGTGTGTGTGTGTGTGTGTACGCACGCGCGTGTGTGTGTACGCACGCGTGCGTGTGTGCAGGGGACTGGCACAAAAACATCAGAACTAAAGGGATGAAAATTTCTAATTTAGATGAAGGCTATAAACCTATAGACCCAAGATGCTCAACCAACATGGAGAACATTGTACCAGGACACATCATAAGATGCAGAAACAAGGGCTGGAGAAAATATTAAAAGATCCAGAGGAAAGAAGAAACTTTATGAACAAAAGAACAAGGAACAGTAGCATATTTCTTCAGGAGCATAGCAGTGAGGTGAGGGTAGAACAGCGTTATTCAAGAAACAAAAGAAAAAAACCTTTCAACCTAGAATTCTATACTCCTCAAAGTCTCTTTTCATAGATGAATGAGAAATGAAGATTTTTTGAGACAGGCAAAACACGAATTCATTGAGTGTGAATTCATATATTTAATAGAATTCTATAAGAATATAGAAGCATTAGATGAAACACTATGGTTAAAGTAATAAGATGGAAAAGATATATACAAACATTAAGCAAATAAGCAGGAGTAGTATAATCATATCTGTCAAATTAGATTTCAGAACAAAGAAAATAATGAGGGATAGAATAGGTCACATTATGATGATAAAGGGGTCAATCCATCAGGAAGGCACAAAAATCAGAAAAGTGTATGTGCAACTAGTAGCACAGATATTAAAAAAATTAAGCCAAAGCCAAATGATCTGCAAGGAGAAATGAACAAATCTACAGTAAGGGGTTCCATTATTCTTCTTTCATTAATTGATTGAACAAGTAGGTAGAAAATCTTCAAGAACGTAGAAGACTTGAACAATACTATCAATCAACTCGACAAATGCTGTTATTAGAACACTCTACCCAAATAATAGAATTCATAATTCTTTTTTCCAGTCCACATACATGGAGGAGCATCATCAAGGAAAACCAATTCTGGAATCCCAGTAAAAGCTGGGACCCAAAGAAGAGAGTTACCTATCTCCTCTTTGAGATGAACCACTCTCTCCTCTGAGAGAGTCTTTCCCCTCCTTCTTTTAAAATAAACTTTGCTGCTGGGGATGTGGCTCAAGCAGTAACGTGCTCACCTTGCATGCACAGGGTGCTGGGTTCGATCCTTAGCACCACATAAAAATAAAATAAAGATGTTGTGTCCACCAAAAACTAAAAAATAAATATTAAAAAAATTCTCTCTCTTAAAAAAAAATAAAATAAACTTTGCTATATTTTGTTGAGAGCCACAGCCGAAAGGGGCCCCAGCAAACTTCCAGATGCCAGCTGATGATTGGCTCACAGCAGCCCCAGCAAACTTCTAGCTGCCAACTGATTGGCTCCTCTGCGGTGATGCTCATTGGGCTGTTTCCCTGCCCTTTCAGACCACGGAGCTGCTCATTGGGGGACTTTTTTTGGCTCCACCCACACAATCCAGCCAATCAGCCTCAAGAGCAGGAGGAGTGGGGGAGGTGGAGAGGCTTGTGTGAAGCTGGTGGTGGCAGTTGGGCTCTGAGGGTTTTTCCTGAGGAGCTGTGTGGTGTGGTGTGGTGTGTGGTTCTAAAAATAAAGTTCGTTTCTTTTGACAAGTGGCTCCTGAATTGGGCCCAGCCAGACTGTGGCAATATTTTTTTAAGCCTCGTATCTTTCTTGAAATCTTCACAAAGACACAAGATCTGAGAACAGAATGCACCCTCGTGTTCAATTTGCCTTTTCTTGTTTTTATTTAGAAAGGTAACTTTGTTCTATAGTACCACACTGTGGACAGAATTGGAAGTCTTATTCTTGCTTTTAAAAGATGATTTAAAAATGTTTCTGCATTCTCTAACCTCTGGATAAGTATATAAACTATTGAAATTCAAACCTTGAAGAATGAACAATTCACCTTGGGAAACTTCAGGGCTGGCACGTTTTCCCAGAAAGAGGCTGACAAAAATTTTAAATTTCTTTCAAAGATTTGAGTTTGTGAGGACAAGATTTTGATCTGTCATGACATCAGTTTTGCTAATTTCAGTTTTTTCCATGGAGTATCCATTTTGTCCATGTTTTCAAATTTGTTTAGTGATCTATAGACAGTGAAGATTTTTAAGTCTTTGATTTTTTCTGTCTTGATGGTACTTTATCCATTATCATTTCTACTTTTTTCTTTGTTTTCCCCTTTAAATTTGTTTTTGGCCAAATTAGTGCTTTGTTTTCTTAAATAATAGCTCCTGCATGTATTTATCAATTCTATTAAATCTCTTTCACAATATATTAATTCATGCTTGTATTTCTATTACTTTCTTCTTTCCACTTTTCGTTGGCTTGCTTTGCGATCTTCTCTAACTTCTTGAAACAAATCCTTAATTTATTTATATTCTTTCTTGTTTAGCAGGATGTATTTCAGGTATCGATGTATGCATGGTGTAAGCGTGTGCTGAAATGAGAAATAATTTGTTCAGAGAAATTATGATTTGTCAAAAGTGGCATTTGAATTTAGCATTATTAAATGCACATGCAAGATTTGTTCTTCTTAGTTTTCCAGAATTAAAGAATCTGTAACAAAGCAAACATATAATGTGTACAACATAAACTGATAGTATATATAAATGAAATTTGTTGTTATAGAAAATTATGCCATAATCTTCCGTATATGTAAGAGATCTTTCTGGTAATTTTTGGCATTCTTTGGCCTTGAAGAGCATCTCCTAATAACTGTATTCCCATGGTGTTTATCGTGTGTGCATTTACCCAAATTTCTCCTTCTTATGAGAACACCAGTCTCTTGTATCAGGGGCCCATTCTACTCTAGTATGGCCTCATCTTAGCTATTTACAGGTAAAATGACTGTTTCTCAAGGTCACCTTCTGAGGTATTGGGAGTAGGGATTTCAACATATGAATTTTGAGGTGACACAATTCACCTGCAAGTACCCTGATACTCAGGATTAAGAGAAAGTTTTTGGGGTAGACCAGAGTGGCTCTGATCCAGGTCTGTAAATAATGTTACTAGAGATGAAAAAATTGGTAGCACAATGGGATGCCTACAACCCAAGGTAGGGAAGGGGAATGGGGGTCCTTAGTCTAAGGTTTAAGTACGATACTGGCTCTGACCTGATGTTCCTGAAGGCAAACATGTGCCTAAAATCAAATTAGGACTTGAAAAAGTTGTCACTGCAGGAGAAAGCCCTGGGTCATTTGATGCTTGGACTTTTGCCTTGCCCCTGTAGTAGCAGTTAATGCAGGAGGGGCTTAAACATGCATTACGTTACACTCTTAGTATTCAGTTCTCTTGTTAAGGCTCTGTCAGTTATCGCTGCATAACAAATCAGCCCAAAGATTAATGCATGATTCTATGGATTGTCAGTGTGACTTGCCCTCAGTTGGGTGGTTGTTCTACTGGCCTTTTCTGACCTTTCCCACCCGGTTACCCACTTGAATCACCTGGGAATTTGTCTTAGTCTGTTCAAGTTGCTATAACGATACTAGGGACTGGGTGGTTTACAAGCACTTCGTTCCTTATGTTTTAGAGGCTGGGAGTCCATGATCAAGGCACCATGGTGTCTGGTAGGAGTCAGAGGTGGGGACTTCTAGCTAAGTCCTCATGTTGGAAAGGCATGGCCGCTCTCCGGGGCACAGATCCTGTTCATAAGGGCTCCACTCCCATGACCTGACTTCCCCCTAAAGTCCCTTCCTCCTAATACTATCGCATTGGTATTATGTTTCTGTGTATGAACTCGGGCGGGAAGCCACACTCAGACCATAATTTCTACCTCTAGACCCTCAAAATTCATCTCCTTAACAGATGAGAAATACATTTGTTTTTGTTTTTTATTGTATATAGCCACAAAAGTTATCATTCATTCCAGCATCAACTTTAAGGTCTGTGTCTCAAGGATCACTGAAATACCATCTAAATCAGATATGATTGAAACTCAAGCAAATTTATTCTGAGACACAATTAGCCGTGAACCTATGAATTCAAACACGCTGTTTTCAGTACAGTAGTGGGACAGGCCTGGGGCCAACATTGCCATCCCCAAAGGGATAAAACAGGAAAGAAGGCAGGAGTGATGGGTCCTGAGTAAGTCCAAAACTCCACAGAGGGAAGACAACATTAAACCCAGAATAATCTGACCTCCAGCCCACTGGGGCCGAGGCCGACCTCTGCAGTGTTCCTGGGCAGATGTCTCAGCACTCCGTGTTCTGGGGGGCCCTGCCTCCATGGCTGCTCTAGGCATTGGGGGGTGGGCGCGTTCTGCTTTGCCTGCCCTAGAGGTGGTTTTCTGCCATAGTTGGGGGCTCTCCAGGACATCCTTTGCCATCTGGCTGAAGGCATCTCGGCTGTGCACCCATGAGGTGGCTCCCTGCAGGCACGGCCGAGGCTCACCATCCAGCCACTGCCTCCCACACCACACCTGGGCTTGCTGGAGCCACCCCAGGGCTGCTGGAGAACATGGGGCTGGAATTTGGGGAGACCTTGCTAGCTAGGGTCACTTGTATTAGGGCACGGGTTCCATTCATGAGGACTCCATGACCTAGGCGTCTCCTAAAGTCCCTACGGCTTGATGCTATTGTACTGGGGGTTAGGTTTCAGCATATGAATTTGGGTTTGGGACAAATTTCAGACAGCAGCAGGACGGTCACCTGGGGTTTGTCAGTCCCAGATGGCCTCACTCACAGGTTTAGTGCTTGTCTCTGGCCATGTGGCAATTGGGCTCTGTTTGTCCAGAATCTAGCTGGCTATCCCAGACTACTTGGGGACTCTGTTCCAGAAGTGGCAAGAGACGACAAACCAAAGAAACAAGCACTTTCCATTAACAGTATTTTAACATTAGAAAACTTCAGTGGAGTGTTTTGAAGGAAAAAACAAAGGGATGATCAGTTTCTACCTCTCTCCTGCTTTGTCCCTGTAAAATAACAGCGTATTCAGAGATACCATCATACGCACATTTCATGGAACAGACTCCAAGTCTACTGTCCTTGGCTTCTGGGTGTGTCGGAACTCACAAGGGACAGGGCCTCCATGAACAATCTGTGGACCCCTGGGCGGGTGGGGCTTGTCTTCCTGGAGGAGTGGCTGTCTTCCTGTTCTAAGTCTCCAGTGCCGGCTCAGGAACGTGAGGGCTGTGTGTATGAATTTCATGTCTGTCTGTTCAATGGAAGCTTGTGTGTGTGTGTGTGTGTTTCTGAGGCTGATGTCAATGTCCATTTCTCTTCTCTGTGGAGGGTGAACTTTCAGAGACTTGGATAGTGTCTCATTGAGCACGGTGCCAGAGGGCGCTCAATTGATAAACCTCCATTCACAACACTACACTGGCCCTGTGTGGGGCGGGGGGTGCTGTGTGAATGCAGCAGCTGTCCCCAGCCGGCCAATGGCAACCTACTGACTGACGTCACACCAGAGCTGGCCAGGCTCAGCCTCCTCTCCCGTGTTCATGGGAGCCTCCTCCTCCGAGACCTCCCTCCCCCTCCTTCCTTCCCTCCACTCTTATCTTCGCACCCTTCCTCCATTTCTCTTCCCTTCCCCTTGCAAAAATCACATCAAAACAGATCCTCGTGAAGGGGAACGTCTGAGCGTCCGGGGCTGAGGCTTCCAGCGCAGTAGGGAGAATCGAGACTCGGTTCCTTGTAAGCCCAAGGTCAGTTTGTTTCCCCCGAAGACTCTCAGGAGCTCGAAGTCAGATGCTCAGACGAGTGAAGGCCGGCAAGTCCTGGCACACCTAAGACACACCGGGAAGTGGAAGATGCGGGGACATTCCTGAGAGTGTGCACAAGGCCTTGTCCTGTGGCTTGTGGTACTGGAAGAAGCAGAATAACAATGTGCATATGCACAGATACATCAAAGCTTAACCCGGGAAGGTTTTGAGTTCTGGCAGAACTCTCTTCCTAAGGGCTCTAAAATAGAAATGGGTGTCTGTGGAGTCGGGTGGCCGGAGGGGCACTGGGGAGACAGTAAAGGAAGGTGGAAAATCTGAGTTTATTTAAACATTTCTCCACTCTGTTGTGAGGAGGCACAAATTCCTGAGGAATTCTCCCCCTGTGACCTGACCTCTTTTCCTTTCTTCTCATTTTCCTATATATTTCCTCCTCTCAACTCTCAATTCTTTTACCCTCAGAGATGCATGTGGTGGGGGTGGAGGACTCTGCCTAGGCACTTTCTCACCTCAGTGGTAGCCCACGGTTTACCTCTCTCTGCCAGGTAACTAGGCTGTTGCTTGTGGTGCACCAACGGTCCGACACTTGGGTCCAGACCTAGAACACTGTAGATTCTAGTCTCGTAATCTCAGGCTCTAGAGTTTAAGATGTGGACTAGAATTGCCTCCACCTGTTTTCTATTTCTACAACAGAATATCTGAGACTGGGTACTTTAAAAAGAAAAAAGGTTTACTTTGGCTCCTACTTCTAGAGTCTGGGAAGTCTACGAGCATGTGTTTAACGTCTGGTGAGGGCTTCCTGCTGCCACATCTCCAGGCAGAAAGAGAAGAGGGAGCTGAACTCCCTCAATGGCTAATAAAGGTTTGAGAAAAAGGCATTAAATCATTCAAGAGGGCTCGGCCCCCTGGCCCAACCCCTCCCACTAGGCTCCACTCCCTCATATTGCTGCCTTGAGAAATTAGGCCTTCACATGAGTCTGGTTGGGACAAATTGTATTCAAATCATAGGAAGGATAGAAGGAAGGAAAAGAAAGACTTTGCAGTTGGAATTGTAGTCACTTGGACTATTAAAATCGTGACTGAGCCCAGTGCAATCAGATAGACCCGGTGTGATCCTCCTCCTCTCCCTCCTCCTCCTCCTCCTCCTCCTCCTCTTCCTCCTCCTTTTCTTCTTCTGCCTCCTTCCCCCACCACAAGGTTCCAAGTAAACTTTCTAAATAGAAAAATTATCTGACATGGGAAAATGGGGCCAAATTCATACAAATGAGAACTCACAAGGGGATTAACGCTGGTTTCTTATGCATGGAGTCAGACGGGGCCTGGTGACATCAGAGGGAAATCTTGAGCTGCAGCGGCGTTTCAGGGGAGGAGGGAAGAGCAGGTGTTCCTTCCCCCTCTTTCAACAATAACAGGTGACATGTCAGGAACTGTCTGAGGCAAACTTGAGATTGGAGACGGAGAGGGAGTGATAAACGGAATTTCTTGTATTTTTAACACGGGGGTCATTTCAGGGGACCCACGGTGGGTGTCCGGAACGGCAGGTCATACATTTCCTTTTCAGTTTCACGGTGCTGGTCCTTATTCTAGGACACTTTCTTCTTTTCTTCCTAAAGTTGACTTCTATTCATCCTTTGGGCTTCAGTTAAATGTCACCACCTCAGAAAAGCCTCCTTCCCTAGCGGGTCATTCTGAAGAATTGATATTTCGTCCTGTCACTGTCCTTAGAGCTCTGATCTCTGTTCAAATTACATGTTTATTTGCATTTGCTTGTTATTTGCTTCCACAATGTAAGCTCCGCCACGCATGAGATCGTTTCTGTTTAGTTTATAAAAATAGACTCGGCTTTTAGTCTGGTGCCTGACGCTGGTGTCTGAGACGGGGCAAATCTGTAAATAAGCAGATTAGTTCCCAGAGTGGGATAGGAAGCCGCTCAACATGCTGGAAATCCGGAAATCCTCCTGGGTAGTGCTCCTCCTTCCTCTCACCCTGGGTCTCCTTCGTTTGCAAAGTTGCACTTCCATGAAGTGAGGTCACCTTGGAATTTCTGTACCCGAGAAGGTAGCGATCACATTCATGGGACACCAGGACTCCCTGTCCCTGGTTCCTGTCTGGTGATTACACCAGGAGGCAGGGCAGAGCCGAGCATCGGGGCCTTGCCCTGGGACCTAGTCGCCCGGCTCCAGCGGCTGCTGCTCCTGCTAACACCTGTCTCCTGGACCAGAGGGTGGGTCTAGGGCCCCGGGCTCCTTTCCCGGCCCTGCCAGCTGCTCTGTCTCATGGCAAACCACCTCCCCAGGGACGCTCAGTGACCTCCAGCCTGTCCAGTCCAGGGGGTGGTCTTGAGTGCCCCATGCTCAGCATGCAGTCTGTGGAGGGGAGAGGAGAGCGAGCCCGGCTTGGCCGACCTTAAGAGGCTCTTATTCTTCAGCTCCTGTGCCGAGGGCTGGGTCACCTCACACACGTTGAGGTAGGTCCTGTTGCTCTGCTCTGAAGAGGAAATGTGGAGGCTCAAACAAACTAAGTCATTTCTACCATCTCACAGCTAAAAAGAGGAAGAGTTCTTTTTTTAAGGATTAAGTAAAATTACATCCTAAAGACTAACAGGTGGAATGGGTGCTTAATAGGGGTGACCCACAGTCAGCATTCCCTCTCCCCACCAAGTGGACCCGTAACCTTGGTCTAGCTGCTGTTCCTACGTTTACTTGGAAAAAGTGTCCTGCTCCTTGAGTATGTGGCAGGCACTGGTCTGGGGGCTGGAATACAGGGAGGAAAATAGAAAAAGAAAAAGCTTTTGTGGAGTTATATCCTAGAAGAGGAGCCAAACCGTAAATAAAGAGGTCTATAATACCTAACAGAGAAGAGCACTGAAGAAAACATAAGCAGGACCCGAGAGTGATGGGACATCTGAGATGCAGTCCCGGAAGATTCCCTGGGGAGGGAGCCCTGCAGAGGGAGTGCGCGAGCAGAGACATGGCAGTCCCTGAGGGAGGAGCTGGTGCAGGTGTTTGGGAGGAGTCTGGGCAGAGGAAATAGCAAGTGCTAAGGCCCTGAGGCGGGAATTCCATGGCAGGGTCAGGCAGTGGGGAAGAGGCCAGTGTGACCGAGATGAATGAGGTGGGTTGAGCCTGGGTCCCACAGAGCCTGGCCGGCCTCCTAGAGAGCCCTCTTCCATACACCAAGCCCAACAGGAGGTTTGAGCAGGAGAGGACAGGGTCTGACCTGTGTTTGAAAGAAGAGCCAGGAGCTGCCTGGTGGTGTCAAAGGGCACAGAGGGAAGGCAGGAGAGGGCAGAGGCAGGTGCACCGTGTGCAATGGTTCCCCTTGGGTGGTCTTGGTTGAGAGCCGATGGTGTCCATTACAGCTGTGACTCAGGGACTGAGGAGGTGATCAGGTACAGGAGGTATTTGGAAAAGAGGATCCGCTTCATTTTTTATTTTGTATTTTATGTACAACTCTATATGTAAATTAGTTTGATCATCCATGATCATGCAAAATGGAAAATGTGAAAAAAAATTTAAAAATCTGTAGAATTCATTTCCTGGACACTGTATTTCCTGCTCACTGAATTGTGAGCCAGCCAGACTGATACACACTGATAATTTAACCAATAATTATTCAGGGAGTATCCTGTGTCATTAGACAGCGACTTAAGCTTTAAACATAATTTATCACTTTGTTTAATGGTCAGGAACCAGCAAGTTAGCTACTGTTAATATCACCATTTTGCAGAAGAGGAATAGAATCATATCCCCTACCTAAGGTTGCTCTGTGGAGAAGTAGCAGAGAAAGGGCTCTGCCGGTCTTTCCGGCACCCTGTCGGAGTCAGCCTCAGGGTTAAGTTGCTGTGAGGTCAGCCCCACTGGGTCCTTCACATAAGCCCAGCAGTAGTTTAAAGACAGACTTCTTTCCATTAGCGCCTTTGTTCCTAGGAAACTTGAGCCACACTGGTCCTGAGGAGGTGATTTTTGTTCTTGAACTTTTAATGTGTGTATGCATTAAAAATAATTGTGGGAGTCAAGCCAGTACTTAACTTTTTTTTTTTTTTTTTTGGTGGGGGGTGGTACCAGAGGTTGAACTCAACCACTAAGCCACATCCCCAGCCCTGTTTTGTATTTATTTGAGACAGGGTCTCACTGAGCTGCTTAGCGCCTTGCTGTTGCTGAGGCTGGCTTTGAATTCGCCATCCTGCCTCAGCCTCCCGAGAAGCTGGGATTACAGTTGTATACCACTGCGCCTGGCAGTACTTTACTTTTTATTGGTCTAATTGAACATATTTGTAAATGCATATAACAGAATGTGATCACTCTCAGTCCCTGTACCTTCCTTTTCCCTTCCCTTCTCCCTCCCTGACCCATTTGCTCTATTCTACTGATCTCCCTTCTATTATCATTAATATTTGAACTAGTACAGTATAATATATGTAAGTGGGACTTGTTGTGGAGTATTGGCACATGGACATAGAATAACTTGGTAGATTCAGGAGCAATGGAATAGAATGGGAGACACAGAGACAAATCGATATGTAGGTATAGTCCTATGATCCTTGATAAAGGTGCCAAAAACATACCCTGCAGAAAAGGGAGCCTTTCAACAAATGGTGCTGGGAAAACTAGATATCCGTAAGCAGAAGGATGAAACCAGGTTCCTTTCTCTCACCCTGCACAGAAGTGAACTCAGAGAGGATCGAAGACCTGGGAATCGGGCCAGAAACCCTGCAGCTGCTAGGAGGAAACACAGGGTCAACTCTCCGACACGTAGACAGGCACCAACTTCCTTGATAAGATTCTTAGAGATTAATCAATTAGTGGGGCAGCATCAGGTTAAAAAGCTGCACAGCAAGGAAATGACTAAGTGTGAAGAGAGAGCCATGGAACGGGAGAAAGTCTGCAAGCGACTCTTCTGTCAGGGGTTGATATCCAGAACATAGAGACAACCCAACAACAACACAAATTCTGATAATGGGCAAATGATATAAAGAGAGATTTCTTAAAAGAAGAAATAAAAATGACCAACAACATAGAAAACAAATGTTTAATATTCTTAGCGATCAGATCAGCGATCTTCTCTCCTACCAGTTAGAAGGTTAGTCATCAAGAATACAAATAATAATTGCGGGCGAGGATGTGGGGCAAAAGGTACTCTTATACATTGACGGGGCTGCAAATAAGGCCAGGATTTAACTTTCAAAATCGAACACACACGCAGACCTCTTCCTGCCAGCATCCGAGCCTGCTGTGTGGAATGCCAGGTGCCTCCCCTTCCAGCCCCCCGTCAGGAAAGTTCCAAGAGCGCGCTGGGGCTGCAGCCACCCCAGGTCCTCTGTGTTTATCAAAAGGCTCTGACTTGGAGGAGGCCTCTTGGTGTGGAATAGAAAGACTTCTGAAAAGGTGAGGCCAAAGGGAAAAAAGGAAGGGGTCTGATTCAGAGCTGGCAGAAACCCGACAGACTTACAACAGAGGAGGACAGGCGGTAAACTGGGGTTACCAGGTCTGCATGTCGCGTGTGTAGTTTTAGGTTTGAAGTCTTGTGTATGTAAATAGACACAAAGAAATGCACGTTCCGATTGACTGGGAAGGCCATCTATACTCCATTCAATCATAATATTTGGGGTTTTCTAAGCAATCCTGTACATTTTGTTCATTTGTTCATTGATTCATTCATTCATTCCTCAGTCACTCCGCTGGGCACTGGGTGGTCAGGATCCCACAGAACAGCCCTCTCATTGGTCGATTATAAAGTAATAGTAAAAGTCAGTGGAGAGTTTTATGGAACCCAAAGAGCGACTCTGTTATGAGTTGTGTTCTCCCCAAAAGTCACGTTGAAATCCTCACCTTTAGTCCCTCAGAATGCGATCTTGTTTGGAAACAGGGTCTTTAGAGAGGGAATCGAGTAAAAGGATATCATCGGGATGGGCTCTAATCCAGTGTAACCAAGGTCCTTATAAAAGGGGAACTTTGGGACACACACAGAGAAGACCGTGAGGAGACGAAGGCAGGGCTGGGAAAATGCTTCTAAGGCCGTGGAATTCCAGGGGTCGCCACAGCCAGCAGAGCTCGGCCTGGGCATGGAACAGAGTCCCCGACAGCCCCCAGGGGGAGCCCACCCTGCAGACAGCGTCATCTTGGACGTCCGGCCTCCAGAACTGAGTGAGAGTCTCTGGGGTTCAGGCCACCGGTCGTCTTCCTCCTCCATGGCAGCTCTACTGCAAGGTCGTCTCACTCTGGGGAGGAGCATTGAGGCAGGCGTCCTGGAGGAGATGACAGAGAGACTCTCCAAAGGTTAGCAAGTTGGTTTGGGAGTGGCACTGCCATGACAATATGCAAGCCACCATAAGCCATTCAGAGAGGCTGAGGCAAGGGGAAGTTTTGGAAGGTAAATGAGGAGGGTATGAGAGTCGTTTTGGTATGAGGATCCTTGGCCACAGTGGTCCTTAACCAGGGTCCTCAAGGACCAATAACAAGGGTGGCACCAGTGCAAGGTGAACAGTTACTGGAGACACCCTCGCACGAGTGACTTTTTTTGGTGGGGGGGAACCAGGGATTGGACTCAGGGGCACTCGATCACCTATTTGGATTTTCTTTAGAGACAGGGTCTCACTGAGTTGCTTAGCACCTTGCTTTTTCTGAGGATGGCTTTGAACTTGCCATCCTCCTGCCTCAGCCTCCTTAGCCGCTGAGATTACAGGCGCGTTTCACTGCTGTACAGCACCCCAGTTCAGAAGTGACTTCTGAGTGAGGTTGTAGCAGCCCTTGGGCAGGGTTGTGGTCCTGGCAGGGTCTTTGGTGCTATTTGTTGGGATCAAGCATGAGTATGAGATCCCCTCCTTTACAAACTTCCTGACTTTATCTGCTTTCAGGGTTTGACACAGATCACTCTGTTTTGACTCTGTCAACGTCCACCGGACAGAACTCAGTTTTAAGGACCAATGGCAAGCTTCCAGGTGAAAGGGGCAGGCTGTCAAACAGCTCTCAGGCCACAGAGGGGGCAGCACAGGCAGCAAAATATGGAGATGAAACGTGACTTATGAAGGAGGCATTCGGGAGGCTGCTGAGAAGAGGCAGCCGGAAGAAGGAAGAGACAGACGTCCCAGGACAGGCCACGTGTGGGGCGCGGGGTGTACAGCGCCCCAGGGAGAGCAGCAAGCCGAGCTTCCTGCCTGGGTGGAGTGCAAACCCTGGAGTCCTGGGCGGTAAGCCCTGGTGGAGCAAGGGACCTTGGCCGCTCCCCTGCTCCCAGTCACAGATGGGCCCTGGTGAGGGGAGCAGTGACTTCACTTCACAAAACGGGCTCCTTGGTGGGGACAGAGGCTTGCTCAGCGGTGGAAGAAGTACCTTGTTCCTGGACTGACTGCTCGCGCTCTGTTCTTGGGTTCTGGAGGTAGAGCTCTGCAGATTTCTCTCTTTCCAGAGAAGGTGACTTCCTCACGTGCTTCATTATCCCGCGCTCCCGGAAGATGGGGAATATTCAACATCATCCACGTTCACGCTCACATCCTGATTCTCCAACATTCCTGTGCATTCAGATTTCTTCACACTAGGAATACGGTAACGAGAGCCTTTCCCGCAGCCACTTCGCTTTATAAAACCTGGCGTAAAAGGCAGGGATTTCTGTAAAGGCTGCCTGGTGCACCACATGCTCTCCTCCTCCCAAGATCCAGCGTGCTTTTGTATAAAAATTTCTCCCTCTTGGTGGACATTTCAAAGGACTCTTGTGGAGAGAGATGCTGCTCTGGGAGCAGAAACACAGAAACACACACACAGATGTTAATTAAGAAGATTTGAGTTTTAATGTCAATCCACTTTTATATAATCTCTAAACATTTTATTTCTTTTGGACAGAAGTCACATCATTTATTCTAGAAGGATCTTTAAATTGGAGAATATTAATAAACTGATTTTTCTCTGTTAGGCATATTTAAAATTATCTGTAAAGTAAAATACTATAGCTGGGTGATACTAAGGTATAATGGTCCTTGCCTTCATATAATTGAAGCATTCATTAAATATCCTAGTTGAATGTCATGTATTTCTTCCTAGAATGGAAGAATTGACTGAAAATCTAGGAAATCTCCTCAATTTTTTTTAAGTTACGTTATTATGTGCAGATGATGGATGCATCTATATTTAAAGTTCAATCCTCCACATTCAGAAGAATGTAATGGTCCATAGCAACACAGAGTTGAAAATGTTTACAGCTTTCCTTTGTATCTGAGGAAAGGTCACAGCAGAGTTGCACGACAAGCCTGCCCCCTGTTCCAGCGGCCCAGCTGGTGGCCATTTATACTCATCAGATATTCACTGGGGGGAGCTCAGGTGCTCAGTGGAGTTGGTACTGTTGTTTGAATGTGTCGCCTCCAAAATTCACTTTAGGACTCAGTCCCTGCTGGCTTGGTAGATATTGAGTCATGATGGCTCCACCCTCAAGCATGGGATTAACAACCTTAGAAAAGGACTGGAGAAAACCTACGATCATCCCCTTTTGCCCCTCCACCCTTTGCCACAGGAAGATACCACCATAAGAAGTTGCCTGTGATGCAGCAGGTCCTCATCAGACACCAACCTGTCGGTAACTTCATCTTGGATGTCCCAGCCTCCAAAATCGAGGAAAATGAATTTCTATTCTTCATACATTTCCCAGTCTTGGGTATTTTGTTATAGCAACACAATTGAACTAAGATGATTGGTCACTATTTGTGAAGAAACAAAGATTAATGGGGGAGATATATGTATAAACATAGAAAATGCTATAACAGGGCGAGGAGTGGGGAGCTGGGGCAGCTCAGAGGATGGGCCTGAGAAATGCTTCTTGAAAGTTATATTTAACCTGGGCTCTGAAGGGTGGGTTAGAACTCACTAAGAGAAGAAGGAAAGGAGCCACATTTCAGCAGAGGGAAAACCCTGGTGAAGGGAGGTGGGAAGTGTGAAGGTGGGCGGCACATGCTGGGGAGGCCAGGAGCTCAGCAGGACCAGAGGATGACGCATCTGGTGGGGTTTGGATGGGGGGAGGCAGAGGATGCATGAACATCTTGTTTGATCAGCAGAGACATCTGATGAGACCTGCTATCTTGGATGCTGGCTTGGCAGCACAGGAGTGTAAAGACTAGGCTGAAGGGCAACAGGAAGACTGAACAGTGACTGGGCAAGGTCCAGGGGGTCCTGAACTGGGGCGTGTTGATGGGGTGGAGGGAGAGGAATGTGCTGAGGAGAAATGGGGCCAGCAACCCACAGATGGGGGTTTCCAGCCCCACGTGAGGGAGAGGAGTTGAGGATGAGAATTGTCCACTGAAGTGTGTCCCCACATTCACATGGGGGAAGCCCTGGCCCCCGATGGGACTGTGTTTGAAAATAGGCGGTATTTTAGGTAAGAAGAGGTCTAAACGTGGGACCTGGGTTTGACAGTATTAGTGAACTTACAAGGAAAAAATACCCCCCTGCACCCCTGCACCCCTGCCCCTTGGATATATCAAGGAGGTGATCATCTGCAAGCCTGGAAGGGAGCCCTCGCCAGACACCAAATCAACCAAAAACCTTGGTCTTGGACTTCCAGTCTCCAGAACCGCGAGAAAGATTTTTGTTGCTTGGTCTACCCAGTCTGCGGTATTTTGTCACGGCCCCCTGTGCTGATGTAGACTTTGGTACCGAGAGATGAAGTGCCGCTACAGCAAAGACTAAAAATAAGAAAGCGACTCCATCAGTCAGGCTTTCGGCCCTTCACCTACTTGAGCCTCTACAGCCATGGCACTAGGGGAGTGGGCAGGAGCCTGAGTTGTCTGTTAGAAAACGCCTAGATTTCCAGGAATAGAATGTTGGCAGAGATTTGGATGTTAAAGGGCATTCTGGTGAGGCCTCAGATGGAAATGAGGAACAGATGATTAGAAACTGGAGAAAAATGATTCTCACTATTAAAAAAATAAAAAAGAAAAACTTGGCTGCACTGTGTGCTGGTGTTTGATGGAAGGTGAACTTGTGAGTGGTGACTAGCTCTGTCGCTGGGTAGGGTCCTAAGGAAAGTGTTGGAGAGAGGCTTCTTCCTCCTTCGGCGAAATGCATGAGGAGAGAAACGACTTGTCCAGGAAAAGGAATGCGTTTACAGATTTGGACATTTCTCAGCCTATCCACAGTGGCTGGACAGCCACTCCATCAAGAGGCCACCACGGTGCCAGGCACCATCTCAACAGAGACAGGAAGAGAGATGGTATTACATCAGCAGGGTCAGTGTGGTCTGACCCAAGAAGGACAGAGAAAGGGGGCAGAACCAAGGCAGCTGTCAGACATCTTGGACTCTACGGGATGTGTCCTCAACACGTGCTATTCCAGAAAAGGGAAGAATGTTCCCACAGGTGATCAGAACATCGTGCTGTCGTTCCCCACCACAGCCCTCGGGGAAGGCCGTTTCCTCCTTGCAGAGAGCCAAATGCATGGGGCACCCTCCAAAGCTATGAGGGTGATGCCTTTGCCCTAGTGGACCAGGAAGATGGGACCTTGAGCCAAAAGAGGATTGCTCCTGAGTCCTAAGGTCGCCTGGAATTTGCCTTGCTGGGTTGTCTGGCTTAGGTGTGTCTGGGACTCTTGGTCCTATTCTTCTTTCCCATTTGTTCCTTTTGGAAATGAGAACGTCAATCACAGTCCTGCCCCACTATTGTATTTTCAAAGTGCATAACTTGTCTGGTTTCACAGAGTCACAGCCGGAGAGAAATTTTGCCTTAGCACCGATTGTCCTGGAGTCTCAGCCATGAGACTCATGGGAGAAGACTGTGCCCTGCAGGCTTTCAAATTGAAGCTGGGATGAATTAAGACTCGTGGGGCTGTTGGGAGGGCATGGTGTCTTCTTCATGTGAGAAGGACGTGGATTTGGAGGGTCAGTGGGCAGAACGCCAGGCACAGAATTGTTCCCAAATTCAGGTGAACCCCATTGTGTCCTTTAGAGGTAAGGAAGGTGTAATGGGGTCATACAGGTGGGTCTCCAGACTGGTAGGATTAGTGTGCATCCTTCTAAGGAAAGGTACTGGAGGTCTTGCACTCTGTCTTTGCCATGAGAGGTCACGGTGAGAGGGTGGCCAACCGCAAGCCAGAAAGGGAGCTCTCACCAGAAACAGAACTGGCCAGCACCTTGATCTTGGGCTTGTTAGCCTCCAGAACAGCGAGAAAACAAATTTCTGGTGCGTGGCAGTATTTTATGAAGCAGCCTGAGATGACCAAGACAGAGCCACGTGAAGACAGATCGCCGGGGAGATGATCTTTGTTGTAGCTGTTTTGTTCTTTTTATTTATTTGCAGTTTGTCTGTGCACATGTCACATGTGAGATGCTAACAGCAGACAGGAAGAGGGGTTCAGCAGGTGGCTGGGGTGTTGAAGAGGGACAAAGAGGACCAGCCAGGGCAGGGCAGGGTCTGGGGAGTTATCAGCCCAGATGAGGCAGCACCCAGTGGGGTCGGAGGTAGATCAGGGAAAGAATCTGGAACAAATTCCAAGAGGCAGCGGGGGATAAGGGGGGGGGGTGAAGCCTGTGGCTCTCCTGGCTCTGGGAGGAGGTTCAGGCCATTTGTCAATAGTGCCATCGCTGTAGAGGCTCAAGTAGGCTGAAGAGCCAATGGAAAGCCCTGAGCTGTGGGTGGGGGGTGGCCTTTGGGGTCGTGCCAGTGAAGAGCTGGGGGTGAAGTCGGAGCAGTGAAGAAAGGCCCGGGAGCCAGACAGTGGGTTCCGTCCTACCTCCGGCTGCCGGGACAGAGCCACGGACTGCCTGGCTTAGAAACAGCGCACATCCATTTCTTCCAGTTCTGGAGGCTGGAAGTCTGGACCGGGGTGTCAGCAAGGCTGGGTTCTAGAGAGGTCCCTCTTCTGGTCTCAGACCAATGACTCTGTTCCGTCCTCACGTGGTGGAAAGAGGTCTAGATGGCTCCTGGGGTCTCTTCTAAGGGCACTCATTCCCTGCAAGTGGGCTCCACCCTTCTGACCTGGTCCTTTCTCCGAGGCCCCACGTCCGGATGCCTTCACGCTGGGATTAGGGTCCACACAGGAATTTTAAGAAAGTACAACTATTTCCACGGCAAGTGTAGACTGATTTCTAGATCTTTGCTAGTGAAAGACGGAGATGTGGAGGCAGCTCAGGGAGGTAAACTCCAAGTACAGGCTTTTTTTTTTAATGTTTCCCAAACTCCATATTAAATCCCTGCTTTTGCACAAGGAATGATAGACAGCTAAAGAAACAACATCCACCTCCTTTTGTTTTAGACCTTCACGCCTGTTTGTTTCCCCGTCACCCAAAGACTCTCCTCCTTGTTGGTGTGCATCTCCTCTCCTCCTCACAAGCCTTGTGTTTGATAAGTGCCTGGATTCCCAGGGTGCATGTGTTTGTGACTCTGTGTGTCTGAGTGTGAGGGTGTATGGGTGTGTGAATGTGTGTGCAAGTGTTTAAGAATGACTATGGGTGTGTAAATGACTGATGATGAGCGTGAATTTGCATACGAGTTGTATTTGAGTGACTGTGTGTGCATAAATATGTCTCTGTTGTGACTATGGTCATGCATGGGTGACATATATAATGAGTGTTTTGAGAATATGCATGAGCAAGTGTGTGTGTGTGTGTGTGTGTGTCTGTATGTGTATGAGTGTGTGAGTCTCTCTGTGAGTTAATATGTATACTGTGTGTGTGTGTTTGAGTCTGTGTGTGTGTGTGTGTGTGTGATGTGAATATGCACTATGATTCCAGGAACCTATATTCTGTGAAGATCAGATGCAATAAATGATAAATTTATATTTTACTGTAATTAAGAAAACAAAAGATCAAACCAGCCTACCCACAAAAACAATTACTGTGGCCACCACTTCCAACTTCAGATGCAGTCGGCAGGAAAATGCTGAAGGAAACTTTGTGCTTTCTCGTCTTACCCTAGGCACACATGTGTGGATCCTTCAGTCACGGAAATGGGTGGTCCAAAGGGATGTGATACGCGCCTGTTTTAAATTGCTTCATAGTTGAAGCTAAAAAGAAATATGTACTAGAACTTTTTTCTTGAAACAGCAAAATAATGTGTTAATTTAGGAAAAAAGTGATTCATACATGACTTGTATAATATTTGGCTTTTTAAATGCCATACGTAGCATTTATCAGGTTTTTAGCCTTACTGGGAAATGGTCGTATCCAGCGAGGATAAAAGACTTCCAGCTGGGATAACTATCCTATAATTAGTGATGCATTTTTAAAAAGGAAAACCAGAAATTATTGGAGACAGTTGATGTAAAAATCTCCACATTTCTAAAGTATGTGTGTTGCTAACATGACAGGCTGAGCCCTATGTTGTAGTGTTACACACACACACCCACCCACCCACCACCACCACCCCAGCTCCCCTTGCTAGGTTTTTTGAGGAAGTTGGTTTTCTTTCTATTGATTTCAGTAGAATTCATGGGAAGTCGGATCTTGGTCTTGTGAATTTCTGTTCGTAGTTCATGAGGGATTTTATTACAGGGGTGTGATGTGATGGGAAAAACGGCAAGGATTCTCTAGGGAAAGTCTAATATGTGTTGTTTGTCATCTCTTCCTTCACCAGGGCAATGCAGCTGCTCTTTCCTCAGTGCTTCTAGAACATTCTGCTCATGTTCCTACTGTCACATTTCCCTTGTTGTGCTAGGAGTTTGCTCTCCCCACTGGACAAGGGCAGGGCTGGGGATGGAGCTGAGTGATGGAGTACTTGCCCAGCGAGTGCAAGTGCAAGGGCTTGGGTTGGGCCTAGCAACACATACACACTCACTCACACACACACACACTCACAAACAGACACACACACACACACTCACACAGACATGGTTAACACATTGGACAGTAGTTCTCATCACAATTACTCAGGAGATTTAAAAAAACCTGTCAAGTGGGCCCCTGTGTGGATTTAGATCCTTTGGGAATCATACACCCAAACGGGACTGGACAGGCAAGAATCTTCCTGGGGACATGCCTTCGAAAGATGAAGGGGAAGAATGGGGCAGGCATGGAGAGCCATCAGACCACGGCAGACCACTGGCCTCTGGGAATGGAAGGAGAGGGGAGGAGAAGGAGACCTGGGTGGGGTGATCCTCAGATAGCAGTGCTGTTCTGAGAACGTTCTGGTCATGCAGACGAGAGGCCCCCAAGCAAAAGTCTGCACCAGCCCTCCTTGGTGCTCAGCCAATGCCCCAGCAGAGTGCATGTGAGAGCCGTTGAGTGACCAGCTGTCACAGAGAGCCTGGGACTGAGGGGGTTACCAGGATCCGAGACGTTCACTACGGAGCCTGAGAACCCTGGTGTGGCCCCAGCACAAATGCAAGGTGGGACCCAAAGGGGTGGCTCTGGGGGCTTCTTCCCTGGTCATTTCTTTTGAGGGAAAGCTGAATGGCACTGCCTAGCTGTCCCTGCTCCTGTGGGTCCTCCTCACGGCTCTCCAGCTCTCCTCCGTCATCTGGTGTCTGACAGCTCAATTCTGTTCTGGACTCTCTCTCCAGAGTTAGTGTCAGATCCCACAGGTCACCAGACCCAGTCCCACGAGGCCACTCCCACTTCAGATGCCAGCTGGGGCCTTCATATTTATTTCAGTGCATGGAAAGAGGGGAGGGAAAGAGGCAGGTACCATTTTGAGGAGGTCTGCACAGGGGAGGCAGATGCAGGAGAGGCCTGTGAAAGGCCCTGGAGGCCAGGGCCAGTGGGCTCAGCCAGCCAGTAGCCTCAGTACAAATGGTTCTAAATGACAAAGAGACAGGTGCCAGGAACTTGGGTCTTTATTTCACATCCTAGATCCTTGTTGCAGGGGTCAGATTGACCCAGGCTTCCTAATTGTACAATTATGAGAATGAGAACCACTTGGGACCCTTGGCACATCCACCCTCCTCAGTTGCTTCTGAACCTCAGGCTCCAGGAAATTCCAAAGCTAAATAAAAAGGGAAATTAAGAAAAACTTCACAAGGAGCCGTTTCCGTTCTACACAGACTGATTTTTTTTTTTTTTTAAATCTCTTCTTTATCTTTGTATGAGTTACGTAGGGCTGCTATAACAAAATGCCCCACCCTCAGTGGCTTAAAGAAGAGAAATTTATGGATTCACAGTTCTGAAGGCTAGAAGTCCAAGATCAAGGGGCCAACAGGGTTAGGTCCTTCTGAGGACTATGAGGGAAGCATCCCTCCCAGGCCCCTCTCCTCAGCTGCTAGATGACTAGCTTTTCCCCAGGTCTATGTCATCTTTCTTTTGTGCATGTCTGTCTATCTATTCAGATTTCTCCTTTTATAAGGACAGTAGTCCTATTGGATCAGACCCACCCTCATGATCTCACCTATCTTAGTGAACTGCATCTCAAATGACCCTATTTCCAAATCAGGTCACATTTTGAGGGGTTAGGACTTCATCACATGAATTTGGGGTAGGGGGACACAAGTTAACTCATAACAACCTCTTTAAAATGATTACGGTTTCATTTTTCTTTTTGGTGCAAATCAGAAGAACACAGCAGCCTGATAATAACAAGATAACTCAAATTGCAGCCCTGATGGATTGGGTTACTAGACATTGATCTTTTTGCTTGGTCCATGGAATCAATGTCATCTTGGCTTATTTGTGGGTTTGTGGGGGTTTTCACAGCACTCTTCTGTTCTCAGAAGCCCCAAACAGCTCAGTGAATAAATGCCACAAAGATGAGATATGCTGCGTACCAACGTAATGCAGAACACATGGAATCTAGCTAAATTCTATGGTTGATGGCAAAGAGCTTCTGTCTGGGGCACACCAGTGCCTTGCACAGGGAAACTGATTTGAAAAAGAAAAAAAAAAAGTAAAAGAGATATTAAACTGTCTCTGTCCGGGTCTCATTAATGGGATTTTCTCCTGGGGGAACTGCACTTTAGAGGACCACTGAAGTTTCTTTCCTTTGTGAAATGGATTTTTGCTTTGAACTTGAAGTATAGCTTAAAAGTGAGTTTTTCTGGGCCAGCACATGAATCAGACCCGGGTGTTGGTGTCGGGGGTCTCGCGCGTTCTTTGTGATGTGCCAGGTTCTTCTCAGGGCTGCTACTCAAGCTCACGGCTTTATGGCCGTGGCTGACCTTGTTCACAGGTCCTTTGACTTGAAACAGTTTAAAAAGATCCTTTCCATAATGATCAATGCAGAACTAGGTTTCTGCCAGGATACAAGAAGACGGAGAACGCCAATTTTGTGCCTTCTCTCTAGAAAGAGTGATAGATGGCAGGAATTTCATTTTGTCCAGTTATTCCCAAGACAGAACAAATATTTGTGATCCAATCAAAGGGAATCCAAGAATAGCAAAGAGCCTGATCACAATTTCTGGGAAGCACAGGGAGAATGTGACACAGTGACCCTAAAACGCGATATTCTGTTTAGCCACATTCTTAACAAAGAGCCTTTGGCCATGTCATCATCACGGCTGCCTATAAACCATTTTGCAGCATATAAAACTTGAAAGAACGAATAAGGCTTGTAGTCGGAGAAAATGCCCGTTTATTGAGGAACAGCTCTGCTTATTTATAGAGCTGGGGGTGGTTTTACAGTTATGACAGTTTAACAGTTTAATAGTTTGACAGTTGGCATGGGGTACTTTCTGATTGGTGGGCAAGGATCATGTGAGCCAGCAGGGCTAGTCTGATTGGTGGGTAAGGATCATGTGAGCCAGCAGGGCTAGTCTGATTGGTGGGTAAGGATCATGTGAGCCAGGAAGGCTCACCATTGGATGGATCTTCTGGGGGATGGGGAAGTTAGTCTTTGGAGCCTGGGCGAGTCCCAACAAAACTCTTTCCATATGGGGTCCCAGTTCCCCTCTCAGCATCCCTATAGGTGGGTAGAAGAGAATTTGTCCTTATGGTCCTCAAGGAAATAGAATCTCAGAGTAAAAGGGAATTATCTAATATTATGTGGGTAGGCATGGGTAGAGATGGGCCTGGTATTCTAACCCAAATGCCAGAAATCTTATTTTTAATTTTTAAAAATTGTGAAATGTACGATTCAAGTAGAAGAATGTATCAAATATGCCCATGCAGTTTAAAGAATGATATAAAATGTACACTGTGTACCTCCCTCTTGGGTGAAGAGGAACATTTCTGGTCCCAGGGAGGTGGAATCCTGCTTCTCTGTAAATACCTGGCTCTCCTTCCCCTGGAGGTAATGGAAGCCCTGATTTTTATGCTGATCATTCTCTTGCTTTCCTTTATAGTGTTATTATCAGAGTGTGTATTCCTAGTGACATATTATTTATTTTGAAAGACAGAGGGACAAGCACGCCTCTAGCTGTGTAAGGAGAGGCCAACATTGTCTCTGCTGGAGGCTCCTGGTTGAATGAGCTGATCTCAGGGTCCTGGTGGGGTGAGCCCTCTCGAGTGCTTACAAGAGCCCTCAGGGAAAATCAAGGAAAGGCTCCGAGTCTTGGGCAGGCAAATGCTTGGGACAGGCAGGGGCCCTGGCAGGGCTGTTCTGTGGATCTCTAAGCCATTGACCTCCCCATGTTTTCTGCTTCTGAGCTCATGGAGGATGGTCCTTACCAATCAAGAGGATGCCCAAATAGGGCTCCTCTGAGAGGTGAATGTGTGTCCCCACTGATCCAAGGCGGCAAATTTTTGCAGGGGGGATTCTGGGAGTTGAACCCAGGGGCACTTAACCCCTGAGCCACATCCCCATCCCCAACCCTTTTTTGTATTTTATTTAGAGACAGGGTCTCACTGAGTTGCTTAGGGCCTCGGTAAGTTGCTGAGACTGGCTTCGAACTCTCCAAACTTCTTTCTCAGCCTCTGAGCTGCTGGGATAACAGGCATGTGCCACTGTGCCTGGCCCAAGGCGGCAATTATTAAAAAGAGCAGAAACTTCATTGTCTACCATACAGTGAGAATCAGTGGTTAAAAGTGTGGATTCTGTGGTATCATATCATTTATAGTAAACTCTATGGAACTGGAGGACATTAAGTGAAATTAAATAAATCAGACACAGACAAATACAGCGCCTTCTCTCTCATAGGTGGAAGCTAGAATAACATCCATCTGAATGTAGACTAGTGGCTCCTACAGGCTGGGAAGGGTGGGTGAGGATGGAGGAGGTTGGGCATCAGGTGCAGAACCAGGTTAGACAGAAGTGATCCGTTCGGTGTGCGACGGCACGCCTGGGTCCCTGTGGTGCACAGTAGACTATTATCTTTTGTGGAGAACTTGAGGAGAGGAGATCGAACACTCCACACACAAAGTAACACCGAGACAGACAGGTCAACCACCTGATTTGATTAGTGCACACGTATCAAGCCATCACACTGAAGTCGGACAGAAGGGGCGGGACACCCGAGGAATTTTCAGGAAGTTTTGTTTTCCTGGGAATTCCTCTTACGTCCATGGATTCTTTCCTAATTTTACTGGAGCATATTTTTCAGGCGCTTCCAATCAAGAGTACATGGGAGGTAAAGATTTCGAGATCCTGAATTTATGAAAATGTATTTTACCCTCATATTTAATTGATGATTTGGCTCATAGAATCTTCTAAATTAGAAATGGTAGAAATTATTTGCCTTTAGGACCTTGAAGCCACCTCTCCGTTGTCTTCCTGCTTCCTGTGTCGTTGTAGAGATTTCCGAAGCCATTTGAGTCCCCATCTGTTGCATGTGATCTATTTTTTTTCCCCCTCTCTGTAGACTTTTGGAATCTTCTGTAACTTTCATCTTCTGAAATTTCTCAGTGATGTGTCTTTTGGTAGACTTATTTTTATCTATTTTTCTGGGTACTTGGTGACGAGCCTGCAATCTGAAAATTCATACCTTGTTGTGGTTTGGATGTGAGGTGTTCCCCCTCATGTGTGAGACAGAAGGTTTAGAGGAGAAACGATTGGGTTGTGAGAGCCTTAACCCAGTCAGTGAATTGATCCCTGATGGGACTAACTGAATGGGAGCTGGAGGCAGGTGGGGAGTGGCTGGAGAAGGTGGGGCATGAGGGTGTGGCTTTGGGGTACATATTTGTATTGGCAAGTGGAGTCTCTCTGTTTGCTGATCATCATATGAGCTTCCCTCTGCCACACTCTTCCACCATGATGTGCAGCCTTATCTTGAGCCCCAAGGAATAGAGCCGGCTGTCCATGGACTGGGATCTCTAAAATAATTTTCCTCCCCTAAAATTGTTCTGGTGAGATCTTTTAGTCACAGCAGCAAAAAAGCTGACTACAACAATACCCCTCAGTTCTGGTCTTTTTCTTGCAATATTTCATTGACGATTTCTTCTTCATCCATCTTCTTCTCTGAAATTTCCTTTAATTTAAGATCAATCTTCTGGGTTGGTCTGCTGATTTTCCTTCATATTTTTTCTACGCCATAGGAGATGTTTCCAGTCTTGTTTCCCTACATTCAACTGAGTTTTTAATCTGTGCCATCATGTTTTTAATTTCTAAGAGCCATTTTCATTTGTTTCCTGAACCTTCTTATTTTTAAAAAATAGCATCCTGTGCATTGTTTTTGGATGAAAACTTCTCTTGTCTCTCCAAAAAAAAAAAAAAAAAAAAAAAAGGAGATTAAAGCTGTTTTAAATTCCTTTTCTCTTTCTTTAAATAGTGTTTGGAGGTCTCCCAGCTAATAATTGTTGGAACCTAGATTCAAACTCAGGCAGTCTGAGTTCATAGCCTGCTCTTTGACCACTGTACTAAAATGCCTTCATTTAGATAAACATGGATTTGGGCCAATCTAAGAAGCTGGCTAAACACAAGCATCAATTTTTTTTTCTGAAACACCACCAAAATTAAATGGAGGGGTCTCTTTAAAAAACTTATGAGAGTGAAAAACATAGGTACTAACAGCAACAAGATTTAGGAAATTGGGCTTTTGTAAGAAACTAATGACTTAATTCATATAAAAGGCTTAATACTGTGTCTGGCACACAATAAATGATCAAATACATTCACTATTATTAAAATAACAACTCAAATAAACTTTTTTCCAAATTATTCTATATATATTGTATGTAATCTAAGAGCTTTCTGGTATTTAGCTAGGTTCTTGTTTTCAAATATCAGTGTTAAAGAAGACAGAAACTTTATCATGTTATAATGATATTATAATGTTTAACTAAATTAATTTCTATTCTGTAGAAAAAAATCTGATGTAAATGAGGAAAGGAACATATTATCAAGAATCTGGATATTATACAATTTAATGGTGTATGGTGTAGTAGAGGTTTAGATATTTTAGTTCAACTAGAAAATTCCCAAAGAAAACACTAAACTAATATGAAAACTGCATATAAATTATTATATGAAAGCAAAATATCTGTATTATAGTGAAATTAAATAATGACAACAAATACTTATTAATCATTGATAAAACAACAATAAAAACAAGGTACTGATTTTGGGAAGAACATAAAGATGAAGTCTGAGTCTATGCCTTCAAGATCCTCATGAGGGCTGATGGGGTTTACCAGTCAGCTACTAATCAAAGCAGAAGTAAGTAATGACTCTAACACAAAGATGAGAAAAATACAACTTCAAGAGTTCAGCAAAGGGAACGATTAAAGCCAACCGAGGACACTGGCAGACTTCATGGATGAGGGGGCATTTGAACTTGATTTTGAGATTGAGCCAGGGGTGTTTGTTTTGGTTGAAGATACTACTAGAGCAAGGCCCTGAAATGGAGAAATTAGTGGCCTATTCCAAGTCATGTCTGGCATCTGAGATATGGTCCATTTTTACCTCTTACTGTATCCAAGACGGAGTTGAACAGTTTGAATGTTAATTTTTTTTAAATGAATCTATTAATTGATATTATTTCATAGGCAGATAGTAATTTATTAAGGACAGGTAGGTTTCACACAATGTAGATTTTTTTGTTCCCAATAAACTAATCCCACAATGTTGGTACAAAGCAAGTTCTCAGTAAATGCCTATTGATTGATTCAGGAACTTGTTGCTGCTTAGATAAAACATTTTAATGTAAGAAATGTGGAGCACAACAGAAAAGCAGTAATCAGGAAGTATCTAGGATTCCCAGATAGTTTCAAAAATACTTTCCAGCTTGGCTGTGGAGATGTTTATCTCTTTAGTGTCTAAAACAAACCTCTAGAGTCTTCAAGAAGGAATTTATTTATTTATTTTGTGTTAAGCAATAATCTTTATATAACACATAGTGCTACATCAACAATGTACAATTTCTACAATTTGATATCAACGATTGGGTATTTCCTACAACCTTCTACTTAGGATGAGTAATAAAAGTATTTTGGAACCATTTGAAAGCATACTTCATTTTTAATACACCATTAGCTGTCGAACTCCTTGCCTAAATATTTTTAACATAATTTTTATTAGAGTTTTATAGTTACAGTGGTTGGATTCATCCTGACAAACTCATACATGCATGAAATTCAATTGCAGTTCATGATCCCCCCAGCCCTCTGCCTTTTCAAAAAGGAATTTATTTTTATTGGACATCAATTGTAAAAAATCAAGCCATTTAAAATGTGTTTTCCTTCTGCTGAAAGTGCTCACACTGAAGAGTCCAGAACTTGGAAGTTTGAGGAAGAACACTAAAAGAGCTAGATCACATCTTCAAACAGAGTTCACTGATTTCAGAGGTCTGTGCTGTGTGCAGGGTACACCTCTGGCACCATCTAAGCCATCTGCTTGACTGCCTAAGGAGATTCCTGCCCTCGGAACTGGATTCATTTTTTAATTAAATTATTTATTTATTCTAATTTGTTATACATGATGGCAGAATGCAATTCATTTCGTATCACACAAATTTTCAACTCATTGATTATACACAAAGCATTTTCACACCATTCGTGTCTTCATACAGGTACTTAGGATAATGATGTCTGAGTCATTCCACCATCATTCCTACCCCCTTACCCCCTCCCTTCACCTCCCTTTACTTTGCTCTATCTAAAGTTCCTCCATTTTTTTCATGCCCTCTTCCCTGTATAGCCATTATGAGTCAGCATCCTCATATCAAAGAAAACATTCAGCCTTTGTTTTTTTTGGGATTGGCTTACTTCACTTGACATTATATTCTGCAACTCCATCCATTTACCTGCATATGCCATGATTTAATTTTCTTTTAATGCTGAGTAATGTTCCATTGTGTATATATACCAAAATTTCCCTAACCATTCATCTACTGAAGGGCATCTGGGTTGGTTCCATAATTTAGCTATTGTGAATTGTGCTGCTATAAACATTGATGTGGCTGTGTCCCTGTAGTATGCTGTTTTTAAGTCCTTTGGGTATAAACCAGGGAGTGGGATAGCTGGGTCAAATGGTGGTTCCATTCCAAGTTTTTCAATGAATGTCCATACTTCTTTCCAGATTGGCTGCACCAATTTGCAGTCCCACCAGCAGTGTATGAGACTGGATTTATTTTAAGAGAGCTAACTTTCCATTTGTTATATATCTGACTTAGCATTAGAAGCCGAGCTTCAACAATGAGTCCATTTACAACAAATCCAGAATTCAGGCCATTTGTCATGATTTCTATTTGCTTAACTCTCATCTTATGGGACACACACAGTATCTTTGTGCCATGATTGTGTTCTACTCAGTCAACCAAGATGGAATGCTTATTTCTGCAAGATTTCTCCTGGATGAGATCCTAAAAGGTACATTTCTTTACCTGCAGATATATTGAAGGAAATTGTCCGCAAATGAAAGCCCCTAGCAAAGAACAGATTCCAAGGCAATAATACAAAACTGTATAAAGTATAAATCCTGGCTGACCAATTTAATTTTTCAGGGACATTGTGGCAAAGCCTGATTGATGGAGAGGAAGCCCAGGACATAATCTGCCCTAACTTTGCAAAGATTTTAGGTCTGGGCTTACAGGAACACGCCTCAAATAAGCTCCTTCAGGGTGCCTAATGAGGACACTGGTGCCGAGATGAAGCACAGCTCCCTCATTAGGCTGGGATTTGTTCTTCCTGGGATGTTGACCTCATTTCCAGGACAGTGTGGGAGGTGAAGGAAAAGGGATGTGCAGAACAGGTTTCTGCAAGGTCTGGAGTGTCTTCAGCAATGTTTGTCCATTGCTCTTGGCATTTACAAAGCACATTGCGTGAAAAATGGCAGTCGGATAGGTGGAAGGTGTGTGTGTTTGTGGGGTGTGGAGGCAAGGTGGGGACAGACAAAACACCAGTCCTTTGAATAAATTGACTTTCAATTCTGACATTTTAGTGAGCTAATTTTCTGTGCCCAACAATGCCCTGGGCTAAAATATTGTATTAAGCAAAGAAATCTAAACATTGTCCTTTTAAAGGATCTTATAGAAACTTAACTTGGTTGGTGTTTTTTTTTTTTTTTTCTCATAGGAAGTTATATTAGCACAAGATTCAGTTGAGATGAAGAGAAGAAATTTGCTTATTGACATTCACAAAGTGCCCACCCTAGTGAACCCAAGTTAACCTCAGTTGGATTTATAACTTTCCACATTGGTTGCCTATTTATGATGGAAAGCCAGTTAAGGACAGGGGCAACCTTTCTGTCTTTGTGTTCCCAGTGCTTATCAGTATAGTGCCTCACAAATAGTAGAAGCTCAGCAAAAGTTTTGGGAGAGAGAGCACAAGGCAGGGGTGGGGTGGGGTCAGGAGGTGATGTGCTGAGTTCAGGAACTTCATGAGGCCAACCAGCCCCAGAGTTGGATGTGGTAGAGGAAGAGAAATTGGGGACAGGGGGCTGGTGGGGCTCAGATTTGGGAAATAAAGCAGGTCAATTCCATCAGGGGTGAGAAAATGAGAGTAAAATGCCAAACCAAAAAAACATCCCCAGATCAGAGCAGGAGGGATCAACAGAGGACAAGTGACAGAGTTAGGATAAGCAGGTGAGGGTTCCCACCAAGTACCTTGGACAGTGTTCTGGGAATGCTAATGAGGACGCCTCTGCCCTCCTCTGGCCAGTAGGAGTGCCACTTGGATTATGGTGTTACCACAGTCAACTTAAGTAATGCACAGGGAAAGATTTGCCCAAGATTAACAAGTGTACTTGGGAATAGCAGAACATTGCTGTGGGAATGCGTGTACCATGGTAAACTGTGAGTGGATTCAAGAAGTTGAAGCAAGGGGAAGTTTTTAAAGGTAAAAACAAGAAGAATTATATGTTACTTTGATGCAGTAATCCTCAGCCACAAGGGTTAATGATATGGCGGTACCAGTCCAAGGTTGGGCAGATGTCTTTGCAGAAGTATTCTTTGTGTAAGGGGGCAGGGGCCTCTGCAAAGTTACGGTTCTGACACAGAATAAGAATCTTCGTGATTGGTTCTTACTGTCAGGCATCCTGGCCTGAGTCCCCTCCTTCATAATCTCCCAACATTATTTATGATTGTTATTTTGGTTAGGACTTGCCAAAGGTGACTCCATTTTGATTCTGACAACTTTTATGGCACCAAGTGGCCCAACATGATCTCTAGAATTAATCTCTGCCCCTTCCTCTGGGATCTTTATCTCTTGTGATATTTTCACAAAGGCAAAGTTGGATAAAATGAATGACATGCTCTGCCTTCTTTTGTGTGAGTTTTATTTACCCAGGAATCATAATGACTCTTTAAAAAATCTATTCTTCACAGCTCTGAACAGTGTCCTACACATAGTAGGAGCTTCAGGAAGTCTAGGTGGAGGAGCTCTCTGCATCCCTGATGGAAATTCCATGGAGACCATCCGATGTCCTGCTCCCTTGCAGGGCAAGTGGAGTTTGTGGGGCAGCTGCGCCTTGGACAATGCTCCCTGGAGGGGACTGGTGACCCACTGCCAGGCAAGTTTCCCAGTTGTTTGGAGCTGGGGAAAATAGCACAAAATGATTCTGATTCTGGGAGTCGGGTCTAAACAGATGTAGGATAAGGGTACTGTGGTGCCTATCTCAGCCAGGGCCGAAGTCGAGCTGACAGTGGAGGGGAAAGGACCTGGGCAGAGGGAAGCAGGAGGGCCAAAAGAATTCAGTGGGTCAGTGTGTTGTGGGGCAGGTCTCTCAGAAGACACACCAAGTCCCAGTTTTGTCCAAGTTGAAGAGTCTTTAGCTGGTAGGCTGGTGACCGCTCCCTGCAGGACCCATAACTGTCTCTGCAAGGAACAGTCACGAGCCTGAGCATTTTATGATATTTCAAGGCAAAAACCACATCTGGGTTGATGTAGCTGCAAGCAAGCAAGTTCAGAAGCTGAATTGGGTAGTTAGCAAGACAATGCAATGGGTACGTTGGCATTTCCCATGGGACTTTCCAGGTTGGCGTAGCAGCAAGCAAGCAGAAGGGAAGTGGGTCAAAATGACCCGAGTTTGGTACAAGTTAGAGAATGGTTACTAACGTCTGCACAATCAATCTCTGACAAGGTACATGACCCAAGAAAAATGGACACCAAAGAGAGCAATTTTACATTGTCTAAGCATTGCTATTCTGTGTTGCAGAGTATGCTGTGCTAGGTAACTATCAATGGGTACAGAGGCTGGGCTTTCCCACGGGAGAAGTATTTCTTACATGATATGGAGTCTCAGGGTAAAATGGAGTCTGTTTGGTCATTGCCCACACCGTCTGGCCCATAACAAGTGGATGGAAGTCTGCACTGATCTGGAGATGTGGCTCCTGTGCTAATTGTTACTTTGCTTTGTTTTTGTTTTCATCGGGGTGAAAAGCATCCATTTCTCAGGAAGGGGCAGAAGAAAAGAGGGACGCACCTTTCACTTAAGATGGTTGGTAACCAAAGGGTAGTGTCACGTTGGACAGTCTCAGTCTCAGCTTTTCTTTGGAAGAGGAGAACAGACTTGCCTGAAATCTCTACTTCTCTTTTTATTGCTGCTGAAAGATAGATGTCTAGGCTGTTCACATAGAGGAGTCGAACATTTTACAATAGGAAATTCAACCTGTGCCCAGAGGGCGGCCATTTGGATTCCCAGAGTGCTTGAAGCTCTGCAGTATGTTGTTTCCAGGAAAAATGTATTTGATGTCTATTGATGTCAAACGAGATATGTGCCTGTCACTAAGTACTCTCTTACTTTTGTCCACAAAGATAGAGAGAATGCTCTTGATGGCAAAGAGAGAGATTTGTACTGACGTTACCTAGCAACCAGCAACTCGTTGTTTTTTTTTTTTTTCCCCCTGATTTGTTGCTTTTAAAAATTCTACATTACATTAATTTGGGTCCAAGGCACAAGATTCCTGTTTATGTTTGACAGCTTCTGGACACAAATAAGAAAATGGAGATACTTCCTTTTGGGTATTTAACTTCCTAACTGAGCTACAGGATCTGGAAGAATTTGTCATCCAGTTGAGGAAAATATATAAATTGGGGGAAAGAAAGGGACTGTCAGGGATGATCCCAGGCTTGTGTCCTCCCAGCTGCAAGCTGGGCACTGGGGCCTCTTTCCTCTTGGACACCAGCCACGGGTGTTGCCCCTTTCTCAGTCCAGCCCACACTCATCCGTTTCATTCCCATTGACTGACCCCTTTGCTTAAGGTTTGGCTTGCTGGTGCCTGTCCTGACTTTGCTGTGAGTGGCCAAAATGTGGTCCTGGATGGATAATTCAGGGGACTTGGGTTCTAATCCTAGCTCTGTACTAACTTGCTAATAAACATGAGCGAGGCACTTAGGTTTTTAGTTAATTTAGGCTAAATGATGCTATGGGAATAAATAAGCTCTGCAATCTCTGGGTTTCCCCACGAAAGTTAGTTTTCTTGCTTATGAAAAATCCCATGAGTGTTGGTAGCTCTGTGGGGCTGCTTTTTTTTTTTTTTCTGGGGGATGGATCAGAGATTTGGGCAACTTTCCTAATGGTGGTTCTCCCACCTCAACGTGGGGCCACCAAGGGGAGAGAGAGAGAGAGAGAGAGAGAGAGAGAGAACATCAGATTTTCACTGTTCCATCTGGGAAGCAACCTGCAACTGTGGTTCATAAGGTATGGACCAGAACTAGACCAGAATGTGACTGAAACCTACCTGCAGGGGGAGCTGGGAAACGAGGGAGAGGTCTGGAATACTTAGCAGCACCCCAGCTCTCTCTGCCACTCTTTGCATCTTTGAATCTTAGTCTAGTCATCTGCAAAATGCTGGGGTTGGACTAGATAATTCCTAAGGGCCCTTTTATGGCTGTGAAGATCTGGGAGTCTGTGACTAATCGGACCTCCACGACTCCAGCTAAGTGTTCAAACTCCTCCTCGGAGCACAATTCTATTTTTAAAAGGAATAGATTAGCATTATCTCCTCCCACTCACTTTATTGTCCTGTTGAAGAGTCCCACTATTTTTTTTAACCATGCAAACTATTCTTTCTTTTTAGAAAAAATCATACAAAATAGAAAAAAATTCTGTAGGTTAAATCTCTTTAAAAACAAATTCTTTAGTTGGAAGAATATAAGAGAATTTGAATTGTTTATGGTCTTTTACTTCTTAAGCAGATGATGCAAAAAACGTGCAGTAAGAACACACCACTCACTATTTAACAGGGAAAACATCCACTTGACCTTACATTAAATCATTATAAATTATATCTAAATTGGTGCTCTAATTTCTCAGATAAGTAAGCATTTTTTATTGATTTTATTATTTTTTTAAATACACAACAGTGGAATGCATTACAATCCTTATTACACATACAGAGCACAATTTTTCATATTTCTGTATATAAAGTATGTTCATGTCAATTTATGCCATTGTATGTGTACTTTTTTTGCATTACAATTCTTAATACACATATATACCACAATTTTTCATATCTTTGTACATAAGGTATGTTCACGCCCAATTCAAGTCTTCATACATGTACTTTGTATAATGATCACCATCACATTCCACCACCTTGCTAATCCCCTTCCACCTCCCTTTCCCTCCCACCCTCTTCCCTATCTAAAATTAATCTAACTCTCCCATGCTCTCCCTCCTTACTCCACTATGAGTCACACCCACCCCTTATATCAGAGAAAACATTCAGAATTTGTTTTTTGGGGATTGACTGACTTCACTTAGCATTATCTAGTCCAACGCCATCCATTTACCTACAAATGCCATGATTTTGTTCTTTTTAAATGCTGAGTAATATTCCATTGTGTATAAATGCCACATTTTTTTTATACATTCATCCACTGATGGACGTCTAGTTTGGTTCCACAGTTTAGCTATTGTGAATTGTGCTGCTACAAACATTGATGTGGCTGTGTCCCTGTAGTGTGCTGTTTTAAAGTCCTTTGGGTATAGTCTGAGAAGAGGAATAGCTGGGTCAAATGGTGGTTCCATTCCCAGATTTCCAAGGAATCTCCACACTGTTTTCCAAATTGGCTGCATCAATTTGCAGTCCGACCAGCAATGTATGAGTATACCTTTTTCCCCACATCCTCGCAAATACTTGTTATTGTTTATCTTCATAATTCCTGCCATTCCGACTAGAGTGAGATGATACTTGATTTGCATTTCTCTGATTGCTAGAGATGATGAGCATTTTTTCATATATTTGTTGATTGATTTTATATCCTCTTCTGAGAAGTGTCTGTTCAGGTCCTTGGCCCATTTATTGATTGGGTTATTCGTTTTTTTTGTGCTTAGCTTTTGAGTTCTTTATATACCCTAGAGATAATGCTCTATCTGATGTGTGAGGGGTAAAAATTTGCTCCCAGAATGTAGGCTCTCTGTTTACCTCACAGATTGTTTCTTTTGCTGAGAAGAAACTTTTTAGTTTGAATCCATCCCATTTATTGATTATTGTTTTTAATTCTTGTGCTATAGGAGCCTTATTAAGGAAGTTGGGGCCTAATACCTCATGATGAAGATTAGGGCCTAATTTTTCTTCTATTAGACACAGAGTCTCTGGCTTAATTCCTAGGTCCTTGATCCATTTTGAGTTAAGTTTTGTGCATGGTGGTAGATAGGGGCTCAATTTCATTTTATTGTATATGGATTTCTAGTTTTCCCAGCATCATTTATTGAAGATACTATCTTTTCTCCAATGCATGTTTTTGGTACCTTTGTCTAACATAACATAATTGTAATTTTGTGGGTTAGTCTCTGTGTCCTCTATTCTGTACTATTAGTCTACCGGCCTGTTTTGGTGCCAATACCATGCTGTTTTTGTCACTATTGCTCTGTAGTATAGTTTAAGGTCTAGTATAGTGATGCCACCTGCTTCATTCTTCCTGCTTAGAATTGCTCTAGTTATTCTGGGTCTCTTATTTTTCCAGATGAATTTCATGATCGCTTTTTCTATTTCTATGAGGAAAGCCATTGGGATTTTGATCAGAATTGCATTAAACCTGTATAGTGCTTTTGGTAGTATGGCCATTTTGATAATATTAGTCCTGCCTATCCAAGAGCAAGGTAGATCTTTCCATCTTCTAAGGTCTTCTTTGATTTTTCTCTTTAGGGTTCTGTAGTTTTCATTGTATAGATCTTTCACCTCTTTTGTTAAGTTGATTCCCAAGTATCTTTTTTTTTGTTTTTTTTTTTTTTGAGGATATTGTGACTGGGGTAGTTTTCCTCATTTCCTTCTCAGAGGATTTGTCACTGATATACAGAAATACCTTTGATTTATCGGTGTTGATTTTATATCCTGCTACTTTGCTGAATTCATTTACTAGTTCTAGAAGTTTTCTCGTGGAGTTTTTTTGGGTCTTCTAGGTATAGAATCATATTGTCAGCAAATAGTGCTAGTTTAAATTCTTCTTTTTCTATACTTCCTTTAATTTCTTTCTGTCTAATTGCTATGGCCAGTGTTTCAAGAACTATGTTGAATAGAAGTGGTGAGAGAGGGCATCCCTGTCTTGTTTAAGATTTTAGAGGGAATGCCTTCAATTTTTCTCCATTTAGAATGATATTGGCCTGAGGCTTAGTGTATATGGCCTTTACAATGTGAAGCTATGTTTCTGTTATCCCTAGTTTTTCTAGTGTTTTGAACATAAAGGGGTGCTGTATTTTGTCAAATGCTTTTTTTGCATCTATCAAGATGATCATATGATTCTTATCCTTAAGTCTATTGATGTGATAAATTACATTTATTTATTTATTTATTTATTTTTTGAGAGAGAGAGAGAGAGAGAGAGAGAGAGAGAATTTTTTAATATTTATTTTTTAGTTTTCAGTGGACACAACATCTTTATTTTATTTTTATGTGGGGCTGAGGATCGAACCCAGCGCCCTGCACATGCCAGGTGAGCACACTACCACTTGAGCCACATCCCCAGAATTACATTTATTGATTGTTGAACCAATATTGCATCCCTGGGATGAATCCCACTTGATCATGGTGCACAATCTTTTTAATATGCTTTTGTATGTGATTTGCCAGAATTTTGTTGAGGATTTTTGCATCTATGTTCATTAGAGATATTGGTCTGAAGTTTTCTTTCTTTAATGTGTCTTTGCCTGGTTTTGGATTCAGGTGATATTGGCCTCATAGAATGAGTTTGGAAGTACTCCTTCTTTTTCTATTTCCTGAAATAGATTGAAGAATATTGGTATTAGTTCTTCTTTAAAGGTCTTATAAAACTTGGCTGTGTATCCATCTGGTCTTGGGCTTTTCTTGGTTGGTAGTCTTTTGATGGCTTCTTCTATTTCCTCACTTGATTTTGGTCTGTTTAAGTTGTGTATATCTTCCTTACTCAATCTGGGCAAATCATATGACTTAAGGGATTTATTGATGCCTTCACTGTCGGAGACCAGCTCCAACAGGGGGTCTCAGGAGACGAACGGATGGTGAGGAGTCGGCGAAAGAGGGGTGGAGAAACAACACAGACACCAAAGTGCAGGTGTTGATCCCAATCTTTACTTGTGAACTTGATCATATATACTTTTCATTTTGGCAGGCTCACAGTACTTTATGGTTACAAAACAGGAATCATTATTCAAAGAAACAAAATATTACCTAGCTACAATCAGAATAGAAGAATGTATCTTGGCTTATGCATAAGCAAACATTTGTACTTTTAGTTCGTGTTTTGCTTTGAGCTGTTTCTGCTTAGTTAACTTTTAATAATAATTACAAATGTCCCAAACTATTGGCCTATACCTTGACTATTCTTTCTTGACTTACTGACTGGAACCGGTGCCATGGTTATGGCAAGTGGTTGACTTGTTATTAATTTTAATCAAACAAGAGTAAGAGCACAAACCATTGTGCACAGGAACAAGAACAAGTTGCCCAGTACTAAGCACTAATCTGTCTTCTTAACATTAATTTTTCTTCTCTAGATTTTAATTTAATTTCTCAAAAACTTCCTTGACAGGAATACAGGGAGTTTTTCATTAGACATTAACAATTTACACTCCACAGCTGAATCATTGCATTTAGAGCAAACAGATCCATTCTTTAGAAGTAGTTGCATTATTGGGAAAGTTTTTTCCTTCATACTCAATGGTCATACGAGAAGTCACAACTATACTTATTAAAGGAATACAAAAACAAATCAGCCCATTCCCAGAAACATACTGCGCTCCTCCAGAGGATGGACGCCTTGCGCCATCCACCTCAGTAGGGCCTTGCCATTGCCTGAGTCAGGGGAGGGGCGCAGCACTTCACTGTCTTCTATTTTATTAGAATATAAGGTTTCAAAATAATTTTTAATTATCTTCTGTATTTCTGTAGTGTCTATTGTGAAATTGTCTTTTTCATCAAGTATACTGGTAATTTGAGTTCTCTCTCCCTCTCTTCATTAGCATGGCTAAGGGTCTGTCAATTTTATTTATTTTTTAAAAGAACCAACTTTCAGTTTTGTCTGTTTTTTCAATTGTTTCTTTTGTTTCAATTTCATTGATTTCTGCTCTGATTTTAATTATTTCTTGCCTTCTACAGCTTTTGCTGCTGATTTGTTCTTCATTTTCTAGGGCTTTGAGATGTAGTGTGAGGTCATTTATTTGTTGACTTTTTTTTTCTTTTAAGGAATGAACTCCATGCAATGAATTTTCCTCTTAGTACTGCCTTCATAGTGTCCCAGAGATTTTGATATGCTGTGTCTGGTTCTCATTTACCTCTAAGAATTTTTTAATCTCCTCCTTGATGTCTTCTGTAACCCATTGTTCATTCAGTAGCATATCGTTCAGTCTCCATGTGATGCAGAATTTTTTATTCTTTATCTTATCATTGATTTCCAATTTCATTCCATTATGATCTGATAAAATGCATGGTAGTATCTCTACTCTTTTGTATTTGCTAAGAGTTGCCCTGTGGCATAGTATATGGTCTATTTTTGAGAAAGATCCATGTGCTGCTGAGAAGAAAGTGTATCCGCTTGATGCCAGTTGACATATTCTATATATGTCAGTTAAGTCTAAGTTATCAATTGTGTTATTGAGCTCTATAGTTTCTTTATTCAACTTTTGTTTGGAAGATCTGTCCAGTGGTGAGATAGGTGTGTTAAAGTCATCCAAGATTATTGTGTTGTGATCAATTTGACTCTTGAACTTGAGAAGAGTTTGTTTGATGAACCTAGCTGCACCATTGTTCAGGGCATATATATGATTGTTATATCTTGTTGGTGTATGGTTCCCTTGAGCAGTATGTAATGTCCATCTTTATCCCTTTTTATTAACTTTGGCTTGAAGTCTACTTTATTTGATGAGTATGGAGACCCCTGCTTGCTTCTGCAGTCCATGTGAGTGGTATGATTTTTCCCAACATTTCACCTTCAGTGTGCTGATGTCTTTTCCTATCAAATGAGTCTCCTGTAGGCAGCATATTGTTGGATCTTTTTAATCCAATCTTCCAGCCTATGTATTTTGATTGGTGAGTTTAAGCCATTAACATTTAGGGTTACTATTGAGACATGGTTTGTATTTCCAGTCATATTTGTTTATTTTTGTTATTTAACTTGACTTGGTTTTCCTCTTTGATTAATTTTTCTTTTAGTGTATTACCTCCCTCTGCTGGTTTTCATTGTTGTTTTTCATTTCCTCTTCATGTAATATTTTGCCAAGAATGTTTGTAGTGCCGTTTTTTTAGCTATAAATTCTTTTAACTTTTGTTTATCATGGAAGGTTTTTATTTCATCTTCAAATCTGAAGCTTAGTTTTGCTGGATATAAGATTCTTGGTTGGAACCCATTATCTTTCAGAGTTTGAAATATGTTGTTCCAGGATCTTCTAGCTTTCAGAGTCTGTGTTGAAAAATCAGGCATTAACCTAATTGGTTTATCCCTAAATGTAATCTGCTTCCTTTCTCTTGTGGCTTTTAAAATTCTCTCCTTATTCTGTTTGTTGGGCATTTTCATTATAATGTGTCTTAGTGAGGATCTCTTGTGATTTTGCACATTCAGCGTCCTGTAGGCTTCTTGGATTTGGATTTCTGTTTCATTCTTCATGTCTGGAAAGTTTTCTGGTATTATTTCAATGAACAGATAGCTCATTCCTTTGGTTTGGACCTCTATGCCTTCCTCTATCTGAATAACTCTTATTTGGTCTTTTTATGCTATCCCATATTTCTTGGATGTTCTGCTTGTATTTTCTGGTCATTTTTGCTGTGCTGTCTACGTTCTTTTCAAGATGATATACTTTGTCTTTGTTGTCTGGTGTCTTATCTTCTAAGTGGGCTACTCTGCTGGTGATGCACTCTCATTTGTGTTTTTAATTTTGTTTATCATTTCTTTCATTTAAAGGATTTCTATTTCTTTTTTAATAACCTCTATCGCCCTGTAGAGGTGATCTTTTGCTTCTTGGATTTGTTTATGTAGTTCATTGTGAAAATGATCTTTCACTGTCTGTATTTGTTGTCTAATGTCTTCTTTGAGATTCCAAAACATCTGAATCATGTATATCCTTAAATATTTCTCTGTCATTTTGTCTGCTGTTTCTGTAATTCTTCTAATGATAATGTTGTATTGTCTTGAATTGCTTGTGGTACTTTCTTCCTTTGTCTTTTCGTGTTGCTCGCGTTTCTTTCCTGCTCTGTGGGACTGGTAAGTTATTGTTTTTACCCTATAGGTTTGTAGTGCTCTTGTATAGTTCCAAGACCCCTCCTTTGTGGGAAGGACAATGTTGACAGTTCCCAATATCAATAATACATCACCTATCAGTAAATTATTGTTATTAAGACATTTATAGTTAGTCTCAATGTCTATAAACGTTGGATTCAATTATTATTTAAAATATAATCAGTAGTTTCATAAAAGGTATACAGTTTCTGGTATCGGACAGAGAACTGGGGCCAGGTGTATAATGATATGTTAAGGGGGAAAGATGTGAGGTTATGGGGATAATATAACTTAGGAAATTTGGAGGAGAACTCTAATGAAGAGAGTTAGTAGCAGGGGAATAGACAGGAGGTAATTTAGGGTAGACAAGTAAGTGGGAGGACAGTAGAATGCATAAAATCAAACATATATATGTATTTAGAAAAATTATAAGAAGTAAAAATAGTAAAACTTAGGAGGTTGGAAGAGGAAGAGAGGGAGAAGAAAAATAAAAAGGAAGGAAAGAAAGAGAAAAAAAGAAAAAAGAGAGAGAGAAGGAAAAAAGGGGGTGGCTTATGCAATTCTTCTATATTATATTATTCTGGTGACTCAGTTCTTAAAGTTCTATTTCATGCAAAGTTCTTGGTTTCACATATGTTGGGGTTGTGAGGACCAGAGGAGGAAGGGTAGAGGAGAAAGGAAGAGGATAAAATGGAAGAGAAGAAAACAAAACAAAACAAACAAACAAACAAACAACAACAACAACAAAAATACTCTGAGAGCGCTGTTTTCTTCTCTTCTCTTCTAGTAGATGGAGTTGTCTATTCCAAGCTTGAGTCTCTGCCCTCAGGTGGTGGAGGTAACCAGTGTGAGAAGACTAGAGCTCTCCCTCTCCTGCCTGGAGCTTCCCTACTCTTGGTCTCTCTGAGTTGCTCCGGGTTTTTAGCTCCCTCCCCTCTCTTGCTTATCAGGTCTCAGCTGCGGACCTCTCACCCTCTGCCCTCAATGGCACCAGGTGGGCAGTGCCCTGATCACCCTGTGCTCCTATTCAACTGAGAGCTGATTTTGTGCTGATAGTCACTGTGCCAAGTTCTCACAGCTGGGGGAGGGGACTTGGAACCCAGGTCTCTGTTCAGTGCCAGATCCATGCTGGTAGCCACGCCCACCAGAGGATGGCGAGAAAGGTTTTCCAAGATGGAGTCCATCTGTTTCCTGCCTTGGGAGGTGCCTGGTGAGGTGGGGGGAGCTGGGATGTCCTCCTGCTGTGGCTACAATGTGGTCTGGTGACCTGCGCAGGAGCGGAGAGTGGTCTGGAGTTCTGCCGCTCTGCCGAGGGGCTGAGTTGGTGTCTCTGCTCCGCCACTTGAGAGCCACCATGGGCTTTGGGACCGGCATCTGGAGTCTCACTGGGACACAGAGGCTCTGAGTTCTGCTGGGTGTTAGCAGCTCTGGTGGATTCTATGAAAATCCGCTGGATGGGGCCCTGTCACATGCTCTGAGATGTTGTATTCCGTCAAGGCGAGACCCCATGGAGAAGCCACCTGATAACTTTCTCGGATTCAGGCTCAGAGCAACCAGAAATGGCATCTCCTCCACTCCGCCATCTTGGATCCATGAGTAAGCAATTAAAAAATATATATATATTGTTTAGTTGTCAATGGACCTTTATTTTATTTATTTACATGTGGTGCTGAGGATCGAACCCAGTGCCTCACACATCCTAGGCAAGTGCTCTACCACTGAGCCCCAGCCCCAGCCCCAGCCCCATAAGTAAGCAATTTTAAATGAAGAACAAACACAAGGGAGGTAAAATTCTAGTTTATTTCTTCTGAAAATCTTCATATACCCTGACAAATAAATCTACAAATAAATACTTTTCATCCCCTCCTTGTTCTTTAAATGGCATTTATGGCAACTTAGTGGAGGACTGAGCACCTAACCTCCTGTGATTGCCAGTCAGCTCGCGTTGATGGCATGTATTCCACACGTCCTAGACAGCATCTAGGTTCTTGTTGTTTCACAGACACAAGAAAAAATTTCCTAAACTCTTCTCTTGGAGGATCAATATTTGATGAGCACAATCAAATGACTTCCAGACATCCTTCCATTGTGGAGTTTTAGCAAAGTTGGCTTTGATTTCCTGTACAGCTACATTTAAAAATTTTCCATAAACTTCTCTTACATTTGGACCTTTCCACATTGTTGGCTTCTTGGTTGGTGATTTAGAATGTGGTTGAAAGTTATTGGACTCCTTTCCTGTCTAGAGGTAGGGTCTATGCCCTGTACTCTTAGATTCGGGTGGACTTGTATTCCTTGGCCCATAGAGTATGGGGAAATGTTGCAGAGTGGCTTCTAAAGTTTGACCACAAAAGACCATGCTTCTTTTGCCTTGCTTATTGGAACACTTTATCCTAAAGCACTGGCTTCTCTGTTTGTCGTCTGACTGCTCTGAGGCCACCACGCTGTGGGAAGCCCATGCTGTGTCGTGTCCACGTGCAGAGCTCTGGCTAACCATCCCAGTTCAGTAAGGTCATCTCAGCCCAGATACCAGACATGTGAATGGAGAAGCTCCCCCGTTCATTTGAGTCTTCTGTAGCCTTTCAGGTCTTCCCAGTAAAGTCTTCAAACATCATGAGAAGATGGGGGGGTCTGAATTCTTGACCCCCCCAAATCTGTGAACCTAATAAAATGGTGATTGCCCAAATAGCAACCATCCCTGCTGCCTTGGAATTTGGAGTATGCATTATCATGTGTTTTGTCCATTTGTAAATAAAAAATTTAACATCTTCAGCAACAAAATCCATACATCTAAGTGGGCACTTTCTTTGACAAGGCCATCTTAAAAAAATAATATAATTTTGTCTGATGACTTATTTCTCCAATGCATGAAACTCTAATACTTACGGGATGAATTGAATTTTTTATGCCCATATGCCCAGAGTCATGCACTTATGAGGTATTTAGGATGTTAATTGAATGAAAAACGACAGGTATTGAAACCAATATTGATAGATGCCAGAAGTTGCCAAGTAATTTTGATATTAACCAGAATGGTTAAGAATTTAAATAATGTCGTTAAAGAATCTACTCCAGGTAACAGGGGTTGAGAAAGAATGATTCCCAGGCTAAATCGACTCCTTTACCTGTTTTTGTAAATAAAGTTTTATTGGAACACAGCCTTGCCCATTTGTTTATGTAATGCCTATAACTGATTTATGCTACAGAGATAGTGTTAAGTACTTGTGAGAGACTGGATAGCGTGCAGAGCCTAAAATATTAATTTTCCAGAAAAGTTCTGCCAACCCTTGAATTAGGCAACCCAAGTGTTAACCTAGTAACTTATGAGGCCTCATGCATGGATGACAATAGAAATTCTCCAACTTAGGTGAGTAGGGTATGTAAAGTAGGGTGCTGGCCCACCTCCAGACATCTGATTCAGGAGTTCAGGGCAGGGCCTGAGAATTTGCATTTGAACTAGGTCTCAGGTGATGCTTATGCTTCTGGTCTGGGGACAATATTGGAGAAACACTGGAATGGTAGAAACATTAATTAAGGGAGAAACTTGAAACTCTGCTCCAGGCTCTGTTCTGACTCTCCAGCTGAATAATCTTGGTAAGAATTTAGTTTTTCTGTAAAGCAAGGAGACTGGCCTAAAATGGGCCCTCCAACAGAGTCTCAGGAGTGTGTCCCTCAGCCTCGGGGATGTAGCTGGAGCCTCGAGCCAGGAGCCTTCTGCCCTAAACATATCCCTCACTTATCCCAGGGTGGTTCACAGATACTGTCATTTCCTATGTGTGCTCTGACCCCCAAAGACTGGAAAGTGTCAGACTATGCACCTTTTCAGGCGTTTTTAGCTTAAAATCTTATGGAGGTGGATGGTTGCATTGGTACACATCTCCATCTCAAATACACGTTGGCCATTGTCCCCCGGATGTGGCAGTGAAGCTGCCTCACACACGTCGTCCCTTTGATAAACTGGCTTCTGTGGTTGCTCTCTCCCGGGCTGCCCACTGTCTCTCAGGTAGACTATTCTCACACACGCGGATCTGCTTCTCATTGAGTCATTCCATCTTTCTTGTCGCTTCTTCCTGGGGCTTACTCCTTCTACCTTTGATAATATCATCCACATTCTCCAACAGAGATGAGACTAGAAAGAGGCTTAATGACCCCTCTCTCTCCTACTGTCCTCTGCTCCAGAGAGAAAAACCAGACAACTGCAAAGAGACAAGAAAGCTTTTCTGCCCCATCTTAGGAATTCTCCCTGAAATGTTGTAACCTAAAAACATTGATTAAATGGATAAATAAACAGATGGCATAGTGTGGTGTATACACTAAGGTAATGGAAAAACACATACAGGGTTTTAATTAGCTTTTGTGTGGCTGAGACCAAAATCTTTGGCAAGAATGAATTAGAGGAGGAAATGTTTATCTGGGGCTTACAGTTTTAGAGGTCTCAGTCCACAGACATTGCTCTGGGCCCACAGTGAGGTAGCACCATGGGGAAGGGCCCAGTGGAGGAAAACTGCTTGATTAGGGCAGAGCTCTCATTATCTAGTTGTTTTATTGCTGAATGTTCCTGCATTAACAGGAGTTGTTTTTTTTTTTTTTTGGGGGGGGGGAACATCTCACATCCAAATCATAACACATAGCTAATCATCCACAGTGCAGGAACACTCTTTATATCTTTATATATACATGAACACAGGCATACATGTGTGTATATATGTATACCAAGATACATATTCCTATCAGTATTTTGTTGAAGTCACTATTGTGCTTAGTCAACTTCATGTTTATTTCCATGCAATTTAGAATATATTGGATACCTACTAAGCTCAAATGGTACAAGGTGTTATATAAAGGAAATCCAGGCAGAGCTATTATTTTCAGTGAGCTTGCAGTTTTGCTTGATAATTATTCTTTGGAAAGCTTACTGAGGGAACAGGTGGGTGAAAACTCTTTACAGAGAGACTATCTTTTGTGGTAGGATTGGTGTAGAGTCTTTCTGTTTAGTGCCTTCAAATGATATCAAAATGGAAATGATTTGTTCCATGCCGGGCATGAATCATCATCTAGTGAAGTGGGCACTGTGAATTCCAGAGGCAGCACAGCTAGAACAAATTTATGAAAGTAGCAAGTCAAGGTTGGAAGGAAGCCTGCCTTCAGAGCAAGCTGATGATCAGAGGTACACAGTGTACCTTTCTGCACTGAAAAACTCCCTGCTTTTGTTGACTGTGTGGGTTTAAAAGGCCATTTCTAACTTCTGGGATTACAGTTTCACTTTTGCAGGGATTTGCACATTTGCTGTCTGGAAATGAACTATTTGCTGCTCAATCTTAATCAAATATGATTTTGTTCTACTGTGAAGGGAACATGTTGTTGAGTACCTTTTTGAGTGGGGTTATGCCAAGATGGGTCTGAAGTGGGGTAAAGAAGAGGTGGAGGGGTTGAATTGTTCTGCAGAGCAGTGGAAGGAGAATTGGCAGATGGAGGGAGACGGAGGAGAAGAAGTGAGAAGTCGGTGGGAGAAAGGAGAGTGAGACTTTAAGTAGCCCAAAGTGGCCCATGGAGAGGCATCCCTAGGAGTCACGTGGTCTAAGGATGCATGGCGTGGTGGGGGTTGAAATGTGACGTTTGACATTTACCACAACATTAAGATGAAGGACTGGGTCTTCCTAAAGCTTTGTTCAACCCAGCACATGCACACAGTTGCTTTGTGGGGGTGGTTATTTTGTTGAAAACCAGCTAAGAGCTGGTTGTTTCTTTGTGGCGCAGAAGGCACGGAATGAGAAAAAGGTCCAGAATTTTCTAAATGAAAATCATTCATCGGTGAAGAGTCCTCAGAAAAAACTTGGATGCAAGAGTATGAGTTCCCTTGGAGTTTGCTAAAATCTTAGCAAGAGATATAGAAGTAGGAATCGGGATTCACAGCAATTTTAACCACATGTTACTGGGAGAGGGGTCGTTACCAATGGTGATACGTGGGTTTCAAATAAAATATGGAATTTGCTACACGGTCCACCTTTTCTACGCTGGTGCCTTATATGATAATAATTGCTTAGTGATATTGTGTGAGTTAAAATCAAAACCTTTACAATGGTAGATTTTCTAAAACTGAGATACCCAATTATTCTGGAACACATGAATTTTTTTGGTACTGATTTCTCCTTTATTTTGCTCATACAGACTTTGGGATGTTTGAGGCATGAATAAACAATTGAGCAAACAAATAAGAACATTTACAAATTAGCTCCTTTTGAGACATTTAATTTGGCAGTTTTGGTTAATTACATGGGTTATGATGTGAATTTCTCTAATCTTTGGCCCAAAACACTGACTTTTGTCACACATGACTTATTGTAGCTTTTAGATTCTTTAATATAGCTTCCACATTGGAAATTGCTGTGTTTGGCAATGTGCTACTTAAGTATAAATTAGAAATTTGTTTGTACCAACTTGATCAAGGGTTGGAGGATGTCCCATAATTTGTCTTCTGAAAAGACAATACCACAAAATATTTTTCTCTGGAGGTGTAGTATGAATCTCTCAACAAAGTATTTCTTGAGGTCCTGTTATGTGCAAAAAAATTGTTCCAGGGGCTGAGAAAGGAACAGAGAGCCTGATTCCACTCATGAGGTGGCAACTTGGAAGCATGCCCAATAAATGGTAGCATCACAATGTTAGAAATTAAATGTTACAAGTTAAATGTTAGAAATCAAATGAATAGCACAAGCATGAAGTGTGATAATAATTACATAGAGGAGATGAGAAAAATGTTATCTTGATGGTCAGAGAGAGACACAGAGATGTTAAAAGTTTTGAGTTATATATTTTGAAAATAATTTTTATATTTTAGCATCTTTATTGCATTGGAATTGTTATCAGTTCACTATGCATATTTAAAGTATAAAATTTGATATAATTAGATGTACACACCCATGAAATTATCACCAAAATCAAGATAATGAAAGTGTTCATCACCCCTAAGTTTCCTCACACCCTTTTTAAATTCTTCCCTCCATACCTTTCTGCCTCTGGACAATCACCAGATCTTCCCTCTGACACTGGAGTTCACATTAGCTAGATATTTTTTGTCTGTTTCTTTTTCATAATATGATTATTTTGAAATTCCTTCAAGGTTTTGCATGTATCAACAGTTCACTGTTTTTATTGCTGAGTAGTATTTTTTACATGGATATACCACAATCTGTTTATTCACATTGGATTGCTTTAAGTTTTAGGCTGTTACAAATAAAGATATTATGGACATTCAAGTGTAATTTTTTTGACAGACATCTGCTTCTATGTCTTTCTGGTAACTCCCTGACAATGCAAAGCTTAGGTTTTATGGTCAATGTCTGTTTAAGAAACTGTTTAAATGTATAAACTGAAAGCAAAAGAGGAGAAATCCATTTCCTTTTCCATCTCCACCAGAAGTGGATTAGAATCCCACTTACTCCCATCTGCACTGATACTTGGTATGGACAGTGTCTTTCACTTTAGTTATCCTGGTGAGTATGTAGTGGTATCTCCTTGTGGTTTTAATTTGCATTTCTTTAAGGACTAATCATGTTGGTCATCCTTTGTTTTGCTTGATTACAATCCAAGTATCTTTTTTCTTTCTTTTTTTAAAATTTATTTCTTACATGCATGACAATAATGGAATGCATTACATTCATAATTATCCAATCACAGCACAATTTTTTGTAACTCTGTATATAAAGTATGCCAAATTATGCCATTATACATGAGCTCTCTTATTTTTTTGCATACAATTCTTAATTCTTAATACCTTTAACCAAGTATCTTTTTTTCATAAAATGTCTATTCGAATCTTTTGCCTACTTTTTATCAGGTTGTTGGTCTTCTTATTGTTGCCTTTTGAAATTTCTTCATGTATTCTGAATTCAAGTGCTTTGTCATATATGCAATTTACCTATATTTTCCCCCAATGTGTGGCTTATCTTTTCATTCTTTAAAAGTATCTTTTGAACAACAAAAGTGTTTAATTTTGATGAAGTACAATTTACATAGTTTCTTAACTACAGCTTATCCAAGTTCACAAAGTCTTTCTTCTATGTTTTCTTTTACCAATTTTACAGTTTTAGGTTTTCAAATATGTGAAAGAAAGGCACTAAGGCAGGGTGTGGTCTGGGACTGGTGAGGTGACCACTGTGTATGGAACTCAGACGTTGGGTGTTCTGAGTTCCAGCCCCGCTGCTCCCTCTCAGTTCCATGGACACATCAAGCTCCTTCCTGCCTCAGCGTCTTGTGCAAACTGATCTCTGCACCTGGAACCAGCTGCCTTTCCATTTAGCCTAGTCAACCCAACATGTCTTTTGGATTGAAAACCAGGTGTCCCTTACTCAGATCTTACCTGTTCAGATCTGGGTGCCATGTTGCACAACTCCATTCCGTGTGAATGTTGCCTCTGGAGTGGGGCAAGGTTAGGACATTCCCCTTAACTAACTCAAGAACCTTGGCATGTACTTGCAAAGCACACACAACGTTTTCTTTACAGTGTAATGGTAATTTTTATAATTATATCAATATTTGATTAAAATCTTGATGAAAGACTCCCCCCGCACTCAGGAAATTAAAATTCTTGAAGTTGGAATCCATGTGTTCTTTGTTTACTAATGAATCTCCACTGACGAGAGAGTACTGCTTGGAATATATTAGGTACACCATCAATAATTAACTGAAGGAGGTAAGGAAGAAAGGAGGAAGGAGGAAGTATTGTGCTTTGTGCTGGAGTTGGAATGTGGAGAGTCTAGAAGGTCAGCGTGAATCATTTCAGCTTTATTCTAAGCAGTTGGGTTTATGAAAGCATTTGAACAGGGGAAATGGCATGAATGAAGCAGTATTTTAGAATCTTGTTGGTATGTATTAGATTTAAGGTTTGAGAATCAGAAGAAATTAAAAATAACTGTCTAAATATAGTTGGAGTCGAGGTGGCAGTGAACAGAGGGATGAGACAGCTATTTATGTAAGGAATCATCTCTAGACTATTTCATCTGCTGGGAACTGGAGAGAGTAAAAGAGGAGAAATAAGTTCATTGGGGAGGGGCATAGAGTATTTGGGGAGCGATATTGCTACATTCGTTGAAATGAAGATAGAGAAGAACAGAACATTTTATAGGGAAATATGAAAAATTTTCTTAGCGAACTATGTTTTAAAAGGTTTGCTCATATTTTGACCTACACTTGTCCTTAGTGAATTTTATGTCTAGGCAGCTTTACAATTCTATGGAAAACATTTTAGGGAAACATTTCTACATCTTTTGCCTGTAGCAAAATAGCCATGCAAAATTGCCTGGAATACTGATTTGTGATTTTTATAAAAATGTTATTTGCGGTGATCCTGCTTGGTGTGTTAAAGCAGTAGGCCATGGGACACAGATTTTATCCCAAATTCTTTTGGCCTCCTAAGTCTGAAATTTCCCTCAGTACCTGAAAGTTGTCTCAGCACTAGATATATTCTGGAAGCTGCTAACAACTGTTCAAGGAAGACCTTCCCACAAATTAAACTCAACAGAATTGACTTGAACAAAGAACAATTCATGAGTTGAGCAGCATTTCAGGTATCAGTGTTCTCTAGAAAGAACCAATAGGATAAGTGAGAAAGGATTTGTTAGAGAAGTCAGATCACAGAGGCTCCTCACATGCAGTTGCTTCAGCAGGACAACTTGAAAAACCAAGGTTCGTCATCGGAGATTAAAACGCACACACACAGACAGCAGTGACAAAGAGGAAGCACTTTACTGCAATAAGCTGGTGCTAGCTTATATAGAAAGTGAGAGTCAGTTATCTTAAACCAGGAAGCCCCCGGGGCCAATCATAGTAAAGGTCACGTCATCACCTACGGTGCCTGGTGCCGCACGTCCGCCCTGCACAAGATTCATGGTGGGGGCACGAGCTGTCCACGACCATGGAAGACGGGAGGACCAATTAGAAAATTTTCAAAACAACTTGTTATCCGCCCACTGGCAACTTGCCTGCCGCCATGTTACACTAGGGGCCCCTTATCTGAAAGGCCCGGGGAGTTCTTAGGGAAACTCCTAATACAACTTGTGCATTAAGACATTTCAAAGTGACCGCCTGGTGTTTGGTCCCATTTTCACCTGCCACACGGCAGCGCGGATTCCTTGTCCACCATTTTTCTCTGCCCTTTACTGACTCCCTGTTCCCTCCACATTGTGTATTTTGACCAGTGCCTGGGATGTTCATTCTGGCTGATCATTCTTGGTGGAAAAGAATTTTCCTTGGCGTGGCAATTTTCAGAAGTTCTGTTTTAGGGAGGAGCTGGGGCTGTGTTCCAGATTGGCTGGAATTTTCCTGATGACCCAGGACTATTTGTGTCGGGACGTTGGCCTTACTCCTTCCTTGCCGTGGAGAGAGCTCCCGTGGGGTTTTCACACAGGGCAGTCTCTGTTTTTCTCCTGTTGCTACAGAGATAAGCTGTAAATAAGCTTGTTGATGAGACTTCTCAAGTGGCTCGACATCCTCTGCTCCCTAATTCTGGGAAGCGCTTGATGCTGGTATGTGCACACTGCCCCTCCTGCCCCAGACAAGCAATTTGAACTTGGCTCATTAAGCTTCTTCTCACCACTAAGAAATAGGTCCTGCTGGCTCTTCCAAGACCCAAGACCAGAGAGCGTCGTCTCCCTACCCCACCACACACAATCAATCCCCTTTCCCCATCTATTTGGTAGTGTGGATTTTTCTCTTGCCTGGTTTCACCACAAAGGGAGTTTGCATTTGAAAATATTTGTTATCTTCTGATTTTCTGATGATTCCTAAGAAAATGAGAAAAGTATTCTGACTTTTCCCATAATCTTTAAATTGGAAGTTCACTGATGAGTTATAAAGACGGGGGTGGGGGTGGGGGTGGGGTCTTTTAATGACTCTGCACTGCCGTGTATTGCTGCCAGTTTTGATGACAGACATTTTCAAGGGCAGGATAATGCCGACATTTCAATCATACTTAGAAAAAGAAAACATCAGAATAACCATTGTGAATGAGTTTAAGAAAACAGCCATATAATATCAAAGTTGAGTATGGCATATCCCCTAAGAGGGTTTTTCTGATGCCTTAACCACGATACAAATGTCCATTCATCTTGTGACTTTTAAAATGTATTATGTAAAGGGAAGATAATATAAATAACATGTGGAAGGACTTCCATGAGACTGAGTAAATTGAAGCCAGTTTACTGTGGATGGTCCTGGTCTGCCTTATTTAATCAATCTACACAGACCTCAGAAGTTTTAAATCACGAATGCTAATTTATACCATGAATGCCAGTTGATGAAGTGAGAGTCTATGGTAACTTTTTCCAAAAGGGTTGGCATTAGATTTTCATCAAGAATTACCCTCTTGATTAAACTATTGTTATTTTGGAGAAAGCAAGATTGAGTCTGAGTCATTTGGAAGGTAGGAATGTAACTCTGTATTAACATTAGCGGTTTCTTTGATAGATGCTCTTGTATTCAAGTATCATTTTTTTGTACTGAAAAAGAAAGAACTAGTGAAGGTATTTTTTTTTATCTTAAAATGTTCTAATTCTTACTTAGGATTTGGGGATATAGTTTTTTAAGGAGTTTTTCTGTTTCTCTCTTTGAAACAGAAAAATCCTTTGTGCTGAAAATAAAATTACACTGTATTAAAATAATTCTCTGCAGTTGACAGCCATATTTGCTTTACCTGGATACTCCTGCTTACAGTGAACTTAAAGTAAAACAAATGAATAAATAAAGCTACAACTGCCATCTCCAAATCCTAATGTAGTAGTTTTAAAACATGTCTATATATCAAAACAGACATGAATGGTACAGAATAGAATACACAAAGACAAACCCACATAAATATAGTTATCTCATACTTGACAAAGGCACTAGAAACATACATTGGAGAAAAGATTGCCTCTTCAACAAATGGTGCTGGGAAAATTGGAAATCCATATGTAACAAAACGAGATTAAACCCCTATCCCTCACCCTGTACAAAACTCAAAGTTGACCAAGGGCCTAGGTATTTGACCACAGGCTCTGCACCTGCTAGAGAAAAAGTAGGCCCAATTCTCCATCCTGTCAGCTTAGGAACCAAATTCTTCAACAAGACTCCTAAAATGCAAGATGTAAAATCAAGAATCAGTAAGTGGGATAGATTCAAATCAGAAAGATTTATCACAGCAAAGGAAACAATCAAGAACATGAACAGCGAGCCTACGGCATGGGAGAAAATCTTTGCCATCTGCACCTCAGATACAGCATTAATCTCCAGAATATATAAAGAAGTCGAAAAACGTCACCCCTCCCCCTCAAAAAAACCCCAATCAATAAATGGGCAAAGGAATTGAACAGGTAATTCACAGAAGAAAAGATACAATTGATCAACAAATACATGAAAAAATGTTCAACATCACTAGTAATTAGAGAAATGCAAATTAAAACTACACTGAGATTCCACCTCACTCTACTCAGAATGGCAATTATAAAAAAATACAAGTAACAATAAACGTTGATGAGGATGTGGAGAAAAGGTACACTCATACATTGCTTGTGGGACTGCAACCCCTCTGGAAAGCAGTATGGAGATTCCTCAGAAAACTTGGAATGGAACTACCATTTGACTCAGTTATTTCACTCCTTGGCATATACCCAAAGAACTTAAAATCAGCATACTATAGTGATGTGGCCATCAATGTTTATAGCAGCTCATTCACAATAGCTAAACTATGAACCAACCTAAGTGGCCTCCATCAGATGAATGGATAAAAAAAATGTGGTACATATACACAATGGGATATTACTCAGCCATAAAGAATGAAATTATAGCATTTGCTGGTAAATGACTGGATCTGAAGACTATCATGCTAAGTGAAATAGGTGAATCCCAGAAAACCAAAGGCCAAATGTTCTCTCTGATATGCAGATGCTAACACATAATAAGGGGCTGGGGAGGGAGGAATAGAAGTTCACTGGATTAGGCAAAAGGGAATGAAGGGCGATGGTGGTGATAGGAAAGATAATAGAATGAATTGGACATAACTTTTCTATGTTCATATATGAATACATGACCAGTATAACAGCATGTATAACATGTATAACCACAAGAATGGGAAGTTATACTCTATGTATGTACAATATGTCAAAATACATTCTGCTGTCTTGTTTAACCAAAAAGAACAAATAAATTTTTTTTTTTTTTAAAAAGGCCATAAGTTCTCTGATTCTCTTTCCCTCGAGAGGTGGAGCTGGCCCCCTCCTCAAGCTGCAGTCCATCTCTGGGACTTGCTTCTGATGAATGGAATATGGTCAGTGTGGTGGCTTGTGGAGTTCAGGTACAAGTAACTCCTTCACTGTGGTGTCTGTCCTTTATCACTTTTTTGGGGACTCACTCTGAGGGTGGCCACCTGCCAGGCCGGAAGGAAGCTCCAGGGGTCCTACTGTGGCAAGGCTCAGTGAGGGGTGGGGTGGTGAGTGAGCCACCATAAGTGGGTTCTGGGGCCTGCTGAGTCCTGAGATGACATAACCCAGGTATTGTCTCCACTGCAGACTCACCAGAGACCTGAGCCACAACCATCCAGATAAGCCACCCTGGAACTCCTGGCCCAGAGAAACCCTCAGATGACGGAAACCCCTGTTTTGAGTGAGTATGTTTTTGGATAACTAGTTGCATTGCAATCTGTAGCTGAAACAGTGGACTATTTTCCTCTCTCTGTAAGGACACACCAATGCAGACTTTTCACCCATCTTCCATAGACTACAAAGCAACCACATGGATACTCAGCCCTGGTGTGCTTGAGTTTTAATTGTTGATTCCATTTTTCAAAACCTTGATTTAACTACAACTTCTTAATAGTTGAAAAAAAATAGTAAGCTAAAGTGTGAAAATTTTAGACTTCTCTGGATTCGGTAGAATAAAATATTAAATATTTTTGTCAATTTAAGTGGGCTTCTTGTCCAAATAAGGAACATCAAAACCCTACATGACTTTTGGCAAGAATTTCCAGAAAAGGAGTGATTGAAATTAAAACCTCTGTATTCATTTTTTTTTTTTTTTGGAAATGCTGTTAATAAATAGAAAGTAAGGACAACAATGATTAATCCTGTTACCTCATATGCTGTTCCATGTGCTCCATACAAGAAGACTAATTATTAGATAATAGCCACAACTCGATAAAGAAGACTTAGTCTTCTTCAGTCTTAATCTTAAGATTTGAGATGATGCGGGAAATGACAAATGACACTCATGGGCACAGTTGGTCAGTGACAATGCCACAGAGTGTCAGGGCTGAGGCAGCTAAGCACCCGGTGCTTGCTGGGTTTATGTACCAACTGGAGTCTGAATCTGGTGCCAGAAGGAGGCTGGCTGTGGGGGATGAGTGTCCAGTGATCAAGTGATTCCCGTCCACTTCTCTCCACCCCGAGACCCCACTGATTACGTTGAAGTACCTTATGGGGCCAGGAAAGTCCTCCTTCCCCAAACATCTACCTGACTTGATTTACGCCATTTTGAATTTTCCCACAACAAACAGTTGCTGGAGGGGAGGTATGTTCCAGAAAGATCCATCCAGAGAGGGTGAGTGAAAACTGATGGAAGATCAAAATGTGTCATTTAAGAACAGCTTATTTCTCCAGAGAACTCATCTCGCCACATCACCTCATAAACTGCGAGGGAAACCAGCGTGGGTAGTTAGTTCATGAAACAAGACTTTCTTCCCGCCCCCCCACTGTCTTTCAACAGGGCGGTGCTGCGTCTCTCTCCCGCTACCTTTTAGCCGTATTTTCCGCTGATTCCACTGTTTCTCTGGCCACTTTCAGGTTTTATTTTCACGTAGCAAAAACTTCACTTTTATTTGAACGATTAAAAATTTGAGCTGAATCAGTCAAAATGTTCAAAGTTTTCCACAAGAGGGTCAAAGTTCCTGCTCTCCCACCTCAGCTGGGTGTGACTTGTGAGAAAATGGAAGTCAGGGAACTTGTGGTTCATTTGTTTCCTGCTCTGCTGAAAGCTTCTGTCTGTCCAGAACTCACATGTCGGCCCATTCCCCACGGTTTAGGGTGTGGGGCCTCTGGGAGGTGATGCGGTCATTAGTACCCAAATAAAAGAAGCCTGAGAGAGACCCCTTGTGCCTCCCACCGTCCCTCCCACCATCCCTCCTGTGAGGATGCTGGGAGAAGGCTCCATCTGTACAAAGTGAGTCCCACCAGACACCACACCCTGCAGCACGCTGCTCTTGTGCCACAGTCTGGCTGGGCACAATTCAGGAGCCACTTGTCAAAAGAAACTAACTTTATTTTTAGAACCACACAAGATAAACAAAACAGCTCCTCAGAAAAAAACCCTCAGAGCCCAACTGCCACCACGGGCTTCCCACAAGCCACACACACCAACCCAGTCTCTTCCTCCCACAATCCTTCTGCTCTTGAGGCCGATTGGCTGGGTCGCATGGGCGGAGCCAAAAAAGTTCCCCAATGAGCAGCTCCGTGGTCTGAAAGGGCAGGGAAACAGCCCAATGAGCATCACCACAGAGGAGCCAATCAGCTAGATGTTGCTGGGGCTGTGCGAGCCAATCATCAGCTGGCAGTCTGAAAGTTTGCTGGGGCCCCTTCGGCTGTGGCTCTCAACATCTTGGGCTTCCTGGCCTCCAGACGTAGGAGGTAGATTTCTATTGTGTATAAGGCACCTCGTTTGAAGCATTCAGTTCTAGCCGTCTAGGCAGACGAGGACCCTTCCTTCTCCCTTCTCTCTACCTTCTCCTTGCTTTCTAGCACCTCTGGGATTAAGCAGAGAGCCAGGAGGACTGGCGGAAAGAGCAGAGTCTTACCCTGATGGCTGCGAGGGAGCTTCCCAGGGAGTATCTCCAGAGGGAGGCCCATGGAGGGTGGCTGGCTTGAAATCATCTTTAAGGAACCTACCACAGGACATCCGCCTGGCAGGGCTGTCCCAGGGAGGGACAGTCCTGTGGGATATTCTAAGTTGGTGCTGAGGAGGATTTTAGGGGGCTGGCAGAGGAACAGTGCCAGGGCGTGGTCAACAGGAAGTCCCCAGGGAGCAGTCCCACCCAAATGCTCCGTGAGTACATCAGTCAGCACTGGGACATGTGCTACCCCTGGACACCAGCACGAGGTGACGTCAGCAGGAGTCAGGTCAGGACTTTTCTGTCCTGCTCCACCCTCTCTTCCTACCTTGGTGAGAGACATGTGGAGAGTGGACATGGGGACAGAGGTGCAGAAATACTACAGGAGGTCACCCCTTCACCTCTGTCCATTACTGGTCACTGTCAGGCCTGAGACGCAAAGAGGGGGAGCTTGCAGTTGTTGAGAGACTGAAGCTTTGATTGGTTCTGTGGGACTTTTTAGCCCATCAGCCTGAGGATGTGTGCCAACATCTAACAGTGACTTGAAAAGTGTCACCCGACTAGGCCTGTGATGAGGTGGCATGCCTGAAAATCACAGACAGGAGGAAAATAATGTCGCTTTAGGCTTGCTTCCTTCTGAGTCCAGCTTATTCTTAAACAATAAAAACAAAGAAAACACTGAGCACCTGGCAAATCAAAGGAGCTCAATAAATGTTGTGAGTGATTATCGTCACCTTTAATGGTATCATGACCACACCTGGTTCTCTCCTGCAGCCTGGGAGGAAAAGCATCATGGAAAAGCAGCCCGAGGGGCTCCCAGAGGCTGCCGTGCGTCACTGTTAGCGTTCCTTTTGTAGGGTTCAGGTAAGTACCCGGTCATCCCCATTTTCTGTTTAATATACTTGATTGAGATTTAATGTGGTCTCAGTACTAATTTCCTCTTGGCTAAGCTGCAAGGATGAGGGGAAATGAGCAGGTTCGGGTCCATTACTGAATAAGACAGGACAGTCAGAGGGTAACGGGCAGGTGAGGAAGCCCTCCTCCCAGGCTTCTCCCTGAAACGAACCCATGCAAACCGTCCACACGTTCCAGCCACCTCCTTTGTCCCGGGGCAGCAGAAACGGGGGTGGGACAGACCTGGGCGAAAGCTAAAGACTCAAGGGCTAACCCTCCAGAATGATGCAGGTTGAACCAAGAGCCTGGGCACTGTCCCAAGACCTGTTAGCATGGCTGTTGATCTGGGCCCCTAGAGTAGCTGAGGAAGCCCCTGGACCAGCACACTCAGGTGGCAACCCCTGTGCTCTGTGGGAGCGTCTCTCTTCTCCCTGGAATGAATCCTTCTCTTCATGTTCACTTTTCCTCATTGTGGATTTCATTTTTTGAATTCATGAGACAAGAACCCGGAAAGAAGACCCTGCAGATGACTCGGGTCTTACAGCAGAGGCTGAAATCTGGTTCCATAGTAAATAGCCCCTTGAAGAGGATGCTCTATTTTCACACTTTTGAGGTCATCGTCACAGAGTGCAGATTAAGCAGGGTGGGGGCTCCCCTCTGGGAATCCAAGCCCAGTGGTAACATGCAGCCAGGATAAGCCACTCCTGCCTGTAGAGACAGCTTATTCCAACCTGGATTCCTCTGTAAGGAATTTTTTCAACCAAAATGAAACTGAATAGCAGATTAAATGCTTAATAACCGACCTCTGTGAACATTACTTACCACAGAGGGTTATGCTTTGTTGTCGATGATGCACTTTTTCATTTTAGTACACTTTTAGATCTACAGAATTGTTAAGAAGGAACTCTGGAGTGTCCAAGTCCCCTCCCTACATCTAGTTTTCCATGTTACTGACATTACTCTGATATATTTGGTACATTTAATGAGCCAGTTTTGATATGTTATCACTAACCAAAGTCCATACTTTATTCAGATTTTTTTCCATTTTTCTCCTAATATCCTTTTTCTGTTCTAAGATTACATCCAGGATACATCCAAGATTATATCAGAAGTACATCTCTGTAGGCTCCTGTTGGTTGTAACAGTTTTTTACAGACTTGCCGCATTTATGATGACCTTGACAGCTTTGAGGGTTAAAGCTGATCAGGTGACAAGTGGTAGAACGGACTGGGCATTACTCTCCTGTATGCACATATGACACATGACCAATGCAATTCCATATCAGGTATAACTGGAGGAATGGAAGTTATACTCCATCTATGTGTAAATGATCAAAAACATTCAACTGTCATGCATAACTAATAAGAACAAATAAAAAATAATTATAGTAAGAAAAAACATATTGTTCTGATATTTTGTAGACTGAGCCTCCCATTGGAGTCATCTTGTGTTTTCTCATGAGTAGACTGGGGTTATGAGATTTTTGGAGGGAAGACCTCATAGGCAAAGTGACATACTCATCACACCTTTTCAAAGATACGTATCATTGACATAACTTGTCACTCTTGATGTCGACCTTGATCTCCTGGCTGAGCTAGTGTTTACCACCTTTCTCTACTGCAAACTTCATTCTTTTTCCCTTTTCCAGACTGTACTCTTTGGGAAAAAGTTACTTTGCTGAGCTAGCACTTGATGGGTGGTAATTATTTTGCACTTCCCTAAGAGCTGAGGATCCACATAAATTATTTGGAATTCTGCATGGGAGATTGCTTTGTCTCTTGTCCTACATGTGCCTATTTATTCAGTTACTTATTTATATCAGTTTGGACTTGATATTTATTTTCTATATCAGGTTATAGTCCAATACTACATTATTTTATTGCTTAAATTGTCCTAGCTTCTAAATATTGAGAGCTCATTCACATACCTTTACCATTGTGGAGTGGTCTTTGTTTTTCAGTTTCAAAAGTTTAAGCACTTATTCCTTCTGGAACTTGGATACTTGGATACTTCCTATTGCAGCCCTGGGATCAGTCATTTCTCCAAGGAGCCAGGGTATTCCTTTTACTGATGGTTTGAGGAAAAAACAAAAAACTGGGGGCTAGAAGTTCTTGTTACTGCTAGCCTGTCTTTGCCTCTAGGTCTTCTCAGCTGACAGAGCAAGTCCTGCCGTTTGCATATTCTAACAATGTATGTATACATTCGTCTTCATTTGTTTTGTGTTGCTGTAACAAAATACTGAATGTTGGGTAGTATATAAAGAAAAGAAGTTTATTTGGCTCATGACTCTTGTGCCTGGAAAGTGAAGGCCCCTGACTTCACCACAACATGGCAAGAAGCAGCAGGGGAAGTGACGGCATGCAGAAGGGAACAAAGGGTAGGAGATGGCCGCAGTTCCTAACAGCCTGCAGTTGGAAGAACTACCCCAGTCCTACACAACCACAAGAGTTCCTCGTAGGAGGGCATCCCCATGAGCTCACCACCGTCCACTAGACCCCAGCTCTTAAAGATCCACCTTTCTCAGTACATTACGTCAGGGACAAGTTTGGGGCCTGCTGGGAAAAACATTGAAGCCACATGGGGCCTATAGTGACACCTATGACATGTCTAGTGGAACCATTGTATCTATATTGAGTTAAGTCTGAGTTTTTACTGATTCCAATCCATCACCACATGCATCATTATAGCTCTGCTATTTGTTGATTTGTAATTTTATTCTAGTAAAACTCTGACTCGGGGAAGCCTGTCCTAACCTCTGGGTTCTCTTGCATTGTCTCACGCAGGAGAATCATGTCTAGACTGTATGCGGTTGTCTGCGTCTCTCTCTTCCTGGCCACCGTGAGCGGAGCGGCTTTCCCCCATCAGGACGCACTGACCCATCCTGGACCCAGAGAGGTGGAGTCTGTAGCCCATGCACTGAAACTTCCGAAACTGTGAGCCCAAAATAAGCTTCTCCTCCTCTCAGTTGTTCTTGTCAGGTATTTTGGTCAGAGACGAAAAGCCAACTAATAGACGATGACTTTGTGAAATTTTTACAGGTGGTTAAATCACTGAATTAAAGAGTATGAATGTTTAAGTGCCCATAGCATTTCACATTATCCTCTAAATATGTATGCTTGACCAGAACTAAATGAGAAGACTTGAAAATTATGATTTTAAAATGATTTCTTTGTATGTGACATAGAAAACCTTAGCACACCATGCAAGGTGGAGATTTTTTTCACCATTTCTATTTCTTCATTCCGGCTTTCTCTCAGGTCCATTACCTAGCTTTCTTTTTAGAGTAAGCTTCATTTTTTTCATAAATATTCAGTATTATGGCTGTTTAGCTAAGCTTGAAATCTGATGACTTATTTGTAGAAATTCATCGACCTCCTCCCTCGACATTCCTGCTTGGTGGAACTTCCCAGAAGTTCTTGCTGAACTTCTGAATGTGTTGCTGTAACAAAATACCAGATGTTGGGTAATATACACAGAAAAGACATTTCCGGACAGCACAGAGGGACTATTTCCTGAGGACCCAGTCTGAGACTCTTCTCTATCTGCTCACACACACAGGATTTAATTCCTTCAATTATCAAGCAATTATAGCAGTTGTCTTTATATTTCTCTTCCAAGTGCCATTAATATAGGGAGATTCTTCTCATGCAACTGTCCTTCTAGAACAGTCTCAGAGCTCTTTGAATGGATGAGGGTTTTGAATACAGACACTTAATGTGTCTGTGTGCTGAGGGAGTCTCTTCCCTGTCAACCGCACAAAAAAGCCCGCACCCTCAGGAGGGAACCCTTCCAAATGAGGCTCTAATGCACACCTCTCAAAAGAGTCTGTCTCAGGTTGAGTTAAGGGACTTCTTTTTTCTCAGCTGTATTGTGTGTGTTTTTTCAGTTGTGATCACACACCGTGTGTGTGTGTGTGTGTGTGTGTGTGTTGATCAGTTTTATTGGGTAGCTCAGGGTCACAGTTCTGGGGTTCTCATGGACTTGTCTGAGTGGCTTTGCATTTTCAACCCGGAGCCTCGAATGCTGTGGAGTCGGGTGGGACCTTGGGGGCCTGCCAGGGTCAGGCTGGTGGTAGCTGCCAGCGGCTGTTGTCCAGCAAGGTAGCCTTGGACAAGGTATTGGACATTTCTAAGCTTTCATAAAACTAGGAGGGGAAGACAAGGGACTTGAACAAGTAGTTCCAGTCTCTGAGGACTCTGGTCCCACGTCTCATTTGAGTTGGTCTGTGGTTACCTATCCCAGAATTGGAAGGTACTAGAAAGACCTAATCGGAAGGGTCTTGGCTTTGCCAAACTTTTTCAACTCATAAGAAAGACTGTTATCAAAACTCATGTGTGAGACAATGCAGGGAAGTTCAGAGGTGAATACATTGGGTTATGAGAGCCTTCACCTAATCAGTGCGTTAATCCGCTGATGGCACTAACTGAGCGTACCTGGAGATAGATAGGCTGGTGGGCCTGGAGGAGGTGGCCTCGGGAGGTGCCCTTGGGGTTCACATTTGGCCCTGGTGAGGGTGGCTCTTCGCTTCCTGATCATCATGTCCTGAGCTGCTTTCCTCCTCCAAACCCTTCTGCCATGATGTTCTGCCTCAACTTAGGCTCAGAGCAGCGGAGCTGGCCGTCTGTGGACTGAGACCTCTGAGACCATGAGTGCCAAATGACCTTTTCTCCTCTAAAATTGGTCTTGTCAGGTCCTTTGGTCACAGCAGTGAAAAAGTTGACCCAAACAAAGGCCATTTCCGTTCTTCATGTTCCCGCCGTGACACATGGAGTCATGTGGGTTGAAGAGGAGTCCGAGGCAGGGCCAGCAGCTCTTCTCCTAGACATAGTAACTTTGTTCTTCACCCTCACATTCGTTTTTTGCTAAATTTAGCAATCTTTTCTTCTCTCTTGAAAAGGAGCTATAAAAATCACTCTCATCCTCAAACTCCAACTATGCTTTGAACTAAAAGGTCTTCAGAACTTGGAAATGCACCGTTGTTCGAGGATTTAAATGCAAAGCAGATTCACCCAAAGGCTATTTCATCATATTTTAATTCTATTTAATTTAGTGCTAATTTAAAAGAGAAACCTATGGAGCAGAGTGATGGGTTGTCTATGAAGCCAGAAGATACAAACCTGGGAAAGTCGATAACATGCCTCTCCTGCAGCCCCCAACAACTCGCCCCCTTCTCCTCCTTGCCCAATGTCCAAGTTTCTTAGCATTTGATTTTATAACCATAAGAATCTGGGCATGTAGGCTGGTGGCTGAGCACTTGCTTAGCATGCATGAAGCCCTAGATTCCATCCCCAGTGTGCGTGTGTGTGTGTGTGTGTGTGTGTGTGCACAAAGCTGGTGCAATCTGTGTGCTCCACACATTCTGTCAAATGCACCAGCCAGATGGGTGCAGGGGCAAAGGAGGTGAGAGCCGACCGTATCAGAGACTCTGAGATACACCCGCATCCTCGATCACACACTCTGCTTGGTTTCCTGGCTCCCAGCCATTTTTATTTTCTATTTTCTCCCAAATCTTCAGAGACTCTGAGAGCACTGGAACTCCTGGGGAATTTCAGGCGTCCCTGAGAACTTCCTGGCAGGAACACTCACCTGGAGAGACACAGGCTGCACTGTGTGGCTGAGCTTTGAGGTGCCCCTTGCCTCACTCCAGGGCTGATGCAGAAGGACGCGCTGCAGATTTCTCCCAAGGATCCAGAGTGGCGGAAATTAAATAGGGCCAGGCTCAGCGTCCAACCCTCCTGCAGGACACCCGGGGTCTTTAAGCCTTTAATTTCATCTCCTGTGATGATTTCACGATGGAAACAGCGGGTGCAAACCTCTCTGGACTACAGTGGTGAGAAAACACTGCCATCTCCACACACACACACACACACACACACACACACACACACACACACACAGAGCAGTCCTGGGACCTTGCTTTCCGGAGCCCTCGTTGCTCAGTGGTGTGATTCACTGCTAGTGACCTCAAGCTCTCGGACTCGGTGTAGCATTCACGTTCTCATTGCGTACAGGTGATGGAGAAAGTCAGGGAGAAGGAACCAGAATTTCCAGTAGCCCGTTTCTCCCTCAGGGTCAGCCAAACAATAAGGTGGGGGAAGTAACCTTCCACCCACCTGCCTTACAAACCAGGGACACGTGGGAATCTTGATGTGAGTTAGGACCAAGGGGTGAAAAGCAAGGTGTGGTGGGAGCCCAGGAGAGTAGGAGACTGGCAGTGCCCCTCTCTGGGCCTCCCCTATTAAAGGTCAGCTCTGACATTCTGATGGGGGCAGCTTATGTTAGGGGCCCAGGAAGAGTGCCTTCAGCAGGTGTGAGAAAGCACAGGAAGACAGACACAAACTGGGTTCCTACTTGTTTTGCAAATGCTCGAGCCTGACATGAAGCACATTTTGTATTTGGCTATACTTGGAGCCAGAGTCTTCACCTGCACCTAAACAAGATGAATTATTGTTTAAGAGTGTGTGATAAAATGGGAAACTTGGAAACTAGAGGTTGGTATTCCAGGGTGAAGGGGAGGTGAAACCCATAAGGAGCTGTGCGCAGGAGGAACAGTGACTGTTCTTATTCTTCAGGGTCCTTGGGAACTTATTTGGAAAATAAGGCAATAACACTACTGACCTCATGGGCTTGATCGCATAAAGGATTGGCAGAGTACCTGGAACCACACCCCAAATAATAACTGTTATTCTTTAATTATACATAAACAGTGGTAGCAAGCTTCTTGGGAACTTATGAGGGTTTATAATTCATAAAATGTTGCTTTTTCTCATGTTATTGGATTCCTGAAACCTGGCAAAAAGACATTATTATTTCTATTTGACAATAGCAATGGAGTCCTCTCTATGATTATAACTTAAAAGGGAAATAAGGGGTATCTTATTTTGCTTTCTGTGGCCATAACAAAATACTCAAGACCTGGTAATTTATAAAGAATAGAGGTTTATTTAGCTTCCAGTTCTGGAGGCTGAAACTCCAAGATCAGGCAGCTGCTTCTGGCGAGGGCCTTCTGTTATATTATAACATGTCAGAAAAGCAGAAGGGGAAGCAGGTAGTGGGGAAGAGAACAAGTGCGAGGAGTCCCTTTGTTTTATAACAACCTACTCTTGAGGAAGCTAATCTGGTCCTGAGAGAGTGAAAACTCACTTATGTGAGAATTCACTCATTACTGTGAGAATGGCTTGAGCCCTTCATGATGACAGACAGCCCAGGTCCCGAACACCTCTTCAAGGTCCTACTGCCTCTCAACACCATCACATGGGGAATCAAATCTCAACACAAGTTTCAGAGGGGATAGACCCTAGCAGGGGGACACTTGGAATCAATTTGTTGTTCTTTTCACTTGACCAAGCTGCATTTGATACAGGTATATGAAACAGAGCCCTTGCTATTGACTGGGAGAGCCCAAAGCTGAACAATGGAAATAACACGAGTTAAATAAGTGCCTGATACCAGGGTGTCAGCCATGCCTAGGACATCTGTGACTGATTCCAGTTAGATGTGAAAGTAGCCATTGCTGTGGAAGTTCAGGGGTAAAGGTGGTGAGATTGGCTGCTACCTAGGGGATCACCTGCCAGGGCTGCTGTGGGCACTTACTGACCCACAAACAGTCTGCTCATGGCACATACCCAGCCATGGGACAGAACGTGGTTGTCTGTCATCCTGGACTCCCCAGTCTGTGGCCGTCCCTGCTGTCCACCTCCCTCCACCGATCCTCTATCCTGAGATCTCTCAGCTCAGATGTCTTCTCATTAGAATCTGATCGCCGCAAAGAAAGTGCTATTAAATTCTTACAGATGAAAAAAATGACTGAGGTGGGTTCATGTCCTGATTTCAGCACTGGTAATATGGATATTTGTACACAAAAACAATCCTGAAGACAGAGGAGTGATGGGTTTTCATGCATGAATAATTTGGATAGGAGAGATTTATTGAAACTATTTAAAGGTGTTATACACTTTTGCCCATATGGTCTGCTTTTTAAAAATGTAGTGAATCTGTGAAGGATCTGAAACCAATAGGATTGCAAGTAAATAAACTCTAAAGATCAGGGATTAAATCTTTCGTATTCACTGTGTATCCATAGTACCGGCACAATAGCTGTTACATAGCAGGTGGTCAATAACTATTGGTCTAGTGAATGAATTATTTATTAAATGAGTCAATGAAAACATTGTGGATTTATACATGAAATACATACAGCCAATATGAGTATTTTAGTTGACTGGTCATGGAGGAATCACGAAATATTTGCTTATAATAGCCGTAAGATTAAAAAAATAATTTAATTCCAATTTTTTATTTTATTTATTTGTTTATTTATTGATTGATTTAAAAAATGACAGCAGAATGGATTACAATTCTTATTACATATATGCAGCACAATTTTTCATATCTCTGTATATAAAGTATGTTGACACCAATTCGTGCCTTCATACATGTACTTTGGATAATGATGTCTCTCACATTCCCCATCCTTGCTGATCCACTGCCCTTCCCTTTCCCTCTAACCCCTCTTCCCTATCTAGAATTCATCTATTCCTCCAATGCTCCCCCTCCTTACCCCACTATGAGTCAGCCTCCTTATATGTTTTTTGGGATTAGCTAACTTCACTTAGCATTATCTTCTCCAATGTCATCCATTTACCTGCAAATGCCATGATTTTGTTCTCTTTTATTGCTGAGTAAAATTTCATTGTGTGTGTGTGTGTGTGTGTGTGTGTGTGTGTATCTCACATTTTTTTTTTATCCAGTAATCTACTGAATGACATCTAATTTGGCTCACAGTTTAGCTATTGAGAATTGTGCTGCTATAAACACTGATGTGGCTGTGTCCCTGTAGTATGCTGTTTTTAAGTCTTTTGAGTATAGTCCGAGGAGAGGGATAGCTACGTCAAATGGTGGTTCCATTCCCGGATTTCCAAGGAATCTCCATACTGCTTTCCATATTGGCTGCCCCAATTTGCAGTCATGAAATATTTGGCTTATTATAGCCTTAAGATTAAAAAATAATTTAATTCCAATTTTTTTTAAAGAGAGAGTGAGAGGGGGGAGAGGGAGAGAGAGAGAGAGAGAGAGAGAGAGAGAGAGAGAGAGAGAGAGAGAATTTTAATATTTATTTTTTAGTTATCAGCGGACACAACGTCTTTGTTTTATATGTGGTGCTGAGGCTCGAACCTGGGCCTCACGCATGCCAGGTGAGCACACTACCGCTTGAGCCACATCCCCAGTCCTAATTCCAATTTTTTAAAAAAACTATTGAACAAGGATAAAGATGATAAATTACGTGAAACCTATCACCCATCTGCTGTTGATAAGATAAACTTTCAATAGTTGATACCATCACTAGGCACAGTGGTGCATGCCTATAATCCAAGAGGCCCAGAAGGCTGGGGCAGGAGGATTTCAAGTTCTAGACTGGTCTCAGCAACTTAGTGAGGCCCTAAGCAACTTAGTGAAACCTTGTCTTTAAATTTTAAAGAAATAAAAAGGAGTGGGATGTGGCTCAGTGGTTAAGAGCTCTTGAGTTCAATTCCCAGTACAAAGAAAACAAAACTGATACCACCACATCAGCCTGTAGCATGTTTTCTTTTTCTCTAATGAATTGGAATGATCAGGAATTTACTTTAAATGACAGTGACATATGGACTTCTATACTTCCAGCAAACATCCCTAACACAGATTTTACAGTTTGTGGAGAATTTCGGGGAGCCTGGCGTCCTCAGGCATTGGAGATAAGTTACAGAACCTTATGCAGTTACCATTTTCAGTGTTCCTTATTGCTTTGTGTACTTTTCTATTTGGTATTTTCCTTCTTTCTGAAAAACTTCTTTTTACATTTCTTGTGGGCATCTGTTGGTGAGAAAGCCATTCAGAGTTTGTGTGTTTGAAAGAATTTATGTTTAAAATTCATGTTTGAACTATACTGTCACTAGATGTAGAATTCTAGGTTGGCAATTTTGGGGGGAGTGGGGTGGGGTGATTACAGATGTTGCTCCATTGTCTTCTTGCATGCATTGCTTCTGATGAGATGTCTTCTGTCATTGGTACTTTTGTTCCTTTGTATTCAAACCTGTGTTTCTGCCCCCCGCCACTTTTATGAGTTTCTATTTATCACGTATAACTTCTTTTTAAGTAGTTCAATTATGATGAGAGTTGGTGTAGTTTTCTTCCTCTTCATTTTTTTGGGGACTTGCAATTCTTAGATTTTTGGTGTGTTTCATTTCGAATAGTTTCTATTGTTACTTCTTCCAGTTTATCAATCTTTTCTTCCACAAAGTTTGGTTTGCTTTTAATCCCATTCAGTATATTTTTCATTTAAGATATTGTATTTTTCCCTTTAGAAGTTCAATTTGGGTTCCTTTTTTAGTATCATGTATGTCTTTACCTAATTTTTTGAACTATAGAATACAGTTACAATAATTGTTGTTATAATAATAAAGTCTTTGATCTCTGGTATCCTTTGTTGCCTGATATTCACTGGGCTGAAATTATCATCATCATCATCATCATCATCATCATCATTATCAATAGTTTGTTCAGTGTTTTGGTTGTATGAGGATGGCCTCAGGACTGAGCCTAAGCAACTCCATTTTTTAAAACTCCAGTTTGAAACCTGCAGTCTCACCAGGCACACCTAACGGAGCCCTCCAGAATGGCCCTCAGGCACAAACATGTCACTTCTCCCCACCCTGACAAACTCAGAGTGAAGCCTCTGGCAGGCTGTTCTCACCCGATCAGAGGGAAGGCGAGCAGATCAGGGAGGGGATCACCAGATCCCCAGGGTAAATGACATAACTGAGACACCCAGTGGCAGCTGATAAAGACTGAAAAGGGAGTCAGAAGCCCCCAAATTTGGTATAAATAATAGAGCAAATGAACAGCCAGCCAGCCGACAATGACGCGCTTACACTGGGAGCCTGATGAGGACCTGGACTGACATCCCTGTAAGGTGAGGCAGTGGGGACCAAAAGGAGGCAGATTTAAAAATGCTGCTGAAGGAGGCTTTATTGAGATTTCGCTCCTGGGTGGAACCCTCAGACCGACAGAGCTGGTCTAAGGAGAAGGGGGGTGGCCCTCGACCAAACTGGAGTTTTTATTGGACTTAGGGCAGGAAGGGAGGGCTTGGGACAGGAAAAGGGGTTTTTGGAGACCCTTTTCCTACTGGGGTTGATCTGGGGTAGCTATCTAAGATCCAGGATTGGCCAGGAGGCCCTGCTGATTGACAGGCGGTTCTGTAGGTGCCTGATTGTTGGTTCTTTCTGCAGGGGGTTGCTTGGTGCTTTGTTCCTCAGCCACCTCCACCTAACAGTCCCAACACTTTGCATTGTTTGCTGATCCTGTGCATCTTCCTCAAAGCTCTCAAACCCTACAGCCATATCTTGACCCTGGTGAGAGCCACAACTTCTCCCTGTGATGCTCTCCTTAACCAGCTGTTAGCTCCACCCCAAGACGAGCCTGCTTTGGTTCCTGACTTGATCACTGCCATCTGAGTGAGTGTGCATCTGCTGGACTTAAAGCCTAAGGCTTGAGACTTTTGATCTGACACTTGAACTTAGCACGCAGAGGGAATGTCTGTCATGAGCCTGTCGTGATTAAGTGAGTTTGTAGTGCTTAGAATTAATCTAGAATTGTTTGCGGTGAACTGATTATGTCTATTGCAGTGCCCAGCATTAAGGATTGACGTTTTCTTGATTAAGAACCTATAGAGTGAAATTGTAGTGATTTGAGTGAATACAGCATTGACAAAGGCAGAAGCGTGTGGACATTCTGTATTTCTCCCCCTGGATTGTGTAAGTCGCACCTTTTGCCCATTGTGACAGGTTGTTTGAAATAGTAAAGTAAATCTCATCACTATCACCCCATCCTGGCAGGAAGTGGAAGTATGTTTCTGATTTTAAAAATAATATAATTAAGTAATAGAAAACCTGGAACATTAGAAGAGAGAGATACAAAATCACCCAGAGATGATCATTATCGACATTTTAATATATAGTATTTCCCTTCCATTAACTGAGAGTGTTACTTTCATTGAATCCTCATCAGCACTGAGTGTTGTAATATCAAACTATTTTTAATCTGGCAGATGAAAATACTTCCTATATTTTATTTTAAACTTTTATTGCTTTGTTCATTAGTTTGGGTTGAATTTTTATGTTTGGCCATACAATTTATTATTTTTATGTGGTGCTGAGAATTGAACCCAGGGCCTAGCACATGCTAGGCGAGCACTCTACTGCTGAGCCATAACTCCAGCTCCCCCCATATAATTTATCATTGAATGTGAGTTCTTAATGTATTATGTTAATTCTTTATCTCATCAGGTATAATCTTCTTCCTGCCTTGACACTTATCTTTTAATCTTGATTTTGTGACAGATAAGTTAAAATTTTAATACAGTTCAATCTATTGATCTTTTCTTCAATACTTCTATTTCTATAATTTTTATGTTTAAAAATCTTTTCCATCCAGGCAATACATAAATATTTGCCTATATTTTCTTCAAAGTTTTTTCTAGTGGTGTAGTTGAAATTCTTGCTTCCCTAACCTATCAGTGAATAGAAAGCTGAGCTAAATGTTAAAATGGAATTATCTTCTCCAATAACTTCCTGATTTTCCAACAATTTTTATGGTGTTGCCCACTCACTGGATTAAATTTTTTAAAATATCTTTGGTTCATATTCAGCAGATTTATGCTTAGAGGTCCATTCTGTTTCTCAGGTCGGAGCCGAGCATCCCTTTCCAGCCTGAGGTATTTTGGGACACACATCCCAGTCCATGGAACATGTCCTACAAAATGTCTAACTTCTCCCTCTGCCTTAGCCAAGGGACTCCTGGTGGGAGAGAGGTGTAGACTCCTACACATGCCCTAACAAGAGCCCTTTGTAGCTGCCACTGATTCTCAGACACCTCAACATTGGTCATTTTCTTGTAGGATTAATAAAACAACCAACCTCACATGACAGAGCTTTCACATCAACTCGCACATTCACACACACGTAGGCACGCACGCACTCACAAGCACGGTGCCATCTTGTCAGCTTACCACCCTTCCTGCCTGTCACTCCTTGTCAGCTGAAGAGCCAAAGCAGGGAGAAGGTGAGAAGAGCACTTGCTGGTGCGGATGCAGCTGTCATCATCTAAATATAGGTCATAGAGTGACTAAGAATCATCTTCCAGCTCCATCCCTCCTCAGCCACATTTCCTCATATCTGCATTCTTCTCCTTTTTACTCATGTTTCCTTGCCTATCTAATGATCTTCTTCCAGCAGGAATAGCTTGAAATTTTCAAAAGGATGTAGTGGTTTTAGGACTGTTCACAAATATCCCAATTGTTAGTCCTTCATGCCCAGGGCAGAATTGAACTCAGGCATGTGCCAGCGACATGCTTTGGTCAATGAAATAGGAGCAGAAGATTAAAGAACTAGTGTGCTATTTGCCATAGAGTTGGTGACGTTCCAGATGATTGGCTACTCCATCAGTTTGGGTCCCAGATGCCATGCAAGTGAGAAATACACTTTTGTTTCTTTTGAAGCCACTGAAATTTGAGGATGTTTGTTCCATAGCATACCTGGTCTAATCTAACTGATCTGGGGCATAATGACTCTATTTTCAGGACAAGAGAGTGGGACTGATGATTTGTGAAATGTGGATATGGGTGTGCTCCTGGAAGGTGTTACCATGGTCGCTCCTGAGAAATCGGATGGGTGCAGTGGTTAGGGAAGGTCCAGTTTTCCTTAGAATGGCTTCCTCCTTTCTTATCCAATCAGTGGAGCTGTGGGAGCTCCCAGCCCACAGTGGTGATAACAGAAACCAGCATTTTAAGTCAGGGCAGTTCTTGTGCCTTCAATGCAAAACGCAGAGGTTTTTCTCAGCCTGGCTGGTTAGGAAGCAGAGTGCAGCCTCGTCTTCTCGGCTCAATGCTCAGCTCAGCCATCATGATAGACACATAGGGTCAGTGTTCCCGGATGTAAAGATTAGTTCATGTTCTGGTTTCAAATGATCTTACAAGTCTGCCCTCTTCCCCAGCAGGTGTTCTATGAAAGCAGAAAAAGAAATAAAGAGAGTCCAGGCAGATGCTTAATCAATGGTAAGCACTGGCCTTTCCACGTCTTATCTCAGGTCTAAAGCAGGGATCAGCATATTTAATTTTGGCTTCAACTGGGCCTTTGTGATATTGGGGTCTTTTCCGTTTGCTTCCTCATCTATAATGTTATGGCCACAACCTTATTAGGTAAATTCTTCAGCTCAGCTGTTTGAATGGGTGGTTGTTTCTTATTTTAATTAGTTATTTCAAGGGTTTCTCATAATCTGGATTTGAAAAGATTTCACTGTGCCTGGTTGATCCTGGAGATTATATTCTTATGCTTTCGTCCCTCCCCTTTTTGACATTGCCCCTGTCCTAGCTGTGGTTAAGCCTCATTGATGGGCACTAATTGGGTGGAAGGTCAATGCAAATTAGTTCCAGACTGAATTAGAGTCAGTTTTTAAAGAATTGTATTTTAAATGCAAACAGCAACTCAAACTAAAATTTCACAAAGTTCTGACAGATGACTTCCAAGTAGAGGTCCTGCTGAGCTGCTGTATTGAGTAGATAAAACTCATAATTAGCAGCCTATTTGCATACAAACAATTAATGGGCTCAAGTCCTTAAAAATGATTTGCTCTCTTCCAGGCATTGAAGGTGCTGTACAATCCTGTTGGTCTAATCAGCGGCTTGGCAGAACTTCTTTGCAGAGGCTGCAAAGCAGACCTCCAGTCTAACCTGTAGTGAAGTATGACAAAGACTGAGTTAGCGCACACAGAAGAAATAGAATGTTGTTGAATGTAACTGAATTTTTGAAATAGTTACTGTAAAAAATTTCCTGATTGCCCCATCCACAGGAGAGAAAAGGGAGAGAGCAAAACCTCAAATTGATTAAGAAGTTTTGTCATTTACAGAACAAGGTGCCTAAAATAGAAATTAAATTATAGAAAATTTAGAAAGTAATATTTCATACACACCTTTGGATGTGGACTGAAATCTAATTCCACAATCACAACTTTATCCCACAATCCTAGATGCCAGTCCTAAGTGGGTGGTATCCGATTACTATGGAGCCTGTGTAAGGCCTAAAGCTACTGGAATCACGTATTTTTTTGGCCTGTAGCTACGGATGTGAGAACATGGCTGCTCTTCCCTCTTCATTTGGTGAGATCACACTAAGCTTCAAGCCTCAGCTCAAACATGAATCCTTTTGAGGCTCTCTGTTCTGTTTTTATCTTTCAGGGTTTCAGCATGACTCAGATGCACACTCAAACTGGGTGATTGAAGGAGTTCACCAGGGACTGTTTACAAAGGTGTGGGTATAGCAGAAGGAAGCTACAAAGGAGAGATAGAGAGTGGGACCTGGGAGCTTGTAAGCAGGGTCTGCAAAGACAAGAGGACAGTACGGTTACCAGGACCCGGTGCCAGAAGCTATAGAGGGGAACCATAAAGAGGAACAGAGACCTTCATGGCCAATGCACGGAAAATTCGGTGGAGAGAAAGATGGGGAGCAGGTAGCCCACCTCACTCTGCCCCATAATCTACCTTCACCCTCCCTTCAGGGCCCCACCGGCTGGATCTACCTGGAAGCCACATTCAGGCCAGTGGGGCTCCTGATACCGCCTAGAAGGCTCGGGCACTAGTGACGTATTGCTTTGTACCAAATATGCCCAAGCTTAGCAGCTCAGAAAAGGCAGACATCTCTCAGTCTCTGGGGAGCAGGACTTTGGACTGCTGGATTCTGCAGCTTAGGATCTCTTATGAGATGGTATTTAAGAAGTCAACGGAGTCTGTAGTTTGTAGTTTGGGGTGTGCTTTCAAGATCATTCATTCGCAGGCTTCTAGGTAGAGACCTCAGTGGTTTTTCACGCAGGCCTTGATTCCCCAAAGCAGGTGACCAAGAGACAATAACTGAGAAGATGTGATGCTTATGGCCTCATCTGGAAAGTCCCCTGCCATTGCTTTTGATGCAGACGAACCCTCACATAGTGTAGAGGACAATGGGAAGCAGCCGTGTATAAAGAAAAGGAACCAAGCTGCTTCTTAAGAGTGAATGCTTTGAGTTTGTGGTGCAGCCCAGAGGGATAGAGCACCAGTCACGAGGCCACCTCAGGAGCGGCTACTGTGGCAACCAAGGAACTTGAGTGCCGCATGGACAAGGCTGCTGGCCTCACATGGGTCTCTTGGGCCACACCTGGCAGAAGTGATGGCAAGAATAACCGATGCACATGTGTTGCTTTACAGACTCTGGGTGTCAGCTCACGGAGTCATCATGGTCTCACTGACTCTAAAGTGGCCTGTTTTGAAAGAGGAAGAAATCTTCCACAGATAAGTAACAGAGCCAGAGGATGGTGGCATGCCCAAGATCGTCCATCAGTGGGAGAGTCAGGGCCACAGCCTAGTCCTGTAAGGCCCATTTACAAATTCCACACTGGGCTGCCTACAGCCTCCCAGGAACCCTGGCTCCAGGACGTGGGCAGACATCTGTGTTTTGAAGCTGCGTGGGGGATCCTCTTTCAATTCTAACCTTGGAAAATGCAGGAGACCCTGCCGAACTAACAGGCTACCTTTTTATTTATTTATTTTTGTAATTTTGAATTTTGAAATGATTATAGATTTATAGGAAATTGAAAACATAACTCACAGGGACAACTTAGGTAGCCCTCACCTGGTCTCCCCGGTTCGGTCCATCTTGCTACCTACAGTACATGATCAAAACCATTACGAATTCTCTTCAAAGGAACAGGCTCTCTCACAAAAGCCCTCCAAAGCTTAACATGCTGGCATTTAGAGAACCTGATCATTACTGTCATTTTCAATTTCAATTCAGTGAATCTCCTCACTGTTCCAGAACAACAGATGATAGGAGACGCCCTGCTGAGGAGGCACATTCTACAGTCCTTTGGGCATATCAGCCCTGAGACTTGTATGAAGTCTCCACACCCCAAACTACCTCCTTTCTCCTCTATTTGAAAGGCAGGTGGGCCTTTCAGAGACCTTGTACTAAAGACAAATTCCAAGTAGGTTAGCAGTGAAAGAAGGCTTGGCAGACCTCTCTGGAAATGTCTATGGAACAGAGAGAACAGAATTTAGAGCTAGGCAGATCTGAGTTTGAATCCTTACGATCAATCCTGCACCAAATATTGACATTTCCTCCAGTATTATCTTGAGATTCATCTTTTTACATGTATCTGTTTTATTGCGCCAACTAGATTATAAACTCCCAAGCCATGGCATTGTGTACCCTTGTGCATTTGCTACTGTGGTTTGATGCCCAGATGTGGAAACGTTGAAAGGTTGTTGAAACCCAGGTTGGCTGGCTTCCAAACATGGAAATCCTATGACTAAGCAAGGCATCATCTGCCAATTTGCAGTTATTAAAGAAATTAAACCCACTGGTAAGCAGAAGCAGGTGTGTCCTCTTAGAAGTAAAATGTGAATGTTCATTCTGAGTTTGGTCATCAGTGTGACATTGTCCATCTTGAAGCCATCTACTTGTGCTTTAGGTTTACCTATTACGAACACACAACGTGAATATTTTTTAAGATCTCACTCTTGGTAGCTTTCTGATCCCTCTAAGAATTATCTTGTATCCTTGAAGATAAGCACAGCTTTTCAGTTATTATGTGCCTGATGAAAAATAAAAACAACTATTAAATAAAAATAAACTGAATATTTATTTCCCCTCAGAATTCAAGGATGAAATTGGAGGTGTAGGCTTTGAGAAGTAATTAGGTTTGGAGGGTGGAGCCCTCATGATGGGATCTGTGCACTTATAAGCACAAGCCCGAGGGGCCCCTGCTTCTAGCCACCACATGAGGATATGAGAAGTCAGCAGTCTGTAACCCGGAGGAGGCCCTTCACCAGAGCCTCATCATGCTGACAGCCTGCTCTTGGACTTGAGTCTCCAGAACTGGGAGAAATACATGTCTGTTGCTTAAAAGCCACCTAGTCTATGGTATTTTGCTATAGCAGCCTGATAGCGGATAACTATAACAACCTTGACCAGAATATGCTGAAAGTTGGTCATTTTTTGTTTTTTGTTTTTTATTTTTGGTTCTAGGGATTTAACCTAGGGATGCCCAATCCCTGAGCTATATCCCTAACCCTGTTTTAGTTTTTGAGATAGGATCTCACTTAGTTGCTTAGGGCCTCACTAAGTTGCTGAAGCTAGCCTCACACTTACGATCCTCCTGCCTCAGCCTCCCAAGCCTCATGATTACAGGATGTGCCACTGCAAACAGCTAGCTTTTTGTTCTTGTTTTTGAATATTTTGTAGATGGACACAATACCTTTATTTATTATCTTTATGTGGTACTTTGGATCAAACCCAGGGCCTCATACATGCTAGGTGAGTGCTCTGTCACTGAGCCACAAACCCAGGCTCTAGTTTTTGTTTTTTAACAAGGGAAGATATCATCTAAGTCCAATGCTCCAAATATTGGTAGGGATTTCTGACACAATTGCTATAGATATTTTTTAATGGATGCAAGCAATATAAGGATAAGCCTTGTGTATATGAAAGTTGCCTTCTTTGTTCACGTAATATTATGAGAATGTCATCGTGTTACACTATTATGTGTGGAAAAAAACAGTCAGGGATGGGGAGGGTGGGCAGTGGATAATTGGGTGATGGAAATGTGTTCAAGTCAGTCATTCCCCTCAAAGCCAAACAATTAATGTTTAGGTTTGCAGTGACCTTCAGACAAGCATTCAGAGCTTTGAGATTCAGGTAGCACACAGAAAACACCTGTAATTTGGTAGACAGAAACTGTAAGCACAACTCTTCAATCACAATTAATGCTGGTTTTGTGCACCCCACCTTCTCTCTCCAGTGCTGAGGATTTTATTTTCCTGACAACATTCACTGTAGCCAGTTTCTGTGGCTATGGTTGCTGTCATATCTGCCTTATTTTCCCTGTTCAAAAAACATCTTCTCAACAGGGCCAGAGTTAGCAAAGGCGTGTGCCCACAGCCTGGGGTTGATTGTTTTTGCTGGCGTATTTTGAGCTGTGAGTAATTATTCATTGATTTCCAACTCACAAAAAAAATTGTTAGAGTCTGTAAACAAGTCTGGATGGCGCCTGGCAAAATGCCAGAGGGAGTGGTTTGTGAAGTAATGCCAGCGAGCCATTAAGTGGGGAGATTCCTTATTGGTTGACTGCTGTATCTAGTTTATGTTAATTAAGATAAGCTGTGTGGAATGTATAAATACCTCTGTTGTCCTACAATAAACGGCTCCCACCTGCTGTATCAATCTATACAAGTTGTTTGTCGACCCCCGGTTATTTTGCTGCAGCCGGACTGCGGCAATCGTAGAAGTAACCATGCCATTGAAGTCTTGGATTCCTAATCTTCCAACACAGTTTTACCAAGGGATCACTTGACTGATGCTGAGCATGAATTAAGACCCCCTCCCCGACCCCATGAGACTCACAAGGTTTTCAGCCACATGGGTGCAGTGATCTCGGTAGGGTCTTCATGAAACTCAGTCGTTTAAAGCTTTCCAGGGGGCTTTTAGAATAACCTGCTGTTTTGTTTGTTTGCTTGAGGGTGGGAAGTTTTCAGAGCCTGTGTGGTCCTGGACAGTCAGACTTGTATTGAAACAACCGAGTTTTTGTTCTTTGCCTCTGGCATCATTATAACTTTCAAAAAAGAGAAATGCTTTGACCTCAGTGTTTTATTTATTTTTTTATTTTTTCATATTTTTAAATTGGTGCATTATACTTTATATAATGATGCAATTTGTTGTTATATATTCACACATTCACACAATATAACGATGTAATTTGACCAACCTCACTCCCCAGGATTCCCCTCCTCTCCACCTCCCATCCCTTGGTTCCTTTCCTCTACTGATTTCCCTTTGACTTACATGGGATATGCCCCCACCTTTCTTTCCCTTTTTCTTCTCTGGCTTCCGCCTATGAGAGAAAACACACATCCCTTTGCCTTCTGAGTTTGACAGTCATTGCTCTCTGATGTATCCTGGAAACATGGTCACAATCAGCCCAGGCCATTAGCGACCTGGCCTCTTGGGACCAGTTGTAGGTGGCATCCACTGAGGTGGGGACAATTGCTCCATCGTGCTTAGCACTACTGAGCCGTAGCACATAAGCAGCAGAGTGTGGTTTTGTTTCTCTGCCCCTCTGCAATCAATTATTCAATCAACACACTTTAGGCATCCAGAGAATACTGCAAATGTTCTGATTTTTCCCTGTACTTGAATCAGTTTGTTTTTGTGTAGCCCTTAAAACAGAAATGTGAACAACCTGTTGTTCTTTTAGTATGCTTTGACCATGTGGTACTCCAGAAGTTATCTCCAAACATACTTCAAAATGTCAGGCAGATGGGGCTGGGGTTGTGGCTCAGTGGTAGAGCACTGGCCTAGCATGTGCAAGGCCCCGGGTTTGATCCTCAGCACCACATAAAAATAAATCAAATAAAGGTATTGTGTCCAACTACAACTAAATAAATATTTTAAAAAGTCAGGCAGATGCATCTCACTAATGGTTATGTCATGTTCTCCTTAGGCTGACCATCAGCTGCATCTTTATGATTCTCCCAAGCATTCATTGCACAATGACACTTGGGAAAGAGTTAAAGGGAAAAAAAAATATGTTGGTGCATATATTTAGCACCTTTTGGGAACCTTCTGTCTTTTCACTTGTTACCTGTAGAGACTTGAGTGAGCTAACTCACTTTTCCCACGTTTATTGCATACACATGTTCCACAGCATCTGGCAGAATAGATTCTGATACACTTTGGTTGCAATCAAAAGGATTCCAGAGCAAAACCCCACATTAATGTTCTGGATATGTGAACAATAGGCATGCCCAAGAAAGCCTTGGATTCCCATCTGGGCATCAACAGGAAATCACCAGTAGAGGTCATGTGACATCAGGTGCAGTAGCTCAGTGTGCTTCATGACATCCACAGGGAACTTAAGGTTTGGTTTTATTTGACTTTTGTTTTCTACAGTGTATTCGTTAGACATTTAGAGATAATCCATTTTGAGGATAGGGATCTAGAAAACTTACTACTGGATCACATATTATGTTGGGCACTTCTGGGCTCCAGGTTGCCTGCTTGCTTGTCTCAGGCTTCCCCTGCAGCTATGTGCATGTAGTTAACATGGAACATTGTGGGTGCCTGTCCTGAGGATGGGTCCCTTCTGGGATTCCCCCTGGGCAAGTGAGTTCCATCTTGGTTGGATGTAAATTCTACTCCATTTGGGTTATAATGTGGGCTTTATGGGAGAAATGAAAAACTGACATTAATCAAAGGTCATTGAGGAAGAGAAGGCATGTTCTCCTGACTTTCTTATTATTCCAGGGGGATGTGCCAGGTCAGGGCACCATTCCAGTGGTTGGACCTGGTGGCTTCTCTTCTCCAGTCATGCCAGTGGGGACACATGGAGCCTGACAGCAGACCATCTGCAGTGGGGCAGCTTCCAGGCAGGAATCTGGGAGTACTAGCTGCCCACACCTAAAGATATGGCTGTGTGTGTGTGTGTGTGTGTGTGTGTGTGTTACAGGATGTTGTGTACCCTTCTTCGCGAGGGAGCAAGTTCCTGGTCCTGGGGAGCTAAGCTTCCTGCAGCCTTCCTGCTGATTCTGACCGCCCTGAAGTCCAGGTGACTCAGAGGAGCCCCAGTCCTTGCCCCTTTAGCTGCACACGAACTCCAGCCCCTCCCGCCTGCACGCTCTCCCCTGGGCCTGAAGCGCCCCCTGTACCTTTATGGCTTTAACCAACTCACTCCGTGGCTCCTGGCAGAGCCACCTCTATGGCTTGTCCCTGCTCTGTAGAATGAGCCAAAAGCCTCTTCTCGGAGCCCCCTGAGCCTTCTCTGCTTAGTTATTTCTTCCAAGAGTCCATTTCTCAGCTGTTAAAGAGAAGTGTAAGTCTTGTCCTGGAACCAGAGAGTGAATGTAAATGTGCAACGGGTGGGAAAGGTCAGCAGGTGCTGTCAGGCACTCAAGACCCTGCTGGCTCCTGTTTCAGGTTGCCCAAGAGACCATGCAGGTCCCTCACCACTGGGGCTATGTCTTTTGTTGCTGTATTCCCCCACCCCCAGCAAACTACCCAGGGAAATTTTAAAAATCAAACAACAAACCCCTGAACTTTGTTAAAGGTTCATTTAGGCAAAATTCTGTCTTTCAAAGGGAGACTATCAAAGGGCCTCTGGGACTAATCACTGATAGCTTCCTCACACCTTCCTTTCCTGTGGCCTCCTCTCCCTCCTGTCACTGGCCTTAGATCAGCTCTGCTTGTCCTACCTGCACTACCAGATGGGCTTTTAACCTGTGCTGACCGCCCCAGGCTGCGCTCCTACCCAACCGGGCTGCTGGACATGCCTTTTGAAACCACTACCTGATCTTTGCTCCCTTGCCTGAAACCTTTCAAAACCAACCCATTTTTACAAGACAGTATCTGGGCTCCTTAGAATGGATACCTGTTAAGGTCTGTAAACAAGTCAGATTGGCACCTGTTATTTTGCCAGAGAAATGTTAAAGTCTGTAAACAAGTCTGGATGGCGCCTGGCCAAATGCCAGAGGGTGTGGTTTGTGAAGTAACAAAATCGAGCCATTAAGTGTGGAGATTCCTTATTGGTTGACTGCTGTATCTATTTTATGCTAATTAGATAAGCCATGTAAAATGTATAAATATCGCTCAGATCCTACAATAAACGGCTCCTATTCCTGCTGCATCAATGTACACAAGTTATTCGTCACCCCCCGGATATTCTGCTGCAGCCGGACTGCGGCAGATACCCTCTGTGGTCTCAGAGGGTGTGCAATTAATTGCCTTAGATGCACTTCAGGGTTCAATCCGCCAAATGAGTCAATCAGCCTAATTAATCCTACAATATTATGACTGTTTCACTATATTCCATTTGTCTCTGGGAATTTTCTCTAACTCTTCCTGGAAAAATCCTCATTCTTTGAGATTCTGAACAAGTTTCTTTTCCTATGACATCTCAGCTCTACTTGAGTAGAGTCCGTCACAGCTCTACTTCAGTAGAGTTCGTCACTTTGGAGATCAGATGAATTTAGAACTTTCTTCTGAATCTGCATGTTTTTTTCACCAGCTAGATCGAGTGGTCCAGCTCTAGTCACTTTGGTAAGCAAATTGTTTCACCATTTCAAGTAAACGTGAATCTGTGAATCTGCTGATTCATTAAGAAGATAAGTCTGTTCAACTTTGTGGTCTAGTTGCATTGTCAGTTTACCAGCTAAAGTTAAGTGAAGGGTTAGTTATCATGTGTCAGTCTTCACAGCAGATTCTGACACAGTTATTTCGCCCACTTTACATATTAGCAAACTGAAGCACAGATACATCAACTCGCCAAATGGTGCACAATGTATGCTGATGCCACGGTTCTTGAATTCAGGTCTGACTCCAAGCTTGTGTTTTTAATCTCTTCCCCACACATTGCAATATCTGAAGATTAAAATAATATTGAGAATAAAAGATTCTTTAGGGATAGAAACATTCACAATGAAAGCATTTATTAATTAATTGATCTCTTGGGGCTTAATTTGCAATACTAACAAGGTCAACTCAATTATTAACAAAAATCAAATGGAAAGGAAAGGAAGTTTCCTGCAGAAGTGGATCAAATGCACGCATGTGGATGGCTCTGGGAACTGGGTGACTCCATGGTGAGGGTGGCTTTGCGGCCGCTCAGGCCAGGCTGGGTTTGCCCAGCCTCAGTTGATGCACGTTTTGGCTTTCAACTTTCTATCATGACAGAAAGTGATCAAAAGAACTGTAAGGGTCACAACAATCCCACCTTCACCTTCTTTATCCTTTTGGTCTCCTTAACAGCTCTGCAAGGAGGGAAAGGCACACTGTTCATCTCCATTTCACGGATTGAAAAATGGAGGCTCAGAAATTTCCAGGAAGCCCCTCCCCTCCCCCCGCTGTTCTGGCATCTGTTTCACGCTTGTCCATATGAAGGCATTTTTCTTTCATGATGGATTCCCAGAATTTTAGCAAGAATTTAAGAGCCAAGTCTAAGAGGAGCCGGTCCCTCTGCCTTGGAAGGGAAATGTGCTGATGTATTCTGGTTTGATTTCCTCTGGCTTGCCTTCTCCCCTCAACGCCTTTGCCGGCAGTCAGCCCGGGTTTTAGCATGCAGGCCGGAGGAGGAGGTACCTTGAGACTGACCCCGAGTAAGGACATTCCCGTGTTGACATTTCCTGTCTCAATTTCCTCCCCTGCTTCCTTCTGATTAATGGTCAGCCCTCCTCCTCCTGGGCTTCTGCCTTCCAGCCAGAGATGCACTATCTGGCAACACAGTTCCTGCAGTGTCGTGACTCAAAATAACAACAGGAAAAGTCTTCAGTTAGTCCCCCTCCTCCCCAGCCTGCTCCGCTTGCTCTGCTTTCTGTGTTGTGCCCACAGGTTGGGTGGAGATGAGCTTCTGTCCTTTTGGAAAACATCTGCACCTTGCTAACGAAGCAGAGACAGGGGGACCCCTGAGCAGGGAGCTTGTTCGCCAGGATGAGGAGGGTGGCAGGCAGGACCTTAGGACTGCTTCATCCCTTGAAAATATTCCTCTTCACTGAAGATAATTGTGTGCTGAGCATGTCATATATGTGATGTCATTTGGTCCTCATAAGCCAGTCCAATGAGGTGGGTCATGTTGTCTTCATGCTAAAGATGAAGAATGAAGTAGAGTGTGTTAGTAAGATGCCCAGATGTACACAGCTATTTGGCAGTATTGAACAAGATAACCAGGCCTGTCTTGGCTCATTTTCTGTGAATAATTGATTGCATTTTAATTTCATTATTGATTTTATAATTAAAATTGTAAGCACTCATGTAACAAATCGTTGTTAAGCCTTTAATATACACTAGGATAGATATTAGATGTGGGAGGATAATATGTCATCTCTACCTTCAAGGAGTTCTCAATTAAGTGGAGCAAGCCCACGGTCTCACATCTGGTGTGAAGAAAGAAGAGGGATTATTGACACTGGCACCGTATTTATGATTCAGTGTGACCAACTTCCTCTTCTATTTTTGACCTATCAGCAGATACTAGATACTTTTTATCAGTTTTTCCTCAATCAATAGAAAAGTCTAGTCTCCAGTCAATCACTAGTTCATTTCTATTGTGTCTTTAACAATTGGCACATGGATTGATTGGAAGACTATTTGTATCCAATAGCACCTTTATAAAACCTAAGAACAGACAGTGCCCGGCCACCCCTTGGAGTGTCAGTAGGTGGCAGTCTGGCTATGCACACACTGTGTCCCTGGGATCAGTGGGATTCAGAAATCCCCATGCCATGGAAATTCCCAGTACCAACCTTTCCAGGTCTCTCTGAACCTAAAATCATTGCATTCTTCAAAACTGAAAACAAATATTGTGACTCAGCCATTTTGAGAAACTCTTATTATGTGTTAGTTGAGCTTTGGGCATAATAGATTGGAACTCAGATCGGTGGCCGTGGTGCCCTGCATGGGTGGGCTCATGCGCCTCATCTGTGGTTTTTTTGCCTGTTGGTCACCATCTCAGATCTGACCCACTTGGACCAGGTCCCTAACACAGACCTCTAGCTCTTACCACTATGGCTGCTTTCTGCTGTTTCTAGCTCAGAGAATTCAGTGGCTCTGTCCTTCTCCAGTGGTTCTCGATCTTCACATCATCTGCTGTGATTGAATCATCATAGGACTCCAGTGTAACTTCGTCAATTGAGACACCAATAATGTGGCACTTGTGATAGTAAATGGTTCACAAGCTTTGAATTATCTATGAAAAACTTTTTTTTGGCTAAGAAAGTGACCCCTAAAGATGAAATCATGGGAATCTTGTTGAATTAAAGGGAACCAAAACTCATATATACAATCATAGACTGTATGAATTTCTATCATCATCTAGATAAAGTGCAATCAGGTTCTGTAGAATCTCTGGGTGTTCTGAGTTAGTGGTAATCTCGAGTTGCTCTTCTTGCTTGAAAGAATAACAGACTTTTTTTTTAGACATTTGTATTAATTTAGACTTTTAACTTGCAGTATCCCCATTTCTTTAAATCAATAGATGAGTTTTACTTTATTTAGAAGTGTAACTAATTTGTCTAGTTTGGTTAAACTATCTCTGAGCTTTGTACAGATGCAAGGAATTTGATGGCATTACCTAATGACTCCTCATCGCAAGATGCTGGTCCATTTCCTCTTTCTTCCTTTCAGGAGGCATTAATTGGTGAGTGCCACATGAGACTTTTCAGGAGGTGTCAGAAGCTTCTTACATAAGCCACTGGAAGCCACTTTTCATTTCTTCACTGTCAGAGATGAGTGTCTACATCCTAGACACTAGAAGGATTCTGTCTTCTTTGCTGGTATCACAAGAAAAGGTCCAGCAGGATGTTTGCCCCAAATCCCTCCTCTGTGACACCAGAGGAAATTTGACTTTTGGAGATGACTCTGAGAGACTCTTAAATCTTCAAAAAGTCCTCATATTCGCACTGATAAAGCAATCGTGTCCGTGGGCCATACATTAAAGGGTTGGGGCAGTTGTCACCCACTTTCCACCTGAGGAGGCCACCTGGAAGACCATCGAGGTTGTGCCCAGGCAGACACATCCAGAGGGGAAGAACACGTAAGGGCACGGGGACTAACCAAGGGCACCGAGAAAGGAGGTAATGATAACCAAACCCCTTGTGCACCCCCAGGGCTCTCTGGGACGTCACCCTGCCCACCTGTGTTGACTCCTATCCCGTCTTTCTCTCCATGGTTTCTGGCCATTCACTTCCTGGATACAGCATCACCCTCTTTCCTGCCTGAAGCATCTGTAAGAGCTTCTCCGCCGGCTGACCTTATCCTTGACATCTCAGCTCCACCTTCACTGCTCCTGAGAGGGCTTCCTTAACCACCCAGTCTCCAGTCTTCCTCCTTCTGCATCTAACCTAGGAACTCTCTAGAACATTGTCCTGGATTGTTTTCTTTCTAGTACTTCCCCTCCCTGAAATGATCTTGTTTACTGATTTGACTACTTGAGTATTTTCTGTCCACTGTCTAGATTTTAATATGAGACTTTTGTTTTTTATTAAGAGGTTTTATTTTTCCTAATGCAGAATCTGCTTATCCGCAGCCTCTTACAAATTACCTATCATTGAATGGGCACTCAATAAATATTCATTTATTGATGCATAAAAGAAAAAAGAATCACATATAAACTCATTATTTCAAGGCTTATCTGTTATAATCAGCTAACATGAGACCATCAAGAACTGTGAAAAGATTTTACCTTACTTGCAAGCTAACAGGTACCCTCCCACAATATCAGGTCTACTGGTGGAAGATATGATTCCTAGGACTGAGATAAAGGACAATTTACTATTCATTGTGGTAGTGGAAGCCAGAATATCAACTTTTGCTGCTCTGCTCAAAATATATGCAGAAATATAGGAGACTCCTGGAAAATTCTCCACTAACAAAGTCCACCTTCCTGATCCATCTTATACCACTCTTTTTTATCCAATCTCTCCTTCTATCCCAAGCAAAGCATAAATAATGTTTGTTTAGTGGAACAATTACTTCATCCTCTCTCAGGTGCACTCCTTTCTTTAGTATACACCCTATCCATCCACTGACCCATGCATACTGGAGTGGTCATACAATGAATTTTTGTTTCCAAACCAGTTTGCCCATCAGTTATTGAGATCCCGGTGAAGAGACAGGGCAGAGAGGACCATGGGATAAAACTTGAACTATTCCCTGTATCACAATTTTTACTAGAAAAGCATGAGGAAAGGTCCACTAACTTTTTACTAAAACAAACAGATGTATTATGCAATGTGTACAAATTCAAAGGATTTTAAAGACAAAGAAAAGGCTTCTTAGGGCAGCACAGCTGTTTCTATCTGGCCTTAGAATACAGATGAACTTTCATCTCCTACTTCAGTGGTAAATTTTAAAAGCTGTTTTATAAAACAATATTTTGCAAACCATGGGCCATGACCTGGTAAAGGGTCATGAAACCAAACAAGTCTTGATCAACAGTTAATAATAATAAAAATACAATGGACAATATCTGACGGTATCATAAAGAAAATTATTCTTTTATGAAACATTTATATCAGATCACGTATGTAAATAGGCTAGTTGCAATATGAAATGTATTTCTCACTATGGGTTGCCATCATTGAAGTTTAAAATCTACTTGTGGAGGATATTATAAAGCCAAGAAATTATTATTCATAAACATCTTGAGTTCTATTGGGGAAATCAGACGTGTGAGCAAAATTAATGCCAAATGGTGATGAAGACTTGGGAAGCAGGCTTTCAATTTTTCAGATGACAAAGCCAAAAAAAAGGCAAGTAGGATAAATGATAGAATAAAAGCTTCAGAGAGTCTCAGATTAAAGTAGAGAACTGTGAAAGGATATACAAGCAATCAATGTGAAGTCCTAATTTTATATTTGAAACAAATATCCCACCAAATGAGAAGTACTCTTTCTAGATCAAGATAGATTATGACTCTTCACTCCATCTGCACAGCTCTCTTCACTTGTGGGGGCTCATTTGCAGAAAGGTATTTATAATCCTGGAAGGGGGTATCTGGGAAAAAGTGACCTGCAATGTGGAACTTTTCCTTGGACCAGAGAATACTATGGGTATGAAAGCAATGACATTATTGATCATGGATTCTATTTCAGGCACTTTGCACGTCTGTCTTCATATATTTGCAAGGTATCAGCTGAAAAACAAAGGGAGCGGGGATCCCTGTGAGTTCAGACAGCTGCTCTAGCTAGGGCATTATCATGGCTGCCACTCATCGAGAGGCTACTGGGCACCAGGCATTGTAACAGGCCTTGTAATAGATGCATTTCAACATTTCCTCCAACAATTCAGCAGCAGCAACCACTTATCAAGGTCTGACTCTGTCAGATGTGTTAGAAAGCATTTCATTTGGACTGTTGCATTTAATCCTGCCAACGATCTTGAGGAAAGTACTACTTTCACTGCCTTTGTGAATGAGGGATGTGGGTCTGAGAGAGAGAGAGATATACAGAGAGAGAGAGAGAGAGAGAGAGAGAGAGAGAGAGAGAGAGAGATCCTTGCATCACACAGTTGTTAAGTGGTAGATTTTGGCTCAGTTTGAGGATAAACTCTTTTTTTTTAAAGTATTTTTTTAGTTGTAGATGGACACAATGTCTTTATTTTTATTTATTTATTTTTATGTGGTGCTGAGGATTGAACCCCGGACCTTACACATTTGAGGAGGAGACCCTTCAAAGGAGGTTTTAAAGGAGGTGTCTACTATTTGAGGCAAGCACTCCACCACGGAGCCACAACCCCAGTCCCAGATAAACTCTTTAATCACTAAAACTGCTCAAAATGGAATGGGTCATTGGTTGATGAAATTAGGTCACCAGTCTTGGAACTAATCAAGTACGAGATGCCTCCTATTGATCAGGATCATCGGGAATTGAAGTGCAGATACGGAAGGTAACTTCAGACAAGGGTTTTAAAAGAGGACATCCTGGAAGAAATAGGACTTATACTGGCCCCTGAAGAAAGAGTAAAATGATGATAGGCACTTACCCTGGGTTCAATCCCCAGCACCACCATCACCAGCAACAGCAAAGGAAGGGAGGGAGGGGGAGGGAGGGGTGGAGGAAGGAAGGAAGGAGGTGCAGAAGAGCAGGCAGGGAAGGAACTTCGAAGGGAGCTTTGTGCTAACAGAGGGCGCCCTGTTCAATGCATATTGCCCCAAGAAAGACCTGGGAGGCCTGTCTGGCCAGCTTGCTCCTCCATCAACCCTCCTCTGTCTGGTAACACCTCCCTGTGGTGCCTGTGACTCGAGCAGTCACCTGCTGCTCCACTCTGACCCAGCCCCAGGTGAGTCCTGGTTATGCAGCATAATTCTGCATCTTGTCTCCCGTTTGCCTGCAGCTGAATCCCACCCTACATGGGGTAAGTGAAATCCAGACTCCTACTATAAGCTCTGTTATTACCCAGGCATCTGGTGCTCAGCACACGCCCCCATCGGCTGCCCAGCATGTCTTTCATCTGCTCAGTTGGTTCCTCTGATTGCTTTGTCCAGGCTGCCTGGTGAGAAGTTTGGGGGTAGGCCCTCTGGGAATCACTGCTATGCTGGGGCCCAGTTGGGGCTTTGGAACTTTGTGGTGATTATCTGGTTTATCTTGCACTTGTGTCTGTCATTTGGAAATTGAAGTAAGTGCAGATATGGGAGGTAACTTCAGACAGGGGTTTTAACGGAGCACACCTTTCAAAGGAGTTTTAAAAGCAGGTGTCTACTGTTGTGTAATGAATTGCTACACTCTAGAGACATCAAGCCACACCCATTTATAAACTTACAGTGCTGTAGATCAGAAGTTTGAGCGTGCTTAGTGGGTACTCTGCATAGGATCTCACAAGACAAACCCAAACCACCGTGTTGTCTGGGCTCTTATTTGAGGCTTTGGGGAAGAATTTGCTTCTAAGCTTATTTGGGTTGAAGTAGGTTCTGTGGTCTGGGGATGTGTCTCTGCTAAATTCACATGTTGAAATCCTAACCCCAAGGTGGTGGTTTCAGGAGGTGGGACTTTTAGGAGACTATTAGGTCATGAAAGTGGGGTCCTTGTGAAGGGAGTAGTGAAAAGGAATCTAAGGGAGGGAGTGTGTTTGTCTCTTCTCCATGTGAGAACCACCTGTAAAGAAGCTGTCGTGTTGAGAAGGAGATCTGTGTTGTTTATAAGTCTCCCAGTTTTTGATATTTTATTATAGTGATCTGAATGGATGGAGATAGCAGAATCCAATTCCTTATGATTATAGGATGGAGGTCTCTGGTCCTTTGCTGGCTGTCATGTAGGGGTCACCCTTAGCCCTTAGAGGCTACTTATATCCTTTCCTATGTGACTTCCTTCATGTGGCCCCATTCTGTGCACTTGGAATCATTCTGTCTCTTGCCATCAGCCTGAGAAGACTCTTCTTTTAAAGGGCTCTTGTGATTAGATTAGTTCCAATGGAATAATCTCTCTTTTGATTAACTCAGTCCACTGAAAAATTCTTTTTTTCCATATAACTCAACACATCACAGGTCCCACCAGTCTCAAAAGGGAAGGGATTATGCAAAGGTAAAAGTCACTGTGGGGGTCATCCTATGATTCTACTTATCACATTTAGCAAATAGAGCCACTTTGCCTTCTCATCTCACTGTGTGAATGTTAGTGAGAATGGGAGAATACTGCTGCCACGCCTTCTGTATTAATCAGTTTTCTGTTGCTGTGACAAAATGCTTGAGATAAAAGGAGAAAAAATTTATCTTGGCTCATAGTTTCAGAAATTTCAGTCCATGGTCAGGTGGTTCCATTGCTTCTGGGTCTGTGGTGAGGCAGACCATCATGGCGGTCAGACTATGGTGGAACAAAGCTGCCCACCTCTTGGCAGCCAGGAAGCAGAGACACAGTGAGGAAGGGGCCTAGAACAAAACATAGCCCTTCAAAGGTATGTCCCCAGTGGCCTACCTTCTCCAACAAGGCCCCACCTCTTAACGTTTCAACTCTCTCAATAGACTAACCCATTGATGAGGTTAGAGCCTTATGATGTGATCACCTTCTAAAGGCTGCACCTCTCAATACTGAACATGGGGGGCCAAGTCTTCAATAAGTGAACTTTGGGGAGATGTTTCAGATACAAACCATAACACCTTCTTTTTTGTTTAGCATTCTCTGCATTATTGGTTATCTTATTTGATTACTATGCTAGAAAATCTCTTACTACTTAGATTGTGCAGTGCCTGACACATGGAAAAATACCTAATTTCATAAGCATCTCTGTCATCTGCTGGCTCCTCAGGTGTCATCAGCATAACCTGTTGGTACAGCAGAGCTCAGTTCCTTGCTCACTTCCATAAAAGAGAACACCTTGCAGAGTCTTGGCTGGGTCTTAAGAAGGTGAGCTTTGAGCTTATAGGAAATTAAAAGTTTAGTTGAAGGCAGGTCTTCCAACATGTATGTGTGTGGGGGTGGAATTAATCAGGGCTGGAGAGTTCTGCATTGGTGGCAACAGTGAGGTGAGGATTTTTGGGGGGGGAGGGTACCAGGGATTGAATTCAGGGACACTCAATCACTGAGCCACATCCCCAGCCCTATTTTGTATTTTAATTAGAGTGAAGGTCTCACTGAGTTGCTTAGTGCCTCACTTTTGCTAAGACTGGTTTTGAACTTGTGATCCTCCTGCCTCAGCCACCTGAGCCACTGGGATTACAGGCGTGTGTCACCGCACCCAGCTGAGGTGAGAATTTTTAAGGCAAGGGACTCAAATAACTGGAGGGTGCAAGCAATCAATGCCTATTTCACAGAAATTTTTGCCAATCTTTCAGGAACTTCCTGTACTGAGCAATGGAGACATTTGCCTGAGCAACAGTCCTCCAGAATAGTAATACCATGTTAATAAACCATAAATCGTGTCTCTCTCTCTGACTGTGGATGTGGATGCAGATAGTTACGGGTTTCAGTCTTCCAGCTGTGTGTGAATACATGACTTTGGCTTTATTGTGCAAATTACAAAAATTTATTTAATTCTAAAACAAAGAGGTTTTATGAAACAAAAAAGAAAATAAACATTTCCTAGAGTTTATACTTTGAGCATTTTTGCCCACTTTTACATTCTTCAACATCATACTATAAGCATTTTCTTGTTGAGAGCCATAGCCGAGTGGGAATGACGCATGGCATTTTTGCCAGAACAGAGTGGTTGAGAGGTGATGTCAGCAAGCCATTGAGATGATGATGGTTATGTTAAGCTGTGCATTCAATTGTATATTAGACCCCTGTTGTCTGCCTCAGCCTGCTATTTTGGAGTTCTCCCAGGGATTCCTGGAGAGTGCCCATTGGTTGGGGAAGTGCAGGAGGAGGGATTTCCGGAGGAGGGATTTCTGGTTGGTGTGGTGTGTCCCGGGAGAAGGTCTCGCGCGCGTGTGTGTGTGTGTGTGTGTGTGTGTGTGTGTGTGTGTGTGTGTGTGTTGTTCGCGAGAGTTTGGAAATAAAGTTTGTTCCTGCTTCAGTGGCTCGTGATTTGTGCCCAGCCAGATTGCAGCATTTTCTTATGTCATTAAATGTTCCTTAGGAGTACAGTTTTAATGGTTATGTACTATTCTGTTCTATGGATGGGACAGGGTATTTTTCTATTACTCCCTATTATTGAATATTTAAGTAATGAGTTCAAGCAATGTTGCAAAATATGCTTTTGTATTTTCTATGATAGATCCCTGGGTGTGGGAATTTGGTGTTTGGAGTATGAAAAAAAATTAAGGCTTTTTATACATACTACCAAATTTATTTCCAGGAAGATATTAATTATATAACTTTTAAGAAAGTTTGAGCAATCTTTACCACATCACCACAACTTTTCCTACCATTAACTATTTAGCATCTTTTGGTTAATTTGATAGTACATTGAAGGATACAAGCTTGCAATGTCTGAGTATTTTTGATCCACAAACACATCAATTTCATGTAGCGTCGCCTAAAATATTAACAATAATGATTACAACACCAGCAAGCTCTAACTGGGCTCTTGCCCTTCTGAAGGAGTGGCTGAGGCATCCCATGTCCCCAGGAAGTGGTGGCCAGAGGCTGCACTTGCCTTGGTTCATCTTCCCAGGGATTTAATTTAGTGCTGAGCAGTCTCCAGATGTGCTTGATGCCTTCTCTGACCTGACCCTTTGGAGTTACTCCTCCCAGGTAACATTTTGTGAAATCTGGAAGGTGATTCCTTTTAGAATTCTGTGCAGGTAGGAGAATTTAACCTTTTGGTATCATTGTCCTTTTCAATGGAGGAAACAAGAGCCGCAGTAACCTGGGGATTTGCCATCACTAATGAAGTGGATTAGGAAATCAGTTGCAAATCTTGCTTCAAAATTTCCAAATCCCTTCTTCATTCACTGAGACCTGGTTACAGGCTGACTCCAAAGACCTCAGTGACATTTTTGCCTTCACATGGAGCCCGACATTTTGCCTCAAGGTCACCTCCAGGATGATCTTGGAAGCCACTGAAGGAGTGAACAGTTGATGTTTCCACCAGTTCCTTTGCTCCACGGTGGATTTTTCTCGTTACAGTGCCCTCTCTACAGCTCTCACCAGCTTGTGCCCTCAGGCGCTTTGGGCTCCTTATCAGACTGACTTCAAACACAAAGCAAAAGCTTGCAATTTCAAAAACATTTTCTGAAGCCATGTGGTGTATCTGCCTCGGCATGGGGGTCTCTAGCACTGGCCACCTGATGGCTGGTCCTGAGGTTTTTCTTTTGACTTAAGCATAGTTGGAGGCTCACAGCTTAATAACCACACACAAAACCCACCACAAACGTGAGATCCCTTGGGTGGGTGGAGGTGGAAGAGAAAAGCTAGTCTCATCTCAGAGGAGCACAGGGCTGAACTAGGAGCAGCCCTGGGGTGGACGCACTGTCCTGTGAGCCCTGACTGCTGCATCAGGGACACAGGCTAAGTCATGGTCACTTCTCAGGGAGCTGCCCCTGGTCACTGAAGGCTTCTGTTGATCCCATCTGCTTTGAACTATTTTGGGACTTTGTGCTTCTGTCAGGAATTTCTCTCACTTAAAACAAATGCTCCTACTTAGCCCTTATTTTTTCTTTTCTTTTCTTCTTTCTTTCTCAGTCATTTGGTGCTATGCCTATGCAGTAAAGCCCTCCCACCCCTGCAAAGCTGAGACGTTTACTTAGGTTTTTGTTATGTGACTTGGTAACAATTGCATATCTGCATCTTTGGGTTCTTCCCCTTTTCAGGCTGAAATGAGCTTGGCAATGGTGCGTACCAGGCAGTCGTGTTGGTACACCTCAAATTGTGATATGCTTAACAAACCATTTTGTTGAGAATGCAAATTCTGATTCAGTAGGTGTGGTTGGGGCCTGAGATCCTGCATTTCTAAAACACTCCTGGATGACTGGGGTGCTACTGAGCCAGTAATCATGATGCATGGATTTTAACTTGACCTGAACATTAAAGTCAAGTGGGGAAATAAAAATTAAACAATTACTGGTGCTCAGACTCCATCCCAGATCTAAGAAGGTGGAGGTTATGGAAGTGGGACTGTGACTAGACAAGCAATCAATGTGAAGTCCTGAATTTACAATTTGAAAAAATAATCCACACCAAATTAGAACTTTTATTTCTAGATCACAATAGATTGTGACTCTTCACCCCATCTATGGAGCTCATTAGCTTATGGGGGCTCATTTGCCAACAGGTACTTATAATCCTGGAAAAGAGGCACCTGGAAGAAAGTGACCTGCAATGTGGAACTTTCACTTGGACCAGAGATCACTCTGGGAATGAAGGCGATGACATTTTTTGAACATAGATTCTGCTTCAGGCAGTTTACACATCTGTCTTTATATATTTGCAAGGTATTAGCTGAGTCAATAACCACTGGATTTTGGGGGAAAGTATTAAATTCAGAGGAAGAAGCCAAAGTGTTACTTGAGTTACTCAACTTCCTTAACATTTTGACACGAAAGAAGACGTACTTAAATCTCTGGTTGTACCATGTGGTGATAATCATCCTTTTCACCACTCACCCAGTTCAGTTTTAGTCATTTTATAGAACAATCCATGTATGTTGGGCATCCCTGGCCATTTTCTACTGCATGTTAATTTCGGCCACATCTTGTCCCTGGACACACTACGGACTTGCTACCATCTGCCTTTCCTTAAGATGTTCCCTTTCCTCTGCAATCTCCTTCTCTCTGTCCTTCTTTCAGGTTTTCCTTATTCTTTGGGTGCAGCCATAGCTACTTGCTATAATTTGAATATAAAATATCCTCCAAAGACCCTTGAGCTGAAGGCTGGGGCCCAAGTCTATGGTGATGCTGGGAAGTGGGGAAACCTTTAGAAGGTGGGGCCGAGTGGAAGGAAGTTAGGTCATTGAGGATGTCGGGACCCTGACGTGTTCCTCTCTCTCTTTGCTTCCTGGCTGCCATGAGATGAGCAGTTTCCTCTCCATGTGCTCCATGATAATATGCTGCCTTACCACAGGCCAAAAGAGCAGACCCAAGTGACCATGGCCTGAAACCTTCAAAACAAACCTTTCCTCCTTACAAGTTGTTCTTCCCAGGCATCTTGTCACAGTGACGGAAAGCTGACTACCACAGCAGTCAAGACCTACTTCTAAATTCAGTTCTTCTATGAAACCTTCTCTCACTCCCTCTCCAGTCTGTACAAATCTGTGTTTGTAATGACACTTCCAATCCTTCTTGTGTAATTTATCAGTCACTTTGTGTCAGTTATTCTTATATATTTTATATTTTCCTGCTGCAGACTATGAACTCCTTAAAGGAAATGACCACATCTTATTTATCTTTCTCTTCTGCTATGAAACATAGTGTGTTTCCACTTAGGGCAACTCAATACACATTCACTAGAGTTGGAAACCTGGCTTCTAGAGGCTAAGATGAGGATGGTACCTGTAAGAGGTAGATGTCCTATGATTTGTACTAAGAGGCAAATTCAGAGATAGCTAGACTTGGTAGGTCAGGCATGGAATAACTTTTTCAGTCTGAAGTAGCTTCAAAGGTTTCTGGACAATGCAAGTCAATTTTCAGACAGTGCAAGTCAAAGACAGGCTTTGCCTGACGCTGAGAACACAGGAGCTGGACTTCTTCCACCTGGGAGGGTCCACCTGGCAGCCTGGCATGGGAATTCCTCCCTGGGAACGAATCAGAGTGGGTGACGGTCCTTGAAGATGCTCTGTGATGGGGGAGAGGAAAGAGCTCACGTATGGAATGTTTACTCCACATGATCTCATTGACTTCTCACATGGACCCTGGAAGATGACCTTTGTTATTTGTGTTTTAAAGAGAAAGACATAAAGTTCAGCTGGGAGGGTAATCTTCCTGATACCACACAGGTTTACACCAAACCCTGGCAAGCTCAGAGACCAATGCGACTTTGTAGGAAAAAAGTCTACACCTGGCTATTTCTTCCTCTCTAGCTGAGTTGAGATTCCCTTTTTGTAAAGGGGACAGTAATGATCCAGACTGCTGGGCTTTTGCACCTAGTATGACAGGATTCGTCTCCTTGGAAACCCTCATGCTCCTCTACTGTAAGCTCAGTGAGGGCAGGATGGGAGATTCTGCCATTATATTTGGAACTCCATGAGGAGTAAGAATGGAGCAAAGGTTAATTGCACAGACTTTTCCATTATGGCTGGAGGTTTTAATCTGTCACTCACTCTCTTGGTAACCTTGCCAAGCTACCTAAGCACCCTGAGCCTTGGTTTCTCTATGGGTGTGGTCCACATTAAATAGCAGAAGTACTCAGTTTAGACCCTCCAACAAAACGGCCATCCTTAAGTTTTAGTTGGAACACACTTTCCCATTAGCCGATAGCGAGTATCACTCCAGACCTACATCCACAGACACATTTTGTTCTTTCTATAATTCAACCATAGGGTCTCATTCTTCCGAGACAAGTGGAAATGCTCAATGTCTCTTGCGCCCTTTTCAGGTGGGTATATGTGTGGCTTGGGGAGTGCTGATTTGAGATGGGATCGGGGAACATCTGGTCCTTCATGTCACCTGCCCATAGAGGTGTCCATTATTCACTGGAGGTCTGGTTGCTGATCCATGTGTGCCTACAGTGCCTCTCCTGATCCCTTTTTGGGGCTCTAGCTAATCTAAGGGATGGGTTCTACCAGATGGGTTCTTACCAGTCCTCCAGTGGGGTTTGCTGCCTCTCTGGGACCCCAACCAGGAAGCATAAGACCCTTCATGTGGGGCCGTCATATATCCTTCCAGCTGTTGACTCACTGGACACCGCTGACCCACACTCTCCATCTGTCTCTTTCATCTTCCCCAAGTCTGGGGAATCTTTTTCTAGTGTGGGGAAAGAGAATGTCCTCTATACCCCTAGCAGCCATTTTATCCAAGCTTTCTATTTCTCCAAGGGGATCTTCCTTTGAAACATGGAAAATAAAGAATTCTTTTTTATCGTCTCCTTTCCACAAAGTCACAACTTTCCTCGGAGGCAGTGAGCACAAAATGGCTTCATTGGGCTGCAGGTGGGAGGAAGGGGAGCCACCATGAGGAACAGACGTGCGGGGAGCCTCGAGCTTGACGGGCCCCACCACCCACAGCTCCACGGGCTGCACCCTCCCCAGAGGTTCTGCGCAGACCTGGGCCTTGCCTTTCACCGTCTTGTGTTCTTAATCTCCTGGCATTGATATCCTGTGGGATTCCGACTCTGCACGTGGTTAAACCCATATGCAGCGGTTCCTGTCAGTCTTGCCTTTCCAGGTAGGTGACAACCTCATTCCTGACTCCCCACAGAGCCTGTCTGTGTGGCAGGCAGTGGGTGCTGGAAAGTCAGTGATGGACTCGCTGTCAGAGGTGCCAACGTGCGCTGCCATCTTGGCTTGATTCTCTTTTCATAAAAAGACGTCTTATAAATGTTTCTAAGCCCTTGTTATCACATGGGGCTAGTTCTATGCAGATAATTACCTCAGATGACTTGAATGGCATCTGATGAAAATCCACATAAGAAACTGTGTGGATAAAAACCCACATAAGAAAAATCCACATAAGAAAAAAATTCACATGACATATTATGAGCTTTGAGTGACTGTGTGTCTGTGTACAAATATATCAATGGCAGAACCTTTTCTCTGAGCCACTGGGTTCATCCTTCTGGACCCCAGGAGGGCAGAACTTGGACACTGTGGAAGGTCAGTAAAGGTGCGCCAGGGGAGGTCAGCCCTGCTCGGCAGCCGTTCCCTAGGTTGACAAGGTCGGGGAGAGCTGCGCTTCTGGTTTCTGGTCTATCATGGAAGCCGCTTGAAACAACAATTAAAAAAAAAAAAACTAAGCAAATTGAAAATCAATTCTTTTTATATCTTGGGGAAAGGGGTGGGGATCCTACACCTTCATTAGCTTTACCTTCAGGGGCTGTGCAGGTTCTCACAGTGAAGATCAGAGAAAAAAATCTTCTGCTTCCAGCAGCGGGGAGGAGAAAAGTAGCCATTTTGGATTTCATCCAGAAAATTCTGTTCCTAACAAGGTTTCAAGAGAAACTGTGTTAGCGAGCCTGCCCCTGTGGTTTACGAAGGACTGAGCCACATGGGAAAGGGAAATAGCCAACTCCAGTGCTTTTAGGCATTTCCGTCTCACCCGGTGGGGAGAGGGGCAAAAGGAATCAAATCTGAGAAGCACCTGTGAAGCTCACAGCCCAGGGACACAAGCTCACCAAAAGATGGAGGCCTCATCACGGGACCAAAGAGCGTCTTCTCCACTCCCACCTCTTACTGCTCTAGAGGACTATACCCGAACGAACTGGCATCTGAGTCTTAAGATAAGTTTGGCAAACCAATCCAAGTCCAGGGGATAACACCAGAGAGGGAAGCAGGAGGTTGGGACACAAAAGAGAACAAGACGAGTCCAGGGTGGGTCCAACAGTAATGTCCTCGGTTCTGGACTGAGTCAAAGCTAACAGCGTCTGCCATCTGCAGATCCCCTCGGAGAATCAGACACGTCCATGTAATGTTGTGTCTATGGCAGGGGATCAGGGAGCTCGTGTGGTGCTGAGAACCTATCGTTAGGTGTAACCTGGTGGAGGAGAGGCCTGAGCAAGATATAACAGTTAGTGAATCTTAACTAAGTGAGGATGCTTTCCAGGCAGAGAGAACAGAAGTGCAGAGACTCTCAGGTGGGAACAACATGACAAGTATGAAGACCTGCAAAAAGCCAGGAGCCCAGCCATCTTGGTCCGTGGGAGCTGAAAGGAAAGTGACCACAACACTCAGAGCGACTCAGAGCGACCAAGAGCGCTTTATTGCAGCAGTGCAAAAGAGAAGAGAGAGAGAGAGAGAGAGAGAGAGAGAGAGAGGAAAGAGAAGAAAAGAGGAGAGAGGGAGAGAGCAAGAGAGAGAGAGAGAGAGAGAGAGAGAGAGAGAGAGAGAGAGCATGCAAGAGAGACAGAGCAAGAGAGAGGGGCCCGGCAGGAGGGAGTTTTTATAGCCAAATTCTAATGGGGTCTCTGAGTCTGCAAGCTGCCTTGTTGGCACAAGGGGGGTTAAGTGTTCAGCCTTGAGGTGGAGGGGTGAAGCGTTCAGCCTTGAGCAGGGGCTTGGGCATTTGGGCTTGAAGCAAACAGGTGATAAAGAACCAGACAGAGGGTTTGAGTGGCCAGGTCACCCTGCAGCTAACTTTGTTTGGCAGGCCCTGCAGACAACTTAATTCAGCCTGTCCTGCACCTAACAGGAGCAATGGTCAGGGTCTGTATGGACTTCACAGGGAGGGTAGAAGGAAGTGCTGGTGACTGCTTAGGAAGTAGACACTGTGAGTTGTAGGCATTTTCTGTAACCCTGAGGCAGTTCTGTAAAAATGTATCACATGTGAATGATATCCAGTCTCAACATAGCATGAGAACCAAATAGGACAATGGCATGCACCTGCTGAGGTACACGGTCACCTCCATCATTGGTATTGTCTAGCAGGAAGCTGGGCTGCTCAGACTTTATGCAAAGGTCACAGAAGGCAAGGTGGGAGCCCAGCCCGAGCAATCAAGAGTCATGGCTTAATATATGTCAGACTTTCGTCCAGGCCCTGACTTTGATCCTGGTCTTCGGGCCCTTCTGTCTACAGGGCAACATGCTTATATCAAAATGAGAACATTGTTTCCCAATCTTGCCAGTTCTTAGGTGTGGGAAAAAATACCAAGTTACCATGTAGGAAGCAGGTCTCAGGAAGACAGTTTAAACATGGATGAGGGTGTCAATTCACACATTCATGGCCCCTGTTTGATTAAACACGTGCCTACTGAGTGTTTCTATGTGCTGGATGCTAGAAATACGGTGACTAGTGCAACATGCCTGGTGTCTGCCTTCAGAGGGTTTGCCTGCTCTCTCCTGGCCAGTGTCACTTAATTGACATAAATAGCTCCGTACAACAAGTGTTGGAAGTAAAAGGTAGAACGGAGTGTTTCTTGTTTTGCAGATCTCCAGATTCACCAAGAAAGATATTTAATACACTGTGGAAGCTCCATGAAGTAATAATGAAGGAGGGGGTGGGGGTAGCAATGAACCTCGTGGGGGTGTGGATAGGGAGGAGGTCTTTTCAGAAGAGCTGAGTTTTGAAAGGAGGAAGAGAGGAGTGATCATAAATGGTGTGATTTGTATATTTTTTGTTGGTATGAAATGTTTTATGTATTGGCACTTTGAGATAACTCCACATGTGTGTTCCTGAAAGCACTGTCTTTTGCAAAATTGTGGATTGACAAAAAGGGGATTCCTGGGGAAAAGAAGACCAGGCAGATCCCATGAAACCAACGGTGCTTTCTAACCACAGACAGACAAGAGCAATAATAAGACAATGAAACCCTGGCCTGGTGCAGACTGTGGGCTGATCTGTGGGTCCAGCACAGGTCCTTTGCAACCTAGAACCCTGGGACCCATGGATGGTTTGTTTCTAATAGTGACCAGTTTCATCTACATTAAACATGTACCAGGGTGAAGGTTCCTTCATTATTTTTTCCTTAACATGGAGGAAATATCGCTATGGTTTCTTCCTCTCTATTGTAGCTTTCCCAAAAAGGCTTGAGATAAGTGTAGTGACTTACGAAGTCTCCTAGCCGGACACACCCACACTGAGGAAACGTGTATGAATGCTTCATACTTTTGGACTCTCTTCATCTGAAATGCTTTCAGAACCTGTTGTGAACTGAATCGTGCCCCCCATTCTCTTGTTGAGGTGCCCCGTCCTCAAAAATTCCCATGTTGAGATACCCCAGTGTGACTCTGTATCAGGACAGGGTCTTTAGGGAGGTAACTGAGGTTAAATAGGCAATAAGGGCCAGTTCCTGATCCTGTAGGATTAATGGGCTAATAAGAAGTGACACAGGAGTGCTCTCTCTCCATCTCTCCTCCATGGGAGGACATGGAGATAAAGAAGAGAGGCCTCCCCAGACCCTGCTGTGCTGGCTCCTGCCCTCAGACTTTCTCCAGAACTTTAAGAAATGACTTTCTGTTGTTTAAACCACCCTGTCTGTGGCATTTTGTTATGGCGGCTTGAGCTGGCCGATAGCCCTTATATAGTCTTTTAAATATCTGCAGAATAGCAAATCTTTGTCCTTAAGAAGGCACATTTGGAATCAGCCAAATGTTGTTTGAAGTCAAGGCTATGAATAAAGTGTATGACTGAACAGAGTAAGGCCATTTTCCAAAAAAAAAAAAAAAAAAGAAAGAAAGAAAAAAAAAGAGAAAGAAATGTAATTCTAAGGTAAAAGCATTGTTTTGGGCTGAATTTGGAATTAATTGCAAAAGTGGACCAAGGCAGTGTCATCATGGTCAATTTGTGGACTTCCATAGAAGCACTTGGAAGAACAACAGTCATTTACAAAATTAATTTTTCCATGATTATAAAAAAACAAAGACAATTCAATATTCATAGTGGGAAATCTCAAAGTTTTAGAAAATCATATAAACCAAAACAATATAAATCTGCTATCATATCTTCCCCACAGATAACCACTACAAATATTTTGTAGATTTCATTCCAGAACCCTGACCCCCAAATATCTAGTGTGCTCATAGACGAGCTCATTTATTTGGGATCACACTGAATATGGTGATGTGTCCCTCACTTGTTTCCATTTAGCATCACGATGTGAACATTTCACAGGTAATTCAATAGAGTCGACAAAAACAAAACAAACAAACAAAAATTACATATGCATGTACAAATTCCATTCTATGACTATACCAATCCTTAAAAAAAGTCATCTGTTGTCAGACATTAAAAATTTTCATATGGTTAAATCCATGGTCTTCCATGGACTTGCCCAAAAGGAGTTGATAATTGAGTTCTAGACTCTCATTTTAGTTCCAGAAAGCTATGTGTGCCAATTCCTCCCAGTGAGCACAGTTTGTTTAACGACATAAAAAGATGGTAGGAACTGGGTTGACTTGTAATCACCAGATAGATCATATTTTAGGTAGAATAACATCATCATAGAGGACCCTTATTCCTATAATTGGCCCAATTTTTCCCCATGTGCCGTAAATTTAATCAGAATGATCTAATGTCTTGAATCAATGTTTCCAACAATTTGTAGGAAACCACTTAATGCAAAATCCATAGCTCTATAAGACCCAATTATGAGACTTTATCCTCTTTTTAATCAGTTAACCAAAAAGCTTTCTTACATCTACAGTCAGCAAAAGAAGACAAATGACACAGCTGAGTCTGAGTTGTTTTTGAAGGACAAACTGAAACCGCAGGTCATAGTTCACTCGCGGTGCTATAACAAACCGAAAGAAAACAAATCAACCAAAACGCTTTTGGTCCGACACGTCCTTACACTCTGTTATTAAAAACTCTTATGCAGGGCTGGGGTTGTGGCTCAGTGGTAGAGAGCTTGCCTAGCACATGCCAGGGGCTGGGTTCGATCCTCAGCACCACATAGAAATCAATCAATCAATCAAATAAAGTTATTGTGTCCAACTAAAACTAAAAAATATTAAAAGAAAAGCCTCTCATGTGCTTTTATGCATCTACCCTTTGGCGGATCTACCAGGGCAGGATAGAAGGAAGTAGAGGAGGATGATCCCAGGACCACCTCTCATTTCTTGAGCCACTTCTGTGTGTGGGGGTAGGTATGACAGAGGCCCTGGGGACCCCATGCTTGAGAGCATATATTCTGCCTAGTTTGCCCCAGGAGCCCTAGAGAACAGGACCTCTGTCTCCAGCAGAAAGGGGATGATCGCTGAGCAGGTGCTGGGGGTGGAAGTGAGTCACTGTGGGCCCCACACCTCCTCCTTCTCCTGTGCTGTCCAGTACTTTGAGCAGTCAGGTGGGCCTTCTGCTGACTGTGTCCAGACCCTCTTGAGGGATGGATGTTGCATAGTATGAAGGACAGGCACCAGGGAGACAGGTCACCGTCTCCTAACTTCTCTCACTTCGGCCCTCTCTTTCTCACCCTTAACTCAAGGGTTCCTCCCGTCTCCCAGGACTACTTCAGTAGACTCTTCACTGACTTGTCAGCTCTAGTTTTGACCACACCTGTCTGATCTGTCTTTAGAAAGCTTTAAACATGTAGTCCTTTAACAGCCGACAGCATTAAGACCCCGTCTCTTAGCATGACATTCAAGGCTCTTTGAGATCTGGCCCCGTGCCCACTAGACTCCCTGCTCCAGCAATAATAAAGTAAAGGCAGTTAAAGTACCAAAGGATGACTTGGGGCAAGTCTCTTAAGTCCTCTGTGCATTGGCTCATTTAGACAGGGGGCTGGAATAGAAATGGCCTTGTAGGATTGTCTTGAGGATTAAATGAGATGGTATCAGAAAAGGATTAGAGTTCAGTCTGCCACACAGAGGTACCATATCCAACAGATGCCACGATTGTTCTTCCTCTTCCGGGACTTCTTCACTTCAGCTTCAGCTTTGACCTCAGATTCCTATCTACCCTTTGAGCTGCAGGTCAGGAGTCCCCTCCCCAGTCAGGGCTGCTTTGCCTCCGGTGGAGTCACCTCTTCTGTTGCCGCCTGCTGTGCTCCGACTTCTCCACTCATGTCCTGGTTATTTGCTTTCCAGTTCATCTTCCCCACAGGTGCGTGGGCTTGGTGAGGCAGTTGTCTCTCCAGCCCTACACAGCTCCGGGCTTGGCCTGCAGTAGACCCTCACTTGACTTTTGCTCTGAGTAGGATTCAAAAGCTGCTGCACGCACCTGCCCTCCAGCCTGGCACCCGTGTGGGAGGGCGGGTGCTGAGGCCCCATAGCAGCACCTTGCAGTCAGCTGAATTTTGAGCTCAGAGCCACGTGTGGTGATAGCTGAGCGTCTGGTCACCGATAGATACTGCAAATGCCCACAGCTGATGCCCCCACCCAGAAAGCACCTCTCAGCACATTTCCTATACACCGGATTCAGCATAAGAGCCGCGCCACAGAGCGCCAGGCAGGCAGATTCTAAGGCTCCCCTTTCACCTGCCAGATGCCCATCTCCAGTGTGCTCACGGTCACTCGGCACCCAGGAGCATTTTCACTGTGCTCCAAAGTGACGCTCTAAGAAAATCTGGCTGTTGGGGTGGGAGGGAACATCTACTTCTTTTTCAAATATTGCAGTTTCTTCTTCTTCTTACCAAACAAAGTTGTCCATGCAGCAGTACTGGCCCGTCATAAATCTCCTAAATAACTCTTGTTTAAAGTCTGATACAATTCCAAAATGTCCATAAAGATGATTAGAATATAGCACAAGAATACCTTGCCACAGAGAAACTTATTTAAAATCAGTTCAAAGCTGATTTTGAAAAATTACAAGAAGGGAAAATATGTAAAGTAGAAAAAAATGTGCTATGAAGAAAAAAAAAATTGTGTGAGAGACTATCACTCCGTGAGAGAGCTGTAATCAGATGCCGCAACTCTGTTGAAAGGATGAGACCGACACTTCAAAGTCCTTAAAAATGTGATTGAGCTGTGCGACTTAAGGACAGGGTACCCAGGAGATGATAAAGACTATTATTGGGTCAGAAACTTAGAAACACTCAAAACTGGGAACCATAAGAAAATAGGGTATCTCCACAGAATACCAAAGTCATTAAAATGGTATTAAACATTTTTAATGACATGAGAAACACTAATGAAACAATATTAAGCCAAAGAAAATAATGGTTATTAGAAAATGGTATCTTCAGGATGATTTAAAATAAGAAAAGGCAGAATAAGAGATAGAATCTGTCATCTCTATCAAGGTGGCTGTCTTTTGGTAGGTAGTGGGGATTGCAAGGTCTTCTTCTTGCTCCTGTCTTCAATCAGTTTATCAAATTTAATTAAATTTAAGCTTTTGCTTGTTACTTATTTTGGTGAATAGTCTTGGATTCATGTTTAGAACTGAAGATGTGCCAGTGAATGACTGCTTCTTCTGGAATGGTCCTCCTTGGGTGAGGGGAATAGAGACATGGGGAGAGCGAACTACAAGGAAAAAAGAGGCAGGTATCCTGCCCTGCTGGAGGAGTGCATTGTCACTTCTCCAATTACAGATCTCTGAGGCATGAGAAAACTTCAGTCTCCTGCTTCTCATATGGGCACCTATTCTAGATCCTTCCCAGCTTCCCACACAAATTCCTATGAGAGCCTTAAGGTTTGGGCCTGCTATTCACAATGTAGGGGAGAAAGTGGGATTGCTTTTGCTGGAGAGGAGAGAGTTCAAGGTCATGGATACAGCTCTATAGGGCAAGATAGGAGCCGGGGAGATGGCAGAGAGCCAACTGAGCTGGCAGAAATGCAAGGTGGTTCTATTTGGCCTGGACTGGAGTAGAGGAAGATAGTGCTCTTGGAAATCACTCCAAAATTTCTTGCTTGGAAGTAGTTTTTTTTTTTTTTTTTTTTAAGAAAATGAAATGAACTTCCTAGCTATGTGAATTGGAGGGTGATAACTAGATTTGAGAAGACTGATGACAGCATTGATCGGAGAGGCTCTATCCAAAAGGAGCATTTAGATAGATGTGTGTGGTATCTATGCCCATCTCTCCTGGCTGCCAAAGCCCAGGTGAGGACCTTCAAGTTGTTAGAGAGGGGCACCAGAGGGAAAAATAAGTTCATTCCTTTTGCAGGAACCTTGCTGCATCTCAGCCAGATCCTTGTCTTTGACTCAGGAGTATAAGGAGAAAAAGGAAGAAAAAAAAAAAAGACTTCTCATCCTGCAAAGTAGCTGACTGCAGAGCAGTTGGCAATGAGCGTGGGGCTGAGGAGCGGACTCTGATGGAATGGTTCAGAGAGATGGTTGCAGATGCCGCCAGGCAGTGAGAATTGCAGGGGCTTTGGGAAAGTGACTCAGCAAATAAGTCCCTGTTATGTTTCAGACCCTGTTCTAGACAATGAATGGAGTCGTGACTAGTGGTTTTATATATATAGTGGTATATTAGTATAAGTAGTGACTACAAGGAATTGATCATGATTTACTTTAAGCTGAAGTTTTTACATAAGTTGAACCTCAAAGACAGAGTGTGGAAGAAAAAGATCAAGATCTCTGGTATCAAGTATCTCAAGATCTGTCTGTGAGTCCTAACCTCTAAAGCAATGTTATTTGGGGTAGGCTATTTATTTAATGTGGGGGATCTTGGTTTTCTCATTTATAACATGGGTTACTACTATGAGTAAAAAGTCAATTTGTCTAGTGCCAAGTTGTTTTTGCAAATGTATACATTCCCATTGCTTCATATCTTCACTAACACTTGATATTTTGGGACTTGTTGGTTGCCTGCCAAAAGCAAAGGAGGAAGAAATATCAACCAGAGCCTCAAGTTCCTTTAAAGTTTTTAATATATATTTCCTAGCATGAAACAATTAAATCTGGCAGTCAAAGAGATAAGTGTTGACCTGAAAGTTTGGACAAAATAGAAACAAAAATTAAATAAGCCTATGGGAAATCCAGCTAGTGAAAATACAATACATGGACTTTAGAATAACTATACTTAATGTACTCAAGGATTTAAAGATAAGATTGAGCAAGAGAGCTGATAATTATTATCATTTCTTTTTGTGGTGCTGGGGATTGAACCCAGGGTCTTGTGCATGTGAGGCAAACACTTTACCAGTGAGCTATGTCCCAAGTCCCGAGAACTGATAATTAATTAAAATGGAAATTATAGAATTAAAAAATATAATAACTAAGAGAGCAATAGATTTATTCACTTAAGATGGTTAAAATAGTAAATTTTATTATGTATATTTTAACATAAAAGGAGAGAGTAATAGATCTAACAGAAAATTAGGCATTGTTTAAAAGGTTACTGGTGCACTGGAAAAAAGATTGAAAATAATATTCATACTGGAATACTGAGAGGATCCAAAAGATAAAGAAGAGATACATGGGATGTGGGGATAAGTCTGATACAAGTGCAATCAGAGTCCCAGAAAGGGAAGAAGAGTAGATGGTAGAAGAAAATATGTAGAGATCATAAACAGGAGCCCATAACCATGGAGATAATGGCATTGGGACAGGCACTGGTCAATCCGAATGGACACTGGAGTTAATGACTGGGCTGTGTATTATGTCTCAGTTGAATGTCAGCCTCCCTACCACTGATGGGCACAGTGCCCCCACCTGAGCAGCTCTACCAGGCAGCTCAGGTCAGCCAGAGGCCAGGTCGTCCCCTCTATAGGCACAGTTTGTCTAGCCGGAGTTATCTCCTGGACACTAGGAATGTTCATGTTCTTCTAGAGAAAGTGGCTGCCTGTCACAGGCCAGCTGGCTGGGCAAACTAACCGGGGGGTGATGAGAAACTTGTGTAGATTGATACAGCAGGAGTGGGAGCCGATTATTGTAGGCCAGGAGGGGTATATATACATTACACACAGCTTATCTTAATTAACATAAACTAGATACAGCAGTCAACCAATAAGGAATCTCCACACTTAATGGTTCGCTGGTGCCACCTCACAAACCACTCCCTCTGGCAAAATGCCAGGTGCCATCCCGACTTGTTTACAGACCCTAACAGCTGCCAGGGAGTAGACAGCATGTGTTCTAGCCAGACTGCCCTTCAAATTCCTGTTGCTGCTGTTGTTAACACCTGCCTCCAAGGCTGCGTGGTCCTTGATGAGCTCTCATCTCCCAGATGTTTGCTTTCCTATCTTTCATTCTTCGGAGACACTTATTTCCAGCTATTGGATTTCAGCCACTGACACCACTTCCCTTCTCCCTACTTTAGGAGTGACAAGACCCAGAGGTTTCACAACTCCAGGGGAATTTCTCGCAGTATCTGTGTGAAGGCAACCCTGGAAGGACATTACATGGGCTACCTGTGAATGATGCACCTGGATTTGGGCCACCCTGCAGTATTACAGCCAGTGCCCTTACAAGTGGGAAATCCCAAGAAGCTTGAAGCTCTCGCCAATGGAGAAATCATTTTGCATGTTTTTTGACTTGATCTAGCATTAGGTTTGGACCATCTTTTCTCCCTTTCTTCTAATAGTCCTTCTTTCTTGTCTTTCTGGGGCTGCTAATCATAGTGCTCCTCCTCTGGCCAGAGTGGCATGTACCTTATCTGCTTTATTCCTTATAGTTCCCATTGACAATAGACATGTGACCCAGGACTAGCCAATCAGAGCCCATCTCTGAACTTTTCTATGTATACATGGGTGCAAAGATGGTCTCCTTTGTTATGGCATTGCTAATCTGGTACTTAAAACCTAGAAATGCCTATGGCCCTGCACTTGTAGAGTTCATAAGGAATAGGAACGGATTAGACCAAGTGTTGAGAGAAAGAGTCAGAGAGAGAAGGAAAAGAAGGAGAGGGAGAGGGAGAGAGAAATAAATAATGTTTGAGTCCTTGAGGTCAACTCTACCTTCAAACAGCCCAGTTGCATAAGCCTTTACCCACCCAGTTTTGCTCAAGATTTAGGCGAGTCTCCATGTCTGCAGAACAGTTCTGAAAGGAATTGCATCTTGGCACCTTAGGCATTTTTTACACAAGGGCTATAATAGTAAACACAAAATACCCATTATTCCGCAAGCCCATAAAATGTGGGGCTGCGGAGCTGAGGGAAGGTCTCCGGCAAGTGGTTTTAAATCAATTTAAAGCAACCCATATGAAACGGCAGCAGCCAGCCCCTGACTGGAACTCTGACAGAAGGCAGCCTCTGCAGATGGACTGAAAGCATTTGAGCTAAATTGGGCTGCATCCTCCACCCTGTCTCTTCCTGGGTGTAAGGACCGGCATCCTTGCTGCTCCAGGACCTGCCAGCATTTCCCCCCTCACTGGACAGTCGCGTTTGAGAGGAAAAGGCAGGACAAAACAGCTCACGTTTTTGTTGTCAACTAAAATGAATGGAGAGCTGACTGTTCCAGGCTGCTGAGTGCACCCGGCTGATGCTCTGGTTGCCATGGTGCCCAAGTGCACTCTGCCATTGCCGAAATCTCTGCACCTGTACCTGCAAAATGCCACTGACGGGGAGCTTATTGTCACGATTAAAGTACTCAGTCATGCATTAACAGCACACAGAACATTTTGCTGGCCTGGAACATGGCATCTCTGTAGGTCAAATAGGACACTTTATGGATGCACTTTAGCAGGTAGTTCAGTGTCATTTAAAAGAATTTACTGAGAAGCAATGGTGTGTCAGCTCTCTTTCTGAGCACAAGGGGTGTGGAGATCTTGCTCTGCAGACAGGGAGGTCAGACAGCAGTTGCTGAAGGAATCAGGTGGCATAGAGGAAATCATAAAGAACATTGCTCTGCTGGTGTCTGAAAGCCACTAGGGGAGGGACAAAATTGCAGAAATGTCAGCATTTTCATTGATACAAGGGTGAAGATTGTGATCAGGCAGCATCCATCTGGGTCCCTTCTTTCCTGTCCTCTGTGTGATTGTCCTGATCCTGGTCCTTTTTAACTGCTTTTACCCTGCACTCCTGTGGCTGGCTCCTAATCTTCTCCCTGCAGTGAAATGTACTCTTTTCCAACTATTCTCCATCAAGAAGGGAGATAATCATTCCACAGCTTGACAGTGATTCTCCCCTGCACAAGAATCTTCCGTGACTCCCTTCTGCCGTGACTTTACTTCCCATGTTTATCTCCTACCCCTCAGTATCATACACTGAAGTTCTGCCAGATGGACCTGGGCACTTCCCCACAGTATCCTCCCTCATCTTTCAAAGTTGGAATCCTACAAGGCATGTCACTGCAAAATTCCTTCCTGGATCCTTCTATCTTCTCATAAGAAAACAAAATATATGCCTTTTGCAATTCTCCTTTTCAGTGATCTTGATTTATAACTAGGTCATAATTCTGTGTGAGCATCTTGAGGGCAAGACCATGCTCATTCATCTTTGTGTCATGCATACATTTTAATACAATTACTTTTGGGGGGATTCAGAGAGTGAGTGAGTGTGTGAGTAGATGAATTCATGTTCAGGAATAAATTATTAAAGGATAGTATTTAAAATAGGGTCTAATGATAACTCTCATACAAATGAAAATTGAATGTTAAAGATTTTGTGTAGTTTATTAATTACTGAGGAACAAGTTTGATGTTACAACTGGCTCAAAAGAGAACTAAGAATCACATATCTATAGACAGAAAATAATGTTAAATGAATTTGTAAGTAAGATGTAAAACTGGCTTGTGGAGGGAGTGGGAGGAGAGGAAATCAATGGCTCTACCATGGAAACAAAGTTCATTTGCATGTGTGTGTGGACAAGAAATTCTTGTGCAACACCTTGCAACTTCCAGAGTTGTCGGGGAGCTCAAAGACACTGAAAGGTATACGTAGGATCAGATAACCCAGAAGGTGTACTTAGCCAGAACCTCACTTTCCACTGAAGACCCTTAGCTTTCTTCTTGGTCCATTTCCAAGTTTTCATCTTTTCCCTCCTACCGTGTGTTTTGGCAGAGGAGGACCTACAGACACTTTTTGCAAACTGAAGGCAGTGATGGTGTTCTGGTGGCCAATAAGGTATCTCTTTGGCTTTCTTATTCATGAACACTTTCCTTTACCTTAGATTGTCATTTAGTAAGATGGAGGGTAATTGATGATGATGATGATGATGATGATGATGATGATGATATTAACAATAGCTCACACCATGTGCCAACCACTATCCCCGGTGCTTTACGGACGTAAACAACTCGATCAAGCAGGTACTAATAATCCTCTCCATTTGAAGATGAAAATGCTCAGACACAGAATGGTGCAACAACCTCCCCCACGGCACATAGTAACGCAGGAAGCTGGGATTTAAGCCCGAAGCACTTGACTTTGAATCCATATTTTAAGCACTTCACTGGTATGAACATTTATAGACCCGAAGGAGAGGGTTTTACCAATTTTAGGAGCGAAGTTTTACTGTTTCTTAAATAAATCTTGTAAACTATCTAATCTTTAATTATCTCAGGAATACCAGATGAATGGTTTTCCTTTAAGCTTCCTTCAGAGGAAGCCTTTTCCTAAGCAAGCTTGGTTTAATATGGAAACCTCGGTTTGTAGAATCTCCACACACCACTGCTCAGCTCCTTTGGGATTCTTCCAGATCCTCCTCATCCCTGCAATGCAGGGCTCCAGGGTGGAGCTGCTACCAAGTGACAGTGCCAGTTAATATTCTTCTAAAGCCAAATGAGTTTCTTTTTAATTTATTCATCCATTTGTCCATTGAACATATTATATTTTGAACATTTTCTATACAACCAGTCTAATTAGAGTTATAAATGCTGAATTTATTTGCACAGAAAACATAGGTCTTTAGCAATAGTCCTAACCATCAATATTCTTTCCAGGTTATGACAGCAGATGCTTTGAGGCTGTAACTTGATGAGGGTACCTGGGAAGAAAGGACCTTGACAGGGTTCTAGGTGACATTCAGAGCATGTCGGGGAGCATCATGGCTCAGCAATGGGAGGATCTGAGTAAGGGAGGAAACCCGATAGGCTCTCCGAGAGGATGGAGTGGCAAGCTCCGTCCCCCCAGCACATGTGCCGCCTGGACTTTTCTCTTCTGCTCCTATTTCCTGGAATTCATAGAGATCTGAAAAGCTTGGAGCACATGCAGGGAACAGAGCCACAAAAGTTAATCAAAGCTCGGAAATGGGAAGGCATAAAAGCAAGAGTAAAGGAGCAAAGATGATTCATGAATGAAGAGAAGAAATTCCGTGGCTGCCCTAAAATCTATGAAAAGCAATTATAAAGAAAGATGGTGACCGACTTCTTAGTGCACACTGAGCGTGTGACGAAACGGGGGTGGATGGAGGGCAGGCTCCATGGTGATAACTGTTAGACATCAGAACTGATCTGTGAGGGAAGTTAGGAAACCTTTTTCACTGGTCTCTAAAAAAGCAGACGGCACATCATGTGACCTTCCCCGCCACTCACGTTTGCACTGGTTCCTTAAGTTTCTAGATGAGGCGAGTTCTATGAATCTCACCTGGAATGTATTCTTGAGACTCTGATGTGCTCTGGGAGGTTGTGGCTTAACGCTATTGCACAGGCCTTAGCTATACTCATGATTTGTATTCCCGGAGCCGCCTTTTCCACAGTCACCCGAAGACGTCCTTCTACTTGCTTTGTGTATGCTTTTCCTTGAAGGCGCTGGGGACAGCTCTTGTCATAGACCAAGGCAGGTTTTCCCCTCTTTGCTGTTATGTCTTCTCTTTGAGCCAGATGCTTTTCTCTTCCAGGTCTCAGTTTCTTATTTGTAAAATGGGAAGATTCTCCCTTAAATCAAAGTTTTTTTTTTTTTTGAAAATAAAACCTAAAAATGTGTGTGTGGAGCCTTTTATAGTTAGTGCTAGGGCGTTGTAATAAGTCATGGGGATTAAAATAATACTTGTCAAACATAAATGCTTCCGTAGTAATTGGGAAATATTTTCTCAAAAGTAACCATGTGCCCTTTACATGTAAGTGATCACATTGCAATATATGTAATATTACACACACACACACACACACACACACACACGGCATACTTCCTTTACACTGGAGCATGAAAGCTTTGATGGCAGAAGGTTGAATTCTAATTGATTTTGGTGATCAAGGATGGGCTTACAGACCTCCCCTCTAGCCATCGCTACATTCACTGTCACCACAGCAAGGCCAGAAAGAAATCTCCAAGGAATTGGGGATGAGGAAAAATGTTCAGGAAACACATCCTGGGAAGAAGCTGGGCATAGGGTATGCCTCCTCCAGGCAGGTGAGATGTGAAGGTGGGTCCAGAGGAAGGGTGGGGCTGAGCTGAGGATTTGCTCTGCTTCCTGGGCCACCAGCGGTTGGATGTGCAGAGAAGAGCAAGGGACAGTAGCTAGAGGCATTGGCTTTGGGGAAAATGTCAAATTCTGGCTTGAGTAACAGGTATGAACTTTGCATTTATTATCCTGCTTCCCTATCAGGGACCAAATTATCAGGCTGCTTGATTTTTTTAGAAGATCGTTTGTAGAATGAATGGCACAGCCTGAGGCCTGACTCATTTATGAAACGATTCATTTGGAACTTGTTTACAGAAGAGTTTCAATTCATTTATATATGTACATACACAGATATATTCATGACTTTTCCAGAATAAATGGGGCTTTTTTTGCCTTATCATTTTCTTCCTGGTCCCCCACTGTCGTCTCATTTGATGTCTGAACTCCAGTTGGCAGATGTTAATATGTCCTTATTAAAGACAAGTGTTTTGGATCAATTCATACATCCTTCCATATGGTAATGGAAAGTTTTAATTGCTTCGAGTGAGCTATTTGATCAGTCTGTTTGCCCATTTTCTTTCAGAGGATAAAAGGGTATTTTGTTGGCCTCTGAATGTAAGGGAAAATGGGAAGCCCACATTTAATATCCGCTGGGTACAATTTATATTTTAAATATCATAATTGTAGCCTTTCCAAATCATTATTTTTTAATGTAGTTAAATACAATTCATTAGCACGGTGCTGAAAATAGCAATGACATTTGCATTGCGGCAGCAGCATGTAATCAGCAGGTTCCCAGCCCACTCAGATTTCTGTGGCTCGGTTCAGTCGGACCACAGGACCGGCAGGATCCGCCCTGTGCAGGGGCTCAGGGAGGGGGCTGCTTCGGACCAGAGGCGCTGGGCAAACCGGGGCTGGCTCGCTCCACCCACCTTCAGGTCCTGCAGGGAGCTATGCAGCGAGCCCTCCTGGGGTCAAGCCTCTGAGAAGGCACAGCAGGTGTTGGGGGTTCCTTATATCCGCAGGGCTTTTATTTTATCTTTGTTTACAGGATTCTTGTCTACAGAGGAAAAAGCAGCACTTACTAAGAAAACAAGTGCGGGGAGGCATGCACAGTTTTGTCACTTGGATGTTCCACCTTGGCCTTGTGGATACAAAATGTGGCATATGAGTTTGGAGAGGTGCCTTGCGAGCGCAGCAGGAAGGAGCGGGTGCACCTCTAATGTCCAGCCTGCACCCCGCTTTCCGCCCCTCTCCTCTGACCTGGCTCAGCTCCCCCTCTCCCTCTTCTTCCTTCCTGTTTGGGCCCCCTGCTGGGCCGTCCTGCCTTCCATTGAGTCTGTTTATTTTCCTTTCACTACTCCCAGCTGTCCTCTCTTTCCTCACTGCTGCTGATCCTTCATGTTCACCTGTCTCACACTGAGGTACCAGGGTGGGGTGCAGGGGTATGGGGATTGAACTCGGGGGCATAGGACCACTGAGCCTCATCCCCATCCCTATTTTGTATTTTATTTAGACACAGGACCTCACTGAATTGCTTAGTGCCTAGCTTTTGCAGAGGCTGGCTTTGAACTGGAGATCCTCCTGCCTCAGCCTCCTGAGCCCATGGGATATTTTTAAAAGGAAAGGAATATGGCTTTAGGGACAGGAGACTATGGCATAACTCTGAGCATACCGTCTCCTTCTTCTAGCATCAAGACTTGGTTTTTAAGTCTATCATCATCTTCACCACCACCATCATCATCACCTTTATCATCATCATCATCACCTTCATCATCTCTGGCCAGCAGGAGGTCTGATGCAGAGTCACTGTGGTGGAGGAATGTACAATAAAACTTCATGTATTATTTCTTCCCTTTCCCCCCAATCTTTACTGCACTTATTGATTGCTGCATGTACCCATTTACCAATATTTTAATATTTAAATAATATAGCAGTAAACTTTAACGCAAGTTTGAGTTTTTGTGAGGCACGCAGTGCCAGAGTCCTAAGTACATAATAAAGGCCGGCTGTTAAACCTGCTGCTTGCTGCTTATCTTGACTCTTCTTCCACACCAACACCTTCTCTAGTCTTCCCCCTGCCCCCTCCCCTGCATTTTCATTTATAAAAGTGGAGTTAAAAAGAGCAAATGCTTCCTATTCCCAATTCTACTTTTTAATGTGGTTCTCCATTAAGCATTTTTTCCAAGCTACTCATGATTAAAAATAACAATAATAATGATAATATGAATAATAAGAAAGCTCTACCTTCTCCACTCTGGTTTCTTCCCCTTTGGCTTAATTTTATAGTATAATAGTGTTGTCATTTCCACCTGGATCCCTGAAATACAATCCTCATGTCTTCTGAAAATAATGCTGTTGAAGAAGTAAAAATGCACGGATTTTGATTTGAATTAGGATTGATGCGAGGTCTTGAAGTTACGCACATTTGCCTAATTTCAGAAAATGGACACAGTGTTCTGGTAGAGGCTCTAAGTGGGGCACAGCTAGTAGAACATTTTCTCTTCTAAAAAGGCTTCTGAATTTCATAATCAATAAATGAAGTGAAAAAGGTGGTTCAAAGGTAGACATCTGTGTGTGCTGAACACAGGAATGAATTGTCGTCAGTTGGTTACCAGGAACTTCTCGAGTGTCTGTTGTGAGCAAAGAACTGCATGTTCCCTCTGGGCTGGCGAGGGGGACTCAGCACTCAGCACTCGTCAACATGGATGAGGACCAGGAACTATGCTAGATGTCCTCCCTGTCTCTCCATCTATCTGTCTTCTATGCTCGGGAGCAACACTGACAGATGCTGTGAAGATCTCTTAGATGCCGTTCACAGACCCCTGATTCAGCATGTCCCAGACTGAATCACCCTCTGTCTACGCCTCTCACTCAGACGTTTGGGCCTGAAGCTCAGCCCCTCTGCATGGCCATGATCACCTCCTGGCCGTTCTTTCTTCTGCCCCTCAGTGGGAGTGGTTTCCTCCTCTACCTCACAGCTATCCCATCTGTCAGGCCCTCGTATTTGCCGTCCCTGGCTCTTGCAATGGCTTCATAGCTTGCCTGTCTCTAAGGGTGCTTACTGTGTTTCCTGGTGGTCCCTGCTGGGGTGACCCACCAACTCAGTGTGACCTGGACTGAGGGGTTTCCTGGGATGCTGGAGTTTCAGTTTTAAAGTAGAACAGTCCCAGGCAAATGAGGCAGTTGGTCAGCTCCTCTGTTACTGTCTTTCAAGTCCAAGTCTGAAGCAGGCAGGTCAGGGTGACCTCCTGTGGGTCGTCCATAATAGTAATAGGGGCTGGGAGTGTCTGGTGGAAGTTGGGCTTAGGTTCATAAGACATGGGTGACTCCAGCCGTAGCAGAAAGTTCAGGGTCTGGTGATAAAAAGTAATTATGACAAATATTGTTAGGATTTCGATACAATTTGAGTGTCCTCAAAAAGCGATTGAACCCTCCCCAGTCCCTCTCTTCCTTTTTGGCCCCTTTTACCCTCCCACGGTGTGCTGCTGACCGCCATTTTGGGATGCAGCCAGAAGGTCCTCACCAAAGGCTGACCAGGGTTAGCCAGTTTTCTGTCACTATGACAAATACTTGAGATAATCAGCTTATAAAGAGAAAAGGATCATTTTTGGCTATGGTTTTGGAGATTTCAACCCACGATTGCTTGGTCTTATTGCGGTGGGCCTGTGGTGAGTCGCACATCATGGTGGAAGTGCATGATGAAGCAAAACCACTTATCACATGGCCAGAAAGGAAAAGAGAGAAGGAGGAAGGGGTGGGTGTCCCAGGATCACCTTCAAGGGCACACCCCTGAAGACCCAAAAATCTCCCACCAGGCCCCATTCCCATAGGCTCTACTACCTCTCAGTAGTGCCAGGTGTTGAGAACAGAGCCCTGGACACAGGGGTCTTTGAGATCCACCTCCCAACCATAGCACTGATCTTGGACTTTCAGCCTCCAGAACTGTGAGCTGAATGAATCTCAGTACCTAGCCTCCGTTATTTTGTTACAGCAACACAAAACACACCGAGGCCTTTATCTTCACACACTATTTCTCTGTATCCAGTCTCCTTAATGAGAATTCATGGCATGTTCTGTCTTAAAGAAAAGTTCACCCTGTACCTTCAAAAAGTCACTCGTGATTCCTATAAAAGATAAAGTCCACAATGTCTTGGTGTGACCCCAGCTTTCATTTCCGGCTTCACCTCTCGCAGTGGCCCTCCTTACAATCTCCTCCAGCTTCGGGGCACCTCTTGCCATTTATGAATTATGTATCTGGTTTTGTTCTTCTGTGGGCTTGCAATAAGCTGTCCCCTTGGCCACAGCTGTCCTTTGTTCCTGGTGTGGCTGTCACCTGTCATGCCAGGCCAGGGTCACTTCACCCAGTTAGTTGCTTCTTCCTCTCTTTGCAGGCTTTGGCCAGGCTGCATTGCCGTTTTTATTTATGTGCCTCTTTTCTTTTGTGTTTTGAGTGCTTCCAGTGTGGACAAGGAGAAGCTGCCATCGCCATGTCTAGGAGCAATGGAGGAAGAAAGCAAGGACAAAGCCCACCTGAATAATTATAGTTGCCTGGATGCCATGAGTTCCATACATATATGTGGTGAGACATTAGCCATTCCCTAAGGATTTCTATTATATTACTAATAGAACCTCAACTTCACAAATTGAAAGTATACGTGCATATTGTCTATCTATTCTTACCTTTTTTTCTGCTGGTTGGAATCTGAATGTGATGGAAGGGATTGAAGCAGCTATCTTTGACCTTGAGTATAAGATGATGTGAAGAGGCACCCATCCCCAATACTTTTGGCCCCTAAATTATGTTGATGCTTGTTATGAGAGAGAGAAATAAACTATCTTTTTAAAATTCACTACTAATTTGACTTTCATTGCAGCAGCCAAATCTATAACTTAATTAGTATTAGAAAGGAAAGAGGAAGGAGGAGGATACCCTCTTAGATCTGGCTTAGATCTGAGTCCGTGGGGAGGAGAGGTGTGGAAGTGCAGGGCAGACACACAGAAGCATGGCTCTTCTGTTTATGTCACTGTGGAGGGAGGACCACTGTGTAATCACAAACCCTTTCATGGATGGGTATTTCCCAATACAATTTCTTCAGATCTCTCTCAAGGTATTACCACAGGGGATACATCAGAAGTGGAATGGAAAAAGGGTAAATACTAGAAATCCTTTCTTTACTAACTCTTTAGATCTGGCTTTTCTTTTCCCAAAGAAATGGCACCAGGCAAGAAAGTCCATGGAATGGCCTTGTTGACGTGGTGTGGCCTCGTTGACGTGGTGAGTGATGGATGCAGAAGGGAGGTGTGGGAGAGAGGCTGGGAAGGCCCCACGCTGTCCAGTGGGCAGTGGAATGCAGAGAGATGGTATGCCAACCCCAGAGCCCAGGGCTCCCTGTGACGGTCACCTAATGAAAACCAACTTTCCACACAGCTCTGTAAATCATAATGCAACGGAGACTCATGGAAGGAAAGTTAGAGAGAGAAGAAGTTTAGCCAGATGCTAATCTGGCACTAAGCTGTAAAGATGTTCTCAATGGGAGCCTTTTAAAAATGTGACGTTATTTTACCTGTGGCTACTGAATCCATCGGTAGACACTCTGTGGGAACATGAGCCAAGATACGTACATTCTCTGACGATGAACCCACAGGTGCAATTAGTTTGACCAAACCTGCTCAGCCAGAGGCACTCATTAACTTCCGAACGTGGAGCCTGTTTGCCCTGACTCAACCCGCTGGGGTCCACTGGTCCACTCTACCTGCAAGGGGGCCTCCGGTTTTCCTGTTGCTTTACCACTGTGATTTCCAAAGCCTGGAAAGCTACATAGTTCTGCTGTTGTTAGGCATAATCTCTGCTGACCGAGTCTCCTGCAAAGCTATCTTAAAGGTCAGCTGGATGTTAGAATGTACAAGCTGGTGTTTGCCGAATCACAGCATTTGTGAGCCCAGTGGACATTCAGGTAGGCTATCCAGCCACCCAGGCCCTCTCCTGCAGTAGGGAAGGAGGCCGGCAGACCAGAGAGGTGAGCACTAACTCCTCCGTGACACAGGACATTTGGAACAGAGCAGGACCAGAATTTGCATCTCCTGCTTTCTGGTTTGCTACCTGCGCATCCCGCTCCCCCAATGACATTTGACTTTGTTTTTGAGACAAATATGTCATTTTCCTTGCTCTCTGAAAATAAATTGCTTTTTTGTTGTTGTTTGCTAGTTCTCTTCCAAAGCTGTAGATTTGAGCTCTGACTGGCTCTACAGGTTCTTTGGTTAGTGATCGTAATCGTGTAACCTACATAACTTGGTGCACATGGCTTGAGAGTAAAAGCAGGGTCTCAGAACAGCAGCCTTCTTCTGGCCCCGCTTCTCACTGCTCTAGCCACACTCCAGGCCCACTCAGGTTCCACTCAAAGTGTCCTAGGAACCCACCAGGAACGGTCTCTCACCAAATGAAATTCAACCTCCTCCCCGCTGTGCTATGGTGATGCTACAGAGGGCAACAAGGCCACCAAGGTCTCCAGAGGACACTGACTGGTTGCTGGTCCCTACTTAAAACACCACAACCACTGCCAAGGTGCCAACCCCTGAGATAATGTTGCTTCTGCCTGGACCACAGGTGAGGGTGTTGCCTAGCGTCCACTCGATCGCCAGAGCTGGCCCATCACTCCGCTCGCCTACCAATGCTGAGATCCCAGTATGAATTTCAGAAAGGGCTGGAGGCAAATCTGAGTGGCCCAGGTCATGCTGTACATGAATTGTTCTTCCTTCCCCTTGACCTTGGATCATCTTCACCAACCTGCAGCTTTTGTCCCCTGAGGATGCGTTTTCCACTAACATCTTCTCCAGGTGGACTCCTGGTGGACCCACCCAACCAGCCTTCCCAAGATTCATGGTGGACCCACTTAGGCCCTAGTTGGGATTCCTGCTACTTTGAACATTGAAGAGTAACATAGTACAGTGTCTGTAAAGTACAGTCGGACCAAAGGCAGAATGGTGAAGAGCATAGATGGGTGGCTTAGAGGTCTTTGTTCAAATCATGATCCCCCTCCTCATTGTGCTACATGACCTTTGGCAATTTATTAAACTTCTTGGAGTCTCAGCGTACCCATTGAGGCCATTTCTGAGCAAATGAAATATAAGGCACTTAGCTTAATGCTTGAGATCCAGGGAGAGTTAAATAACTGTTGAATGAATAAGCCCAATATCTAGGATGGAAACTGTTGAAAGGACAAAACTTTTATGGGTATACTTAAATCTCAGAGATTCATAGGACAGGAAGCACAGAAAATTGCTTAGCAGGCTCCTTCCCATTCACCAAATTACTCATTTATTCAACAAACATATGTACTAAACACATATATGTATATGCGGAACTCACGGTATAATGAAGGATAAAGACAATTTAGTGTGATACATTTCATGACAGGGGAGAAAAGGTGTTACCAGACTTCAATGAATCTAAGTGCCATTATTTAGAAGATGCCTTAATTTATATACCTCTAAAAATTGCTGACAATTTTAGAGCTTCATTCACTGGAAGACTCTAATTTTAATGGATTGACAATTTTCACAGTTGTAAGATGACATTTTTTAGACATGTTAAAATGGGGAAAAATATGTATTTTAGAAGAACAAATGAAATAAATAGACACCATAAAGAAGAGTTTGAAACCTTATCAGAAAGTTATTGAGTGCCATAAAAAGATACAATATGTAAAATTAGATTTGAAAATTAGATACTCAGTCACCACAGTGAATATTTATCATTGTTTCATTTCTCAGCATTCAAAGCTCCATTCTGTATGTAAGAAAACCAAAAGTAACCAGGTATATCGTTTGCACTGGCAACTAGCATGTGATCCCGTGACCCAGGCTTGGCCAATTCTTTGCAGCTCTCTAAGACTTTCACCCTTGAACTGGTGACACAAACAGGGCGGAGCAGTTTTCACAAGGAAAGCAACCGGCAATGGAGTTGGTGGTGTCCAGGGCAGTCTTAGAGGTGTCCTCAAAGGCAACATTGCCCAAGAGTGGGAGGAACAAAGGTGACATTGATGACATTCTGTCTGACCCATAATGACCTCTGCTGCTTCTGGCCTATTTCCTTAGCCTCCTTCTTCATCATTTCCACAGATTATTCAAATTACTCGGTACCCTTTCAGGTGAGCTTTGGATCCCCCAGCAGCAGACCCAGAGATCTCTCAGCAGGGGAGAAGGGAACTGAGACAAAGCAGGGATGGTGCTGATAAGGAATGTGTTATGCACCAAGCGATGACTGTGGGTGGTTGGGACCCAATCCTGCAGAGCATTCTGGAACTAGTGTGATAGGGAGGTCACACACCTCATAATGACCCCACCAGTGGCTAGGAGAGCTGGAGTGTTTATATACTAACTATCAGTAGTTGTGAGTCTGGCTGGTTCCAGAGTTAGTTCTTTGTCCTTGGCACCTGTATAATGCTAGCATGCAAAGGGGGCGGGCCGAGGGGCAGGCAGAAATCGACTATGTGCTGCAATGGCAGGCCAGAGAGAGATGGGCCACACCTTCCAAGAGGTTCCACTCAGATAGGTTGACCAGGGTTTTCTGCAGTTTTCACTGGTTAACAACGATTTGAGCTCCATTCAGTCTGGCGCTGTGAACTGTCATCTTTCCCTCTTGCTTCATCCTACCAGTCAAGGATGATTATTTTGGGCTACAGTTCAGAAGATCAGCACCAGAGCCGAGAGCCGATGTTTTTTTCTGATCTGGAAGAACATTATCAAGACCCAATTTCAGTTGAACCTCACCTCTCTGCCCTGAGTGCCTTTAAGGGGTTTTGTATTACAATGGGGATTCTCTAAATTGGAAACCCTGCTCAAATCATTCCACAGAAGAGTCCCAATTGCGTTAGTCACGGCAGGTAAAGCAAATACAATAGCTATAAATAGCAGGATGCCATTTCACTTTTCATCCTCCAGAGCCTCTGTCTGGCAAGCCACTGAGTTTGGAGCTCGATTTAGCCAGCAGTGTCTGATGGGCACAGGAAGCGTTCTCTGACTCGACTGCTCAGATGAACTTTGGGTAGGATAAAGTGGCTGGTTACTGGTAACTGAGTGGTCTCTGGGGGCTGGGAAGTACTCTTCAAAAATTTTAACCTGAGTTTATTTATTTTTTCTTTATTTTATGATAACCTATGGATCCTGGAGTCTCCAAAGAATTGTGTATTTATTTAAAAATGGACATTTGGAAAATGGGTAAGAAATTCAGTTACTTTTGCTCTTCTCAACTCAAATTTAGACTCAGAAAGAGACTGTAAGTAATGAGGTCTGTGTTGGATGCATTTGTGGATATTATTTTGCATGGGAGGCATCTGAGACTCAAACATGAATAAATTTGAAGATCATACAACTACAGATAGGAAGCAGCTGGATTGAAACCTTGCTTTTTACCAAACACATTTTCCCTAAAGTTAGAAAAAGTTCAGGATGTCCACTTTACCACTGGTTTTCAATTCAGTAGTTGAAAGTTCCAGCCAGTCAACAAGGCACAAAAAGAAAATGTAATGCCCCAAACCATAAAGGAATAAGTGAAATTGTCTCTACTCACAGGTGATATGATGAATTATATAGAATTTAGATTCCCCAAATATCTGCAAAATAACCTCTTAGTAGTGTTATTTAGTATGGTTGCAGAACACAAAATAAACATACAAAATCAATTATATTCTTATATAAGAAAAATGAATACATGGAAAGCAAAATTAAAATACAATACAGTTTACAACTTCTCAGAAAATAGAGATACATTTAAGTGTAAATCTAAAAAAAAGTATAAAATTTATATGCTAAAAACTAAAATATAGTTATAAATAATACGAAAGAACATCTAAATAGATGGAGAGTTAGATCATATTAATGGATTAAAACCAATACAGTAAAGATATAAATTATTCTCAAATTGATATGCAGGTTTTAATAAAATTCCTATTAAAATTTCAGCAACTTTTTGCAAATTGGACAAAATTATTCTAAAATTGATATGAAAGGTAAAAATATCCAGAATAGCTAAAATAATACTAAGAGAGAAAAAACACAGATTGGATTTTTATGTAACTACTGTAATCAAGACTATGTAGTATTGTTATGGTTTAGATATGATGCATCCTCCAAAAACATCAAGAAAGCTTAGAGATGAAATTATTGGGGTACAGAGAGTCTTACCCTAATCAGCGCATTTTTCCTCTGATAGGGATTAACTGGGTGGTACCTGTAGGCAGGTCGGGTGTGGCTGGAGGAGGTGGGTCACTGGGGGCATGCCTTTGGGGTGCATATTTTGTCTGTGGTGAGGGGAGTGTCTCTCTCTCTCTGCTTCCCCGTGTAATGTCCTGAGCCACTTTCCTCAACCACACTCTTCTGCCATGATGGTATCCTTCACTTTGGGCCCAAAGCAGTGGAGTGACCTCTGAAACATCGAATCTCCAAACAAACTTTTCCTTCTCTAAAATTGTTCTTGCTAGATCTTTCGATCATAGCAGCAAAAAATCTGACCAAAATGGTATGAATGAAGAAATAGATTAACAATGGAACAAATTAGAAAACCCAGAAATAGATCCACATTGGTGCACCGAAATGGTTTTTTACAAAGCTGCAAACACAATTGTATGGAGGAAGGATAGTGTTTCAAGGGGCAGGAACAACTGGTGTGTTGGTCATTGTGACAAAATACTCAAGAAAATCAACTTAAAGCAGGAAAAATTTATTTTGGCTCATGGTTTCAGTCCAGTGTCCCATCTCTTTGGGCCTATGATTGAGGCAGAATGTCATGGCAGGGAGCATGTGGTGTGGCAGAGCTACTTACCTCATGGGATCTGGGAAGCCAAGGGGGGAGAAGGGTGGTCAGAAGGAACAGGGACAAGATAACCCCTCAGCGACCACTTCCTCCAACTAGACTCCACCTCCTCAAGTGTCTACCACCTCCCACTAGTGCTACCAGCTGGGACCAACCTGGCCTTCTGAAACAGACTTTTGGGGGCCGTTCTGATCCAAGTTATAACAATTGGCATTCACATACACACGAAAAAGACAAAACTGAATCTAAACCTTGCATATTAATTAAAAAAATCAGCTAATTTCATCTAGAATTTTTGCATCTATGTTGATGAGGACTATTGGTTTATAGATATACTTTCTTGTAATGTGTTTGGTTTCTGTGAAGGCACAAGACTGATTTATAGATTGTACTGAGAAATATTTCTTCTTCTTTGATTTCTGAGAAAAGATTCTATAAAATTAGAATTACCTCTTCAAATGTTTGGCAGGATTGACCCATAAAACCATCTTGCCCTAAAGTTTTCTTTGTGGAAAGCAAATTTGACTGTATATTTAGTTTCTTTAAGAGTTATGGAACTACTTGGCTTATTTATTTCTTCTTGCATGAGCTTTGGCAGTTTGTATCTTTTAAGATAGATCTGTTCATGTATATAACAATATATTAGCATCAAATTGTTCAAAAATATTTTCTTATTTGCCTTTTCATATTGTAGAATCTCTGGCAAATCCACTTATTTCTTTTCTGGTATTGGTAATTGGTGTCTTTACTTTTTTTTTTTTTTATCAGTCTAGGTAGAGGTTTAACAATTTCATTAATATTTGCAAAGAATTATCTATTGGTTTCAATAAACTTCTTGTTTTGCTGGTTTCTGTATTGATCTTTATTATTTTGTTCTGCTTACATTGGATTAGAGTCTGTCTTTTTTTCTATTTCCCATGGTTAAATCTGGGGTCACTGATTTGAAATCTTTCATCTTTTTTAAAGCAGTCATTTAGTGTTATAAACTTCCCTTGGTACATTGCTTTAGTAGCAACCCAAAATGTTAATATGTTGTGCTTTTATTTTTCTTCAATTCAGAATATTTCCTAATTTCTTTTTGGCTTTTTTCTTTGACTCATTAGTTATTTAAAAATATGTTAATTGGTTTCCAAATATTTGGCAAACTTCTAGCGATCTCTATTGTCAATTTCTATTTTAATTCTCTTGTCAGAGAGTACAATTCTACTTTTTTATTTAATACCTGCCATATCTATACTGAATTTTTTAATATATGGGATAAATATAATAATATTATAATGTATTTTCACTCTTGGAAGTTGGAAAACAGTTTGGTCTTTTTAGATTTTGTTCTTTAAGATTTTTTTAGGTTTGACCAGAATGGTATTGAGAATTTTATTTGTGTGGCCCTTTGCTGACTTGCAAATACTGGTTTAGAGACACAAGGTTGATGATCTTTCTCTCAGCTTTGTAAGGATATGGCTGCTGAGAGCCATTAGCCAAGTAGGTATGACAATTTCCTTGCCAGTGTACCCCATGTTGCTTAGAGGAAGGACTCATGGTAAAATGGACTTGCCTTGGACATTTTGCAGTGACATTGCATGTAAGGTGACCTTGCTCAAGGACCAGGGCGGATCTGGGTTTAGGGCGGATCAGGGTTTAGGGCTCTCCTTGGGTTTAGGGCGGTTCCAGGTTTAAGGTGTACCCTGCTGGGAATAGGGCATATCCTGCTGCCTCAGGCGTGCCCGCTCCTGTAGTTCCCGTTGAGTTCTCCCGGGATTCAGAGAGTATTTGGGCAGAGAACGTGGATTTCCCCAGAACGTGTTTGTAGAGGGCCGGTGTGAGATCGGGAATAAAGAATTGCTGTTTGAATCTACAAAGCTGTGAGTGGCTCGTGATTTTGTGCCCAGCCAGACTGCGGCATATGGCAGGGGGTCTATTGAGAGCCCTCACCAGAAACTGGCTGGTACCTGCCGGGGGGGGGGTGACGAATAACTTGTGTACGTTGATACAGCAGGAGTGAGAGCCGTTTATTGTAGGATCTGAGCGATATTTATACATTTTACACAGCTTATCTAATTAGCATAAAATAGATACAGCAGTCAACCAATAAGGAATCTCCACACTTAATGGCTCGCTTTTGTTACTTCACAAACCACTCCCTCTGGCATTTGGCCAGGCGCCATCCAGACTTGTTTACAGACTCTAACATTTCTCTGGCAAAATAACAGGTGCCAATCTGACTTGTTTACAGACCTTAACATTTCCCCCTTTTGTTTAATTTAAATAACGACCATAGTGTTTTTTACAGAAACACCATAAATAACCTGCTAGAAACAGAAAGGGAGGATACAAAATGTTACAATACCAAGCTAATTGATGGCTCCATGCAAGAAGCCCTTGGAAAAATTATACCAGCAATGACGCCGTTAGCAAAGATATTGAGCGCAGGGTTGGACATCTGCGCCTCCGCCAGAGCAGTACTATCTCCAGAGATGGGAGTTCAAATCATTCCCACAGGAGTAAAAGGACCTCTTCCCCAAGGAACAGTAGGCTTTTTGTTAGGACGCAGTTCTTCTACTCTAAAAGGACTTATGATAAGTCCCGGGGTAATTGATCCCGATTATGAAGGTGAAATAAAAATTATAGCTAGTTCTCCAAAGGGTATATCAGTAATTTCACCAGGAGATAGAATAGCACAGTTATTAATAATACCCAGCCTACATGATAAATTTTCCAGTAGTAGTAAAGAAAGAGGTTCCAGGGGATTATGCTCCACAGGTGTATATTGGGCTATGCTGTCTTTAAATTTAGATTCTCGCCCAATGCTAAAACTAAATATTCAAGGACATGAATTTAATGGACTACTGGATACAGGTGCAGACCTTAACAGGTACCATATCTTGGACTTCCCAGCTCTGGAACTCTGAAAAGTGAATTTCTGTTGTGTAAGTTACCCTGCCTGTGGTATTTTTGTTATAGCACTCTACTGACCAAGACAGAGGCCTTACTGAAAAAGCTCCTGATTTCTGGCCTATAAATATAGGTCAAAGAATCACACAAATAAGAGTAACGTTACAGTTATGTTAATTTTCTAAAAGAGAGGTAAGTGGTACTTTAATGGCTAATTTCTATAATGTACTTGATGCATATCAGTACTCAGTAACCCTCTGAATTCTCAGAACAATATGATGAGATAGTAATGTCATGATCACTATTTTACCAATAGGAAACTAGGCATAGAGAGATTGTCTTTCCATGGACACACAAGTATCAAGTAGGGTAGTTAGGATTCTAGCCCAGATAGTCTGACCTCTGAGTCTGGGCTCTAACCATTATGGTATTCTGGTTTTTATGCTATGGAAATATGTCCTATGTCATGCGATATGGGTCATAGGAAATATGTAGGTATTTTCCTCAGGGAGGTGACTGATTTGTGGTAATTTGTGCAGGGAGCCGAGAAGCTAACTAGGCAAAGGCGGCTGGAAGGGCGGGTGACTGTATCCACACAAGCATGACTGCAGCCCAGTGGTGAATTCTAGAACTGACAGGAAGCATGTGTTTTGGTTTTCAAAGGAAGAGGAGGGGCTGAATGGGATGCAGCGACAGTGTGGGGATTTGCTATGCTGAACAACAAACAGCACAGATAAAATGCACTGCCCTGGAACAATGACCGTCCTCATTGCTCCCAAGTCTGCAGGTCGTAGTGTGAACATCCTGGGCCAGGCTGGCTTAGCAGGCTCACTCTGGGTCAGCTATGGGTTGGCGGTGTGATCTTGGTTGGGTTCTCTTGTGTGCCTTCGGCCTCAGCTTGGAAACCTGCCTGATTTGGGTTCTGTTCTATTGGTCTGTCACCCTCCAGCAGGCTAGCTTGGGCTTGCTCACGTGGTGGTGGTAGAATTCCAAGTGAATGAATGGGAATGAACAAAGCTCTTGGGGCAAAGCTCTAGAACCCATCCTTCCATCCCGTTCTACCAGACAACACAAGTCTCAAAGCCATTCTGTGCTGGAGAACAAGACTCTATGCTTCTTAATGGGCTGAGCCATTGACTCCATCACAAAGTCAAGGATGCAGGAGAGGTGTAGATCTAGGGCAGTTGTGCAATTGGCTATAGGCAGCTTGGGGGCCACAGCAGGCAGGGCCTCATAGACACTTTAGAACACTTTATTTTTATTCTATGAGTACTGGGCAGTAGGTGAACAGTTTAAAATGTACTTTACCTTTGGAGAATGGGTTATAAGGGAGAGGATGTGGAGAGGTCACTTAGGAGGCAATTGTAAAAGTTCAGACGAGAAATAGAGAGGGTTTGGGCCACACTAGTGGGCACAGAGTCAGAAGGTAAGCTTGACAAGATTTGGTAATGGATGGGACATGGATTAGAGGTTGGATTTCTAGGACATAAGCTACATGAGGAAGGGGACAATGACTTTCACATTTCTGAAATCCCAGTGCCTGATCCATCATGGCTGTACACGATTTGGAAAATGAACGAATGATTCTATTTTACAGTGCATGGGTTTTTTTCTTTTTCCCTCCTTAGTTACATGTAATTTCTCTTGGCTTAGCATGCCTCGTCTTTGAATTTTCTGGTCCTTTGCAGAATCAACAAACACAATGTCCAGCCCTATATAAATGCAGTTCATTTGTTAACTTTCCCACCCCGACAGCAGGAATGGCTTTGATTCTGAGCTCTGACCTTGTGTAAAATGAATAAACTTAACAGGACATTCATGCCTCCCAATATGCCTTCTCCAGGGGTGACTTCTGGAAACTGGACCAGACTAATCAGCTCCCTAGGCTCTGGCTTAATAGAAAAGCACTTCATGGGCAGGCAATTGAAACTGAATGCAACGGTGCCCCTGGCTCTGGTTAATCTGTTGTTATTTTCCTTCTCTCTGGGAATGTGCCCAGTAATGGTTGTATGAGGCAGAGGCTCAGCTATTTTGAAAACAAATTGGGAAGTCAAGGACCTAGTCATCTTTACAGTGCACTTGAGTACTGACCACTCAGCACAGGGGCCTGGGCTTTTCTTTCTTATGCTGTAAAGGTCTGAGCTGATGCAATGTGGGACGCTGAGGCCAAGTACCTGGGAAGCACTTTTTCTTTGCTTCAGGTCTAGCAATCATGGCAGCTCCTCCAGGTTTAGTCTTCAATCTCATATTTGCTGCTCTTCTCAGAAGAGCCAAGGAGTTAATCGATTGGCCCTTTCTGGAAGGAGAGGAAATGGTCTCTCCATACTCCTGGAAGAGATCTTCCTGCCTGCCTTGCCCACCCTGGTTTGGGAGCGGTTCATTCTGCCAGTGTCTGGAGCTAATTCAGTGTGGCCGGCCCAATCATTCCATTTCATAAAGCTCATAGAAGCTGCAAGAAAGGCAAGATTGCATTAAAAAAAACAACAAAAAAAAAACCAAACAAACAAAAAAAAAAACACGCCTTGGAGCTCCAGTTGTTTGCGTGTGAAATGTGGAATACTGCAAACTTTTTGTTTCCCCACAACTAGCAAAGCAAATAATTTTGGCAGTTTTAGATAACAGAGCCTGGAAATGGACTCCCGGTGCAATTTATTTGATGCTTACAAGTTGCCCACTGGGTTTTTAATGTGATAGACAGTTTTGCCTTAAATAATTGACTCAAATGAAAAACAAAACAAAAAAAGAAGCAAATGCTCCTCTGGAAGCAACAGTCTGGAGTCACTTCTGAGGACGTTGCTGTTGCCCTGGTTATTGTGATGAGGGACACCTCAAAATAATGACCTCCTGGCCCTAGCACAGGAACACACCCAGTGTTTTTTCTTGAGTATGAGATCGGGGAAGTTGAGTAGCTTCAATGTGAACTGAAACCTCTTTGTGATATTTGATTTTTAAAATGTTTAAGGAGAACTTTCTAGCCGTGTGTGGGTACTTCTCCCCATGCCTCTTATTACCACTGATGAGACTCTTGCGGCTTGGACCCTGCACTTCTGCTCACCCTTTAACAAGTCCTCCCATCACCGAGCTGTTGACAACTGTTTTCCAAGAAAACAACCAATATGAAGGTACACACACGTTTGCAGTTTCCTGTATCTGGAGATGTATACCCATCCCCAAAGCTTTTTGGTTTGACACTAAATGGTGTATGAGAGATTGAACATAAAAGGACACAGAACTCCGAAAACACAGAACTCTGACCCAGCCTACAGCAACCTGCCTGGGAGAGCGCCTCCTTTTCTAGCATAAATAGCCCAGGAGGCCAGCCTATTGTCAATCAGACTTGTAGGAAGCCAACCTGCTCTCCAGTGACAATCCAGGAAGCTCAACAATAACTTCTGTCATGATTGTCCCTAGTGGCCAGGACTAGATTAGTAAACTGACAAACATTTGTCCCAATGTTCAATTTTGAACCATCCAGAAAAAATCAGATAAACCCTGCTTACCAATCACGTAGGTTGCCCTTCCTCTGGCTAGCTGCCTCTGCTTCCCCAGGCCAACGGCCTCTTACCAGGGAATGGCCAAACCCAGCCCTCTCCTCCACTGTCCAGCTCTTCAGCTTCCCTCCCGCCTTGGATTCAACGCCTAACACAGCGATGGCGGCTGCGGGAGCACCCTTCGGATCCATAGCTTGCTCCTTTTGGTTGGTCTTTGTCGATCTCCACATGTGGTCCAGGTCTTAGGTTCTGTGTTAATTGTCTGTGACTCTTCCAGAGCTCTTCCTGCCAATCTTACTTTTGTCCCAAAATAGAATGGGACAGAAAGAAGGCAAATAAGACACAAGCTGTGCCACGGAAGTAACCTCCTTCAGGGCAGAGTGGTTTGCTGGCCCTTCCTTCTGCTCCCAAGCGGATCCAGAGGAGCGTCCTTGAGAGCCAAACCTGTCAGTCCCTTTGAGGCAGGACCTTCAGACTCTACTGGATAGGACAAGGGAAGGGCAGGAAGGGCAGGTGGCACTATCTACACTGAAACATTAGTTCCATCGTTATCTTTCATTTAGCCACTCAAGCTGCATTTATCTTATGTGGAACATAAGAGGCTCAATTAATTTCTCTTACTCATTTTCAAAGGCATTTTGGAGCACACTGTTTCGATTCTGGAGAAACTGAAGTTCCCTCACACAGCTCCTGGCAGGTCGCTCCCTAGACTTCAGCCAGAGGGGTCGGACTCCAACTCGAATATTACACAACATAAGGTTTTATTTTTCCCAGTTTCCTGATACTAAATCTCATTGGGGGGGGGGCTTGTTTTAAAAAATTATTGGTATAATTCAGAAGCACTCTTGGATGTGCTCAGTTTTTATGCTAAGACTTTTAGTCAACAAGCAGTCACATAGGCATTCATTCATTCATTCACTTGACAAATATGATTAAGGCCCCACAAGGTGAGATTTACCAAAGCTACAGATAGATGCTTAAGCCTCAGATTCTTCCCTTTGCCCATCTCCCCCCACGTCTCAACGAGGAGCCCTGACAATGTATTTGCATTCTCAAATGACTCTGTAAAATTTGCAAAAGTAATACATTAGCCAATACTGGTTAAGACAACTGTTGCTTTTCTTTTCTTAATTTCATTTTATTTTTAATGGAAAAATAATAGCTGTAAGTATTCACCGGGTACACTGTGATGTTTGGATACATGCACACGTTGTGGAAGGACCAAATCAGAGTCATGAGCCTATCCACCACCTCAAATAGTTATCATTTCTTTGTGGTGAGAACACTTAAAATTCTCTCTTTTAGCTCTTTTGAAGTATATAATAATCCAGAATATATTCCTCCTGTCCATCTTGAATTCCCTACCTGTTAACCAATATCTCCCTTCCCCCCCGCTGTGCCAGCCCAGCTTCAGGTAACCACCTGCTAGTCTCAGCTATCTTTGTGACCTCCTCTCTCTCACATCACTTCTTGTCCTGTGGCGGGAGGTTGGAAGAGTGGCAGGGAAATCAGAGATCTGGGAAGGGTGAGTTAAGGGAGGGGGTCAGTGTGAGGTGGGTGGGGTGTGTTTCTGGGTGTGGCTAAGTTGTTGCTAAGATTCAGGACGGGTCAAGTGGCAAAGCTTGAGGTTGGACGTGTTCATGCTGATGAGCCCTGCATGTTATGGCTTGTCACTGGTTTAGTGGCCCATCAAGGAGCCTTGGATGCTTTTTGATTTTTATTGATTTTTTAAAAAAAATTAATGACAGCATTACAATTCTTATTAGATGTATATAGCACAATTTTTCATCTCTCTTTATATAAAGTATGTTGACACCAATTCGTGTCTTCATACATGTACTTTGGATGATGATGTCCATCACATTCCACCATCCTTGCTAATCCCCTGCCCTTCCCTTTCCCTCCCACCCCTCTTCCCTATCTAGAATCCATCTATTCCTCCCTTGCTCCCCCTCCCTACCTCACTATGAGTCAGCCTCCTTATATCAGAGAAAATATTCGGCATTTGTTTTTTTTTGGATTGGCTAACTTCACTTAGCATTATCTTCTCCAACGCCATCCATTTACCTGCAAATGCCATGATTTTATTCTCTTTTATTGCTGAGTAATATTCTATTGTGTATATGTGCCACATTTTTTTAATCCATTCATCCACTGAAGGGCATCTAGGTAGGCTCCACAGTTTAGCTATTGTGATTGTGCTGCTATAAACATTGATGTGGCTATGTCCCTGTAGTGTGCTGTTTTTAAGTCTTTTGAGTTTAGACCAAGGAGAGGGACAGCTGGGTCAAATGGTGGTTCCATTAGTTTCATTATTATTATTTTAAAATTTGTTTTAATTAGTATTACATTACAGTAGACTGCATGTTGACACATCATACATAAATGGAATATAATTTCTCATTCTTCTGGTTGTACATGATGTTGAATCACACGGGTCACAAAGTCACATATATATATAGGGTAATAATGTCCGAGTCATTCTACTATTCTTCCTACCCCCAAACCCTCTCTTACCTTCACTCCCTTCTACCTAATCCAAAGTAACTCTATTCTTCCCTAGCCCTGCTCCCTTATTGTGAATTAGTATCTGCATATCAGGGAAAACATTCAACCTTTGGCTTTTTGGGATTGGCTTATTTTGCTTGGCATGATATTCTCCAGCTCCATCCATTTACAGGCAAATGCCATAATTTCATTAATTTTTAAGGCTGAGTAATATTCCATTGTGTATATATACCACAATTTATTTCATTCATCTATGAAAGGACACCTAGATTTATTTCATAGTTTAGTATTGTGAGTTGAGAAGCATTGATGAAGCTGAGTACTATAGTATGCTGCTTGTAAGTCCTTTGGGTATAAATTGAGGAATGGGATACCTGGGTCAAATTCAGAATTTTCTGAGGAATCTCCATACTGCTTTCCATAATGATCGCACCAATTTGTAGTCCCACCAGCAATGTATGAGTGTGCCTTTCTCCCCACATCCTCCCCAACATTTATTGTTGCTTGTATTCTTGATAATTGCCATTCTGATTGGAGTGAGATAAAATCTTAGTTTTGATTTGCATTTCTCTAATTACTAGAGATGTTGAATATTTTTTCATATATTTGTTGAACAATTGTATTTCTTCTTCTGTGAAGTGTTCAGTTCCTTAGCCCATTTATTGATTGGGTTACTTGGTTGTTTTGGTGTTAAGTTTTTTGAGTTCTTTAAATATCCTGGAGATTAATGCTCTATCTGAGGTGCAGGTGGTAAAGATATTCTCCCATTCTGTAGGCTCTCTCTTCACATTATTGATTGTTTCCTTTGCTGAGAAGAAGCTTTTTAGTTTGAATTCATCACATTTATTGATTCTTAATATTACTTCTTGTGCTTTAGGAGTCTTGTTAAGGAAGTCAGATCCTAGGCCAACATGGTGAAGATTTGGACCTACTTTTTCTTCTGTTAGGTTTTGCAGGGTCTCTGTTCTGGTGCCTAGGTCTTTGATCCACTTTGAGTAGAGTTTCATGCAGAGTGAGAGAGAGGGGTTTAATTTCATTTTGCTACATGTGGATTTCCAATTTTCCCAGCACCATTTATTGAGAAGGCTATCTTTTCTCCAGTGAATGTATTTGGCACCTTTGTCTAATATGAGATAATTTTTGTGGGTTTGTCTCTGTGTTTTCTATTCTCTACCATTGGTCTACATATCTGTTTTGGTGCCAGTGCTGTGCTGTTTTTATTACTATTGCTCTGTAGTATAGTTTAAGGTCTGGTATTGTGATGCCTCCTGCTTCACTCTTCTTGTTAAGGATTGCTTTGGCTATTCTGAGTCTCTTATTTTTTCCAAATGAATTTCATGATTGCTTTTTCTAGTTCTCTGAAGAATATCATTGGGATCTTAATAGGAATTGCATTAAATCTGCATAACACTTTTGGTAATATGGCCGTTTTGACAATATTCATTCCGCCTATCCAGGGGTATGGGAGATCTTTCCATCTTCTAAGGTCCTCTTCAATTTCCTTCTTTTGTGTTCTATAGTGAGGTGTGGATTCTTTAGAGAAATCTGTGAGGTACCATTGAACACCTGCCAGCACTTAAGCCTGATCCCATCTTTTCTAGCCTCAATGTGACTCTCTTGGCTTGTAGTCCAGGGTCATCCTTCTTACACATCACTGAGCCCATGAGCAAGCCCAGGCTCAAACCTCAGCCTGAAATGGCCTCGCTAAAGCCTGTCCACATAGGATCTTACTCTTTTCTTGCTCATTTGACATAAAATACAACATAAAGCCCATAATAATGAAGATATTAACGACAATTAGTCATTAGTTAATATGACATATTAGTTATTAGTTAATTAGATATTAGTTAATAGAAATATTTTTCTGGATGTTGTGATTTTTTGAGGCTGGTTAGTGAGGGTGTTTAATTCAAAGTATATTTAAGGTTGGTCACTGTAATGCCTGTATTCTTACAGTTCACATACAAGAAATAGATATTTTAACAACTTTTACAACATCCCTAAATGTTTGCATGACATGATCCATACTGAGTTATTAAGTGGAAAGAATCTTTCCTAAACTAAATTTAGTTGATAGTGCTAGAGAAAGGATTGATACTTTTCTCATCTTTCTTTAGTAAATATTTCAAAGTCATTATTATAAGAGAAAGTGATCAGAGTGTATGCAGAAAAAATGTAGGAAAAAAGCTTTAGAATCTAGCAAGAGAATTAGTTAATAGAAATATTTTTCTGGATGTTGTGATTTTGGGGGCATTTGCCAGGTTTTTTATTGATTCACTTTGAGTAGAGTGTCTTTTCTCATTCTAAATAAATATTCTCTTGCATATTTAAATTTTATATATCTACAGGAGCACTCCATCACTGAGCCACATCCCCAGCCATTTTTGTATTTTTTAAAAGATAAGGTCTCACTGAGTTGCTTAGCATGTTGCTTTTGCTGAGGCTGGCTTTGAACTCTCAATCCTCCTGCCTCAGCCTCCCAAGCCACTGGGATTACAGGTGTGCACCACTGTACCAGCTTATATATAATTTTTAAAAATTTTTTTATTAGTTGCTCAAAACATTACAATGATCTTGACATATCATACATTTGATTCAAATGGGGTATGTAATCTTATTTTTCCATGTGGACAGATTGCAGGATCACATTGGTTATACAGCCACGTTTATACATAGGGCCATACTAGTGTCTATTGTATTCTGCTGCCCTTCCTATCTCCCCTCCCCTCCCCTCCCCTCCCATCACCTCTTTCTATCCAATCTATCGTGACATGTTTCTCTCTCTCTTTTTTCTTCCCCCTTACACCATCTTATATGTAATTTTGCATATATCAATTTTTAAATAAACTTGTTTTAAAATAATTGTTGAGTTGTATATAGTTATAATTCTGTGTACCCTAGATCCCCTTTTCCCCAACAGTAGCATAGTACAAAACTATAGTACAGTATCCCCACTAGGATTTTTACATAGATATGGCCCATATCTAACTTTTATATTTGTAGGTTTGTGTCCTTTCCAAAGAGCTCCAGTTTCCCCTGGTGCCATAAGCTTCAGCGCCCCCACTGGCCACGCTCTGGTCACCATTCTAGAGGCAGAGGATGGAGCAGTAAATAAAATAGAGTACCTGGCCTCAAAGAGGAGAGAGAGAGAGAGAGAGAGAGAGAGAGAGAGAGAGAAGCATACAGTATATCAGAAGACTGTTGTGGGGAAACAGAGAGGGTCAGAGGATGGGGACAACAGGACATAGACTTGCTATTTGAAGGGAAGCTGCAGAAGTAGGCCCTGACTAAGCGATTGCTTTCCTTTTTGGCGAGTAAATCTTACTTGGGGATCTCAAACTCTATTCTAAGGCTCTTAGGTCAGGCTTGCAGATCTGCATCTCCCAGGAGATGCTTTGGTTTAACATGAGGTACAGGCTTTAGCTTCACCAGAAAAACACTCTGTCTTACATGGCAGATGGAACTAAAATAGACTCTTTGCCCAAGGCTACAATATTAAAGAATACTGATAGGAAGTTCTGCTATTAATATGTGATTTAATCTTAAGAACTGCTTACTCTTTCCAAACCACACTGTCTTGGGAGCTAATTGTTATGTCATTTGAAAATAACAAAGTACCAAATTCCGGACCAATAACATTAAGTGAGAGGTACAAGTCAGAGAGTCCGTGGCAGACGCTGTAGATATTAAAAGGAGAGCAGTAGGAGCGTCTCCCGAGGAGTCCATATTTTCATCCTGAAGCCTTATGTGGAGCAGAGGCCACCATGATGTTGAGTCGAGGAAGCACGTTGCAGCAGAGGGAGCTCCCAGAGCAGGGTTGGGTCCTGTCTCTGGACCCCAAGTCTGGGCTTTGGTGGAGATGCCTAACTTTTTAAGAAAATCAAAGAAGATGACGTATTTAAGCTCTTGTGTGATGAAGGATGGCACTATATGATTGTTTTATAGGTTGTCCCATTATCATTTCCTCTTTCCTCACTTTCATTCCATCAGCTAATAAATCAGGAGGATATTCATAATAGTATCTTTATTGCAGAACTGCAGCATATTCATGGGGATTAACCACAACAAGACGTGTTTAAACAATCTTGTAAACTGAAAGAGAACATTTAACTATTGGTTTTCATTATTGGGTGAAACAAACTTCCAAACTTCAACTATTTTCATGTTTTATTTGGCTTTTGGGGAGTGGGGGATGGAAAAAGTAGGGGATGGAACCTACTTTTCCCCTGAACTACTCAAGACCCTATTTGGCCATTTTGAATAAAGAGACTAGGACAAGTATTTTAAGTTTTCCCGAATGCTTGGTAGGTCATGAAAAAAAAAAAAAAGTTTTACCAATGGTTTTGGTCATTGGAGCAGTTACATGTACTAATGTTGAATAGAAGTCTGAAGGGTGAGTGATCGATGTTTATTAAATGGTATTAATTAATAAACAGTTGATATCCAGGTATGACAAAGTATAGAAAATATGTGTAGCTTCCTATCAGAAACTGCAGTAAGCTAAAAGATCCATTGCCACATTAAATTACAGAAATTTTATATTTGATTGCCCTCTAAATATTAGGAAATCTGAATTCTCCAATTATATGTTAATAATATTTTTTCTCTCTCAACTTTTACTGGACCCTGAAATAGAATCAAGGTCCCTGTAACTCAGCTTTTGACTGTGGTATTTCTCTGCAAGTCTCTGGGAGATGTCGATACAGTAACATTATAGCTACTTTATCATACAGTTAGTTCATTATAGATGGAAACCTCCACTTACAAAAAAATGGCTAGGTGTGAGGCTGGTTGCTGGAAAGGAAGGAATGAACAGGGAAAATGAATAAAACATGGTTGCAAAGCCCAAAAAGAAAGCAGACTTCAGGCAAGACTTGATCCAGTATCTTCATGATGTCATCAAAAGGTCAACTGTCCTCTCTTGACTCTCTGTTGCTCCTCTGAAGGGGGTCCCCTTCCTGTTTAATGACACCAGGGAAGGTAAAGGAGGCCAGCAAGACTGGAGCTTTGTGAATGGTAGGGGAGCATGCAGGAGAAGAAGAGGTAGGAGATGGAGGAGGGTAGAACACACACAGCCTGTTCACCTGGCAAAGAGTTTGAATTTTGTGTTCAGGGCAGTGGGGCACTTAGAGATCCTTAGTCAAGAGAGTCCCATGAGGTGATGGAGAATTTGAAATGATCCTCTGATTATGAGAAGCACAATGCCTTGGAGAAGGATCAGAGGGAAAGCAGAGAGATAAATAAGGTCCTGGTTGTAGTGTGCCTTTGGGACTTGGGAAGGGCTGGGTGTAGAAGGTAAAGAGTTGAGGATGCTGTGCTTTATCTGTGGAAATTCATGGCAGCCCAAGTCTAAAGTGTCCTCCCTAATATTTATTTTTCTAGGAACCCCAGAGGCATTACCTGACCATAACCACATTTTTTATTGTTGTTGTTGTTGTTATTATTATTTTGGTGATTTAAGAACTCTTTATTCAGTATTAATTGGAGGAAAAAAGAATGAGTGCTTACTATAACAAGCAGTGTAGAACTAGACCCCCCAAGGAATACAGATAATAGAATTAGCAGAAAAAAATACTCTGAGTTGTTTATGTTTAAGATAAATAAAACTGACAGATGTGGTGGGGCAAGACTGCAGTCCCAGCTACTCGGGAGACTCAGGCAAGAAGCCCTGAGTTTAAGATCAACCTGGGCAACATGGTGAGACCCCTTCTCTAAACAAATAAGTAATAAAACTATTACAAATGGAATAAGACACAAAAGAGAAAAAGTCCAATCATATTTTTAAAAAAAAACAAATAGAACTCTTAGAAAAAAATATTTTCACTGATACAAAAACTTCAGTAATAAGTTAACTATATATTAAACACAGGTGAACTGGTAAATTGGAAAAAAATAGATGAGGAAATTATCCAGAATGCACCATAAATCTAAAAAGGTAGAGGATTTAAGGAAGTGACGAATGAATAAAGTCAATGCATGTCTAGCAGTAATTCTGGGGAAAACAGGGAGAATGCAGAAGATGTAAGAGGCATGTGTGGCTGACAGTCTCCTAGAGTTGGTGAAAAATGATTTCTCAAATACAGATAGCACAAATCCTACTAAGTATAATAGTGAAAGTAAATCAATACTCGAGAATTTAGATGCAATGTAGAAACCAAAGGAGAAGAAACCTGAAAATCACTCAGGACGGAGACAGAGTATCTTCAAAGGAACAATACGTAACAGACTTCTCAACAGCAATATTGGGAGCCAGAAAGACAATGGAATACATCGGAGCAGATCTTCAGCTAAGAGGCATCCAGCTAAACTCTATCATGAACTGTGGCAAATAAAGACCTTAGACAGCATCAAAAATGGGAAAATGGGAAGAGTTCACCATTCACATGGATCTTAATAAATATACTTCTGAAAGATCTGTGGAGCAAGAACAGATAGAAACATGAGATAATGCTTCAGACCCACTCGGATGGCAGATAATGGCGGTATCAGTGAGGAGGAAGAGAAACTGGGGTCCTCATAGACTGCTGGTAGGGACGAAAATGGTGCAGACACATTGGAAACAGTCTGGCAGTTTTTAAAAAGGGAACAGAGAGAGTGACTGTATGACCCAGGTCTATACCCATGAAAACGGCGGGCGGGGGGGGGGGGAACGGGAAACAATGTTCACACAAAAACTTGTGCATAAGTCTCCATAGGAACATCTAATGGATACTCCAAACATGGAAACAGTCAAGATGCCCACCAACTGATGAATGGATGCATAAAATATGATATATCCATATGATAAAATGTTAATTGAGAGTCAAAAGGAATGAGGAACTGATGTATTCTACAACATGAATGAACCGTGAGAACAATATGCAAAAAGCAAAGGAAGCCAACTACCAAAGCACACATTCTGTGATTCTCTGTATATACACCTTATGGAGCAGGCAGGACCTAGATGAAGAAAGCAGATTAGTGGTTTCTTAGGGCTGAGAGCTTTGGGGAACATCGGGAGGACTGGTCATAGTATAGGGATGGTGAAATGTTCTAAAATTGGTTGTAGTGATGGCTGCACAACCCTGTGGATCCATTGTGAACCACTGACTGGTACTTCAGTAGTTGAATTTTATGGTGTACATGTGAATTGCATCTCAATTAAAAGAAACTAAAGAATGGATGGTGCACAAGGAAATTGGCAAATAAATGGATAACTTAGTCTCCTTATTAAGAACTGAAACTAAAAACTAAATAATAAAATTTAAAATAGAAGGAGGTAGAAGATAGAAATAATTATAAGTACTAGAATCTATGATTTTAAGTACCAGTGTATGGTTATCAGTTCACAGAGGGGTAATAAGGCGATAAATAAAACAATCATTACAAAAGAAAATAAGATAAAGATTTAGTGAGCTAAGGATCCAACAGAAGAGTTAGAAAAGAACAAACCCAAAGTAGAAAGAAGAAAATAATAAAGGTAAGCACAGAAAGTAAAATAAAAAAAGTCATCAAAGTCAAAGAGACAAATAGAATATGAAAACCTTTGCCAATGAAGATAGGTTCATGATATAAATGAAAATGGGGATGTAGCTACAGATAGAACAGAAATAAAGATATTAAGAGAATATTATAAATAACTTTATGCCAATAAGTTATTATGACTTTCTAGTAGAAACACACATATATTTAGAGTCAGGACCAATATATGGAATCTGACTCTCATCTTTTGTATAAGTCAGCTTTGTGTTACTACAACGAAATACCCAACACACTTGTAAAGAGAAAAGGTTTACTTAGCTCATAGTTTTGAAGTTTCAAGTGCAAAATTGTGTGGTCCCTTGGTTTGATGCTGGTGCAGGTGGCACATCCTGGCAGGAGAGTGTGTCAGATCAAGCAGTCGGTTACATTTTGAACCAGGAAGCAGAGAGAGAGGACAGAGGGAGACCTACAATACTTTTCAAGGATGTGCCCCCCCAAGACCTACAGACTTCCCACTAGGCCCCACCTTCCCAAGGTTCCTTAAAACTTTCCAACCCATATTTCATGTGGACCTTTGGGGGACACTTTCCCAAACCGTAGGTCTTTCTGATTCACTGTACAATGAGGTCTAGAGTAATGATACAACTGAAGTAAATATGTAGACATGGGAAAGAAAAAGGTGACTCTTTGCTATTTGTAGATTGTGTGTTTTCAACTGCAAAAGAGACAAGAGAACCAATCAGAGAATGAAGGCATCCATATAAAAGGTTTCCTTTTCCTCTTGGCCATGCCTTGTCTTTGTTGTCGTTTAAGAGCTGAGCCAGAGTCTGAGCTGAAGTCTTATCATTCTGTTTGATCCTCTCACCAGACTCACACAGGACTCCTGTCGTTGCACTGCACAGGTGAGGAAGCGCTCAGCTGAGCGCACACTGGCATTTCAGTCCTGGGAGTCTGGGTCCAGAGTCCCTGACCTCTGCCTCTGGGCTGTTCTGACTCCAAACACAGCCTCCTGTACCAGAAACCGGGAGGCAAATGATGCATTTATCATGGCAACACAGATCCTAAAGGCCCAGGAATAAACCCAATGAGATAGGTCTGAATCCTAAGTGAAGGAAGGTTCTAGAAACAGTTGAAGGTCATAAGAGAAAGCCTACGTAGTTAGAATCATACCACTGGGGGGGGGCATGGAGGTGCTCATTGTATGAAAGGGTCATTTCTTTTGAATCTGTAAGTTTGATATAACCCTAATTAGTACCTCAAAAGGATTTATTTAAAGGAAGCTTTTTGAAGTATTTCTAAAGATCATTCAAAAGAGAAATCTGGAAGCCATAAAAAATTACAGGTTTGGCTACATAAAAATAAAGATTTCTATATGGATGCCCAAAATTATATAGAGAGTTTTTTTTTTTTTTTTTTTAAGACCACAGTTTGGGGAAAGCTATTTGTCATATGTAAGACAGACAAAGGGTTAATCTCCAATACACTGAGTGCCTACGCATTGATATGGGAAAGATAAAGAGCCTGATAGAAGGTTAACTAAAGCATAGACAGTCAATTTACAGAAAAAAATTATAAACAGTCAATAAAATATCAAAAGATACTCATCTTTTGATGGATGGTAAATGGCAATCCAATGATAGAGATTTTAATTTCTGCCTACCAGTTGGCAAACATTTAGAAGATTTATAGCATCCCATACCAGCAAGGGTGGTGGGAAATGGACATTCCATTCTGAGCTGATAGAGGTTTAAACAGCTACAGTCTTTTAGGAAAGTTATCTAGTGATGTCTATTAAAATTTAATATATTTGTACTCTTTGACCTAGCAATTCCACAGTGGGGGAATGGAGTTCACAGAAACCAAACCACCAGTAAGTAAGGATACATACAAGATGCTATTCCAATGTTGTTTGTAATAGAAAAAAGATTAACTTGTAAAAAATCTAAGTGGTTGAATGAACTATGGTTCTTTCTTACTGTTGACCACTATGCAGCTCTTATGATATGTGCATATACATATATCACAATGAATCCCACCATTTTGTATACTTATAATGTATCAACAAAATAAACAAATAAAATTCTAAAAAGCAAAAAATTTAAAAATGCATTATATCCAGAGGTACCAAAGTGGAGGGAAATCCATAATATTTTTATTTAATGAACTAAAACTGCTAGGTAGGGGTTAAGTTGTTTTGCTAAAACAAAAATCCCACATCCCATACACCTTTATTCTATATATCATATAGAACTTTGAATATATTTACTTATGCATATTCATAAACATAAAGTTATTTTAAAACTGTCAATATTGGTCATGTCAGGTTGATTGGATTAGGATGGAGAAGATTGTTTGCTGTCTTTACAGAGCTCCATTATTCTTGACTTGTTAGAAGCAGTCATGCTTTTGTACATAATTCATTAAAATAAGCAAAAAATAAGAGCTCACTATTTTTTCATACTTTCCTCTTCTCTGAAAAAATATTTGATATCATTTTATTATTTTCTCCCTCTGAGTCCATTGTTTTCTTTGCAACTTTTATATTTACCATGACGAAGTTTACTGATCTTGTTGGTTTAAGAGAGAAGTCCCCAGGGTTGGTGGGAGACCAACCTATACACCAGATGATAATACATACACAATCTGTATCAGGATGGTATAAATTATGTGTAAACCACATTTATACCAGATGTTAACAGTACAACCATGGTATGTTATGTGTGTGAAAGCATCCCATTTCCTCTAATTAAGAGCTTAGTGGTTTTAGACATTAAGCCTGGAATAATCCCTAGAATTAATGTCATTCCCTTTATGTAGAGATTTACCAAATTCCAGATAAATCCCCAACGTGGTCCTTTATTCATGATGTCAGAATTACTAATCCTTTTTGGCAGGAAACATGTATCATGTGTAGCAAATATGGACACTATCAGCCCATCAGAATGTTTGATTAAGAGATAAGATGAAGAAATCCTTTTGTCTCTCAAGGTTATGAGGTAGAGACTTGTGTATGGTGGATGGCTAGCTGAAAAAGAAACCAGAAATTCCCAGGAAGAATTGCTTTGGAGCTTGCTGGCTGGCATATTTCTGATTTTCCCTCTCCCTCAGAAACCTTTTATCTTACTCAGAACCAAAGGTCGAGTTGAGTTCTTGCTAAGATTTTTCTCCTACAGAATATGAGCAAATACAATTCCTGGGCTGTGTGAATTTCAGGTGTGATTCAATTATGTTTGTGACATTGCTAAGACTCTGAAGAAGGATATAGTCTCCCAGGAACTCTTTAACCCAGTAAGAATTTTTTCAAAATATATTGGTAAAATATATGTAACATAAAATTTACCATTTCAGCCATTTTACATGTACAGTGTAAGGGTATTCATATCATTGCACAACCAATCTCCAGAACTTTTTCATTGTGCAAAACTGAAAGTCTATATCCATTAAGTAGCCAGCCCTTGGCAACCACAATTCTAGTTTCTATTTGCCTACTCTGGATACTGCATAGAAGGGGCATCATAGCATATTAATCTTTTTGCGACTGACTTATTTCACTTTGCTATGGTGTCTTCAAGATTCATCCACGTTGATGTGTGTGTCAGAATGTCTTTCCTTTTTAAGGCTGAATATGTCCATTAAGGAGTTTGAAAAATAAGTATGTACATACATTAAAACTCTCAGTCAGACATAAAATAAAAGGATCCACTGTTTTAACCCTTGCAGAACCTACACCCATGCACCCATTCTTTCATTGATTCTGCCTGCCTCGTGTCAGGGTGCTGAAAATCATCAATGTTGAAAACATAGTCACTGCCTGGAGGTCCCTGATGGGGATGGGGCTGCAACCCAAGGCCATTTGGGTCATTTGAACAATTTGTTAAAGTAATAGAGAAAAATAAATATGCCTTAAATTTACCCCATCTCAGGGCCCATTATTTCCCCCAAACCCTTGGGCCTCTGTGGCAGGAAAGTCTTCCTCTTGCTCATAGAAGATCAAAGTGGGTCAGCTAAGAACATGACATTTGATAACTTAGGAATAGTATTTAGTTTATTTTAAACCTGTGAATTCTTACAGAAAGGAGATCTTTTATGAGTTTTAGGCAATACAGTCATGAGTCACTTAATGATGGGGTACATTCTGCAGAATTCTGTATTTTTAATTTATACACAATATAAATATATATCATACATGACATATAATACACATTAATATATATACACATATATATGTGTATATATATGTGTGTGTGTGTGTGTGTGTGTATATATTATATATTAACATATGTACCAGAAATGCACCATGTGAGACCCTGATACAGTTCCTTACACAAACAAGACGGCCATGATGACATCATCACACGTGATCACCGTCATCAATGTGCTCTTTCTGCAGTGCACAGTTGTGCTTGCTGTTTTCTCTCTTTGTCACTAAACGCAGTAGGGAGCTACTGAGCCCCACTATTGCTGTGGTTCAAGAACGATAGGCACCTTCAGATCCAGCAGAGCGAGCACATCCACACGGTCACAGCATGTGAGGCCCCAGATCAGAATAAGCAGTGACAACTTGGGTGGAATCCCTCTCTGTGGTACCGGTGTGTACGCTGGACTCTCTTCCACCTTCACTGGGGTGTCTGCTTCATCCTCTCGCGTACTCCCTAGGCTCTGTCCCCTGGCTTGGCTTCTGAGCTGATAAATGTGCAAATTTGACCCTCACATGGGTAACGGGGCAGGAAGGTGGGACCAGGTCCTGTTCCCCCGTGCATTCCATCTTCTCTCAATAGCCTTGTTATCGCACACCCGCTCTTGGGTTTCCTGAGGAATGGAGCCATTTTGTAAACAAAACGCTGTCATTTTAAGCCATTAGAATGCATTATATGAGGCATAATGGCCTAAAGACAGCGAGCGGGGGAGTCAGAGGAGGCATAGGCGGAAATCTTTGGTGCTCTGGGTCTCTTGAGATTTGGAATCCATAATGAACTCAGCCTTCCTATTATCCACCATAGTTTTTTTTAAAAAAAATCTCTGGAGCAAAAGCAAATATTATGTTTTCCTTCCCTGCGCATGGAGAAGGAAATAGGTGCTAAATCTCTGGGTCTGAGCATTTCTGACTCCTGTTTTTTTTTTTTTTTTTTTATTTCAGTGGAATATCATTGCTTTAGGAATTAAATATTCTTCTCTCAGATGTTCTTTAAGTGCCCTGTGCCCTTTTTAAAAGACCTCTAGAGCTCCTTAGCTCTTAAGGTGGTGAGAACAGTTTTATCTGAAAAGAGCATCATCTCTCAGGTTTGGGACTTGGGTCTATCTGGTACATTAAATGTGCTCATGCATCTAAGATGTAAATATTGCAATTCTCAGTTTGTCTATAGAGGAGCAGATGGCTCTGTGGGGTATCAACTCTAATACTGAATTCTATGCATTAGTCCAGGTCTTGTGTGGGGGGCAGATGACTAAACAGGATTAAACATGCCAAGATTCCGTTAGGGGACAGGGTGAGAGAAGATGGAAGCAGTATCAGAGCCGGCTGTGAGAGTTTCTGCTCACTGTGCAAGTCTGATCCCAGAGAAGAGGCGAGACTGTGAAGGTGGACTGCCATGCAGTTGAAGGAAGGTTTGTCAAGGCCACTGGAGAGTCTTTGCGACAAAACCAGTGATCAGAGGAGTCCCATGTCCCCAGGGACCCAGAACCCAACTGCCTCAGCCCTGCTGACAGCTCACTCACTGGCTGGAGCAGCTGTGGAAGGTGGGACTCCACCCTGGTCCATTCCACTCCCATCCTAGGAGGGCTGCGGGCCCTTGACTCAGTTGTCACCGTCTGCATTTGTAGGTTCAAGTTTCCTAGAGCACAGTGATGTTATCATGAATGGCTCAGGTTGAAAGCTTCCTAAAAGCAGCTAGTTGATGCAGTGGCCATCAGTGGCTGGTAAAGATGCACTCAAATTGTTGGTGGGACTGCAAATTAGTACGGCCAGTGTGGAAAGCTGTATGGGGATCTTCAAAAGACTAGGAGTGGGACCACCATATAACCCAACTATCCTAGTCCTTGGTATTTATCCTAAAGAACAAAAAGTCAGCAACGCAGTCACATCAGTGCTTATAGCAGCGCAATTCACAGTAGCCAAGTTACGGAACCAGATGAGATGCCCGTCAATAAATGAATGGATAAAGGAAATGTGGTACATATACATGTGGAGTTCAACTCAGCCATGAAGAAGGATTTGAAACTTCTACCAAATCTAAGATTCTTGTGCTCTAGGGAGCTTTGTGGTCATACTTCTCTGCCATGTATTTGCTGAGTGACCCTAAGTAAGTCACAAAACCTTTGTATGTGTAAATATGATGATAATAGTTCCCACCTGTCACAATTGTTGTGCGTTAGAATGATTTGTACAATAGGACGCAGCACCCAATCTTTAAGCAGAACTCTAGGCCTGGCTAAGTGTTAGGGGAAGTTACGCTGTGCTCCATGGTGTGCGGAACTGTGGGAGTGCAGGGCGAGGACCAGAAAGGCTCCTGGTGTTTTAAGACAGGGAAGGTGGTGCTGATGAGGTCGTGGATCCCACGCTGGGCTCCCAGACCAGCCTGCCACCTCTGATCCACCCAGGAAGTGGGGGTGGTGGTGAAGAAGCTGTTACTGTATCGGGGTGTTGCAGAACACCCACCCTGATGGCTGCAGTCCAGGAGTTGCAACCTGGGAGCATGGCGCCTCCACTGACCCTGCAGAAGCCTCTTCTCGACCAGGAGCCTTCCTATTGCAAAGCCAATACCATTTCTCCCGGCGGCCTCAGGGCCATCCTTCATGGGGCATCTGTTGGTGCTGCTTCTTCGCCTGCCTTCAGCCTGCTCCCGTGCTAGCCGGTGGTCATTAAGCCCACCAGGTCCTGCACAGCCTGACGGGCGTGTTAGTCTCTTGTGAAGCCTCTGTGAGGATGGCTCTCAGGGAAGTGTGAAGTCATCTGTGAGCAGATGAGGGTTTTAACTGAGAGGCAGAGGCAGGGCAGTGCAAATACGAACAAGGGCAGTGTCCCTTTCTTTTTCCTGTGAGTCCTCAGATGCCAGAGGCTGACAAATACTCATTAGTAGCAGAGAAAAGGCTCCAGATTGGACGGGGGGGGGGGGGGTGTCAGGGATCATGCCCCATTACCACGTGGCCTGGTCTTCATCTTAATCCAGGCAAGAACACCAGCCTTTCTTTAAAAGCCTCCATCTGTCTCAGTCTCCTCCCTACCGGTACCTGCCAGGATGTTGATAATGGTGAACCCTGTCAGTGGGAACGGGGAAGGTGAGGGTCTGCAACTCGGCTTTAGGTGGCAGCCAGAGAGCACAGGAAAGCAGCGTGTGGGGCGTGTGTTCATTCCAGCTCTGGGCCTGTCATTTCTTGTGTTGCTCCAGTCTTGCAGCAAGTGGAAGGAAAATGCATGTGCAGACTTGGATAATGTTGGTAATTACAGCCGTCACATGAGGAAGCTGGGAGCAGCCTTTGTTCAGCAAATCAACAGAATCCAACGTCTAATGAATCACAGTTTTGCAAAATTGCAGCATGTGTGTGAAGGGGGCGGGGGGAGGTGTTATGTTTGAGGGATTTGAGGCTTTTATGTTTTTTCTTAGTCACTGGAAATAGGTCATCAGACCCTTTATTTCTAAAACAATTTTGTGTCTTTTCGGAAGAGTGAGCCCACAGATGAGGTTAAGGATATGTACGTAGCGTTCTCAGAAAAGGGAGAGCCAATCTGGAATTACATTCCCTGAATGATCTAGACCAAAAAGAAAAAAGGTTGGGTCATGAGTTTTCTTAGACTTTACTTGGGCCTCCAGGCCCACCTGGTCCCAATCCAAGAAGGATGCTCCAGTTAATTTAATTTAATTTATTTATCTGGAAAGCAGTATGGAGATTCCTTAAGTAACTAGGAATGGAACCACCTTTTGATCCAGCTTTTCCACTCCTGGGTCTATGTATATATACAAGGGATTTAAAATCGGCTTACTACAGTGATGCAGCCACATCAGGGTTTATAGAAGCTTAGTTCCCAGTAGCTAAGCTATGGAATCCAGAAACTTCTTGATTCAAGCCTATTCCTAACAGAGGAGAGAGACAAGTAAGCTTTCTTTGATGGAATTATCCAATGCCTGGCTCTCTGAGGGACCTGGGAACCACTGGCTGTACTTAATGTTCTAGATGGTTTTTAATTTGGGAGAATCTTCTTTCCCTTTTGTGTTTGGCCTTTGCCTCCCCCAGTGATACAGCTGGCCTCTGGGGACAGGTGGGGTTTGGATTGGTATGCAGCCTGCTGAGTGGGCCAGCGCGCTGAGCATCCAGCAAAAATCCATTTTCAAAATGACCAAGGAGACAGTCCTTCCTGAGGGCATGACCTTTGGCTCTTGGCCATTTTTTTTTCTTCTCATCACGGTGAGTAAGTTGCCTGAGAAAGCAATATTACCTAGTCGATCCAGATCCACAGAAGGGATCATTGTTGGGATCAATTCATAAAGTGAGCCTAGAGTCATGGTCCCAAAGAGTTTCTGGGTTGTCAAGATTTCATTCATGAACCCAAAGATTACATCCAGTGGGAATTCAATAAATGAAGGATGCCACCCAAAAGAAAGTCAGTCAGTAAAACGGAGAGAAATTTGACATAAATATTCCATTTTCTGTCTCTCAGGTTCATGCCTTTCTGGCATGGCTTTTACAGTGGTGTGTTTGCAGGAAAATGTTCGGCACATTTCACATAAGCAGATAAGATCATTTGTCTTTTTTTTTCTTCTTGGTTTTATGGTTAAGAGAGGGGATAAAGGAGGTACACAAGGAGATTCATAAATAGACTTCTGATGTGTTTTAATTTTTTTCTATTCCGTTTTCTTAAAAAAAAAATAGTCCTATTGATTTATGTATCAAGGAGTTTCCAAGCATAACACTGAATCCAGACCAGGAAGCCATTTAAGGTTACTAGATTATCTTAGGCCACTGGATACTTACAGAACTTCTGGAAGGGCTGGAGGAATGGGTTCTAGGCTCGCTCTTCAAGAACAACTCCCCAAATAATTCAAAACCATCCATCAAGGGAGCTACAGTCTGAGGCTGCCTCTGGGACTTCGATTCAGGAGAACCACCATGGCTGCCATCCCAGGAGCAGGAAGTCACCTTCTGCCCCCACCCTCCAGGTCCACAGGCCTGGCCTTGGGACCCTGGATGGAGGCAGGCAGCCACTGCCTTCAGCAGTGTGTCTTCCTAATATCCAGGAACCTGAGAAGGGATCCCGATGAGCCACTGCCCCAGTTCTCCTTCTCCCGCCATACTTGCTGGTAGAACTCAGCTAGAATGGCCGGGCCAGCCTCTGCCTCTCTCTGGCTGCTCAGTCCACAGGAAGAGGCCTCAGAGGTGGAAGCTGGCATCCAAGCCCTCCTGGAGGAGCATCGTGGAGTGATGTTTTCTGCATCACTGGAAGGTGTCCCAGGAGCACAGAGTTGCTGCTGGGGTCAGACCATCACAGCTGGTGGGAGGAAATGAAAGCCCAAGAGGCTCCTACAGGTAAAACTTTTTGTTCAAAGTGAAAAGAGCACTTTGGGTACCTGCAGGGGCGATAGAATCAGGTGCGTGAGGGTTCAAGTTTCTACTGCAGAATTTACCAGTTGTTTGGTCTTAGACAAAGTAGTTAACTTCTCTGGTCTATAAACTGACAAGAATTCTGTAGCTGTCACAAAGTTATACTGAGAAATTAAAATCATGTCTGTAAAGTGCTCAGCACAAGAGCCCAAGAAATTGTAGACTTGAGGAATAAGATTACATATAAGTAGTAGACCAGAACCCTAACCCTAGTTCATGGTTTTTGAGGCATCTCCCTGGGTAATGGAGATGAGATAGATCAATAAATGTTTTGAGGGCCAACATAAATTTTTATAAATGAATGCTTTTTAAAATAGTTCTAATATTATTACACCTCAAATACACCTTATTATTATGATTAATCAAAACTACAAGGCATCAAAATGGATGTTACTAGCCCTACATCAAAATTGACCTTGCTTACATTAAATCATACTTTATGTTTTATGCATTTTATCAGACTGAATTTTGTCCTTCTAAAAGATACTCTCGAGTCCTAACCTTGTCCCTGTGAACAGGACCTTCTTTGGAAATAGCATCTGTACAGATGTAATTAAATTAAATTGAGGTCGTACTCTACAGGGTTGACCCTAAGTCCAGTGATTTGTGTATTTATAAGGGAAAGGAGAAGGGGACTTGGACAGACAGGCACAGATGGAGGATGGCTCTGGAAAGATGGAAGCAGAAACAGGAGGTTGTATCTGCAAACCAGGGACTGCTGGCCATCACCAGGACTGGGGAGAGGTGGGAAGGACTCCTCTCTAGAGCCTCTGTGGGGAGCATGGCCCTGCTGACCCCTTGATTTCAGACTTCTGCCTCTACAACTATGAAAGAATATATTTTTACGGTCTTAAGTAACCCAGTTTGTGGTAGTTCATTACAGAGGTCCTAGGAAACTAACTCACCCATGCCTCATTACCTGGTATATGTATTTCCAGTAAGTTGCATGAGATGCTTCTTTATCTCTTCGGTATGCTTTTAAGGGTATTTTACTTTACTTCTGGGTTTACTTGGTGGTGGCTCAGAACACTGGACATTCTCCGTCCCTAATTTTCCTTCACATTTCTATCAAACACTCAGTAGTAGTTAAATAGACTACTAAACATTATTGGGGGAATGTATCTTAATATGTGTAAATGTATTTTAAAGGCATGCCCTTTTATAAACTGATCACTCCTTTACTCTGTGATCTGTAAGTGACACAGTAGGATGGGAAGAGTGGTAGAGGGGGCGGGAGAGGTCACATGGAGAACCACTCACAGCTACCTCTAGTTGAACACCTACCGCACCTCAGTACAATTGTAGGCATTTTCCACAGCACATCACACTCTTTTTCTTTGAGGTAGGAATCACGCCATTTTACCCGTTAAGCTTCTACCAGTCAAGACCACAAAGCTAGTAGCTGGTGGAGACAGCGCTGCTCCCAGGTGATTGGATCCCAAAGCCTGCAGTCTCTGGCCGTCGTGTTGGTGTTGACTCCCTTTCCCCGGTCCCTTCCTTCCTGGTGGGTAGACAGGCTGGTCTGGTGAAGCACTTCTCGAATCACTTCTCTGTGGGGCAGAGTCCTACCTGAAGGCCAGAGATGCCCTTCTGTCTTGGGGTGGTGATAACTGCCTCATTCACAAAAGGGCCTGGAGGATAAAGAGCAGGTGACGAGCTGTGGACAGTTGACCGATCCGTGCACATCCCTAAGGTCAGTGGTGCAGCGCGGACCCTGCAGCCCAGGAATGCCACGTTCAAGGTGTTCAACTTCCTGCAAGTCTTCCTGCCCTGTCACATCATTCTTCTTTCCCCACATAAATCACCTCATGAAGCGCGTTTCCTGGTTTTCCTTCTTATCTCTCACCTTCTCTTTCTTGGTCTCTCTCTTCTTTTCACTTCATCCTCACACAGTTGTCTGACCTTGAATTCTAGAGGCGAGTTTAGAAAGGTTGGAAAATGTGGGCAGGAGGTTAGCTAGGGCTTGAGCCTGGGCCATCTATTGGCATGGAGTGGCTCACAAAAGAGCAACTCATAAGGAACACCAGAGAAAGTATTAGAGAAACTAGTTTCTCTCTGTGTCTCCCAGTCATGGTGTAGATGCATAAAAAACACTCGGTGCAATCTTGAAAATCATGTTGAAATGTGTGAGCGAGATATGTGTTAATTCATATATAATGTGATAATTTATAACTCAGTGACATTTTACGTGCTGAGAAAATTTTCTCTGATGTGATATCTTTCCTAGAAAGAATCTGAAGTTGCATGTGGTAGCACCACATTATCCACCCTCCTTACACTGATGGTGAACTGGTGGTGTGCCTCCCCATTAGCCAGGTGGGCAAGCCACACAGAATCACCTACACGGACAGTTCAAAATTGTAATCAGTGCTCCTTACACAGAGACCAGGAAAGGAAGCCGAACAGTGTCTTCATGTTACATTCTTCATTTTGACACAGTGTACCTCAGCCATAGTTTTGACTTTAGGGTGTAGGTAGAGGGAAAATGTGCTTTACAGATAAATGACAGTTGCTCTCTTAAGAGGGCTATCTAGCCGGTTCCCAGGAGCATGGCATCCAGGCTGTTGATGTCCAGCCTTGTCAACGTTTGCTAAGATACAGTGACAAAATGGTCACACCCTGTCTTCTCTGTTAGAGAATGTGCACATTAGATGCTCCAGGCTTTTAATGCTGGAAAATTATAATTAGGACCTTTCTTTTTCAGGAGCCAAAATACCATTCTCAGAAAGCACCTTGGTTTAACTAGTACCCCAAGTTCCAGCACTTTATTGGTCATTACCAGCCAATGATATCATTAGCTACTCCCCTTAAATGCTTTCTGTTCTGGTTAAATTCATTGCCAACGTTGCATAGACAATAGGTAGTTGAAAGCATTCTACTTGAAATCACCCCTTGCAGAGGGCTGGGTCATTGGCACACACTTAGCTTCTACTGGCTGCACCTGTGTGCTCTCACCTGACCTTGAGCCCATGTGGCAGCCCCTCTCTCTGCGTTTACGGGGAGGTCTAGTGCTATTTGTCACAGCGGAGACCCAAGCTGCCTTTGCCACTGTTAGGGAGTCCCACCCTTACAGCGAGGAGCACTCCTTCATCTCACAGACAACTGAACTTGAAAAATGACTTTCTTTGCCAATATTGTTATTATAATTTTGAGCTGTTTTTGTTTTCAAGTTGTTTAAGGTCAACTGATTTCTGTGTGTTGCCCATTTAGAAGAATAGATTTCTTTTTATTTGCCTTTATAAGTGTCTTAATGAGTGCTTACTTAGCAATCTGCAATGTGCAGTACAATGTGCAGTACAAAACACCCCAATAACAGTTCCCTCATTTTGAAGGCCCATGGATGGGATCATTGTAGGTAGATGTTACATGCTGTCTGTGAATTATTGGAACATTGTCTTTATGCAAACCTCAAGGAGCCAACATAAGTGAATTTAAGGGAAGAAAAAAAATCCCTATTCTGCTTTCTAGGAAAAGCTAGAATATCAATAGTCAATGCGTAAAAGTGAGATGTCAGCCGAGGATCTGAGATGTGTGGTAGCAGGGGTTGGGACTCCCTCTCCTGTTTGTGGATTTTCCAGCCCTTGGTAGGGACATTTTAAAACCCTCCTGTGTCATTGGAAGGGATTGCTCTCGGGGTTATCTAAGGCACTTAAGATGGAAGACAGAATGCCAGGTGTCACCAACGCTAATGTTCTTCAGAAAGTTGAAGAGTGGCCAGTGGGGGTGCTTGGAAGGCTGAGACAGGAGGATTGTGAGTTCAAAGCCAGCCTCGGCAACTTAGTGAGGCCCTAGGAAACTTAGTGAGACCCTGTCTCAAAATAAAATATAAAAAGGGCTGGGCATGTGGCTCAGTGGTTATGTGTACCTGGGTTCAACCCTTGGTACACCCCACACCCCCGCCAAAAAAAAAGAAGATGAAGGAGCCGATGAATGAATTAAAGGCAACTGAAAGCCAGGTGCCAAAGTCAGGAGCCTCATTTGGTTATGTTCAAAGAAAACCCCCTCTTCTCTGGAAGGAAGGCAGAGGAAAATGAGGATCAGGTCCAGAATTTAATAAGACTGTGGAGGCTAAATGGCCAGGTTCATTGAGCCAAGTTGGAAAATCTGGGACCCAGACACATGGCACCGTGACACGTAGGTGGATGTCCTTGAAGTTTTTGGTTTCTTAAGAATCCTCCAAGATGCTGCCCCTGCAAGTGTTGTCCAGTCTTTGCCATGAAGAGCAAGCATTGCACTCTCCACACCCCCTTTGCAGGGCTTTGGAATTAGTGTGGAGGACTCTTTCTCTCAAGGCAGCATGTCCTTCCCTCCCCAGAATTCATCTCCACCTCTCCTCTTGAACATTAGGCCAATAATTAGAGTCAAGGTGCAGCATAATCCAGTTGCTGCTGGGCTGGTCTGAAATGGGAGTCCAGGTGCCCCAAAGGTGCTGCAAGACTTACCTGCATACCTGGCAGGGGCTGGAGAAAGGTGTGGGGCTGGATTCTTAGATGGCCCAAACTTACAAATGGATAGATAAGCGTTTTTACTTGGGAATGTTCTTCTGAGATACAGGATCAATAAGCTTCAGCCTGGCAGGGACTCCAAGAGATGGTTCAGGACTGTCATTGGGATGGATCCTAAAAGAGTGGAAAGAGAACTGGCCTGTGACCAGTTGAACACCAGAATCTCCACCGCAGAGGTCTAGGACAAGAGGATTAAAAGGCTGAGGCCCTGAGCAACCAGGAATGGATCTTCTGCATTGGTTGGATGTCTGGCTAGGTGCATGGGTGAGTGGGTGGATGTGCCATAGTCAGGCCTAGATGACATTATTTTTCAAAGCCACATGAGCTGTACCAATGGGAGAGCTGTAGACTTATTAAGTGTTCCATGGTAGCTATTTTGGTGGCCCTAAGTAACTTGGACTAAGTTACTTTTTGTTGCTGTGACTAAAAAGGCTGACAAGTACAATTTTAAAGGAGGAAAAGTTTATTTGGAGGTTACAGTTTCAGAGGACTCAGGCTGCAGACACCTGGCTCCCTTCCTTGGGGCTTGAGGTGAGGCAGAAGAACATCATGGCAGAAGAGTGTTGCGGAGGAAAGCTGCTCATGGGATGATTGGGAAGCAGAGAGAGAGAGAGAGAGAGAGAGAGAGAGAGAGAGAGAGAGAGAGAGAGAGAGAGAGAGACTCCACTTGCCAGAAACAAGATATAGATCCCAAAGCCATGTGCCCAATGCTACCTCCTCCAGCCGCATCCTCACCACTTCAGTCCTCACTCAATTAATCCCATCAGGGGAATACTCCACTAATGAGGTTAAGACTCTCCTACCACAATCATGTCTCCTCTAAGCCTTCTTGAATTGTCTCACACATGATCTTTTGGGGGACACCTCAAACCATGACACTAGCTGTCTGCAGCCGGAACTGATAGCAAGAGATGTTGTAGTAGAACACGGCTTGATGTTTGTAGTGAGGGCGCCAGCTCCCATCCCAAAACAGAGGCCAGTGTTGGCACCCCAATGAATATGTTACTTTCCATACTCCCTCTCAGTATCTGTCTTCAGAGAATCCACCCAACTCATAACTATAAGAATCTAAGTTCTTTGTATGTTAATTAGCAATAAATTCATATCCATATTTATCAAAGTGGAATTTCAGATAATCAAAGAGGAAAAGAAAATCTTAAAGGCTGCGTGAGAGAAAAAAGGAGTTTTTTTCCTAAGAAAAAAACAAATCGATTGGCAGAGATTTTGTTATCAGTAATATTCAATGACAGGGACGACACGAAAACATCTTCAAAGTCCTGACAGAAAGTGAATCTCAAATGGGAGACCAGTATCCAGTTAATCTGTCATTCAAAACTGAGGGCAAAAGGAAGACATTTTGAGATGAAGATTGCAAGATGTCAGTACCCTGAAATATGACGAAAGAACCACCGAAAAAAGATGCACTTCGGCAAGTAGGAAACTGAACCCGTGGAAGAACTGTGAGTCATTATCATAGTCATTTAGAAATCACTAAACAATGGCAATAAACCTGAAGAAGCATAGACTGTTTTCTTCCAATGTCACATTCTCTGGGTGTCTCTTGCAGTACACGACTTATCTCAGAACTTCCTCCACATCCATGGTTTTACTTCTTATTGGTTATGTAGTAGACCCTTTATATACCTCAAATATTGACAAATACTCAGCTTATAAGAACACTATAGTATCACTTGAAGAGAGTTAGTGAAGCTCTCCAGAAGACAGACCAAAAGATGTTTAAACTTTGGAAAACTGTGTTGATGGGTTTCCCCATGTTCACCTCCTAATGTCTGTATTTAAATTGACTCAGCAACAGGTTACCATGGTGGGTCTTGGGCATTGAGATGCTTACAAAGATTTGAAACATTAATTGCTAAATCCAGAAGTTCCAAGGTTAAGTTGTGCATATGTTTTAGAAAACTGATGGGAATAATGTTTGTTGAGCACATGATGCATGTTGTACATGTTGAAATATGGTCAGTCCATAAGATGTTTTGATTATTTAGAAATATATTATGATGCCTAGTGTTGGTAAGGATGTAAGAAAAGGGAACCCTCTAAACTGTTGGAAGAAATGTAAATTAGTACCGCCATTATGGAAAACTGGATTGAGTTTCTTCAAAAGGCTTAAAGTAGAGCTTCCATATGATCCAGCAATCCTGCTAATGAAAATATATATCCAAAGGAAAAAAATCAGTGTTGCAGAGAGATATCTGCACTTCCATGTTTACTGTCAGGTGTCCATCGATGGATGGATGGATAAAGAAAATATTGTACATATACACAATGGAATATTATTCAGCCATAAAAGTGAAATACTGTCTTTTGCAGTAATATGGATAAGCTTGGAGGACCTTGTACTAAGTGAAATAAATCAGTGGAGGAAAAACAGATACTGAATGTTTTTACCAATATGTAGAACTAAAGATTGACCTCATGGAAGTAGAGAGTAGAATAGTGGCTACTAGAGTTGGAAGAGTAAGGAAAATGGAGAGAGGATGGTTAATGGGTACAGGAATGCATCTGGGTAAGAGAAATAACTTCTAAGTTCTACAACACAGTAGGCTAATTCTGGTTCTCAATAACTGATTGTATATCTCAAAATAGCTTGCAAATAGTTTAATTTTTCTTTGGGGGAGGAATACTAGGAATTAAACTCAGGGGCACTCAACCCCTGGGCCATATCCCCAGCCCTATTTTGTGTTTTATTTAGAGAGAGGTCTCACTGAATTGCTTAGAGCCTTGCTGAGTTGGTGAGACTGGCTTTGAACTCGCTATCCTCCTGCCTCAGCCTCCCGAGCCACTGGGATTACAGGTGTGCACCACCACACCCAGCCTAGCAGATAGAATTTTAAGTGTTCCCAACACAAATAAATAATAAATGTCTAAGACAATGGGTATGCCAATTATACCGATATGATCCCTATGCATTGTATACATGAATTGAAATACTACATAGACCCCTTAAAATTAGTAATTTAAATATTACTTGACTTCTAAATTTAGTTACCTATTTCAATATTCATATTACATTATATCAATATATAATAATATTTATATTAATATCAATTATAATAGTAACACAGATTACTAATGTGTTTATATATTTGGGGATCATATCAGAATGCTAAAAGCATATTTGCTTACATATCCAAATTTCTTCCCTAAAGCTCTGAACTCCTTATGGACAGGAGTTATATGTATTATTCCTCTGGCCTGGGTGCTGGCCAAGTGCCCTATCTGGCCAATTCAATCAATGCTTGTTGAATGAACGGACTGAATAAAGATGTGGTTCAGAAGTGCTCCCACACACCTTGGCAACAATAGAGGACAAGGTCCTGTAAAAAGTCAGCTCACCACTTTGTCCTCCCATCTCAGAGAGGTATATAAAAACACACAGGTATCTGTCACTCATTTCTGAGTCTTCACTGGAATCTCAAGGAGCCCTGGCTGACTGCAGACCTGGAGCAAGTTTCCCTGAAATCGACAGTGCTAACAACTGCAGCTCTCTCTGCAATCACTGCTGCCTTAGGACCCTCAATTTCCTTGTTAGAATTGGGGAAGTGTCTCCTTCATCTAATGTTAGAATTTACAATTGGAAATTCTGTTTTCTCTTAAGAGCTGGAAAAGCTACAGTGATCTTCTGCTTTGAAATCTGCAAAGTGAAGTAAATAATAACAGTGGGGGAAAATAAGCTGCTACTTAGTATCAGGCATGTGGGTATTTCAGAATATCTAACTTTGAAGACTCAGCATGGAGAAATATTAACTCTAAACCCTGGACCCCATGTGCGTTGGTTTGTCCTTAGAGTGTTGAAGTTTACTGCTCAGCTCTGTGAGAGGATATTTCTATTGTCCCAAAGCTAGGGCTTTTCACTTTCTTCTTTTGCCAGATGGCACTGCTCACACGATTTTCAAAGTGAATATTTTAGCCTTCAAAAAGAATAAACATGAAGTGGCATGGATGGAAAATTAGGCCCATTTCATTTCGTTCACTATTTTGTTAAACATATTTTTAGGATATATCATCAATCTGGACATTTTCACAGATATTTTTATCAGTCCGCCTGTTCTGTATCACTTAGCAGTCTGCTCACTGTGATAGGACAATGATTTTCAAATTCTTTTCCAAACAAAAAAATAACCTTTCAGTAACAATGTGCTTCGGTTTTAAAATGCACATACTTTCTTTCAGGCTCTTTTCCATGGTACAAATCAACTGTTCTTTCTCTTCCAACTGTCTTTAATCTTCAGTGTTATTAGAACACTATTTGTGTCCTTGGGGATAGAGGATTTTTTAATTGAAACCCAAACCCCACAGCACTAATAAAATATTTGTGTGATATGGCAATTGGAAGGTTATTTAAAGGAAGTTCAGAGCAAGATCTTGATTCATTCAAGAAAAGTTAATAAGCCCTGGCCTCAATTTAGAGATAGGAAACTAGAAGGAGGCATACTAATAAAAATAATAATTTAAAAATAAGATACTTTTACTCACTGTGTGCCAGGTACTGTTCTAAGGGATTTACTTGTAATAACTTTTAATCCTCATAATCTTGGGGATAGGGGCTGTTATAATGCCCATTCTGCACATAGGAAAAAAATGAAGGATAGAGAAGTTAAATAACTCATCTACAGTCACATCAATCCAACAGTGGTGGCAGATTTTGGACTCCGGTGGTCTAGGGCCATAATCAGGGCTGAAATGCAGCCTTTTGCTCTGAGCCCTGGTGGAGTTGGTGATGGGTCTCTGACTCCCATCCCATTTTCTATGCTTTGATTAAAGCTTTAGAGAATCACAAGGACCTGCTGGGATTTGGCTCTTCCCAAAGCCTCCATCCAGTGTCCCCTTGGTTGAGCTCTTGAAGGCTCCCTATTCTGCATGTGTACACCCTCCCCACCAGATGGATGTGACACCCCGAGGAGCCTTATAACTCCTTCATGTGCCTGCAGAGCTGAGCCTGGTCTGGGCATCTGTGGGTGCTCAGGAGGGCCCGCCTGGTTGGCCAGGGTGTAAGGAGAACCTCCCATCAACCTCTCTGTCCGTCCTCCAGCATCCCTTTGTCCTGGCTGTCCTGTCTGAAGAGGGGAATGAGGTAGCACACACGGTGCCACCATCTTTCTAGTGTTCCGGAAGCTTCCTCTCCAGGCCAACCTAATTCAAAAGCCCTCTAAAGACTTACCCCCTCTTTCTGTGCAAATCCCATTCAGTTAGAGAGAGCACATTCTGTCTCCCTGCTTTCTACCTTCCTCCTGCTGACACAGATGCATGGAATCATTTGGCCTTTTAGGATTTCGTCATAGGGAATGAAAGCTGTTATGGGCTAGAGCAGGCTGGTGGTTGTCTAGGACACCATTCTAAATGCTTTCCACGACCACAGGGATGTGGGGAAATGCATGTAGCTGGGAGCGATTTTTACCTGTGGTGTCAGAGCTGTGTGGTACATTTGTGGAACACAAATATTTCTGCTACTCTGGACCCCTTCCCCATAAAAATATTAAAAACTGTATTTTATTTCTGAGTTAAATAAAGTCCAGGTTGAGTTATATTTATTTATTTTTTTCTCTTTTGGTCTTAGAAAAAATTCAAGCATTTTCAAAGGTCCCTAAGGAATTATGGACATTGAGTATTGGGCCTCCTATGCCTAATGGGAAGGTCAGTCCTGTGAGGCCTGATTCAAATCTTAAGGATATAGCTCAAGGAATTTTTACATATGAAGGAGATGAGTGACATTTCCAGCATCCACACAAGGTCCGGTCCAGTCCCTGTCAGTCCTCCTCCCTCTCATCAGTGTTGCCTATTTATGACTTTCGTAAATGGATTTGTACCCTGTGTTCTATTTCACCTGGCTTATTTTGCTTGACATGATATTTGAGAGGTTTGCCCATATTGTTACATGTAGCACAAGCTCTTTTTGAAAAAAGTTACTGGGTCATATTCCATTGTATGAACACATCACACATTGTGCATCCATTCTTCTGTTAGCAGAAGAATGAGTTGTTTGCAGTTTTCAGGCACTGTGGAAAAATCTGCAGTGAGCATTCTTGTGTGTGAATCTTGGTGGACAGACATGCTCATTTATCTTGGGCATATACATGGGAAATACATAAAATAAAAATTTTCAGAGTTGGCATTAAGATTGTTTCTAAAACACGGTTGAAGATTATTTAATATCCCTTTACCTCATATTTGATTTCTTAGCACTTGTTCTGACAGGGGTACTAAAGGTTACTAACCCAGGCTTTGCAATGTCTTAGAGAAGTTGTTCTTAAAATATGGCCCCAGGACAAGCAGTATCACATAACCTGCAAACTTGTTAGAAATTGTGAAGACTCATACCTTCCTGGGAACTCCTGAATCTACTTGTATTTTTCTAGAGAATATGATACGCATACACACGTCTATCATCTATCATCTGATTAGTTTGCTAGGCTTCCATAACAAAGTATCACATGCTAGGTGGCTTAAACAACAAAAATGTACTTCCTCTTGAGGCTGGAAGTCCAAGATCAAGGTGTCAGCAGGTTGGGTTCTCCCGAGGCCTCTCTCATTGACTCGAAGGTAGCCACCTTCTTGCTGTGTCTTTGTATGTCTGAACTATTCATCTTTTAATAACACCTGTTGGATTGGAGTAATACACACTCTAATGGCATCATTTTAACTTAAACAGCTTTTTAAAGTTCCTGTCTCCAAATTCAGTAATTTTCCAGGGTATTGGCAGCTAGGATTGCAACATAATTCAGTCTATAATACTTTCTTTCTGCATCCATGCACCCATCATCTACCCATTGTTTGTCTCTATGTCTGTCTATCTATCTATCTATCTATCCATCTGTCCATCCATCTATGTATCTATCATCTAGCTAGTTAGCTGGATACATGTATTTGTACGTATATTTCTCTCTTTCTGTGTATCTATTATCTCATCTGACTAGTTATCCACCCATATCTCTCTATTTATCCGTCTAGCTATCATTTCCTATTAAGTAAAATCTATTTCTATGTTCATATGTGCCTTTGTCTGTCAATTTCTCTGCACTGTAGCCATTCATCTATCCTCTCTCTATATGTGAGTGTTTGTCTTTTTATTGAACACCTATCATCTATCTATCAGTTATTTATCTGTCTCGATCTGTTATAGGGACCTGATGTTCTGAGTCATGGGAGCTGCTTCAGGAGGCCGTGGGTGCTGTCTTCTTTGTGATAGTGCGGTTTGGAGTCTGCACATCAGGCAGTCAGGAAGTGAAGCAGGTTGTAAGGCCAGGATCAGTCAAGGAGAAGCTGGAAGCAGCAAGAATGAGCCCCATAAGGGTGAACTAAAATCTGTGTCATTTTGACACCTTGGATGGCGATAGGATATCCTGCAGAGGTGAGCCCTGCAAGATAAATGCCCAGCTGGGCCAGGCATCAGTGCAGCTGAAGAAGGGGCCAGGGAAGGTCAGCTGGCTGCAGGCCCAGCTGTACCTCGGACAGTGGGGTGGGTCAGCAGATCTGCAGTGGCGAGTGTGAGTTACAAAATGACTCCTGCCTCCCTTCTGCCTCCACGACTCTCCCACAGCCTCTCAAACCAGAAAGCTGCCGGGATGGGGCTTCTGGGAAATGGGGCTCAACCTGCCCAAGCCACCATGTGACAAAGCCCCCAGAGCACCTCTGCTGGCTCACAGGAGCAGTGAGACCCAGAAGGTTAGAGATTTCCTGAGGCCACCCTGGATGCCTTGGGTGGTGTTGGAAAGAGTGGTAGTACCGGATGAAAACTGTGGATGCCTTCTCCAAACACCCTCTGAAAGTCATGGGATTTGCTTTCAGAAGACCAGGCTTCAAGTTTCAATCTCGCCCCTGTGTTATCCGGGAGGTGTTTACCAAGGGCCTTGACCTCCCTGAGGTTCAGCTTTAGCATCCATAGAGGGAGAAGAGTAGTAGGATTGGCAGGCTTACATGGTCTAGTTAGCACACAGGGGGGTTTGTTGCTCTATTTCTGTTGTCCTTAAGATTGAAGACACTAAAATGCAAGGAATCTTGCCTTGCTTTGCTTTTTTGGTGACATAGTATAGCCAGTACACATTTCTTAACCAGAGGTCTTGGGCATGTCCCTACTTGCATAAACTCTTCTTCTCCACTGACCTGTGGGCAGAAATAGTAAATTCATGTACCTTTGAGTGGAAAGTGGAAGAAGACGTATAGAAAGAGGAAGCTCTTAGCAAGTGGTTTTTTAATATCTAAAAAGATTTAAATATATCCTTTGCTGTGTAAGCCCCATATCTCTTCATAATTCCTTACCAAGGAAAGGCCGTATTGAGAACCACAACAAGATGGAAACTGGAGGAGAGAAACCCAATCTGCAGCACCTTGAGCTTAGAATTCCCAGTTTCCATCTTAGAAATAAATGTGTGCAGTTTAAGCCACCTTTAGTCTGTAGTCATTATTTTGTTGTAGCCGCCTAAGCTAACACACATAATGATAAAGGACCCAGGCTCTCTTTGCAAATATTGGCTCAACCATTAATCAGATGAGTTTCTACAAGTTTCTGAGCCTCAGTTTTCACAGCTGTCAAATGAGGATACTAAGGCAACTTGCCTCATTAGAGAGGGCATGGGACTACTAAATCTGGCACAAGGTAAACAATAGGTACCAGAGATGTTTGTTACAACAGCGGGAGTATCGTGTTTATTAAGTAACTTTTCTCTAATTTAAAGTGGGGGGGCCTGAAGCTTCAGCTTTAATTTCTGTGCAATTTTCCCATGATTTTTGGATCAACTCATTTTTATTTTCTCACATAAGGCAAATAAAAGGACCCCTAGTTAAAGTGAAGGCTGCTCTGGTATTCTGCTAAGTGGTCAGCAGACAGGAATTTGGGAAGCTCCTGGCCTGTTTTTCACTTTCTCATCGCTTTTCTGCTGCCCTTGATGCTCAGCTGTTTGGGCCTTGGAAAGGTTGGAAGGATGTTTATGGCCAAGAAGATGAAAGTCCTTTTGCAACATGGCCTTGAGCTCTCCAGAGGAAAAGGGAGCCTCTGAAAGCTAGCAAATAATAAATAGGCAGTGTTTAAAGCAAAAGGCATAAGACTCCTTGTTCCCCACGAGGGACATAAAGAGCTGTGCAGAGGTGGTTATAAGTTTCTAAATGTTGAGAGAAGCACCAAATTTTATCAAGAAAATATCCTGATAGTTCCTCCTATGTTCAATAGATCATATTGAATTAAAGGTTTTATAGGGCCGTGTATTACATTTTATCACAAAGGAAGCATAGAAGTCAGTATAAGATATTCAAACACCATAGTTTCTGCTGTTTTGTTGTGAACCTAAAATTGCTCCAAAAAAGAAATTATTTTTTTAAAGAATACAGGATTTCTTAACAAAATAAACATTTGTGATTACCAACCTGATCACAAATAACATACTCAGCATAGTGAGTTTAAACTTTTCTCCAAATTGGCCAAACGCGGGTTCCCTTCATTTACCGGAAAGGACACATAAGATCAAACACACACATACACACAAGCTTTGTGAATTTCCTCGGTCTGATTGCTTGTGATAGAACCTTAAATAATTCTCTAGTAATAATTCTTTAAACCAGACTTGGAACCCAGAGTTGCACACATTATTGCTAATCCTCAAAGCAGCCCTAGTCAGTACTTGTACCATTCAGGGCTCCCTGTGGTTAGTAACAGAAACCAACACTGGCTAATTTGACCCCAGATGGAATTTTCTTACCCAGTAGCAAGTAACAAAGAGGTGGATGGTGATTTAGCCAAAATGTTCCTGGGCTTGAGGCTGAAGACGCAAAGTGAAGCCAGGAAGAACAAAAACCAAGGCCATGGGGGGATTTAGGAGCAGGAAGTGATAAGCAGTTGTTCGGGGACCCTGCCAGCCCTACACTTGATGAGAGGGTGGGGGTGTCCCATCGTGCAGCCCGTAGGGTGCCTGGGCTGGAGTGCCCCCAGGATTGCTCGGGATGGGCTTGTCTTGACTCCACGAAGGATAGAAGGATAGGAGGATGCGGCTAGTGAAGGGGATGCTGGGAAGACAAAGGTCAAGAGGGGTTTCTGAACACAGCTCCGAATTTAAAGGCCAGAAAGAGGTGGCGTGTGTTTAGTTATCTGTCAAGGTTGTGTCTCCGGCGACCCCTCTGAGATCGGAGCCCACCTCTTTCTCACCCTCAAACACCCGCGCTCCCTCCTCCCTTCCTCGGTCGAGTGCTCTCTGTTCTGCTGAGCTAAGCGCCTCCCATGACATCCACTTCCCAGCAGATCACAGGCTCCTGTTTGCAAACCTCGGAGCTCTGGGTTTCAATGGGGGTGAGTCCCACCGCGGTGCTGGCCTCCTTTCACGCATTTCTGCGGCTTCCCTTTGCTCTGCTCCTGCAGACTCCTCTCCCGCAGTAAACGGCCAGGAGGAACTGAGACAGGCTGAGGGGCAGGTGCGCTGAGCAGGGGAGGGAGGACAGAGCAAGCCTGGGTCTACTCAGGGTCGGGTGGGGGCAGGGTGGGTCAGCTCATCCGTGGTTTTCCCCATGGCTCTCCTTTTCTCTCCTATCCCTTCTAGCTGTCTTTCCCTCTCTGAAAATAATAGTTTCCAATAGTGTCACCGACAGCAACACCCCAGGCTAGCTAGACAGACAGCAAAGTGCAAATTTTGAATTTAAAATTAGAGCTCTGGGCCTATTTCAAGAGTTAGTAGTTGTGGGGTGGTGACCATGTGCTCAAGGGAAAGCTAATTTCTTTCCCAACAGCAAGCAACAAAGAGGTGGATGGTGACTTAGCCAAAATGTTCTTGGACTTGTGAGTGAAGACAAAAATATTAGTGTTAAGTGAAATACCCAGAATGCGCAGTGTACACCGCGTGGGCATTTTCTGGTTAATAATTCTGGTGAATTTGAATATGTTTAATTCCTTTTTAAAATTGCCCAAAAGAATTCTCTGATTCTAGTGATTGGTTAAAAGTGGCACAGAGTGCTAGGGTTTTACTTTCTATTAGTAGAGGAGATAATGTTCATCAGGTACCTTGTGCAATGACCATTCTATGAAAGCCGCTCAACAAATGCTTGTCTCATTTTTACTGTGAAAGACTATAAACTTCAGCTAATCATTGATTGTATTCTCATATCCTTTAATTTTATTAGCCCCTAACATTTTCTGCATGCCTTCCGGGGGCCAAACACATGTCACTCTCCTTCCTTGAGTCCGTCAGTCCTTTCTTATCACCAACTAATGTCTGGCCACTCAGAGTGTGGGCCAGGGACCACTAGCAGCAGCATCACTGGGAGCTTGTCAGAACCAGACCTCCTGAATCAGAGTCAGATCTCAAAGGAGCTCATGTACACGCTGAGTCTGAAAGGGATGAACTGCTGGGCCAGGTTGGGCTCCTTATCATGGAATAAGGTCTTAATTCCTGACCCTTACTTCAGCTCCTGCCACCCTCTCCTTGGGATCTGAACAGAAATTTCCCATGCCAAGTTGTTTCCTGTCTCTGGGCTCTTCCTGTGCTATTTATTCTCTTTGCCTAGGATTCATTTCTCCCTTTTAGCCTTGTCAATAACTATTCTTTAAGACATGCATGCGTGCATAAACGTGTATTTATTCCTTTATTCAATACACACACACACACACACACACACAAGAATAGCATATATATGTCAACATATGTCGACATTGCTGTTGACACTGATCACAGGGACAGGGAACCTGCCACAGTTCTCTTTATATTCCCTGTACTAGCATGCTTCCTTCAGAAAGTGCCCAGGCTGTGTTTTATTGTATTGAACTATTGTTCTTATTGGAACCAGTGATCAGGGCAGGACCACAGCAAGGGACCTCTGAACTTACTCTTGACCCAAAGGGATCCCTTTGCCAAAGTGATCCTCTTTACCCACATATCACCCTAGACACTTCCACTCACCATCTGGCCAAGGGGGACACCTCTCCATAATTCACTCAGTAGCACTAGTGACATAATCCCAAATCAGGTACTCAGAAAACAGACTGGGGAGTTGAGTATCAAAGGCAGGAAGAGACTCAGCACAGAAAACTGAGACCATGATCTTTGTGAGAGGCACAAATAGAGCTTATAGCTGTGATCTCTTTGGCAAACTTCCCCAAGATTCAACTGCATTGTCCCTCATCTGAACTGTGTGTCATATTGTGAATCACTGACCAGGGCTGAGTTTCCTGTGAGTTCCCTGCTCCATGAAGAGGTGCACAGCAGGCAGCTCCAATGACGGGGACAGTTAGAGGATGCCACACTTGGTGGTGCACGGAGGTGCTCACAAGTCAGTGATGAGAGCAAGGACTGGGCTCCAATGAGCAGGAATCATGTAGGGACATTGATAAATGTCTGGGAACAAAGACCAGGAAGAAATGAACTAAGTTGAATAAGAAAGTCAATGATAGGTGGGAGAACTTAAAGCCTGGACCACGGGCCAATCTGCCTGAGCCCTGCCTGTTAGGAGTTATGTGATCCTGAGCAAGTTTAATTTCCCATGCTGTAGATTGTCTCTTCACAGTGGGAATAATAATAGGGGCTACTTTAGGAGAGTTGAACAACTTATTATTCATCAAGTGCTTGGAATAGTGCCTTCACATCGTAAGCACTGCATGGTTAACAAGGACATGTGCAACTGCTTAAAATAAAATCCAACATCTCATTCTCTTTTGATCATGTCAGTAGCCTTCATGCTAGTATTCAGGGTGCTTCACAGTGTTTCCCTGCATTTACAACGAGAGGGTGTACATCTTTAAGCTGTTGAGCAAAACCTTAAAAAAAAAAAAAATGAGCAAAAGGGAAACAGCTGCTTTGCTTTGAAAAGATTTGCCAAGCTCACTTAGTTAAATTTAATGGTTGGGTGTTTTAAACCCTGGAGAACAATGTAATTTGTGTCATTACAGCTACAAAGGATGACTCTTTGGTGAGCTTTTCATCTTAGTTGTCTAAAACCTATCTTGGATAAAGGAAGCAAAAACAAACAAAAACAGTAATGGAAAAACAAATTTGGCTTTGAGGGGAGATTGTCCAGCTCTGTCACATCTTCACGGGGCAGGATAAAAACAACATTGATGCCACCTGCAAAGTTATCTTTCTAAGCAAATATTTTAATTTTTTAAGTAATGATTTGTAAGGAGGGCTTATGATTCTAGGAAGTGGAAGACTGATGAGAGAAGGGGGAGGAATGGAAACCAGTGTTCGGGTATCTGTTCTGGGCTTTGCTAACAATATCTTTTACTCTTCCCCAACTTTATAGAAGAGGTATTTTACAGTTCATAAGACAGAACTGAGGCATAAGCAGATTAAATAACGTAGCTTTATTAGAGCTCTCTAGAGGAACCATATGTATACTGTATATATTCATATATGTATGTGATTATAAAATATATATGCAATTATTCTGAAAGGAACTTATTAGATTGATGATTGGCTTACAGGATCAGAAACCAGATAGCCCCACAATGGCTGTCTGTAGGCTGGAGAGCTGGAGAAACCAGTAGCTGCTCAGTCCAAGAAGCTGGAGCCTCAGAAGAAGAGGAACCAATGATACAGCCTCAGTTGAGACTGATGGCCTGGGTACTCCTTGGGGAGTTGCTGGTCGGAGTCCACTTTGGAAGGAGCTGGAGTCCCATAGTATTAACAGTTCCAGCATTAATTGTATATCCAAGTCCAAAGTCTCATCTGGGACTCAAGGCAAACTCTTTGCTGTGAGCGCCTGTAAAAGTAAAAAAAAAAAAACAAAAACAAACAAACAAAAAAAACCAAGTTACATATATCCAATACACAATGGCACAGGGTAAACATTCCCATTCCAAAAGGGAAAAATAGGGGAACAGAAAGAAGAGATGAGGGCCAGGGAAAAGGCTCATGCCTCTAATCCCTGTGACTTGGGAGGCTGAGGCAAGTTCAAGGGCAACCTTGGCAACTTAGAGAGACCCACAACAAATTAGTGAGACTCTTGGCAACTTAGCAAGACCTAACCTAAAAAAACCAAAAAAACCCACAGGCTGGAGATGTAGCTCAGTGGTAGAGCACCCTTGGATTCAATCCCCAGTATCCCACCCCCACATGAAAGATAAAGGAAGGACGGAAGGAAGGAAGGGGGGGAGGGAGGGAGCAAGGAAGGAAAGAAGTGAGGAAGGGAGAGAGGAAGGGAGGGAGGGAGGAAGGAAGAAAGAACCCCAAGCAAGACTGAAACCCAGCTGGGCAAATAGGTCCCCTAAGTCTTCTAAGAGCATCTGGGACACATGACCATGAGATATTAGGTTCCAAAGGGCTTGCTCCTCCAGCCTTGCTGGTTGCAGATTTGCAGCACATATGGCAGACAATCCACATTACAGACACCTCTTAATTACTGGGGTCTCCACTCCAGCTTTCATTCTTCACAGCTTCATGCATCACTTTCTCAGGGGCAGCCCACAGAGACTCCGACCCTGCTATGCTTTTCCTGGCCTTCCAGGCCTTCCTTTGGAATCTTGGTGGAAGCTTCCATTATCCTTCAACTCTAGCATGTGGCATTCCTGCAGAACCAGCACCATATGGATGAGGCCGAGGTCTGCTACCAGCTCAAACAGAACCTGGGCCCTCAGGACTCATGGCTTCAGTCACAGCTGAATACCCATATGGCTCAGAATGGTGAAATGACCCTCTAGGGTTCCTGTGTGAGCATGGGGCCCCCTGGAGCCTATAGGGATGTGGTCTTGCAAATTCCCCAGATGCCCTCAAGCCATCTTTCTTTTTACATCTGTGCAAAGTACTTAGTATCTCTTTATGGTTGTGAACCCTTCAATGAAAACTACTTCCTCAGCCCCAACTTTATATACGCTTTTCTGACTAAACTGTAAGTTTTTAAAGTCCTATAGGTCTGATGTGTGCTTTTGTCCTTTACAGTAAACCTGGCTAAAAGCTGCCAGCAATTTCCATGCCACTGCCTGAATGCTGTGCTGCCTTGAAATTTCCTCCCTCAGATTAATTAGTCCATCATTTTAAAATTCAACCTCACACAAATTCTTAGGGCATGGAAAAATGTAGCCAGGTTCTTTGCTAGAATATAACATGAGTGACCTCTAGTCCAATTCCCAAGAGTCTTCACCTCCCTCTGAAACCTCAGGAGCACAGTCCACATTCCTTTCAGAAGTCTGGTCTTTTGAATTCCCAACAGAATAGCCCATTAAGCTCTGTTTACAACATTCCAAAGCTTTTGTAGCCTGCATCTTTAAGCTTTTCAAAATTCCTTACACAAACCATTTCTAAAGGCTTTTGAACCACATGGCGAGGTCAGTCACAACACTGATCCCAATTCTTGATACCAATTTTTGTTTTAGTTAGCATTTGAACTGATGTGATCAAAATACCCAACAAGAAAAATTTATAGGAGGAAATGTTTATTTGGGGCTCACAGATTCAGTGCTGTCAGTCCACATGCAGCAGACTCCTTTGCTGTGGCCCAGGGTCAAAGCAGCACATCATGGGAGAAAGAGCCAGTGGAGGAAACTGCTCAGCTCATGGTGGGATCAGGAAGGGGGGGAGGGGACACAGGGAAGACACACCTTTTCAGGGAACCCCAGTGACCCACCTCCTCCAGTCATGCCCACCTGCCTACAGTTACCATCCATCAGTCTATTCAAACTAGGATGGACTGATTAGGTTACAGTTTTCACTGTCCAATCATTTCATCTCTGAATATCCATGCATTAACAAGGGGTTTTGGGGGACATCTCACATCCAAACCATAATAATAACCAAGTTCATACAATCAGTAAATTACAGAACTATCTTATATCCAGCTCAAAGTTCTGGGTGTTTTTAAATGGGATTAAATCATGTATATTTGAATCTCTTCCATGAGTTTCTAAGAACCAAATATTAAGTGCTTGTGAAGTTCAGCTGTATCTAATGTCTTATTTTTCCTCACATAAGACATAAATTTTGCTACAATGTTATTCATGCATTTTGGTAGAAATCATGGAAAAGAACTTGATGATAATGGTAATGATGACAGCCATAGTGGCAATAATGACAAGAATGACAGGTGACCACAGAGGATAAGACAACAACAAACAGCTTGCATTGGAGTCTGCAATGGTCAATCCAATAACTTCATCTTGCATTTCCACATGTTGGTACAATAAATCCAAACTCCTTGACAAAAAATCAGTATCTGGTGATCAAATTCAGCAGAGACAGTGATGACTAAGATTGTCACCCACTCACAAGGAGAGATAGGGCCTGTGGTTCTCTCATGTAAGATAAGCAATTCTCACCAGCTGATAGCCAACTGGAAAGGGCTTGTTTAACTAGGAATATACTCTTCGTAGCATGAGTTTCCTGTTACTATTGCTCTCTAGGTCAAGAAATCACTCCAGAGAAGAAGATCCTTGACCTTCTCTACAGAGTATCCTTGGACCCGAGGCTACGAATTCCTCTTACAGTTATTATTTCAGAGAGTTTCATGGTATTGTTCTAAGTTCAGAAAATCTGAGGAATAGCCTGATATTAACATGGTCACCCCTGCTGTATGTCTTTGAGCAAATTATTGGGAGGATGAGGTAAATTAATGCATTTGAAAATAGCTTATTAACTGAAAAAGAGCTATGTGATAGCTAATGAACACAAACAGGTCGGGATGTGCAGTAGTAAATCTCCCCTGGACTGCTTTTCTTTTTTGCTCTGTCCTTTTCCCACCAAAGCTTTAGCCATGCTTCTCCAAACACCCAGGAAAACAAAGAATGAAGTTTCCTGGATAATTTGGATCTCCCTGTGGTAAATCATATCTGGATAATGGGAATAAAGTTAGTTAAATGTGCTTCAGTAGACACGTTTCTGGAGATGAAAAATGAGAAAGATGTTAGTTGGTTCGGCTGGAAATAAAATCATGACTATGCTGAATGGTGTCACCATTTGGGCTGCCCTGCTTTCTCCTCTTCCTGGTGGATCCTCACAATTTCCATGAGATACCCTACAAATCTTCTCTTTTTCCCTCTAAGCTCCTTCCCTACCTCCTCAAATACATTCTCAGCAAATGCCTGGACCTCCTACCTCTTATTGAAAATAGAAGCCATTGGATAAATGTCCCCTAACTTCCAAACAAACTGACAAACTGTCCCACATCCACCCATCACTTCCTTCTCAGAATAAAGATGCAACGAAGAGTCCTCCTTCCTCCAAGTTTCTGGACTCCATCCTTTCACCTCCCCAAGGAACCTCCTTATAGCTGTTATTCTTCTCTCATCTCATCCTCAACCCTTCACCCTTAACACGTCGTTTCCATCAGCATCTGATTGTTGGGTGCTAACAAATGTTATTGAATGGAAATGGAAAGAGTGTGTGTGTGCGTGTGCGTGTGCGTGTGCGTGTGCGTGTGCGTGTGTGTGTGTGTGTATTATATCTGAAAGGAAAGACAATACAATAAATCGCCCCATCCACAGCGTGATCCCCAGCAGCTGTTGCATTAGCTCTCTCCCCTCCTTCCAGCCAAATTTCTTGGCAGGGTTGTTCTCTGCTCAGCTCTGCCACCCACACACCACCGTGCTCTGCTCTTTGGCTTCTGTTTCCAACATTCCACTAAAACTGCGCTTGCTTCGGTCACTGATGTTCTTTCTGATAAGCTTCTTAGAGTATGTAAAATACTTACCTTACTTGAACCCCAGCCACTTTTGGTACCATCAGCTACTGGTTGAAACATATCTGTCCTTGTATTTTGTGACACTGGACTCTCGAGTTTGTCTTCTACTGCTCCAGCTACCCAAGCTCAGGATCCTTTGAAGACTCAGGTCCCTCCCTTAAGCTCTTCATTCCTCACCCCCATCTCACCCAAACCCTTGGCTGCTGTTGTCATTGTCACCTGAATGCCGGTAACTCCCAAATTCTTGTGTCAAGCCCAGCTCTCTTCTGTACGCCCCCTGGACCCAGCTGCTGGTGGACACTACTCAACAGGCCTGAAACAACTCATTCTTCTTTCCCCCAAACTGCTTCTCTATTCCCGTGACAACCCGAGCTCACTGCAGGAACAATTCCAGTGCTTTCCTGCCACTTTCAAAGTGAAACCCAGGCTCTGTGTGATTTTCCAGGAAGCTGTGGGGCCTGTGGACTGAAGAGTCAGGCCACCGACCCTGGTGCTCCTTAAGCTGTGGCCCTTTGTACTTGGCCATTTTGACTCATTGCAGTGTCCCCAGTACCTCCTTTTCTTCTTCTGTGCCTTTGCACAGGCCAGTTCTGCTGCTGGAACTCTCTTCCCAAACCCAGACTTCTTCTGTCTCAGACTCCTACTCATCCCTGGGTTTCTTCCAAGACCTGCATAGAACCTCTTCTTGACCCTCTGAACTCTCCCTCATAAACCGTCATCAAACTGGGGCACCACCAACAGTTACAGACCAGACATGTTCCTCATCTCCCCCTCCCATTCTCCCATGCTGGACTGGGGCCTCCTCATGCTTTTGTGGCACATTCTACTTCATATATCCTTTTATATTTGTCTCCATCTGGATCAAGAGTGTCTTAGTCCATTTTATGTTACAGCAACTGAATAACAGACTGGGAAATTCAAACAGAAAATAAATTTGTTTGGATCACGGCTCTGTAGGCCGGAGTCCAAGGGCACGGTGCTGACATCTGCTCAACACCTGGTGAGCACCCTCTTGCTGTGTCGTCATACCGCGTGGCCCATCATATGATGAGCAGACAAGAGGACAGGGAAAGAGTCCACTTTAATAGCAAGGCTGCTCTGTGAGCAGGAGCCCACCCCTGAGTGAGACACAAGGCTGAGGATGTTTCCCTGGGTGAGCTGGTGAAGGGCCTCTGGTGCCTTGGGCACACACACTCGTCTGCAGGAAAATCAGGAGTGAGTGAAGGGTGAGCAGCAAGGGACTCACACCTGGCACAGACTGGGCTGCAGGGCCTGGCATCAGACCGTGGCGTTGGTGTTCTGGAACTGGCGGGTCCTAGCTCTGTGCTTTGGGTAAGTTCTTAATCTCTGAAAGCCCAAATTTTCAGTTTTATAAAACAATGTAATGAGCATCTGTTAGTCAGCTTTTTGTTAGCATGACAAATAACTGAGATAATCAATTAATAAAAGAGAAAATGTTCATTTTGGCTCATGGTTCCTGTCCAGGATTGGTTAGCCCCAATGCTTTTTGGCCCTGTGATGAGGTGGCTTACCATGACAGGAGCACATGGCAGAGAAACTCCACATATCACACTGTTGGGAAATGGAAGGAAGAATGGGCAGGGACTGAGTCCCACACTCCCCCTGGAGGGCACGCCCCCAATGACCTAAAGAGTTCCTGCTAGGCTCCACCTCTTAAAGGATTCACCGCCTCTTAATAGCCCCACTCTGGGGATCAAGCCTTTAATACATGGGTCTTGGAGACATTTAAGATCCAAACCATAGCCAAATGTATCTGTTTCACCAATTTATCATGAGCCTTAAATGAGATGGTGACTGAAAACACTGAGTTACGTTATTATCATCATTTCTTTAGTTCCATTGTCATTTAAGGCAGAAGACAGTTTTAAAAGAGAGGTTGAAGAATAAACAACCAGTTAAGGATGTATTGTGATGTCTAGATGAGAGGTGGCCAAGACAATGGCAGGAGAAATGATGAAGAAAAAGCTGATATGAGAAACAGGAAGCAGAGTTAATTTTTCTTAATGACTCCAAAGAGATCAGAGATCACTATCTGATTTAGAAGATGGGGGAGAGGGGAACCGTGTTACCAGTAAGTAAATAAGAATGAAGGGAAAATAAATGTTTTTAAAAGCCTTGTCTGAGAAGTAATCATAACAATAATAATAGCTAACATTTTCTTCAGCCCTCACCCCTAGCGGGAGCTCCTTAGGTCACTGGGGGCATCCCTCCAGGGGCCATGCGCTGGTCTCAGTGCTTCCCGTATAGCAACCCATTTATTGTACCTAAAACCAACTGCAGCAGGAAAGATTAGACTATTCCAATTTCCCAGTTGAGGAAATGGAAGCCCAGAAAGGCTAAGTAACACATATTCCACAGCCAGTGGAGGACAGAGCGGTGTTTTCAGCACGGCAGCTCTTTATGTTTATAGTACACTAAAAATGTGGAGGAAGGTGTTGGGCAGAGGAACTTGAGGACCCAAGAATACAGGAGAGTGTCATCGCACAGCCCAGAGGCCCCAGCCTGGGAACTTTCTTACTACTGACATTGGTAAGGGGGAAGGCAGCCAGATCCTCCATCACCTATCAATTCTCCATCAACAGAAAGGCCCGGGCTAGATTTGTATCAATCTCACTGAGGAAATCCACACCCACTGACCTGAGTAGGAAAAGACAATAATTAATCAGGTCAATGATTGTACAAACTTGAACAACTAGATGAAATAGGTCTTGTCAATGTAGAACTAGTGAAAAAGGAATGTTAATAAAAATATAATGAGAAGTCTTAAGGAGATAAAATAAGAGAATATAAAAAGATTTCTGGAATTTTTTTTTTTGAAAGCCAGTCAATTTTGAAGTTTAAAGTTAAGGAATCAACTTAAAAACAGAGCTTTCAATTAAAATAAAATTGGTTAACTTAAATTCAAGTAGAGATGATAGCCCACAATGCAGACACAGATATGAAGTAATGGAAGCTAATACATGAAAAGAAAATAAAAAAGACATGAAAGACACAGGTAATAAGAATTTAAAAAAAAAAGACAAGATCACATAGAAGACAAGGAGTGATTAAGTAAATCATGATGAAAGTAAAGGGATGCTTTCTCTTTTATTAAAAGAGAACTTTTGAATGCTTATAGGTTCTAGCTATATGTTGCTTTAAAATTCAACTAAAATAAAATAATAAAGAACAATGGAAAGTAATGGAATGTTACGAAGATATTTTAATCAAAATAGAAAAATAAAGAAAAGGAAGGGCAGCCAGTCAATATTAAATCAAATAACACCAGATGAAGGTGAATCTGGGGTGAGAGACAGGAAAGCAACAAAAGTGCACACTGCAAGGAAGAGATAATAATAATAATATTTATACCTCCAAATAACATACAGTTAAATAAGGCACAACAAATCAAACCCGAAAATACAAAGAAAACTTATAAAATAAAGTTTTTAAAAAGCCCAAATCATAGCAGACTATATAATACTTTTATCTTTCAAAAAAATCACTGAGCAAGAAGGAAGAATATAGATATTTCAAATAATAACAATCAACAAACCTGTTCTAAAGGTAGGTGTGTAGATAATTTTGTGTGCCACAGACAAAAATATGTATTCTTTACTATAGCCAGCAGCCACTTGTGGAAATGAATCATTTATCTGCCTACAAAGCAGAAAAAAAAAGACTTCAGAAATTCCAAAAGAACATTTTTGGCCATATTTTCTGATATAAAGCGATAAACTAAAAGTCATTTACAAACAAATAATACTATTAATTGCTTATAAATTAATGATCAGACTTCTAAATTGGTCCAACTGGGAATAGCACTCCAGGCACCTGGAAAGAGCAAATGCAAATCCTCTGTAGAGAAATGAATCCTTAACGGAGGACCCATGAGATTTTCACACATACAATCCCAGTAAAAATGAGTTCACAACAAAAACTCTTAAAGCACACAAGAAGTTCTGCTTCTGCCAATGCTGACTCAACAGTATTTGGACCACTCCTCCTGAGGACTCTAGCCTGATATTGTTATCAAAGCACATGAATTTTTGCACCTGTCTGGGTTCAGATCTTATCCACTTTTTAAAAATATTTGAGTGGAAGTCTTATGGGGCATCAAGCTGATGCACCAAGAGTCTATAAATATCAGGAGCTAAAAGTATCAAAATGAAAAAGTAAAAGAAAAAAATACATTTCATCCTAAAAAGGTAGAAGTCAATAGTATTTAGATATGAATGCTGTTTTTGAAAATATTTTATGTCATACTTGGAGATAAAGGAAGATTCTTTTATGAACATACAAAGATCCCTCCTACTCTCTGCAACTCATTTGACAGTGTGATATGTCACAGACTTCAGTGTTTGTTCTGCTTTTCTCAATTTGGTCTCATAGGCATGCTGTGTGTCCTCCACTGCAAAGATGTATTCATCTTAACAAAGATTATCAGGCTCAAGTCACCAAAATTAACTTGATCCAAACTTTTATAGACTGTAGGGACACAGAGCTCACGTGAGGGAGTCCGGGATTCATCCTATTGAACATAATTATTAGTCCATGTTTTCAGGTGTCAAATACTGAAAATAGACTCTATTTAATGTCTGATTCTAAAATTTCCCAAACCTACTCTTATACCGAAAATGAAAGAGTCAGGGTTTTTTCCCCTACCTGGGTTGACTTCAGTCCTATAGTCACAAAGAGCATCTGACATGACAGATGTGACCATGACAAAAGAAGTTATATCCCTGCTGGGACTAAATGTTTGTGTCCTCCTCCCCAAGTCCATGGGTTGAAACCCTAACCCCAAATGTGATGGTATTCAGAGATTAGGACTTTGGGTTTGGTTAGGTGGGGGTCCTTAGGATGGAGTCAGTGGCCCAGATCTTCCATGGATCTAGGAGCCACGGGTATAATAATAATAATCCCCAAAACACAGAATAGAAAGGCTCAACTAAGGCTCAACGAAGTTAAATGGTTTTCCCAAGGTTGCTTAACTGGCTCATGACAAACTCCAACCATCAATCCAAAGCTTTGATGATAAAACTCAGACTCTTTAGGTAGAGTTTAACCCAACAGGAGGAGGAGGTGGACTCCCTCCTAAGTACAGTTGTTTGCTGGCATGGATCTCATTATTTGCTATGTTTTGAATCAGTGCCAGGAAACTGGCAGAGACTAAGAACCAAGGTTCTCTTTGACTCCCAAGCGCCATGTTGGCATGGCCAGAGAGGACTTAATTAGCCTCAGTTTATAATGACAGCAGCAACCAAACAGTCAGGGAGTGCATGACACTCTGTTGAGAAAACTGTACAACTATAGAACACATATAGTGCAAAAATCCAGACAGGGAAAACTGTTATGTGATCAAACAATTACATATGCTTGGCCTCTGAGCAATCTGTAAAACACAGCAATAAGCTCAAATAGATTCTCCAAGTTGCAACAGAAAAATGAGATGGACTTTATGTGAAATACATCGGCAAGTTCTGTGAGCTGAAAAGGACCAGATTTGGGGTGAACAGAGTGTATTAAGAAAAAAAAAATTAAACCTTAATTGAAGTCATGGTTGTTACTTAAAATACCATGAAACCATTTGAAGCTCATCAAAAGTTAATTGATTTCACCTGAAAATGCATTGAAACCTAGTAAGAGATTTGGACCCTGAATGAACACCATGATCCAAACAAGAGGGATTTCACTTCGAGAGAAACCCTTGAAACCTAAGTGAAATTTTTTAGAAACAGAAAGAAAGGCTTGAGCAGCACCAGCCAATAAATGCAGCACGTTTTCGTGGAAACGGGATGAGGAGATGCTTCAGGGGACAGTGATGCTACAAGGCCAGGTGGTTATAGACTTAAGTCATACAGGCAGAGGCAGGATAACTTGTTGTTACCGTGAAGAACTTTTCTCCAGCTTAAATGCTAACAACAACAACAAAAAAAAAAAAAGGAAAAGAAAAACAAGAACTTTACGTAATTTCTGAGACAGAGATGTTAGAATCTTCTCAAGGAACAATACTGCCTTGTGAACATTAGAGAATGAAAAAGGAGGTATACAGCAGGCGCCCCATGCGATGCCTCCTGCCACCTTTCACGGGGAGAAAGAGGAGGCTCACACTGTGTGCTGACACTCTAATCCATGCCTAGGCGTCACGTCTGTTTTGGCCATATTAAGAAAATTACTCCAGCTCTCTTTCAGTTAGTGTGTGTATGGTTTCTTTTCTTTTCTTTTTTTTGCGGGGGGCACCAGGGATTGAACTCAGGGGCACTTGTCCCCAGCCCTATTTTGCTGTGTTCAAACAAGGGATTTATTTGTACTTTTTCTGCAATATATTTATGGTTGGGTTTTCTGAACCTGTAAATGAATGCTCTAAAAACTCAGTTATTCTGTCTTCGAATATTGTCTCTGCCTGGTTCTTCCTCTTTCTGAGCATTTCCGATAGTTCTTTTTCCCCCCAACTTTTTTAAGTTGGTGAATTATAATTGTACTTACTGATGGGGTTTGCTGTTACATATTCATACATGTACACAATCTAACCATGGAGTTTGGCCAACCCTCCCCCCACTCCTCCCCTCCCTCCCTCCCTCCCTCCCATCCCTTTCCTCTGCAGACCTCACTTTGAGTTTCATTAGATATGCCCCCATCTTTATCTTTTCCTGTGTAACTTCCAGATATGAGAGAAAACATACAAACAACCTTGACCTTCTGAGTTTGACTCATTTTTCTTAACATAATGATCTCTAGCTCCATTCATTTTCCTACAAATGACATAAATTCATTTTTCTTTATGGCTGAATAAAATTCCATTGTGTTATTATGTCACTTTTTCTTTATCCATTCATCCATTGATGGATACCTAGGCTGCTTCCATGGTTTGGCGACTGTGAAGTGCTCTGCTATAAACGTGGGTATGCATGTATTACCCTAGTAAGCTAATTCTTCAGGATAGATACTGAGTGGTGGAAGAGCTGGGTCATCTAGTGGTTTCATGCCTAGGCTTGATTAAGTGATCTTTTGATGAAGCACCATACTGATTTCCACAGTGATTGCACTAATTGACAATCCCACCAACAGTGTAAAAGTGTTCCTTTTTCTCCACCTCCTCTCCAGCATTTATTGTTATTTGTATTTTTTATGACTGCCATTCTGCCTGGTGTGAGATGAAATCTCAGTATAGTTTTAATTTGCATTTTCCTAATTGCTAATGATGTTGAATGTTTTATCATGTATTCTTGGCCATTTGTATCTCTTCTTTTGAGAAGTATCTGTGTAATTCATTTGCTCATTTATTAATTGAGTTATTTGACATTTTAGTGTAAAGTTTTTTGAGTGCGTTGTGTATTATAGATATAAATCCTCTGTCAGAAGAATAGCAAGCAAAAATTTTCTCCCATTCTGTTGGTTCTGTCTTCACGTTTTGATTGTTTCCTTTGCTGTGCAGAAGCTCTTTAATTTCATGACAACCATTTATTAATGCTTGTTGTTATTTCCTGAGCCTTAAGGGTCCTGAACCTATCTGCTGGAGTGTTGAACCTATGTTTTATTCTAGGAGTTACATAGTTTCTGGTCTAATTCCAAGGTCTTTGATTCACTTTCAGTTGATTTTTGTGCTAGGTGAGAGATAAGGGTCTAGTTTAATTCTATATTTGGATAATCAGTTTTTCCTGCACCATTTATTTAAAAAGCTGTATTTTCTCTGGTGTATGTTTTTGGCACCTTTGTCAAGGACTAGATGACTCTAGATGTGTAGGTTTGTCTCTGTATCTTCTATTCTGTTCATTGGTATGTGTGTCTATTTTTATGAGTGTATCATACAGGTTTTGGTACTGTAGCTCTGTGGTGTACTTTGAAGTCAGGTATTGTGATGCCTACAGGATTGCTTTCTTGGCTTATAATTGCTTTGGCTATTGTGGGTCTTGTATTATTTCAAATTAAATTTGGGACTGTTTGTTCTAGTTTTGTGAAGAATGTCATTGCTATTGTGATGGGGATTGCATTGAGTCTGTATATCACTTTGGGCAGTATGGCCTTTTAAACAATATTAATTCTGCCTGTCCCTGCACATGGGATGTCTTTAATTTCTTCCTTCAATGTTCTCATTTTTATTATAGAGATCTTCCACCTCCTTGATTATATTTATTCCTAGGGGTAAGTAATTTTCTGAAACTCTTGAATGGAATTGTTTTTCTGATTTATTTTTCAGTAGATTTTTTGTGATATATATAAATTTATTGATTTTTTTTGCATGTTGATTTTTTAACCTGCTAATTTGCCAAATTTGTTATTGGTGGAGTTCTTTGGATCTTGCAGGTATAGAATCATATCATATGCAAAAAAATGATTATTTGACTTCTTCCTTTCCCATTTTTATCCCTTTTATTTCCTTCTCTTACCTAATTGCTCTGGCCAGAATTTCGAGCACTATATTAAATAGCAGTGGTGAGAGTGCACATCCTTGTCTTATTCCAGATGTTAAAGGAAATGCTTCAGCTTTTCCCCATTTAGTATGAGGTTGGTTTGGGGTTTCTCATACATACCCCTTATGCTGTTGAGGTAGGTTCCTTCTATCCCTGGTTTCTTCAGTGTTTTTAACATGAATGGATGTTGAATTTTGTGGAAGGCCTTCTTTGCATCTATTGAGATGATTAAGTGATTTTTGTTTTTATTTCTGTTTATGTGATGAATCACTCTTATTGATTTGCATATATTGAACCATCCTTGCATCTCTGGAGTAAAACCAACTTGTCTGTGGTTTATAATATGTTGTTCCTAATATGTTGTGGAACACAATTTGATAATAATTTTTAAAGTATTTTTATGTCGAAGTTCATCAGGGATATTGGTCTGTAGCTTTCTTTCCTTGATGTGTTCTTATCTGGTTTGGGTATGAGTGTGATACTGGCTTGAAGGAAGGAATTTGGAAATTTTCATTCATTTTTATTTCATGGAATAATTTGAGGATTATTGACATTATTTCTTTAAAGGTTTTGTAGAACTCATCTCAGAATCCATCAGGTCCTGAGCTTTTTTTATTGGAAACATTTTTATTTCTCTCTCTATCCTATTGGTATTTATTGGTCTCTGAGGTTTTCTGTGTTCTCTTGATTCAGTTTTGTCAGATTGTATTTGTCTTGAAATGTATCCATTTCTTCTAGGTTTTACACTTCATTGGAGTATACATTTTCAGAATAGCTCCTAATGATCTGCTGGATGTCTGTGGTGATTTCTCCTTTAATTTTATTCATTTGCATTTTCTCTTTTTCTTCTGGTTATTTTGGCTAAGGGCTTATAAGTCTTGTTTATCTTTTCAAAGAACTAACTCTTTGTTTCATTGATTCTTTGTATTTTTTTTTAATTCTTGATTTTATGATTTTGGCTCTGATCTTAATTATTTCTTTTTTTCTATTTGTTTTGGAATTGGTTTGTTCTTTTTCAAGGGCCTTGAGGTGCATAATTAATTTGTTTACTTAGGATCTTTCTGATTTTATGGATGCACTCATTGCTATGTTTTCCTTTTAGTACTACCTTCATAGTGTCCCAGATGTTTTGCTTTGCAGTATCACTATGCTCATTGAGTCAAAAATTATTCAAATTTCTTCTTTGATTTCTTTTATTACCTGTTCAGGATTCAAATGCATATTGTTCAATATTCATGTGTCTATATGGTTTTGTAGGGTTTTGTTGATTTCCAATTTCATGTGATTATCATCTGATAAGAGGTAAGAAGTTATATAAATTTTTCTTATATTTGCTAAGAGTAGCTTTGTGACCTAAACTTTTATTTTGGAGAAATTTCATGAGCTATTGAGAAGAAAGTATATTTAGCTCTTGTTGGATGAAATATAGATGCCTGTTAAGTCCATTTGATTTATAGTATTTTGGGGGTCCAAAGAATCTTTATCAAATATATGTCTGGATGAGACATGGTGAGAGGTGTATTGAAATCACCCAGTATTATGGTACTTGGGTATATCTGGGTCCTCAATTTTGATAGTGCCTTTTTTATGTAATTAGTTGCACCCATGTTTGGGGCATAAATATAAATTATTTATTTGCATATATTGAACCATCCTTGTATCTCTTTTAGTGTGGCATATCTTCTTGGATTATTTCCTTTACCAGTATGAAGTTACCTTCTTTGTCTCTTCTGATTAATTTTGGTTTAAAGTCTGCTTTGTCAGCTATGAGAATAACTACTCCTGCTTGTTTGGGGGTTCCATTTGCATTTTATGTCAATTTCTATCCTTTCACTTTTAGCCTGTAGCTATCTTTGCCTAAAAGGCACATCTCTTGAAAACAACATATAGTTTCATCCCTTCTGCCAGCTTATGTTTTTTAATTGGCAAATTGAGATTATTTACATTCAGTGTTATTACAGGTAGATGTTTATTAATTTCTATCATTTCAACTTATTTATAATGCTTAATTTGGCCCTGTTTCTTATTTGCTTAACTACTCTTCAAATGAGATTTTTTTCATTTGTGAACTCTGGGTTTGTTTTTGGTTTCCTCTGTATGGAGTAATTCATTAAGTAAATTCTGTAGTGCCAGTATAGTTGTCATGAATTCTTTTAGTTTCTGCTTATCTTGGAAGGTTTTTTATTTCTCTTTAAACTTTTAATGATAGCTTTACTGGATAAAGTAGTCTTGCTTGACAGTTATTTTCTATCAGGACTTGAAACACATCATTCCAATCCCTTTTGGCCTTTAGAGCTTGTGCTGATAAATCAGAAGTTATTCTGATAATCTTGCCTTTAAATATGACCTCATGTTTTTCTGTTGAGGCTTTTAAAATTTCATCCTTGTTTTGAATGTTAGGCATTTTTAATTATAATATGTCATGGAGAGGTTCTTTTTTGGTGTTGCTTATTTGGGGTTCTGAATGCCTCCTGTATCTAGATGTGTATCTCATTCTCAAGGTTTGTAAATTTTTTTGTTGATGTTGTTATTTCCCTGAAGAGGTTATCAGTTCTCTTATCCTGCTCTCACAACCCTCCTCAATTCCAGTGATTTTAAAATTTGGTCTCTTAATGTTGTCCCAGAGTACATTTGGATCATAGTTATTTATTTTCTTTTCCTTAATGCTGTCTAAATGTTCAAGGCTGTTCACTTTGTCTTCCAGTTCTCGGATTCTCTCTTCAGAATGGTCTACTCTATTAGAGAGAATTTCAACTAAACATTTTATTTTGATTTATTGTCTTTCATTTCCAAGATATCTGTTTAGCTCTTTTTCAATATTTCTATATCCTTGTTGAATTTCTCATTCCTATCCTGTACTGACTTCCTTGATTTCTTTAGTTGTTTTTCTGGGTTCCCTTGGAATTTATTGATCATTTTTATGATGAATATTTTGAATTCTTTTATCTGATATTTCATCCATTTCAATATCTTTGGGATCAGTTGCTGGTGAACTATGAACTTTATGAGATATTATGTTACCTTGTTTTTTCATATTTCTTGTATTTCTATGTTGGGTTTTATGCATCTGTTCAGAGATACTTATCTTCTACTCTTGTGTGGACCTTTTTAGGGGACAGTCTTTACTTGCCAAGTGTCTTAGGGTGATCTAGATTGAGACACCCTTTTAGTGTGGCATCCACAGTCTTTGTGTTCTCTGTTTTTGCTGGAATAGTGAATGCCCATAGGTGGGACCTGGGGGCCCACCCTTATTCATATACTTGGGGCCTGATCATTAATGTGAGTTTTGTATTTAAGTATAGCTGAAAATTCAGTGTCATTAATTTGTGTGGGGAGCAAGGTGTGCTGTGCTTTGGTTGACTTTAGTTCAAGAGCAGAGTCTCCACCCTATGAGCTGTAGTGTCCCTGTAGTTTCCCAGTTCCTCACAGAGTAGGGCAAAACAAACAATAGAAACAACTGACACAAACTATACGTAGCATTAAAAAAAATACCCAGTTCCTACTATGACATCTACAACATTACCACAAAAAACAGGAATGGTGGGGTCAGCAACTGTCAACAGTAAACAATAACCATGAACTAGATCTGGCTTTAAAGCAAACAGCACATGTCAACTGTCCTCCACAGAAGCAATAATTCATCAGCATTAATGGTATGGGCAGGAGTTCCATAAATCAATTCTAAAGGTGACAAAAATACAGTTAATTAAGAGTAAAGAAAATATGCTGGGAAGGTAGAAAAGAGTTTACAATTTCAAAAAGTGAACAGAAAGAATGCAGGAGAGATGTAGCAGGTGATGGTTATAAGGAAGAAAGCAAAAATAGGAGAAATGAAATCAAGGGAGAAGAGAGAACAATAGAATTTGACTGTTACTAGGAAAAGAGAGAAAGAAACAAATCAATGAAAACAAAACCAAAATATGCAAACCAAAAAAACCCTTAACCCTCAAAAGACAAAAGAAAGTGTCTATACTTTTAAAAATGTAAAAATGAGAAAAAAGAAACAAATATGTATATGCATATATGTCCCTGGACCAATCAGCACATCAAGAAAACACACACATACACACACACGAGAGAGAGAGAGAGAGAGAGAGAGAGAGAGAGAGAGAGAGAGAAGGGTTCTTAATAAAAATGACAGAATTATCTCCACTGAGGTGTTCAAAATAGTTGACAAGAATGAATGGTCACCGACTGTGCCAACTGTCTTTCTTTCCAATTCCTTTTTATTTATTTACTGAGAGCAAGAGCCAGGCCTGGGGGTTGTTAACCCTCTCCTCTTTTTGTGTGGCTCTCTGAGTTGCCAGTTGGAGCTGCCTAACACTGAAGCCAGTTGAAATAATTCTCAGCTTCCGTTCTCACCAGTATGAGGTAGGACGAGGAGGGTTACAGTCAGTTGGGGTTTCGTAGGCACTTCCAGGGGCGGGGCTGCTACAGAGTTCTATTAGGGGAGTTCCTGTGTGTGGACAGCAGGTCTGATCAGGCCTCCAAGGCTTGGTTGGGCCGTGACTGCTCTGGAGAGATCAGATCAACACACCTCTTGGGCTTGTCAGTTGCTCATCACTGTCAGGGGTCTGGATGTCACGAACCTCCAAAAAATTCTCGTGGGGTAGGAGAGCCATCCCCCTCACCCTCTGCTGCCCAGGAATACAGCCCTCCCAGGCTTTGACAGGTGTGAATATGTTCAGATTCTGGACCCACTTCAGGTGGTCACATGAGCTGCCAGACTCAAAGGAGAAGCAAGTCGTCCTCCCCTTTGCTTTTCCAACTTGAATCCCCCTGGTAAAATCTCCTCTGTGCCCTTTTCACTTATGTTAGGCTTGGTGCAACCCAGGTGCCATTGGGATAGAGGATGGCAGTGTTTGCTACAATCTCCTGGCTCCACAACAGTAGGGGCAGCATGGCTGCCTCAAGATGGACAGGTGGGAAACAGCACTTTTCAGGCACCAGTGCACAGTGTAGCCTCTGGATCAGCTAAATTTAAGCCTATTTTTGGATCTCAGGTTTTCCATACCAAATCTGTGTTTCTCCCTGCGCTCTGCCTCCCTCTGTGATGAGCCAGCACATTGCAGCTACTGTAACTGGCTCAGCTCCAGTGTGGCCCAGCTCTTTCTTCTTCGTTTAATACACCAACAGTTCTCAGTCTCTAAGACACTCTGACTATCCAAAATTGATTTTTAGCGAAATCCCTCTTTCACCCACGTCACTCAGGAGAAGTACTGCCGTTGCTTGAATCCCAGCCTTCCTGTATTTAAACTGCCATCTTGAATCTCCTCTAATTTTCCATAATTCTTGATCTCTCCTATTTCCTGTGTCTCTCTCTCTGTTCTTTTACTCTGAGTAGTTCAGTCAGCTTCATCTTCAAATTCACTATTCTCTTTTTAGTCCACATCTCACCTTCTGCTTCTAAGATGAAGGTAGTTCTTCCAGAAAAGAATTGTATTTGGTTTTGACACCTCACCAGTACTACCACCAGTCTGAGATCAATTTTTGGGTTAACTCTTTTTAACAATATAAGTTTGTGAATTTCATTTGCAAATCATACAAAGGTCAGTATGTGGTCACAAATTCTCCGGGAGATTTTCCCCTTTAAACTCAGTGACTCTGGGGAGCTCATATCCTTGCTGTCCCCTGTGGGAGGGGCAGAAAGCAGGTTTATTTCTAAGGTCTACCCTAAGAATATAGGTTTTGGGGTTTATGGTGGAACTTTCTATTAAATCACATCTGGATTGAGCCTGGTCCTAGTATCTTCTGAATTCTGCAAGACTTTGGACACTCAGGCTCAAGTACATGGCAATTATAAATGTTGTCTCTGCTTTGATTCTGGGTGCCTGTCATGACCAAGCTTTTAATCTGAGTATTCCTTAATTGTCAGTTTATAAATGGATTTAAGACCATTTTTTTGCTTTCATTTTATCCAACATTTTAAATTAATTCCAATGAAAACTAGCCAAACCATACATATAACCCATTCTATTTCTTTAAATTGACAGGTACAATTTTTTTTTTCAAAATTCCAAAAATTTGGGCAGTGGATGAAGCTATGACAGACCCACATGTGCCTCTACTAGGATGTCTGCGGTTGCTGAGAAAGCCAGCTGAATAGATGGCAGTCACCAAAGGAAGACACCAGGAGGAATGTTGATCAGTCGGTCATCAGGTTATGAAAACACAGGCATCTTGCATTATGATTGGCAAGTGTGTATATAATATCTGAAAGACCTACTCTAAATTAGAGCTATTCAATATTTTATTCAGCATCATTTAGTAGATGTCCACACCACTTGGAGCTCCAGAACCTTGGTAAACATTCAACAAATTCTCTTGAATTTGCAGAGCTATGAGAAAACCAGCCAAGTGTATAGGCTTGATTAATTGATCACCCATGTTGTATATTCCAAAATTTTAAAAAATGCAATAAAGTCTGACACAGCTTTAAATCATTTCTCCACACACAAGGAGGACCAAATTTGTTACACGTTTCCATCAATCTTTGATCTTCCAAAGATGGAGCTTTTCCTCTGACAGGGGATTTTTATTACCCCCCGTGATTCAATTTCTTCTCTGCTTTAGCTATAAGCCGTTTTACACACTCTCCCAACAAAACATGCCACTGAGTTGTTCTTAACAATGTCAATAGGAAATATTTGGGCAGATTCAATGTCCTCCTGGATCTGAGGCGTCACAGAAGTGGGATTCCTGGTTTTGATGGTGAGCTTGGATGCCTCTGAGGATGATCTGAGTGTTGCTGTGAGTTTCTCCACTAGATCCTGAACCCAGTTGTAGAGTGTACCTGTTCTGGTGGCTTAGGCACTGGCTAGTCTGTAGGAATTGCCACCTTTCTGTTCAGATGTCTCTATATGACATTTCTTCAAGTTATCTGTCTCATGGTTTTCTTTTCAAAAGTGGTGACTGCTTCAACTTTTAGGAATTTTCCTAATGGTTCCTCCAAATGCTGACAGACTTTGAATTTGTAGATGAGGATTTGTTTACTTCTTTTATGTCTCTTCCTTCTTTTCTCTTTTCTGACTGATTTCCTCTTCCTTCTCTCTCCCCACCCCCACCATTTCTTCTTTTTTCCTTGTTACTATTTAAAAAAATAATGACTATTTTGGTCGTTCTTTAAGATTTACATCTCTTTTTCTTTGACTGAATTTTGATCTTATACACTCATCTCAATTGTTTATCTTCTGCACATAAAATCATCATTCTATATTTAAACTTCTTTAATCCAATATGGTTGTGACCATTGAGTTTACAAAATCAACTATTTTGGCTGATTTGGTTAATGATTATAGAGTATTTTAAAAATTATTATTCATTCGGGTGCTTTTTGGTAAACGTGATGGAAGAAAGGGCAAAGATATATTTATCTGAATGAATTTATTGTTTAGTCGAATTGAACTGTAGTTTTCTGTTAATTTTTCTGGGTTTGATTGAGTTAATTTTTGTGCTTTATTTCACTTGAGGTTTTCTATTTGCCCTCTCCCTGTTGTTGACTGTCTTCTCTTTACCATGAAGTTTGACTCTAGGTCTTCATTGTTTAATGTAAATTTAAGTTATTAAATTTGCAATTCAGTTCATGGGTCACACCAGCCACATTTCAAGGGCTCAGTAGCTACCTACCACACACAGCTGTCCTACTTGGTAGTGCAGACTAGAATTCAGAAAGTTCTGTTGGAAAGCACAACTCTATATTCCTCCCAGCTCTTCCTTCTACCAAAGAGGATAAAGTGTTAAAGCCACTGGAGACTAAAACTTCCCTGTGTACTTATCTGCACTAGTCTGTTTTTCATTACTGTAATGGAATACTTGAGGCTGGGCCACTTTATTAATAAAACCTCACAGAGAGGATTAAGCTTCAATGCATGAACCTTTGGAGGCAACCTCATATCACATCCAGAGCATCACACCATCCTATACACTCTTCTGAGATCCAAGGCAGAATGCTCTTCCTCTTGTTTTCTGTCAAAGACAATGACTTTATGCATGGAAATGCCTGCAAGATCAGATCACAGATATTAACACAGATATTAACCCACATGCCATATGATAGTAAAAAGAGCAAGAGGACAGCACATGATGCTTAAGGCCTGGAGAGGAGCTTTATTTCCAAATCTGTCACTGAGGAAAAAGCAGAGGACTGGTTAAACACTTAGGGGTTTGCCTACGGGGAGAGCCCTGGAAGCCACGGCCAGAGCACCCATTCGTTGCCGCCCAGAGGTAGACTGGCCAGTTCCTGTGCTGTGCAACGTGTGCAAAGTGGTTATTAGTTTCATAAGGATGCCATAAAAAGAAGGTGGCTTAAAACAGTAGAAATTCATCACCTGACCACTCAGTAGGATAGACATCCAAAACGAAGTCTGGAGTCAAGAGCCACGCACCCTCTAATGTCTCTGGGAAGATCCTCCGCCTGTCCTTCCAGCTTCTGGGAGTCACCAGCGTCCTTGGTCTCCCTGGCAGCCGAGTCACTCCAACCCCTGCCTCCGAGGTCACGTAACATCATCCCTTTGTGTCTCTGTCTCTTTTTTCTTACGAGGAGAGAAGTCATTGGATCAAGGTCCACCCTAACTCGATATGCTTCCTCTTAACTAGATTCCGTCCATAAAGATGCTGCTGGTTCTCGTGACATAGATTGGAAGTGAAAACCACACACACATTTCACATTACACAGGACAGGCCATCCACCCCAATAAACTAAAGGGGTATTAATACAGGGCTCCGGAAGACAGGCTGCTTCTCCCTTTAACCCACTCTGGATACTAAAATGTCAAGTGTAATCAGCAGGTAGGAGCAATTCTATGAAATCTCAATCTCTTTCTCTGTATATTTAGATGATGGATAGATTATAGAGATAGATAGATCTATCTAGATATGATTCATATATTTACATATACAAAACAGAATTTTTAAACAGTGCTTCATGGAAATATCAAAATAATTATTTGTTTTGGAATGAGAATTACTTTATATTTAACTAGGAATACATGCAGACTCACAGTGTAATATAAACACATACACATTCACACACACATATAAACACATCTCTGAATGCCAGGTAGAGTTGAATTCTTATATAAGCCTTCAGTGTTTATGAAGAACCTAGAGACCTTTTACCCTGTGTTTCTTTGGGGGAAGCATCTTTACTCTGGTATAGCATGGATTTCTTTCTTTCCTTCTTTTTTTTGGTGGTTTTTATATATGAGAATAAGGTCTATTTTGATATAGCATACAGATGCAAGGTGCACTCCATTGTAGTTTTTTTTTAAAGAGAGAGTGAGTGAGAGAGAGAGAGAGAGAGAGAGAGAGAGAGAGAGAATTTTTTAATATTTATTTTTTAGTTTTCGGCGGGCACAACATCTTTGTTTGTATGTGGTGCTGAGGATCGAACCCGGGCTGCACGCATGCCAGGTCAGTGTGATACCACTTGAGCCACATCCCAAGCCCCTCCATTACAGTTTTGATCCCATTCTTGTGGTTGAAAATGATGTGGAGTAACACTTGTCATGTAATCATATACGAGCATCGGAAAGTTATATCCAACTCATTCTACTGGTTTTTTTTATTCCCACACCCTCCCTTCCCTTCATTCCCCTTTATCTAGTCAAATAAACTTCTATACTTCCCCTTCATACCCTCCACTGTTATGGGTTAGCAGACACATATCAGAGAGAACCTTTGTTTTTTTGGGATTGGCTTATTTCACTTAGCATGATAGTCTCCAGTTTCACCCATTACCTACAAATTCCATATTTTATTCTTCTTTATAGCTGAGTAATATTCCATTCTGTACATATACCACATTTTCTTTATCCTTTAATCTGTTGAAGAGCATCTGAAGGTTGTTCCAAAGATCGGCTATTATAAATTGTGCTGCTATAAATATTGATGTGGCCATGTCACTGTAGTATGCTGATTTTAATTCATTTAGGTATATGTCAAAGAACGGGATAACTGGGTCAAATGGTTCTCTGGAAGGGTTTCAAGGACTATGTTGACTAAGTGGTGAAAGAGGGCCTCCCTTGTTCTATTCCAGTTTTCAGAGGGAATGCTTCCAATTTTTTTCCACTTAGAATGATATTGGCCTTGGGGTTAGTATGTATATATATATATACCTTTTATACTGTTGAGATATGTTTCTATTATTCCTAGATTTTCTAGTTTTGAATATGAATGGATGCTGAATTTTGTCAAATGCTTTTTCACATCTGTTGAGAAAATCATGTGATTCTTGTCTTTAAGTGTGTTGATCTAATGAATCACATTTACGACTTCCATATGTGGAACCAACTTTGCATACCTGGAAGGAACTCCCTTGATCATGGTGCACTGTATTTTCAATATGTTTTTGTATGTGATGTGCCAGGATTTTATTAAGAATTTTTGCATCTATGATCATCAGGGATATTGGTCTGAGATTTTCTTTCCTTGATATGCGTTTGCCTGGTTTTGGTATCAGGGTGATACTAGCTTCATAGAATGGGTTTGGAAGGGTTCCCTCATTTTCTATTTCATGGAATAATTTGAGGAGTATTGGTTTAAGTTCTTTGAAGTTCTGGTTGAACTTGGCTGAAAATCTGTCTTGTCTTGGACTTTTCTTTGTTGGTAGACTTTTGATAATCTGGATATCTTTTCTTCTCGCACTATTGAAGTTCCACCAATTCTCTTTCGTGGGTTTCATGACACCTTGTCTGTGTCCGTCTGCACAAGGATGGGACTTTATACATTGTAATTTGTGTGATATCAGCATGTTTAGATTCCACACAATTGAGAGCATGCAATATTTTTTTGTGCCTATTGTGTGCCTGGCTTATTTCACTTAACATAATGCTCTTCAGGTTAATCCATGTTTCCGTAAATTACAGGGTTCCCTTCTTTTTATGGCCGAATAGTATTCCATTGTTTATGTACTGGGCTTTCTTCACCAACTTATCAGTTAACTGAACACTTGGGTTGATTCCATATCTTGGCTATTATATATAGTCAAGGAGTGTACATAATTTTTCAATATAGTGATTTTATTTTCTTTGGATATACATGTAGAAGGGTGATCACTGGATCATATGGTAGTTTTTAAAAATATTTATTTATTTTTATTGGTGCCCCACCCACAGTTCCTTTCTTCCACACTGCTGGTCTCCCTTCTATTTTTGTTATTTTTTATTTGGGTACCAGGGATTGAACTCAGCACCACTGAGCCACATCCCCAGCCCTATTTTTTTTTTTTTAATTTAAAGACAAGGTATAATTTGAGTTGCTTAGCACCTCAATTTTTCTGAGGCTGGCTTTGAACTTGCAATCCTCCTGCCTCAGCCTCCCAAGATGCTGGGATTTTAGGCACCCGGCGATATGGTAGTTCTATTTTTTTTTAAATTTTTTGAGTAATGTCTGTGTTATTTTCTATGATGGCTGTGGTAAGTTACATTCCCACCAATGGTACAAAGATTCCCCTTTCTCCACACCCTTCATAACACTTGCTTTCTCCTGTGTTTGTGATAGTAGCCATTCTAACAGTGTTATCTCATTGTGCTTTGTCTTCCCTTTCTGGGGACTGCTGACCAAGAAGAGCTCCATGGTTAGCAAAGGCCAGGGGAGGAAGGGAGGGGAGGAGGGGGAGGTGCTGTTCAAAGGAATACATCCCTATAGTGAGACAGGAGGAATACATTTCAAGAGTCTATCATACAGGGAGATGCCTATAGTCTATGATATATTGTATTCTTGAAAAATGTAAAAGAGATTGGTTGTTAACTGCTATCACCCTAAAGATGATAATTGAAGTAATGGATTTGTTAATTATTAGATTTAGCCATTTTACAATGTGAATTTATTTCAAAACATTGTACAATGATAAAACGTACGATGTTATCTGTTGATGTTTTCCAAATTAGGACGGTCCCCACTGAAGGAGGTTGTGATGGAGTGCCCATGCCTTCCTCCACCCTCTGCAAGTGCTGCGACTTCTATTCATATTAGTCAAAGGCATGTCACTTGGCTCTTTTCTTCGCTGTAAGTTTCTCTTTCAGGTGAGCATCAAATCTTGTATGCGTTCTCTCTGCCGTCTCTGTCTAGATCTGCATCCTGTACTGAACTGGTGATAAGAACCACTTCCTGCTTTGAACGTGGGCTAAAGCATGCAGAGCTCACTTGGATAGTTTCATGCTCAATTTCTTCAAGGCTACAATGGGAGATATTGTTAAATGCTCTCAAACTGAGAAGGACCATCTTCTGTCACAGAGGCAGTCAGGTATGTGTTTGTCCACAACCCTTCTTGTCACCAGATTCATCATTCTGAAGTTCTTTAATTCAAGGATTGTATTTTTCATTCCCATAGAAGAAACCTACTGGAACTGTGTTCCCGAGAAGAATCTCTTACTAAAAACCAGCATTCCATTAAGTCCTTTAATATTAGTAGATTAGAAATAAGCTATATGGAACAAATGTTAAGAGAAAAAAAATCACTCTTGGTGCTTCTTTTTCAGTGTAAGTCGAATTACTTGCATAGACAGGAGAAACTTGTTTATTTCATGGTTGATCCCCATATTCCACTCTGGACTAATCATCTTTTCAAGGATTTCAAAGGACTGATGTAACCTCTCCCTGAACCAAAAAGAAGTGCCACAAGTTGGTGTCTTAATTGAAGTCACAGTTAAGTTCAAAGGCTAAGGTGATAAGACCATGATCCATAGGTAGGGAATTTATAAATTCAACATTCCCCATTAATAAGAGTTTGCTTTGAATCAATCTTTGGTTTGCAAGAGTACTTCCTACGTAAGTGTGGGTTGAGTGCATGTGGTCTGATGGCTAGTTTTCAGTCAATAACATTTTTTGAAATGGTGTTTCAATCAGGTTTATTTTTCTCTCATTTTCACCAATAGGATAGAAATGAGAATGTTACATGTAATTGAGAATTATAGATGCATCAAAGAATTTCTAAGAATTGCTCATCATTTGACATCCTAGTTCATGGACAGCACGAAAATACACAGAATGGGAAATAAAATGTACAATCTTAGTATCTGTTGAGCTGTCCCATTAGTTAAATAGCTACCTTAGTTTAATATGACTAAATTACTTCACAGAAACATGGCACCCTGAAAAGAAGGAGTCTGGACTTACTGATGGAAGACTTAGGCTGCAAATCCAACTGACTCTCCCCATTTGAGATTCGATCACCAAAGTGAAAATTGGAAAATCAGCATTCAATTTTGTCAAGGTGATTTGACATCTTTACTCATAGAACTTTGAGAGAACTGTGTCAGTGGAGAAATGGGATTGACAGCCCCAGACTTTATGGTATGAACTCTGAGGGACACGAGAAGCTGGTCCACGTATGGGGAAATGAAATAGAGTGGCCAGAAGCCTGAAGTTTAGAGTCACGCAAATCCACCTTCATGCTCTAGCCCTATTACTTCTTGTTAAATGGGAAGTCATAATATTTTCTTAGTTAAACAAAATCTTCAGGTGATTTGGTTATGAGCTGGTGTCCACATTTTATGAAAGTCTTGCAACAAGGGGAAAACGATCTTACAGGCCAAGTAGGAGTCACTTTAGGTACAGAAGACAATGTGGAGCTTATCATTGTTAAACTGATTTTCAAAAGAAAAACAAGGCATTAGGAAAGGTCACTAGACTCTGATTGATTCACCAGCGTCGGGTGGGAGGTGATTTCCCAGGCCAAGTCTTAATCCTGTTAATGTCAATCAGAGAACTGCTTAAAGGGGTTATCAGGAAAATCCTAATGTCTTTTCTAAAGCAGGTTATAATTTATAGCACACGGAGCTGGTTCAGGACAATTTTTTTCCCATTATGACCCTATTGCCTTGTGAAAACTGAATGAGATGTCACATGAATGGTACCCTTGCCTGGTGCCTGCTCCTTAGTGCTTGGGAATGTTTTGCTGGTGTTATTGCTTAGGAATACCTTCCCTCACTCCACTCCCATGCCCTGGACAAAGCCACACCCTGATTTTCCAACTCTGATGACTCCAGTGACAGAATCCCCAGTGGGCTCCATTGGTCTGATTTGAAGCCCGTCTCAGAATCTGATGCTGGTTTACTTGATTACTTCCCGTTTGCTACAGAAAGAGACCCTGAATAGAAAGTCTTTTGTTAAGCGGGGTCTCTTCCATGTAATTTCTGACATATTTTTAAAGGTAAGTTCTAAAGCTTACTTTGAGGAGATAGGAAATTTAGCATTAAAGAAGTTCAGGGATTTTAGGATTGAAGACTGGTAGCTAGAAAAGAGAAGTGTTGGGGAGGCCAGAGAGGCAGGAAGGAAGGAATCTCAGGCCTGAGTGTCTCCGTGGCCCTGAGAAAAGGCCTCTGCTGGAGAATGGCTGCTTAATCCTGGGAACAAATACTTGGCATCAAATATTTTGTTTGTGATTTTTGCCTGTCCCGAGTTTTTCTTGGGCAGTAATCCTCTTTTGTTATCACAAAGCATGAGGGAGAGGCTGCTGCATTTACCCCGATTTGTCAGTGCATACTGCTGGACGGTGTGGCCTCTCCAGTGGCCTGGGCTGTGTGAAGCCCCAGAGAGGTGCCCCATAGCAGGACCAACACTCTCTGAGGAAAATCACTGGAGAACGTCTTGAAGGACTCTCCGGTTGGGGAAGTAGGTGTGGGCTCCTGGTATGTATCTGACCTTGAATGAACCAGAGTTTTCCCAGACCCAGTGTGGAGGACATGTGTCTGCTTTTTATTTTTTTAAGTAAGAGAATTTGTTTGAAAATAAAATCAACCAGTAAAGGAATGATTAATATTGTAAAAGTCCCTATTCTTCCCAATATACTCAATCCTACTTCCTAGGAAAACAGATGGGTGTCTTTTCAAATGTTTTCTGTGCCTTTGTAAACATGTGTCTATTATACATAATTCATGTGTATTTTGTATACAATGAGATTATTTACGTAGTCTTTTATACTACATTTTTGGACATTTTATTGTCACAACTGCAGCATATTAACAGCTGGAAATCTTGAGATGCACTTTTCTTTGTTTTATTGGTCAACACGTTTTTGTATTTGCCTTTCTTGATTCTGAGTGAAAACCAAAATTAGAGCAGTAGACAATCAAACTTAAAACAAAGGAAACAAAAACATGAGTGAATGTCCATCAGAGGAACAATTAGTCCCTCTGGAGGTGGACCAGGAGGCAGGATTTGAAGGACACGAGACAACTTTCTTGGGAAAGGAGCCAGTGGAAGAAGGCTGGAGCCCATGGAGTAGCTCATCACCATCTGGAGGCACAAGCTACGGAGGTGCTGCCCCAGCATCATGCTGAAGGGGATTCACAGTCCACCTGGATAAGCATTTGCTAGGTGACCCAGTGACATCCTCACGTGAAGCACAGTTTGCTTAAGGTCTCATTTAACATATTGAGTTCTCTCTACTTGTTCCTAAACTTGATCTTCAGCACATGTGATGGTGAAGTGAACAGAGCAGAAAATGAACTCAGGGAAGTTTCCGTTGGAGGTGATTTTAATCTCTGCCAATGGTTCTGGGAAAAAGAGAGAGACACAGAGAGAGAGAAAGAGAGAGAGAGAGAGAGAGAGAGAGAGAGGAAGGAAGGGAGGAAGGAAGGAAGGAAGGAAGGAAGGAAGGAAGGAAGGAAGGAAGGAAGGAAGGAGTATTTCAAATTTCCTTCTTTTATTCCAAAGCAATGCTGGCCTCTCAGTGACCCAATCACTTTTCCCTGGAATTTTACCTCCAGCTGAAAGCCGTGGAGATTCTCTACCAGGAAAATCTTGACAAGCTCATCTGTTCATTCAAACATGCCCCTCCCCACCCCACCACTAAACAAATGACTTCCGTCTCCTTTATGCTCGAGCTTAATTTTTGTTTCTTTTAATGTTATTTAGTTAGGCTATATTTACTACGATTGTGTATTTAAGGATATCTATTATACAGTAAGTTTGAATTTCATAATGGTTTTAATTGTTAGCTAATTCTTAACCTAAGTATATGGTAACTTCTTATTGTTCCACCTAACTTATTTAACTGTATTGTTTCTCGTTGATTAAAATTGAGGTTAATCAGCACGTTATTTCTTACTGACTTTCTCAGCCTTTCCTTTATGGTTAATTTAAATGAATTTTAACGAACATCTTCCAAGTCCATTCCAAGTCCCTTCTTTCCACTTTATTGTTATACAGGATCTGCCCACATCTCTGACACAGATACTGCATGAGTTTACCTGACTTCCAGGCTCCTGAAAAACATGTTCCAGTTTTTCTTGTGGTCAGTTTAATCTTCCCAAAGCACCACCCTGGGTGCCCTAAAACATAAGACCAGGCACGGAGGTTCCAGGGGAATTCTGAGTTCACTTTTGGTCACTTAGCTACTGAGTGTGTGGTGCCTGCCGTTAGAGTACTTCCCAAAGCCTGTGGCATCTAGCAAAGTGATCGCTGTACATGACCAGACAGATTTTGGACTGTACAACTGTGGGATGGCCATTCTTAGGAACTGGTTCATGAACAACCCCACCCTAGAGCCGTAGGATGAGATGTCCACGTTTAGCACATACACCCAGCAGGTTCTGCATAAGTAGTCGCAGAACTCGGCTGAAACTCCAATCCAGGCATGAGAATCTTTTGAAGCTCTTAAATCTCTCTAATTTGGAATATCACTTTGACCTCAAGTTCTGAGGAACAGGTAACACAGTATCGCCACCTAGTTCAGAAAGTGTTTGCATCCTCAAGCAAACGTTGGTCACAGTCTTTCAGAGACTCAAGAATGGTGCCATCCCTTGGCTCCTCCCGAGGAAGAGTGTTCCCTGCGCTCCTCCGCTCTGCACCGGTGATCCCTTTGCTGACGTTCTGTACCATGGGGTGGCTCAAGACCTGCCCAGGGTGCCAAAGGGAAGCTGAGAACTTCAGCAGTTATTTCACTGGTTTATTCTGATGGTTGATGTGGTGATTGTTAATTAGATAGTTATATCCTCTGACTCTGCTCCTCTTTCTCCTCCAATAAAGAATAAATGCTAAAAAACAGTTCCCTGACTCTGTATGTGTGTGTGTGTGTGTGTGTGTGTGTGTGTGAACATCAGTGACTTCCTATAGTGTATTGTCCTTTGGTCCCTGTTTCCCCTTGTTGTGACACTTCATGAATAACTGGGAAACATGACCTGGCAAGTAATTATTGACTTTGAAAGTGGGATGAGCTTTGTGTTGCATGGTCAGCCCTACAGGGAGCCCTTGGAACTGATGTCCAGAAAATGATTGAGTTTGAACCTAGAAGAGATTAAAACATACCGGGGTCTGATTGGTTTTTGGAGATGTTTCTTATGTGTGAAGAGGAGTCCTGGATAAGGCAATAGCTCAGATTTACCGAGCAAATGAGAAAAGGAGACGCCATTGAGCAAGCCATACAAGGAGGAAGAGGATGTGGGCCCTGCTGATGCAGCCAAGCTGGGAGCAGAGTGCACAGAGCTGCAAACACTGGGGGAGTATCACCAGCTTTTAGGAATGCACACTTAACTGTAAAGTTTCCTGTGGGAAAAATAAGCAAATATGCAAAACATTAGAAAGAAAATGCCATGGGGAATTTCAACCCTTCTTAAATACAGCGTGTCTTGGCGGAAGTACAAGGAGAGGGCTGGAGTTACTTCAGTTCCCAAGCAGGGCAACTACAGCCCAAATGATCCACTCAGGCAGAGGTCACATCCACACTGCATAACGGGGGGGAGCAAGGGGGTGATTTTGTTTGTATATAACGTTAAAAATCCGAAGAGCAATGTGAGGTAGCTTGTATTTAAATCTAGAGTGAGAATGAAGAGAAATGAGGAAGAAGCAAAGCTAAGAATGCGAAGACTGTGTGTGTGTGTGTGTGTGTGTGTGTGTGTGTGTGTGTGTGTCTACAGTGTGGGAAAGGGCAGCAGAGCCCTGATAGGCAGCAGGAGCATCAGGCAGTTGGATGGCTCTGAGGGTGTGCTCTGGGACCAGCTCCACCCGGGGATCTCCGCGGAGGCTGCAGGAAATTCTGCACTTACACTTGTTCAGGACTGTGGGTCCAGCCTGGGGAGCCCTCACTTCCATTCCCCAGTATGCAGACCATGGCTCCCAGGCAAAAGTGAGGGCTGCAAGAAGAGGGCCATCTATTGCAGGGAAGGGGCTGTAGGAAGCACGTCTTCAGCAAGATGCCCCCCAACACTGTCGGAACCAGTTTAGCTCCATCCTGCAGACAGTGTCCCCAGGAGCAGCAGGGAACTTCCTCTGGCTCTTCCCCAGTTTCACCTCCCTCCTCGCTCAGCACACACCTGGGGAGACTGGAGAGTGGGTCACGTGGCCCCTTCCCCCTGATGAGGAAAGTCTGGTTTGTTTCATCAGATACTGAAAGCGCTTCTCCTTATTCAGGGGAGGGGCGTTTTGATGCTTACACCGCGTCCTCAGTCTCTGCACAATGCTTCTTAGAAGTGGTTTTGTGAATGATTTTATCTAATTGGCCAAGCCAATTAAATTAAGTGTTCAAGAGGATCACTCTCTGTGGTTTTCAGTGTGTTTAAGGCCTCGTTTCTGAACGTGGCTCCCTGGGGCTGCGGGCATGCAAGCACATAGGTTCATAAGTGACCACCCAAGTGTTCCAAAACGTCTGTTCAGAACTATCCTGTTCAGTGAAGACACTGTGAAGGATAGTTCCTTGACTTGTAGAAGTTTCTAGACCTGATAAGAAACACCAGTTGACCTCTCTCCAAATGGTCAGCCTTGTTTTCTTGGAGGATTGAGGTGCTATTGCTGCTTGGTCAGGTGTGTTGTATCAAAGATGCAACAGGAAGTTCAGGGAAGGGGAAGGAATGGCCTCTGTAGCAGGGCTAACAGTTCCAAACCCCAGCAAAATAGAGTGGTTTTGTTGTTGTTGTTTTTTGTTTTGGTACCGGGATTGAATCCAGGGGCACCTAACCACGGAAACATTGAGCCACATCCCCAACCCTTTTTATTTTTTTTTTATTTGAGACAGGATCTCACTAAGGCTTAGGGCCTTGCTTAGTTGCTGAGGCTGCCTTTGAACTTGAGACCTTCCTGCCTCAGTCTCCCAAGTCACTGGGATTACAGATGTGCACCACGGTGCCTGTCTCCGAAGTGGAGTCTTCAATAAATGACTTTTCTCACTTTCCTCTTGACCAAAGAATCAAATTGCCAATTACTTTTCCAGGGCAACGGTGATGTAATGCTGAATTCTAAGCAAGCAAAGGCTCCTGTACCCACTACCTTGAGAGCTGACAGGCATTCTAGATTCAGTTATCAATAGACCTTTTCAACACATGGAAGATAATCTACTTAAAATTCTCCACATTTCCAGCCCCACACTTTTCAGCACCTGTCTATCTGACATGCTACAAGTTCAACTTCTTTTAAGTAAAAACTTTGCCTTTCTTCCACACACTCACATATACACACATGCACACACACCCCAGAATATAAGTTCACAAGAACAGGAACTTTATTTTTGTCTCTTTTGCTCACAGCTGTATCTCCCACACTTAGAAAAATGCTTGACACAGAATATGCACTTAAATATTTGTTGCGTGATTGAATGCCTGCCTCGATCGGGGTTTCCTCTGAAGTCAACATTTGACCTTCTCTCCCACCTTACCCAGCTGGAAGCACATCAGTTGCCTGGCTCAGAGATCTCACCTTCTGTCCAACAAAGGCCAGGAAAGATCTGACCAATAGAAGTGCAGGGGTGAGGGCTGGGGACCACTCAGCCACCTCTGGGCAACCCCAGACTCCTCGGAGGTAGATTTCACTGGCTTATTTTAATGACTACAGGAAAAAGACAAACTAGTTGGTTATGTTTTCTGACTGGTGCATGCATCTCCCCGCAAATAAAGAATAAATGCTGTAAAATGGTCCTCTGGCGTGTTCTACCTGGGATTTTTCTATGTCAGCAACTTCTAGTTATTGTCATTGAGTCCCCATTTCCTCTTGTTGTGATGCCTCGCGTTTACCTGGGGAATGTGATGAGAGAACAGACTGGTCATAAGCTTCATTTCCTTCATGCACACTGGACAGTCATCCCTTCCTTTCTCCTTTTTTTTCAAACAGTTCAAATCAAAGTTTTCAACTGAAGTGAAGGAGAAAGATAAAGACCGGAACCCCAAAGAAAGGCAGTCATGGAAAAATACTCTCCGATCCTGTGGTAAGGAAAGTTCCTTTGTGGAGATGGCAGTGTTGGGTCTGACTTCCCTAAATGTGTGTAGGCTCTGCACAGAAGAACGTTCACTCCTTTATTCAACAAGCACTCAGCAGCACCCATTCTGTGCCAGGCCTGTGCTAGCCACTGGGGACTGAGCTATGAACAAGACAGACCCAGTGGCTGCCTTTCTAGTTTGAGCTCAGTGGTCGTTACTGACACAGTCACCTGAAGCCCACCAGAGAGGTTACTGCACATCTCAATCCACTGTAGACATGTGCAAAGGGCCAGCTAGTAAATAAATGCTGTAGGCTTTGTGGGCCACATGGTCTTGATGCAACCCAACTCTGCTGCCTTAGCCAGAGAGAAGCCATAGGCAATGCACTAATGGATGACTGTGACTATATGCCAATAAAACTTTATTTACAAAAACAGAAGAACAAACAGTCTTCTCTTTGCCCACCATGCTCTGCTTTGACCTATTACATTCAGATGCTAGGGATGTGACCCAGGCAAAACTTTTTTTTGGTCTTAAACTTCCACATAGTTTTTATCTGAAGGTTGAAAGTTGCACTCTGTTAAGATTCTTTCAGGTAGCATTTCAATCAGGGTGAAGAGTACAGGCTACGCTGCAGCTCTGTCTCTCTGATCATAAATGTCAAATCTGCGTGTTGTCCCTGTCCCGACAGAGACAGCTTTGTTCTGACTCCAGATGTTTCCTACATACCCTTTAGTACAACGACCCACTGACCCCCAACCACAGACTCTTACGACCTTCGGCTTGCAGTTGTGAGATAGAGAGAGAGCAAGGCCACACTGCTGTGGTGTTTGCTCTGATGTCCCCACCCCTCACTTTGAATTTCTTCCAAGTACCGCTGATGTGGGCTCTGTCTGAGCTCCATTCTATTCACATTCTTGCCCAGTGTCAGATATTTTTGGTTTCTCTCTCCGGATCCCTCTCTCCCATCCCTCTGCTCTCTCCCCGGGAAGGTCGACTTGTAGGGACAACATCAGAGGAATCCCAACCTCCCTTGCTTCCTTTTGGGTCCTGCTGAGGAGGATTCCTGGTAGGAGCATGGCAGGAGGGAGGATTCTGGTTCTCCTCCCGCCAGGCCACCTCAGCCGGGACGCATCCCCTCTCAGAAGCCTGGTGCTCCTCACAAACACGAGCTGGCTCCCGCCTTCCACACGTGGCAGCCACTCGCTCTCCTTGTTTTCTCAAGGGTAGGGTTGGGAACAGTTCCTTAGCCCCAGTTCATGTTCCTTTTACCCCTTTACTTCTCCTATACCCCATCCACATCTTTGAAATTTAGCCACTTGGTAAGCAAACCCTTCCTGGATTATTTCTGGTTTTTCTTGTGCCATCTGTTCTTGTGGGGACCCTGATGGATACAGTGGTCTAAATTCATGGTTGCACTATCACTGTGTCCTCTGACAGAGTACAGAAACTATGGATTGATTTCTAGAAGTTTCTTCCTAAAACTCCCTCCAACATGGCATCTTAATTATCAAGATATCCAAACATTGAATCTCCCCAAATGTAGGATGTTGCTGGTGAGAGAAGAGGAGCAGACGCTTTAACCTAGATATCAGTAGATCCCTGGGGTAGGACTGATACGGCTGGCAGCCGATAGGGCTGTGGGTGGGATTGGACCAACCAGACCCAGAGACTCTGCCTGAGGCAGCGTTCACCAGCTTTGGCAACTCAACCTGGCTGAACCTCAGGGCCATGCACAATCCTTAAGCAACTTTGTAGACCTCAGTCACAGAAGGTAGACTGGAGAGTAGTCTCTGGACACAACAAGCAAAATTTAACGTAGCTGGAAGAACTCTTTGTCATGCATGCTTTAGAGGTGCCTTATGAGGTAGTTAGGGACCACTGTGGACCCAGCTGTGTGATCCCACCCACCTCTGTGTGATGTGACCTTGAAAAAAGTGACTTAACCATCCTGGGTCTCAGCATCCTCATCTCTAATATGGGACTAATAATAGGGCCTGCTCTGGAAATTAAATTAGCTAACATTTGCAAATATTTTGAACAGTGCTTTGTATGAAGTAGAAGAAGTATTGGCCCATTTTTGAAGGAGATGCTCTACTGTCTGTTGTGCTGGATTCTGCTTGGCTGCTCTTGGAAGACCTTCCCACCCCAGACACGTTCTTCTCCTTCTCCCTTTTCTTCTTCCTCTTTTTCAGATAAAAGGACCTATTACAAGGCAAAATGCCCTGGTATGCTCTGAACTGATTTTTATATGGGCCTTAATTTCCAAAGAGGATTTAGCCCAAGTCCCAGTCGGCAAGTGTAGAATGTGCCCCTCCTCACTGTGTGTGCCGGGCATACCAGGTGCAGGGAACACAGCACTGAGCCAGAAGCCCAATCTTCACCTCTGTGAAGGGCTACAGAAAGATACAGCTCAGGCCGGAGCCATGTCATCCCAGCCACATTTAATTTAAAATCAATCCACTTGAGGAAATTCAGCTGTAAGCCTGGCCTGCTCCCATCTCCCCGAGTGCAGGGCAGCAAGCTGCAGGCTGTCACTAACTTATGCTCTTCCCATCTAGACCCTTACGTCCCACTGTAGGCTCCTTGACAGGAGCACAGGCCCCCAGCCCCTCTGTTCTAACGAGTCTTCTGGAAGCATGAACAGATTTCCAGTTTTAAGTAGTTGAAATAAAGAGAAAAAGCCTTCTTATCACATTTCTACAATGAAAATGCTCTGTTTGGGGAGTGTAACTGATAACATTTTTAACTTTAAAGACGTTTACTTGCGATATAGAGTATCTTTGTTAAAGTCTTGACAGGTACATTATGAATAAAATACATCAGAAAGTAACACTAAGTTCAAAAGATTTCTGAAAACAAGTGGGAGAGCACTGCTGTGAGCACCAATTAAAAACATTAAAAATCTCCAAGATAGTGTGTTAAGTGGATGAGGAAATTACAGGATAGTGTGTACAGCAGGCTATCTTTTCTGTATAAAAAGAGGAAAACTAAAAACAGATATCTGTATTTACTTCTAGATGCATTCTTAAAACTCTGAATGCTATACCTAACACTAATGGCGATATTGTTATCTGGGTGCATGTGCGGTAGGTGAGGGTACTGGGTTGTTTATATATATGCATACATATGATTTTTGAACCATGAGAATGTATTACCTCTTCAATAAATTTAGTTAAAAAAATAAGTGGGAAAATTCTGAAGCATTTGTGTTCCTTTTTTAGCTTTAAGTTAAGAAACAGGGGCCCCATGATGAAGACGTGGACCATCCCAGGCCTAACAGGCAGGTACAAGGCCAGCCACACAGTAAGGACACCTTGAAGAGAGTCAAATGTACCAGAAAAAATACATTTACCTGAGAATCAACCAGTAAGACCTGCAGAAAATGCAGCTATAATTGCCTGACAGCATCCCTCTCCCCTTGTGTAGAGGAAGTTAACGCCGACACTTACAATCTACCTATGCTTGCTTCTCTCCCCTTCCGCTTTACTTTCCGGCACGAGAGAGTTCCTTCTTCTACTAAAGAGACTGGTAGCTCATGCTTCATTTTTCTGAATCTCCTGGGCCACCTTTTTCCCTCTTGTCCAAGGTTCTTAAAGTTCATGAACCAATTAGGAATGGATTTAGTTGCTAAAGCAAAACAAACAAACAAACAAAAATTCGGAAAACTTAAAACTCATTTAACCAGTTAGAGCTCTAATTTTCTTGCCAGAAACCTGTGCAATGGTGGCAGGGGTTGGGGAAGCAGTTCTTGTGTGCTCAGAGTTGTATCTGGTCACTTTTGTCTCTAGAATTTACCTCTGTATTTCAAAGGGAAAAAACAAAACAAAACAGGAGAGGGGATTTCAGCTGAGTCTGTTCCATTTCTTGAGGGAAACATAATCCCTACCCCTAAGACTTGAAGTTCATTGCTCCCGGCTGGCTGTAGTTTTCTAACATGGTTACCCCTAGCTGCAGTGGAGGTTAGAAAGAGAAGTTGTTGGTGGCTGTTAGATCAGCCAGTATTTATCACTGAACAGGATTTTTGTGGCCTTAGTCTAATCCTTTTGGTTTTAATAAGTCAAATAAAATTGGTTTAAGGAATATTCATGGTCCTGGGATGGTTTCCTATTGCTATAGGTGTAGAAGTCTAGATCCTGATCTTTGTCTCTATGGCCCTGAATAGTCTACCTCATACTGTCTTCCAAATTCACCCCTGTCACCTCTGGTTTCCTGATATCCAGCCACACTGGGTTCCTCTTACCCTTAGGGTGCTTTGTGATCTTCCTCGTCTTTGCCCCTTTGCACAGGCAATTCCCTCTGTCTGGAATTCTCTGCCGTCTAGATCCATGTCTAGGTGTCCTAAAGCTCTCACTTCAGACCTCTTTAGGGAGACTTCTTCACTTTCTAGAGTAGAAAATATTCCCCTGATTTTTATGATATCCCATGCTTTTCTTTCATTGAGCTTCTAGCAGTCATTAGGTGTGTAATTGTGTTCATGTTTGACTCCCCTCTATGCCAGAAGTGCTGAGGGAGAAGGCATTACCTCATCAGATCATGAATGCAGCCCAAGATCTGAGGACAGTTGTAGCCACCTCAGAAGAGCTCCAAAACATTGGCGGAATTAAGGAGTACTAAACTTATAGCAGAAAGTAAACAGCAAACATAAATGTCTGTTTCATAGTCTATTCTTACTCATCTTAGAACATTTGAGCTGGTTGTAGCTACTTCAATGCCATTAGCTGTGTGTGAATGTGTGTGCATGTGTGTGTGTGTGTGTGTGTGTGCACACGCACACACACATTTAATGGATACAGGATAAATGAAGTTCTTGGTGGTCAGAAATGAAGTCTCTCTTTTTTTAATGTTGAGTGAACAGTCCAAGACATTATGATATAGCAGTATAAATGGGAGAGGTTACCACAATTGAGGAAATCAATTTAGTGTCAATTGGAATTAATGAAATAATACTAAATAAAATAATGTTGAACAAATAAAGACTAGAGTATGGTAGGAGAGCCCTAGAATTGGGCTTAAATTCAAATGTCACAAACAGTTCATTTTGTGGCATTTATACACAATGGAGTATTACTCTGCATTAAGAAATGACAAAATCATAGAATTTGGAGGGAAATGGATGGCATTAGAGCAGATTATGCTAAGTGAAGCTAGCCAATCCCTTAAAAACAAATGCCAAATGTCTTCTTTGATATAAGGAGAGTAACTAAGAACAGAGTAGGGAAGAAGAGCATGAGAAGAAGATTAACATTAAACAGGGATGAGAGGTGGGAGGGAAAGGGAGAGAGAAGGGAAATTGCATGTAAATGGAAGGAGACCCTCAGGGGTATACAAAATTACATACAAGAGGAAGTGAGGGGAAAGGAGGGAAAATATAAGGGGGAGAAATGAATTACAGTAGAGGGGGTAGAGAGAGAAGAGGGGAGGGGAGGGGGGAGGGGGGATAGTAGAGGATAGGAAAGGCAGCAGAATACAACAGACTCCAGAATGGCAATATGTAAATCAATGGTTGTGCAACTGAAGTGATTCTGCAATCTGTATATGGGGTAAAAATGGGAGTTCATATCCCACTTGAATCAAAGTGTGAAATATGATATATCAAGAACTATGTAATGTTTTGAACAACCTACAATAAAAATTAATTAAAAAAAAAAAAACAGTTCATTTTGTTCATGGATTAGGTACTAGTAAGTGCTTTGCACTGGCAGTAAAGCATTTAGCAAGATCCATTTCCTGTCTCTAGGAGGCTTGCTAGCGGAAGAGATGGCTATTACAGTGGAGATAAGTGAGGGCACTGTGAGGACACAGAGGAAAGGCGAGACCCCTCTCTGTGGAGGCTTTGAGTTGAATCACGTGAGGAAGCTGCAAGAGGAACAAAGAGGAGGACCCACTTGCGTGCTAGGGAGATGGACGGGGCTATGCAAAGCTATGCAAACTCAAGAGCATTCCATGTTTCCTGAATCTGCAGAGTCAAGAATGACCAGAGGCCAAGTATGCAGGGGAAATTGTGGGAGACAAGGATGGACAACAGAGAGGAGCTGAGCTGAAGAGAGATGTCCTTCCAAACCTAGGAGATATGGGTTCTAGAACAGCACTAGTGACCATCCAGCAATGGAGCAACACCATCTTGTTTGCATTTTATAAAGAGCCTCTGGCAACAGTGTGGAGGGCACAGTGGAGCAAGGAGCAGAGTGGAGGATGAAGGAAATGACCTACTGAGCTATGGGAAAGCCTCTGAGTGAGGGTGTGCAGAGAAGCACAGCGATTGGAGAACTCAGCTTAGTGGTCTAGCTGTCTCTTTGCCTCTGTGGTGGCCCTCTTTAAGCCAGAGCTATCTTTCTATAACATAGCTCTGTTCAGGCTCTCTCTTACCTACACCCTCAGCATTGACTCATATAGGAAATCTGCATCTGTTAGAGTTCAGGTTCAGGGTAGAAAGCAATCTAGATTCTCAGGGAGCTTGTGGTTTACTAACCATAATAAGCACTCTTGAGGTAAGCTTCCAGGAAGGACACCCAAACAAGACCAAAATGGACATGCTACCATTTTTGTTACCACCAGGAGTCAGGGATTCATGGCCATGGCAGCAGCCAGGAACAGAGGATTAGGTAGCTGCCACTATGAAGGGGGTCCCAAGCCTATATGCAATGCCAACAAAACGAGTAGCTTACATACCCTCTCTCAGGGCTGCCTGAAACAGACACAGCAGAATCTGCCTCATTCCATTCAACAGATTCTCCGAGTGTGGTTATTCTGCCAAGTGTGACCCCGAGGTATAAAGGGAGTCAGGAAAACAACTTTTGGTTTTCCACCTTTTTGTATGAAATAAAGCAGACTAAGTCATTCAGTGACTTCTGTTTTGGTATCCATATATACCAAAGTATGTTCCAGGGAACTTAATCACAGAGCCACATCCCCAGCCATTTTTAAAATTTGGAGACAAGGTCTCACTAAGAGCCTTGATAATTTGCTGAGGCTGGCTTTGAAAAATAGTTCAAATCTGGTGTCAACTACAGATCCATGTATCCAAGAAGCTCAACCAATTTCAAGCACAAAATTCTTGAAGGTGATTATACTAAGGCACATAATTATTGAATTGCACTAAACCAGTTAAAAAGAGAAAAATCTAATGAAGGCAGAGGGGAATAAAAGATGTTAAATACTGCTATGGCTTAAATATGGTTTGTCCTTTCTAGAAGTCATCTTTAAATTGAATTCTCATTATGAGATATTAAGAGGTGAGCCCAGGTAAAACTTCAAGGGACGATTAGGTATCTGCCTTCATGAGCAGATTAATCTATTGATGCAATTAATTAATTAATGTCCTAATGGGCCAATGGGTTATCTGGAGAGTGTGTCTGCTATAAAAGCCTGATTTGCTTCAGTCTCTCAAGGGCTCCCTGTCTTTCACCATGTGACACCCTATGATGCCTCCAGATTCTGCCAGCAAGAAGGTCAACAGAAGATGTGGACCCTCAACTTTAGACAAGGACCATGAGCCAAGATAAACCTCTTTATTTCCCCAGACTGTGGCATTGTTAATAGTAACAGAAAACAGTACCAAGAAGAATAAATATAAGAATTTCAGCAGATGTCTCATCAGAAATAATGTAAGTAAGAAGACAATGGTACATCTGGGGGGAAAGATTGTCAATCCAGAATTTTTTATTCTTCTTCTTCTTATTTGTTCTACTTAGTTGTACATGACAGCAGAATGCATTTCAATTCATCATACACAAATGGAGTGCAACATTTCAGTTCTCTGGTTGTACTTGGTGTAGAGACGCACCATTTGTGCCATCATATGTGTACCTAGGGAAATGATGTCCGTCTCATTCCACCATCTTTCCTATCCTCATGACCCTAGAATTCTTTATATAGTGACAACATCATTATTTTTAAATATTTATTTTTAAGCATACAAAAGCTTAAAAAATTTATACTCTGCAGTCCTGCATTATGAGAATGTTAAAGGAAATCCTTCAAGTGGAAGAAAAATGAGACCAGAGGGCAATATGGATCTATACCAGAAATCTGGAGAGCCAGGTAGCACTTATATGAATAACTATAAAAACCTCAAAAATAACCAGTATGATCAAAAATAATAGTGTACTAGGGGTTTATAATAATGGTAAAATAATTTAAAAAAATAAAGTGAATAGCAACATTTGCAGAAAGGCAGGGAGTGGAGCAAGGTACTGTGGTAAAATCTTATTTATGCTATCCCTAAATAGAGCCAAATCAAGGGCATGTTTCCCTTGGGCACAAAATATAAGGGTAAATCTCAGTGACAAATACTGATTTGACACAGTATTTTAAAATTAGTGGACAGAATATACAAATATTATTTAAAAAAACATTGTGCAGTCATTGGAGCTTGAAGCAGAAGGAAAAAATCAGTATACACTCCCCTCTGTGAGTGATACATTCCAAAGTCTCAGTGGATATCAGAGACTGCAGAAAGTATCAAATCCTACATACATTATATTTTTTCCTCTACATACATACCTATAATGAAGTTTAATTTATAAATCTGCACAGTAATAGATTTCAACAATAACTAACAATAAAATGGAACAATGATTGCACACCTGTAATCTCAGTGGCTCAGGAGGCTGAGACAGGGGGATTGCAGGTTCAAAGCCAGCCTCAGCAACAGCGAGGCACTAAACAACTTAGGGAGACCCTGTCTCTAAATAAAATACAAAATAGAGCTGGGGATGTGGCTCAGTGGTTGAATGTCCCTGACTTCAGTTCCTAGTATCCCCCTGCAAAAATAATGGAACAATTATAATAATATACTCTAATCATAAATTGCCAGCATCACTGTTCTTGTACTTTAGGACCATTATTAAATAAAATCACAGTTACTTGAACACAAGCATTATGACATTTTCCCAGTTGATATGATAACTACTAAATGCTACTAAATGATCAATAGGCAGGTCGCGTATATGGATACAATAGACAAAGGGATGAGTCATGTTTGGGCTGACCTAGTGGTACAGCTTATTTTAGTTTACAAAAATGTGCCATATCAGTTCCTAGTGGCCCTGCATATGCTACCTTGTGCCCAAACCACCTTTCATGAATTAGGAACATGTAATGTCCCCCATGGAATTTGGACAGATGAACAGTATATGCTTATGATAGAGAAACATCGGAGAGTTGTAAGCATTAATAAACTTGTATTTTTGAATGAACATCCTGTTTACCAGTCTGAATCAATCAATCAATCTATCTATCTCTATATCTAGATATCTATATCTATGAATATATTTAGTTTATGACAAACATTTCAATCTACTGTTATCACCCTAACAAGAAAAATAATGTTTTGATGAACAAAAACACAAAGTGACACAAGAAAAAGAATTAAGGAAGGAGGCAGGAGATGGGGCGCCCTGGGAAGTCTGCAGGCAATCTGGCTGTAGTCCAGAGAAGGGGTTTGAGAGGGCAGAGCTGCAGACGAGAGAGGAGGCTGTGGGCATAACCCAGGTGGGAGGCTGGCCTGCCCACCCCTCTCCCCTGTCCACTTGGGAAAACTCTAAAGACCTTTTGGATCTTAATTGCAAAGGCAGTTCTCCAAAGTATTCTTGACTCCACCCTAAGCTGAATTTGTTGTTCTAAAATTCAATAAAATTATTTCTTTCACTATTCCATGCTTACTAGCATACATTCTTTGTTTCTTCGGTTAGACCCTGAGTCTAGAGAACAGAGAGTATATTCCACTTAGTCTTTATGTACAAAGAATGTAATAAAGTCTTTGCATAGTCAATGCCAAATCAATGGTTTATAGACAAAAGGATGGATGGATGGATGATTGAGATGATATAATCTGAGGTAATGAAAGAGTATAAAGTATTTGCTAAATTATCAGGGTGGATAAATAGGAGGATTCTGCCACTACCAATTAAAGTGGAAGGTGTAAGAAAAGCAAGATTTTGGTGGCCCACAGTTGGCTCAGTTTGGGCTGTGAAGCCCTGGGGAGTGTACAGAGCATCTATGAGTCTTGGGCAGTTGTAACATGGGTTTCAGTATCCTCTTTGATAAAACCGAGGGATTGAATAAATTGAACTCCAGTTTTTCTTCAAGTTTTATGATACCAAGTATAATACTTAAGGATAAATAAGAGTACAATTTATCAAGATTTAACATTGATCTTAAAAGATGAGACTTCTCTAGTTGATCAAGACCACAATGGGGTGCTTGTCTTTTTTTTTTTTTAAGTGTTTTTTCTGACAGCTTCCTCCACTTTTCAAAGTGACTCATAACATTTGAATGAAAGTGATTTCAAATAGACTCACGGTTGGCAGACAATTCTTGTTTCTGGAAGTTATTCTTTTTATCTGATGAAATCTAAGAGAGGTTGGGGGTGGCTTCAGAGACCAGGACAGGCCACAGGGGTGAGTGGCTAATTGTCACCTACCTACTAACAAGAATGAACAAGATGGTTTCTCATTCTCTTTCAGTCCTTAGATGCTCTGTGTTCGGCCTCCTGCTCTTTCCTTGAGCCAATATTTTCACGTCCAGGCCTAATAGTTTGCAAACCCTGAAACTCTTTCTGCCAAATCCAAATGCTTCTCTTTCCACCCTTAGTGATGAACTCATGCAACCTTGGACCAAAATACACTCCCATCTGCCAGAAGTCAATATTCTAGCTCCTCCTCTATCAAGATTGTCCCTCTGCCCAGAGCTGAAAGGTCAGGAAGATCAGTGCCAGACTGTATTATACTTTTCATATTGATTCTCCTTCTCAAAATTAAACTCTTTACAGACTCATGAATATTTTATTTGTATCGTGTATTTCTTTTTCCTCTTGGGTTCTCACTTCAGCTGCTTTTCAACATTTTTAAATGGTTTAAAGACAATGGATCTGTATATATACAATATGTTCTGCTGTGTTCTATTGCTTTTCCCAGCCCCAGAGATTTTTAATTTCAAAAAGTTGATGTGTGTGTGAACTTATAGCACAAATACCCACAAACAAAAATACCCACAAATAAAAATGCCACAGTAATCTGTATTCACTTTTCAAGGCAACTGCTTTAAACAGAATAGCTTTAAATATTTGAGTCCTCTGTGTATATCCACACAATCACTGGGTTCAGAAACATCTGACCCAATTTGTTTCTGATCCAATATAGGAGATTCCCAATGTATTATGATTTTTCTTTTCTCAATAGCTATAATTATAACAATATATTGTCACAAACTCCTATTTAGAAATGACACAGAAACCCATAAATTAACAAGAGCTTTATTTACCAGGTTTTGCAAATGATGCTTCAGTGGACAACTCTGTAAAATCTTGAACTAATATTTTAATCTACAGAGATTTGGATATAATTTGTGATTTGCAATCTATGAATAGGCTTCAGAAGAAGTGCATTTTTATTAAGTTATAGCTATTTGGGAATGAGGGGGCTGTTTTTTGGCATTTATGGTAATATTGGAGAGTCAGAATATTCAGTTTACCAGAAAACTCAATTTGTAACTATCTTAGCTCTACAAGAAGAAAGAGGCAGAGCAGGGTGGGATGACCTGGGGAATCCATTAAGCTTCTGTGTAGTACAAAGACCAACAGAGGCCAATCTAGAAAATCTAGCTCCAATCACACTCTCTGGACTTTGAGTCCAATTTTAACCACTTGCTTTTTGTGAGCTCTGTTCTGAACTCAGTTTGTCTGTGTTGCTGTAGATTGAATTGTGTTGCTCTCTTTTCAATATAACACATTTTCAAATTGCACATTGTGTTTTAATTCTCTGTTTAAAACGTTATCCCCTAACTTTAGTTTTCTGGGGAAAAGCCTGAATTTTCCAATTCTAGCCACAGCAATGTCAGAAATAATCTTAAAACAACTCAGGATTTTACTATTTTGTAGCTGAGTAATAGCATGGCAGAGGTAAAATAATGTGACAATATCATACAGTTAGGAAGAAAACTGGAATTTCCACCAAGATTTGCATGTCTCAAGGGCAATATTTTTTTCCTCAATAATATACAAAATTATTCTATGTGCATAGGCACTCTATAATTTTCATTAAAGAGTCTCCATGAATAAGAATTCAAATAACTGTGACCATCAATTATTTTTAATTGAATTTCTTTTTGTAGGAGAAATATAAAAAAAATTACAAAACAGTTACATTGTTTGCAGCAATTAAAACAAACATTTATAGATATGATTCCAGGGATAATCCTGTCATTCCCCTAAAAACACATTAGGTCTATTAGTCTATTCTTTAATATTATAAGTACTATAGAATAATTAACATTTTCAAAGAGGACTCTAGGTCTTTTAAATAACCCAAATCAATGCCAAAAATATTAGTTTAAGTTGATTAAATCACATTGAGGCAGGAAGTAGGCTTATATTTTATTTAAAAAAATGTTCATATATATATTTTTTAAATTTCTTGGTTTTTGGCAGTCTGTTTGAGATATGTTATTTTATTTTATTTAAAAATTATTTATATTTTTTTAGTTGTTGATGGACCTTTATTTTATTTATTTATTTATATGCAGTGCTGAGAATCAACCTAGTGCCTCACACATGCTAGGCATGCGCTCTACCACTGAGCCACAATCACAGCCCAAGATATGATACTTTAAGTAACATGTTTTCTACTATAAAACAAGAAATATCTTATTGTAGAATATTTGAAAATATAGGAAAGCATAAAGAAATTCAATAATCCCCAAATAATATACTATATTTTCTTTTGATCATATATAAATATCTATATGGCTTTAATTTGTAAAATTGGGATATTACAGTACATACATTCTTTATTCTTTTCTAATTATTTTACTATGTCACTTATAATTAGTTGCATAAATATCTATAGCCTAAAATACTCTGATGTGGATAGATCACGTTTTACTTAATGGTTCTCCTGTCAAATATTTGAGTTGTCATACAGCAATTAATACATTTATTCCTATCTCGTTTTTCCTTGTGTTAGATTCTTAGAAATAGGATTACTTTGTTAAGTGATATAAACTCTTGGCAGGTATTGTTGAATTCTCTCCAGTAATTTTCAGCATTTGACACCCTAGATCACCTCAATACACCATGCCCAGAATGGGTCTTATTGCAGAATGCATTTATTAATAATATGACTTCATTGTAAATTATTTGCTTTATCGGTTTTCAAAAAAATGCCCCTCTTTTGGCTTACAGAACTATAATTGGCACTGATTTGTGTATATTTATGTGTGTTTTTTTTTAGTTATACTAGTTTTCTAACCAACTTTCTTAGGTTTTCCAAATAATTGTGTATCTGTCTATAATATTTAAAAAAATTTTTTACTATGTCTTATCTCTATTTTGTATCTTTCTCGTTTTATTGAATTGGATAAAACTTCGAGAACAATGTTGAATATTGACAGCATGGTAATTATACTGGACATTCCTTTTGGTTGTTTACCATATCAGAATTATCATTAGAATTTTGCCATTAATGTGTGTGTGTGTGTGTGTGTGTGTTCCCTGTGATAACTATAGGAATAAAGCAATCAGTGTAAATTCCACCTTGGCTCTGTCACTGTCAATTTTCAGTACTGTCATGAGCATTTTAATGGGGAATTGGAAACAAGTATAGGGTCCCTCAAAGTTATAGCTGTTTTAACTCTGAAATTGAACACATAAATTTTAAAAAGATTTTCAACAAATGGTGCAATATATTATTGCCCAATTAACTTTAAAATTCATTTCATTTCCCTAAGCATCTCAGTCTTCTGAGATGAGATTATAATTGGCTTTTCCTAATTAGATTTATCCCACACTCCATTATTTTCCATTATACTTGCTATTTCCACCTCCCACTAGAATTTATAACATTCCTGACCAGGACCCGAGAAAGTCAAACTTGGAGTTAAGGAACAAACTCTTGAGCTGAATGTGCCACCCCTTTAGGCCTTTGGCTTGGAACCCATTGATTGCTACCGTGGAACAGGAGGCCTTGACTCTGACCTTGTGTCCTGAACATGTGCTCCCTGGGTATAGAAACTTCATGCTTCAACCTAGCTAGAGGACTAAAGGGCTGGGATTTCCTGAGGATAAAAATATATGGGCTTAGAGTGGGAGATACATGTCATTGTAGAGTTGTCAAAACCCATGGACAACATAGTGCCAAGAGCAAACCCTAACGTAAAATATAGACTTTAGGTGACAGTGACATCTACTGTGGGCCGTTTGATTGTAGCAAAGGTCTTGCTTGGTGCAGGCTGCAGATAGTGGGAAGTCATGGGTACAGGACAGGGGCATATGAAAACTCATCTATTTTTGTGAACCTAAAGCTGCTCTGAAAAGTTAAGTTGACTTAAACATACATTTAGCATTAGGTTCCCAACTATTACCCTGCTTTCACCCCCAGAGAGGCCTGGGACTCCTCTTTGCTTCTGTTGAATCAGTCTAGCACCTTCCCATGTGACACTCTTGTGTCATTGTTTAGGACCCTAACTGTTACGGGTCTAAATTCTTAGGACTGCTCTCTGCTCCCCAATCTGATCCCCCTCCCTTTCCGTTTCTTTTATCGACTTGTATCCCATGCCACATTCCCCGCAGTGAGAGATGGAGGGGTGCTCTGATGTAAAAGAACTCTCTCTTCCTCATTCTCTACATTGCAAAAAGTTCAATTACTACAGTTGATATCACCACGGGGCCTGCATTAGGAACAAACTAAAATGCTCATCTCCCTGGACTGCTCTAGTTAGCCTAACTCCGCTCCTTTACAGAAAAGTCAGAAAATCATTCTATGAACATTGAACATTGATAAGAACAGTTTAATGAATAAATAAGTAACAGATCACAAGACTAACAACAGCACAGTCCCACTTTGTAGCCGATGGTCTCATTTGCTTTGTCACACAGGGTGCCCTCTGGGGCATCCAGCAGAACATCTACCTCGAATCTCCAGAATTCTTTATTTTTATCTCAAGAACACCATCTACACATCACTATCACAGACATACAAAGTAATAATCAACAAAAAGACTCAGGTTACAGAGTGAAATGTTAAGAGGTTACTTTGGTGTGACTGGAGATGTTATTTACTTTCCAAATGTTCTTCAATTAACATATAATTAATAAAAATAAACACTTTAAAAAGAAAAAAAAAGAACACCATCTATAGTATAGTTTTGTTTTCCTCTTGGCTTTGACTGACAGGAAACTCAAAACCAAACATGAAGAGCTCAGTTTTCAAAAATCAGGACCATTTGGTGTGCTTTCTGTAAAATAACTTTAAACCCTCCCCCCACACCTTTATTTTCCCACAATATATCGCCTTTGCCCTTATTTGCAAGTCAATTTACACAGAATAAATTTTTGCAAGTTCCACACCCTCCCTCCATATGGAAACATTAGAATTCTTTTTATATGACATTTCAGTTCTCAGCATGAGTGTCTTGGGCTTTGCAAATTTTCAGTGGTCAGTCTAAGCATGTGCTGCCTTCCTCTGCCATTTGAAACATACCTGCATCATATAAACTCAGGGAGTGCAACACTAACGCACGTGTTAGTTTAACTCAAATATAGTTGGGAATTAAAAATTTCAGAAAAGCACATCACACAATGAATTCACAAGACAGGTGGAAACAACCTTGGTTATTAATTATAGCATTTTTCTAATATGATTATTATCTGCATTATTATGACTTTTTTCTGATTGGAATATATTTTTGAAATATGTTCTTCTTCATAGTGTAGCCCAGGAATCAGCTGGACTTGTTGCACATATTTCTTGTTCTGTTTGAATGTGATCATGGAATCATGGAGAGTAGCCAATAAATCTTTGATGCTCAGGTGGCCTTTGGTTTAACTGTCCTCTTGTATCTGTTGTTAATGTTGGGTTAATTGCAGCACAGAATTTACCAGATGGCGACAGTAGGCATGTGCCCCATAATTTTTCATTCAGACTTTTAACAGTGTCTTGTCTATAATAACGCTTCAGACTTGTTGAACGAATGGTTGCGAGAATGAAAGAATGGATGAAGAATAAGACAAATCAGATTCAAACTTAAAGATGAGCTCTGGTCAGGCTGCGGAAGGGAGAGGAATTCCACTGTGGACAAGTCAGATCCACATTAGGAAGCATCTGTTAAGAGAACCTGGATCTTCCCTCAATAGAGGAGTGGCCAGGATGCTGTTGTGGGCTTTTATCAATCCTGGGAACAGATGTTACTTAAAACTGAATCCCCAGTGAGGACCTCTGTCAATCTGGCTGGAAGGATTCCAGGCACCTGAACTGCATCCCTGTGCCAACGGTTCTTCCTTATTTTCTAAAGAAAGGGCACTGGGCAAGAAGCGATGGCAGAGAGAATCCAGGAGTTCTACAGCCACGTTCCACCCCACGTGTGCAGGACCTGCTACATCAGTCATAATGTAGACCCATATTTGGGGTCCCTTGTTCAGATCTGAATTTCAGCATTGCAACAGTTAAACGGAATACAGCTTCCTTCTAAGCTCAGGGCCACTTCGGACTGCACCTTGGCAGATCTTTAAAGCTAGCTCCAGAGGCAGATGAGTTCTTAGTCTCTTATTGTTTCTGAACAAATAAAGTTGAATAGCTCTGATGCACACCAATTTTTATTAGAATGTGGAGTTTTTAATAGAATTTTCTGTCATAATGGAAGCAAGCTAAATCTGTGCTGTCCAATACATAGCCACTGCCTATAGCCATTGAGCTCTGGAAAATGTGGCTAGTAGGACTTGAAATCTGGCTAGTAGCATTGAATAGTTGTATTTTAATTTCATTTTAATTAATGTAAATAACTATGTGTGATGTGGTCAATGACTGCCATATTGAACAGAGCCATTTAATACTACACAAAACTACAGACAATAAAGAAAATAGTTCCATATAGACAGAATCCATAACAAAGAAAAGCAAAAGCAAACAATACCTTTTTTGGGGGGAGAGTGGTACCAGGGATTGAACTCAGGAGCACTCGACCACTGAGCCCCATCCCCAGCCCTATTTTGTATTTTCTTAGAGATAGTGTCTCACTGAGTTGCTTTGCACCTTGCTTTTGCTGAGGCTGACTTTGAACTCAGGATCCTTCTCAGCCTCCCGAGCTGCTGTGATTACAGGCTTGCAACACGGAGCCCCGCTAAACAATGTCTTATGTTAATGGTTTGAGAACTGACAACAGCTAAGTTTGCATGTTCTCCTGGCAGAAAATTGCAGCACTGCTTCTAAACTCAAACAGAACAAGAAATTTCTTTAAGGCATGAAACTATGAAACTTGGAGGAAATCCCTGCCTCTGAAATTTCCAAAGGATAGAGTTTCCATGGCAATAGACTTTAACTAAATGTAATTACAAGCAACTAACTAGGGTATCTATATTGTTCCCTTCTAGCACATTTTACCTTTAATTATATTTTTTGAAGCCACTGGTGTACTAATATGTCAGACAATATTCGTTCAGGACTGAGGCTGACAAGTCATTGTAAGGAGAAAGAAAAGAGAATGCTATCATTTTAAAGGAACATTAAGAACTTTGCAGATGGAATGGAACAAGAAGAAAAGATGTATTCTTTGACTATTAGTTGAAATTCCTTTGCATAGTGAGAAAATGAGCTGTTATTTTATGTTTTCCATTTAGGATTACATTTCCTGCCAGGCCTTATCCTCAAAGGACTCTCCCCTCAGGTCCCTTCCAAGAAGTCCCTGCCCTGGCTCCCCAGCCCTTCCTGCCTGCTCTTCCCCGCCACCCCCACCCCCAGCCCTCCAGCCCTAGGCCATAGCCACAGGCAGCTTTGAGTGGTCCCAAACAGGAGTCCTGACAGACACCATGGAACAGTAACAATCATCCCAATGGTCATCCTGGCTTAAAGGTAATGCCAAGCAATTAATCAGCTTTGTTGAATATGATATTTATGGAGAAGATGGTCATTATTTAAAAAAATATTTTGTATAATGATTACTGCTGGTATGTGTGAATAAGAATTTGAAAGCATGTCCCCCCCCGCATTTTTATTTCATTTTGTTTTAGTTACAAGTCAAATGTCCCTGGGTGTTAGAGAGAAATGCAGGGGCTTGCTGAAGCCAGCTGCTCAAGTGAGCTAATTCCCCTCCCAGAAAATCTTTATTGCAAGACATCCAACCAGAGCGACCACCAGACCAGCGTCATTCTCGCTGGAGACAGAATTAATGACTTAAGGAGCAACTGAGTTTAGGATATGGAGGAGATCCAGCAGCGGGGGGCTACGGAGGGTCCTCATGACAAAGGAGGCAGCAGGAAGGAATGAAAGGAGGGAAGGCGTGGGAAGGAAGAGGACAAGGAAACCAGTCTGGTGTCTATCAGGTAAGTCTTGTCTATCTTAATCTTCAGTCAAGATGTCTAGGTACATTCTCCAGGTGTTTATTTGCACTTGCCTTTGTCCCAGGCAGGCAGTACCCTGGGCTTCTTTAGTTGGTATGGGCCACCTACAGGCCATAAAAAATCGGAAGTCCTGCTAGGTGGGCAGTGAGTATCCTGAGCATCACTTGTGTTGCAAGGAAAGCCCTGACTTACCTCAGCAGGAACGAGTACAGCAGGCAGAGTCCTGGAGCAGAGAAAGATGAACCACTCACATTTGGATGCATTCCCATAGGAGCGGGACCCCGTTTTCTCTTTGGAGAGTCTAAAATGACAGAGGTTTACGTATAATGCACGTGTGAAAGACTGGGGAGCAGGAAAAATGTTAAGAGGCATCGTTTCCATTGTTTTATTTGTTTTTTAAATAGCTCTTTAATTTGATGATACCTAGAATAGTTCCTTTTGCACCGACCATTTTGTCTTTGAACACACTGACTTTTTGAAGTATCCAAAACTATGATGTGCATTTGTCCAATTTCATCCCCATGTCTACATTCAAGTTAAGAATGCCACACAGATGACATGGGTGCTTCCCTTTATGTCACAGAGGTGGATTTTGTCCTGTTGTTGGTGGAGCTGGGTTGATCACTAGGTTCAGCCAGGTCTAGCCACTCTTTCCCTTAGCAAATAAAAAGTGGCATATGTGAAGAGACACTGAGACCGTGTGACTCTTCTTTCCACCCAGTGGTCTCAGCATTGCTGATTCCTGCCTGAATCATTTTTGTGGGGGATGTGAAATGATGACTTCTTGATTTTATCAGTCCTTCTAATCTATTAGCTAATATTCTTCTGTAAATGGCTAATCCTCAGTATGTTTTAATATCATTATGAATTCGTGGATTCAGATTTTTCTTAACCTCTTTTCTGCCAGACATTATACCTTTTTTCTTGAGATATTTACCAAACTGTGAAATAATAATCCTCTGAGGAGCCAGACAAATAATTTGGGGTATGTGATGTTTCTATCATCTCTCTTGAAAGTACCTAATCCATAAGAGGCCATGGAAGACTCCAAGAACCTACTTGACTTTGTTTAACCGGGTGTCTCTCAAATTCATTTGACTGTGAAATCTTTTTTCCTATTCAACACAGACTTAGAATTTAATGAAATGCATGTGGGGAACTCTGGCCAAGAGCAAAACCTGTCAGTTAAATGTTTAAATATTTCATGAAAAATATGAAACAAAGACCGTTTAATGATGATAGGTGTGTCACTGTTCAAATTCTATATGATTAAATGAGTTATTCTACCATTATTCTCCTCACAAGGTCAACTCAGCATACCACTGGGGTCAGGAACAATCCTAAAGTAGGTATGATTTCTTAAAAAGAACACAAAAACAACTAACCATCAAAGATAATATGAATCCATTGATTTCATTAAAATTAAGAACTTCTTTTGATCAGAATTACACTAATAGGAGCAGGAAAAGGCAAACTTCAGTCTAGGATGGTATATTTAAAAAACATGCATTCAGAAAATTTAAACAACTCCTATAAATATACAAGAAAAAGACAAAATAGATCTTCTAGAGTTTTTAAACTCAACTAAAAGGGCAAAAAACACAAACAGATGCTTCACAAAAGAGGATAACCAATAACCATCAAGCAGATGAATGTTAATGACTTTAGAAAAATACAAAGTAAAATTCAATAACATGCCACAAGACAACCCCCAGCATGACTAACTTGATTGACAGCCCTAGGTGAGGGTGGGAGGTGGGGGTTCTGTGAGGCACCACCTAGAGCTCCCTCAAAGGGCGACTGTTGGCCCAGCTCCAGAGAGTGTTGGAGGACCACTCTGATCCTTCAGAGACTGCCTTGGCTACACCTTGTCCAGGTCACAGTGACAGATGGAGGAAGAGTACAAGGTCTAGCCATCTGGGCCCAACTCAGGATAATTCTGAGAGGCCATCCTGGCTCCCCCTCCCCCACTGCCAGGTTGTCATTGGCCCTACCATGGCTCAGCTTCTCCATCTGCCCAATCTCCTCTTACCACTTGCCCCAGGAGTCAGTGGCAGGACTCTGTAGTGAACATTCTGTAGAGTAAGCTCCATATCAGCAGGACTGGAATTCTCACATCTCAGAGGTTGGTTAACAACCACTCAGAGAAAACTATCCAAGTCTACTAAAGCCCAATAAGCATACCTGACCCAGAAGTCTCACTCCTCAATTGATATTGACCTAGAAGAGGGCAATGTCTCCACCAAATGTCACGTTTGAGAATGGTCATAGCAGCTTTCTTCATAGCAGACCTAACTGAAAACAACTCAAATGTCCACCAACTGTAGGTTGCCCCCTCTCTCCCTTCCATTCTCTCTCCCTCCCGGCTCAGCCTTCACCTCCCTCTTGAGACCAGAGGGGCAGCCCTAGGCTTATTGACCCAGGTCAGCTGGACAGAGTTTCTACAGCAGGGTTTGGAGGCCAAATACCGAACAGCAGCATTTTCCAAATTTTGCTTCACAGCACATCCCTATGTCTTATCTGAAGACAACACCCTGAGGTCAGGTTAGTTTTGGAAGATCACTGGAATTTATCTCATTTTTTTTTTTTTTTTTAAAATGTGAGATGTACTAGGCAGGGTTTCCCAAACTGACTTGATTCTAGAATCATTTTTCTGCAAAACGTCTCAAGGCATAAGGTCTCTTTAGTGCACACTTGGGATAATAACTGAGATAAACAATGTTCGCTGGCTGGAACATCTTGTTGGCAGATCTTCCCCTGGAAGCCAGATTCACAGATTCTGAGTCATGGCTATTTCCCTTTCTCACCCTGTGGGGATGACCAACAAAGGACTTTTACATGAATCCCCTAGTAGCTTTTGTTCACAAAAGTGTCATGTCTTACCTAGCCTTACTCATATTTTGGGACTCTCCATAAAAATTCCACTGTTCTTCCATTAGTAGTATTTAATTTCTTGGGTTTAGTTCTCCACCAAACAATAATTTATCTAAATTGCTGTAAATATCTGTGAAAAACTCACCCCTCATTCATAAGAGGATGTTGGAAAGCTTTCTCATCTTGACATTTTGAATTAAAATTTTCACTAAAATCTAGTAGCAAAATCTAACCGTAGACATGAATCTAGCATTTTTCTTGAAGGCAGGGTCTGACACACAGATTCCTTGTCCTTCTTCAGCTTTGCTGCTGTTCCCAAAGTGGCTTGGGGCCTTTCTCATAGATCCTATTAGCCTAAATTCTTCCTCAGGAAGTAGACCTGTAGCCCCGCCCACCACTAGACACCCCAAGCTCTCAGCATGGATTAGCTCAGGTTGTGACATGATCCTTGGAAAGAAAGGGGTATAGTAGCAGTCTTTCTACAATTAAGAAAGGTACAATCCATTTCTTGCTAGTGGGCTAAATCTGTATCTGCCTCGACAGACAAAGGAGAGACAGACAAGACTAGGATGTTCTTGTTCTCAGGGGTTGTATGTGCCTATGTCTGCTGCCCAGGGTGGATGCAGGGGTAACCCTCCAGTAACGAGAGCTGGATGAGCCTGGAAAGAGCAAATTCCATCTGCTCAAAGAATCAGCAGTGGGGAAAGGTGGTTCAGAAGCTTGGCTCTGCGCCTCACCTTCACTATGCTGACAGCTGTGTCACCTCTGGATCTTAGTACTCACGGCCACTGTTTCTCCTGTGTTAACAGCAGTCCATCTGTCCTTCTAGCCAGGTGTGTGCATCTGCACCTGCATATGTACCTATGTGCAGAAACATGCTGAGAGGGATTTGCATCCAAGGCTAAGGTGGTTGTTCTGGGGCTTTGGAAATGGGGGTGATATTTCCTTTTTTTCTGTGAGCTTTTCACTAATACTGTCTTTTTTTAAGGCTAAAAAAATAATAAAATTTGGTCATTATAAGATCATCAATGTAGAACATAATATAGAACATAATTTTTGATATGTTTTTGAAATGAGAGGGTCTTGTAAGAAAATCCCTATCAACCAGACCAAGAATCATTGCTTCAGTTCCTTTTCCTAATCCACTGACGCCAAATAGTCTCTTTGTATTTAATCTTTCACGGCAGACTGTCCTCTACCATTTCCTCTGCTGCAGAGGTCTAGGGAAGTCCTTAGACAGTAAAATGGGGACTATTTATTCTAAAAAAAAAACACAGAAATAAGTAATACATCACTATACCTAGAAGAGAGGCAAATCTTTTGAAACAATACTTCACATGTGTGCAGGTGAGAACAAAAACCCTTCAGCTGATACTAAGAAAAAACATACTCTGTATCATTAGTATTTACATGGCAATAGAGCTATCTTAAATTAAGAAATGAGGTCAAGAGCCTTTCAAGTGCTTCTGTGACAATATCTTTTGCTTCACAGGTCCTAGAGGTCAGCTGGGTTCCTAACAGGGTGACACTTCATTCTGTCAGCTATTTAGATTTTCATTCATGGAACTCTAACAAACTATAAATGTAAAACTTGAGAGAATTTCAAAATATTATTTTTCAGGCTGAGCACAGAGGCACATGCCTGTGATCTCAGGCAACTAAGAACCTGTCTCAATATAAAATGAAAAGGGTTGGGGATGTAGTTCAGTGGTAAAGTACCACTGGGTTCAATCTCTAGTATTGAAAACAAAACAAAATACTATTTTTCAGCTTTAAAAGACATTTTTCTCAATTGAAATTATAATTAGATAAGTTTAAAATATTATTCTTTGATAGTTATAAATACTTTATGAAAACTTCATATGAGAGTATGAAGCTAACCAGCAAATATTAACTACTAAAATAGAGGCACATTTTCTTTTAAATATCTGAGATTCTGTCTACAGTGCCTCTGTTATATTCATTCAGATTATTCTTATATTCTAAAACAATGAAGCTTCTCAACTGGTGGAATGTTGCCAGGGCATTTGACAGAGTCTGAAGGCAACATAACCAAAAGGCATCATTTAAATTGGCTGAGGGAATGAATGGGAGCCTTATCGTAGCAGCTGAAGGCTGCATACAATTAACATCTGTCAACTTTCACAGGGCCCCATATAGAACAGGCGGCCTACAGCCCTGTAGAGCCAGCAGCCCCAGCCTCTGGCCCTGCAGACCCACATGACCTGTTACAGCCTCTGGTTGTCACTAGAACACTGACACATTTTGGTGATGTAGGCAGGATCATAAACCAACTGCTAATTAATGTTAATTATCTAGAAAAATTCTGTTAACTTTAGCATCAGGCAATCATAAAAAAATCACTTATAAAGATACATTTATATTCATTCAAAATGACTCATTTAAAAATTTTCCTCCTGTTACTTTTATTTTTCAAGGTTATGGAAATGGCCAACCATTATTTGATGAATTCTCAACTTAATTCAGCTTAAATATTTCCGTAGGAAGAGTACTAAATTCATTACATGACAAATTCATAGTTGTTTCTGTATGAAATAAATAATTTCACTCATGAGCATGTTCAAAACAAAAAACAAAACCAAGAGTTTCATTAAATAAATTTATTTGTTAAAATAATTTAACTCCAAATACAACTGTTGAATTTGCATTGAGTTATAACTACAATTCGTGTTTTAATTGAAATGTCAAGGTTTAACAACTGACATTGTTACAAAACAATAAACTGTTGTTCAATTTTAAATGGTCAGTTGTATTAGAGTTGAACAATTAACTGTGAACTATCTCTCTGGGAAACCCCAAATCAATAATGACAAGTCTGTTTTCAAAACCTACTGCAGTCATTCTTGAAACCCTGATCAAGATTTAATAGATGCACAATGACAAGTTAAAAAAAGAACAAAGAAAAAGACCCCCATAGTCTTTAACATCTGATTGGCTAAAGAGACAATTAAAGCTTAACCAGCGCTAATACAGGACTATTGATAAGAATAAAATCCAAAAAAATAAAAAATAAAAACCCAACAGCAACAAACAAAACAAAACACTTTCACATTCAGATACTGACAACATTCACACTGGAAAAACCACCCTTGAAAACAAACACCAGACATCCTTAGGCAACATTCTTTTATACTGAAAAGCAAATATCAGTAGTTTTACCACAGAAAAAATGATGGCAACTGCAAAAGTTCAGTCCTAATCTACAAACCGAAGGGGAAAATCATCAAAGCACCTTTCAATAGTTTAAGGGAAGATTTTATGTAATACTTCTGATCAGATGCTGGCTTGTTTTGTGTAAGCTGAACAAAATGAAAGGCATCAGTTACCATCACTATCACAGCTTAAAGGAACCCAAAAGTTGCAACATTAAAAGAAAAAGAACTTAAAAAAATGCTGCCTTTGAATCAAAGTCAAAAACAAAAGAAAACCTTATCACAAGAGCTAAAGAAAAAGTGGGTCTTTGGATCAAACCATAATATTTTTAAGGCATGTTAGAAAAACTTCCACTTAAGTAGTTGCTAGTCTGATCAGGGCATAAAATAAATAGTGACCCACAGTCACCAACTCTCCTCTGTAGCCACTATTTTTTTCATGTGCCAACAAGTGTAATCTTTCTGTTCTTGAGCTTTTTATTCCCATCTCAGCAAACACATTCATTCAGGCCGAGCTGGATTCCTGCCAGAGGAAGGCTGACAGGGTAGAGGAGGGACTCCCGCCCAGGGACCACTTATGCTCTGTCACTCCCACAGAGGGCTGTGTGGCAACGCTGGTCAGGGAGCCGAATCAGCTTTTAGTAACATCCTTATGGTAAAAGTCCACCTGGTCTGACAAACCTTTCTCAGGAAGCCCCAAATTTTCACCTTTTCCACCTAACATGTTGCCAGACCTCTCATTTTCTCACCTATTTTTCACATCTGCATAGCAATCCATGATAGAAAACGTGGAATCTGTACAGCTGATTCTAATATGTAGTCTTAGTTATCATAAATTGCTATGAATTATGAAATTCTAAGAAAATGATCATTACTAGAAGTTAGAGGCTTCAAAACTCAACCAATTCATTAATAAATATTTCTACTTCAGTAGATAAACCATCCTTGTTGAATCTTTGATTTCTCTATGTGTTTGAGTTAAATCAATTTTTACACAGTGAAATCTGTTTCAAGAAAATTGGTTAAAACTTTTTGCCCTATAAACAAGGTGCTTCATAATCCAAGGTTATAAAAAATTATACTGAAGAATGTAAATATTCACAATTCAAAGATTTCTCTAACAACCACGGCCTGGTTTCACCCACATTATTTCTTCAGTTTTCTTCTCTATGAAAAATACTATCAACCTTTATTTCTATCTGTAGGCTTAATGCCAGTTACTAAACACTCGGGGGCTACCCACGATTTCAATGATGTATAAAAGATACTTAAATAATTTCAAAGGAAAAAATGTTCTCAATACACTATATTCTGCAGTATAGATTCTCAGTATAGGCAATTATCTCCGACTTGTGCCAAATTCTTAGGAACGATAAACACACATGCACACACAAACACACACTCTTCCCTCAGTTACACACGTAAGACCAGAGGTTACTTGCACAAGACTGAAACCAAGAAAATGTGGGGTGGTAGGTATATTGCAGGCTCAGTGATATTGCAGTTCTGAAGGCCAAATTTATCTCCAGAGGGCGGGCTCGAGATAATCTCTTCAGCATTCTAACTCTGAAGTGAGGTGAAAACCCTTCTACACTTGATTGTAAAACTTCGGAATAGGTTTTTCCTGTGCCATTACTCATGCAAATGATAAATACTTCACGGCTATGAAAACCAAAAATTCAGAGCTTGAGCACCTTTTCAAAACAAAATATTCACTCTAGCTTTATTTGCCACTTCAGTAATCAGGGCAAAATTGTTATAAGAAAACCTTTATAGAATTCTCCAGGCAAATTAAAGATAAAAGGCTTTTTGTCCCTAACCTTCCACTCTATAATTTATGTTCTACTTTTAAGCCCAAATTATTTCACATGGTTATTCAATTTTTTAAATGCCTGCAATAAAGCTCTGCTACAGCAAACTGGATTTCCAGAGCAGGTTAGCCAAGGTCACGTCATAACCAGAGCCCTTAAAGGCAAGGAGGCATTGGCTGCTTTAACGAACGTAAAAATGCCAGATATCTGTGCTGTCCTGTGCGGTTTCTGCGAACGGGAACCTGTGGCTGCAACATGGCTTCATTTTCCTCTCGTGGTGGTACTAGTCATCTACTCAGTGCTGCTGTTAGTAAGGCTAGGCATCTCCCCCTCAGCTGCTTCCTTCTTGTTCAGTAAGGAAAGGCCAGCCGTGCTCGGGCAACGGAGGCTGGGCTGGGAGTTTTCACTCGGATCCAACCCTTGTGACGGCCTCCATTTCTGTGGCCAAGCAGGTGACTGAACGGATTCTAGAGCCAGACTGGATTTCCACACAACCTTGTTCTGACTTTTGCTCTATCAAGGACTGATGCACGAGTTAGTTCCATGTCACAAATTAGGAGAACATCTATAATTAAGCGTCAACGTTGAGAGACAGAAACATGTCAGCTGAGCAAGGCTTCCCTGCGACGCTGTGGGCAGGCCAGCTGTTCTCTCACTCGATGGAATTCACTGTCAGAGACTCCATCCCAATTCCTGAAATTCAGTACTCTCGTAGGAAAATATTTCTCCTTTACTTATTTTTTTTTAAAGAAGACAAAATATTTTAATTGTTAAGTGGTCATAGGAATTCTGTTTTCTCCCTCATGATTATTTTAAATTTATACAACAGGTGCTTCTGTCAACTCAGCGACAACGCGGTCAACGTTTTCAAACGAGATCACCCTGTAGATGGATGGGCTATGCCTTCAAGTTGCAGATGCACAAAGGAGACTGAGGACTATGGTGAAAACTGTAGGTACTGAACCCAAATGTACTCAGAGACATCGGCTGACAGTCACTGCTCATTTGTGAATAGAGCTGCAGTGCACTGGAGATTCACACTATGCATCCTGCCAACTCTGCGATGGAGTAGACGAAGTTTCTATCGCCTACAATACCGGGCAAATCCTGACCAGGACAGCCAGAGTTGGATGCTATTGTATGTTACAGGCAGAACAGCACGGATCATCTTTGTCAGGCTGAGCAGCATAGTTCATCTGCCTCACGATTTCTGCAAAGAGTTCGTCCACCATTGTTTTACTCTTGGCAGAAGTCTCCATAAAGGGGCAGCCCCATTCTTCTGCAAGGGCTCGGCCTTCATTGGAGGACACTTCTCTCTCACTCTCCAGGTCCACTTTGTTCCCAACCAAGATGACTGGCACTTTCTCATACCTACAAAACAAACAAAACACACATAACGTAGCAGTTAGCATGAAGTTATACAGGTAGAATGAATTTTCTCTTTTCCCACCAAATTCCACCATGGTCTCTTCAGTTGCATGAAAAAGTATTTGCACTACTTGGCTTGACACCTACCTGAGGGCATTTTGAAGATGCTCTCAGAGTGGATCATAAAATGAGTTTTTCAAAATGATGTTTTTAATTAATCAATTAAACATCCTTTAAAAGTCAAGTTACCTTTCAAGATATAGTTGGGAAATCATTCTTAGAATCTCAGACTAACTCCTCTTAGATTAATCTGAAATATTTTCTGTTCTAAGAGATGCTTACTCAAAATTTCAGTGATCATGTAAAAATTAGCTTTAGTGAGTAAACAAACAATTTATAATTTTACTATATTCTGTAAGTATTCCAAACCAATAATGTTCTAAGAGTCCCTAAATAATAAACCAAAATAAATGGAAATCATTAAGATGAAAACCACCAAATATGACAATGTCTCATCTCTTTATTAAAAGACTGTTACAGATTAGTTAATTGAAAGAGAAACAATTATGGTTCTTTTTAGACTGATAAGTATTAAACATTTCAATCATTGGCCTTATTCAATGTTATTTATCTCTTTCTTTTTTAACTAGAGTGTCTCTGAGTAAATATGTTTGGAAAAAGTTAAATTGATAAAGCTGGTGATCAGAACAAAGAAAAGAGGTCCTAAATTATTCTGAGACATAAAGATGATTATCTTTACAACGGCTGCTCCAGATGTCATAGTGTGGAAAATACCTGGTGCTGATCTGCTACTGTGTGTCATCTAAGAAATGCAGCTAATGTATTTTCATAAGACCACTGTTTTCACCTTAAAGGTTATTTCAAAAGGGTTTTCTGTGTGTGTGTGCTTTTTGTGATTTCTAGTATAAATGGGGGGGGGGGGAGGCAGTGGGGAGGGCACGCGCCCATGTGTGTTCCCCTAAGCAGAATGCATCTCTGATTTATAGGGGAATAGCAAAACTGCACACCAGTGATACCAAATGTGACCAGACACAGTTCATCTGTAAGAAGAGGAAACCACCACATAGTCAAGACTTTACTGAGGCAGGATTCATCAGTTTTCATCGTTCAGGAAACTGAATAATAGGCAGATAGTTACTGTTTGCTATAGTACTTGAACAATTTTATCATACTATCAAGATGGTTCTGTACTCACTCTAATTTGTTAAACCAAACATATTCCCAAAAGAATCTCACTTTCTCTTTGGCACTAGATCAGACTAAGAATGGCCTCAACAAGAGGGCATACTGCAGGCAGTGTGCCATTTAGCAATTTAAAACAACAACAGCTTAAAAATTAGTGGGAGTAACATCAAGGGTAAATCTCAAATTTGGATATGATCATTTTGTAGGAAATAGATCTGGACAACTCCAATTTCTATCAAAGGACTCTGAATTTACAGTCTATCAACTGTACCTTGTGATTTCTGGGGTTACATCATGCTGAGAGCTCTGAACACATGACACAAGGACATTGAACATCTTCTAGGACTCTTACATATAAATGATTGTGTGGACCTCTTGGCCTCTGGAAGGAGAATGAAGCTGCGCTACAGAGCGCCACCCATCAGCTACTCTGCAAATAAGCCCTCTTGACTGACCTGTGCTGCAGAGAAGCTGGAGGAGCTCCGCTGCAGCCCCGTCACAATGTCAGTTCTCATCTGTTTACTTGCAAAGATATAACTGCATGTCCTTCTCCTATGGAAGCTCACATGGCTCAGCATGCTTTACATGCTTTCCTCATCAGTGAAGTAACTTATAAACATTAATACAATTAAGGAAAATGTATTGATTGAATTTAAGTTAAAAAATAATTTCAATTTCTGTTAATAATAATTAATAATAAAGAGGAAGGAGATATGATATTACTTTCTATTATAGTTAAGAAACAAATACTTTAAGAAAGACTTCTGGGTTGAAATGCAGTATTAGACCATGTTTTATACTGAAAGAGAAAACATTTCTTATACTCTTAGTTTAAATGCACAGGATTCATTACAATATGCAGATTGTCAAAACTTGGAAAAATATCAAATTATTAAGTTGTATGATACAACTTTAACATACAAACATGTGTAAACACCAAGTTTTAAACCAAGATACAGCTTGTTTAAACCAAGAATTTGAGTAAACTTTACCAGTAGTCTTATTCTCAAAAGGACCACCACAACATTGCAAACACAGGTCCACATAATAACATTTAATAATGTAGATGAAAATCCAGTCAGTATCAGAGAACCTGTCTATTCTATATACAACTTAGCTGTCAATGGTCTTTTCTAAAATCAAGATGCTAAAGACACTATAAAAATGCAGATTAATATCCTCAGAAGATTTTTAAAACCGAGTACAATCTTTAGGGGAAAAATTATGTAGATTTCAGAATACCAGATGGTGATAAATTTTGTCTCTCTTTCTGTTAACATTAAAATTTGGGACAGCAGAAAATATTTTAAACTATGATTTGAAGGCTCTGCTCCCAGCCCTGCCAATGAGAGGTGGCAAGACTAAGCAAATCATTTCCTCCACTTATCTGTATTACATTTCTTCATCAGTGAAAAAGGAAGGAGAGTATCTGTTCCCACTGAACACACAAGGTTACTATGAAGGTCAAATGAGATGATGCTAAGAAATGAAGTACTAGACAAAAGCAGGGTGGTGTTTCTTTCTTTCTTTTTTTTTTTCCAGTAGATGTTTCTTTACTCTCAAGAAATGAGAAATGGCAAAGGGTTAGGAAGCCAGCGAAACTGATCAAAGGTGGTAAAGTTCCTGAGGAGGAGCTAAGCAAGTCAGGGAACTGGAATGAGATAAACTAGGCAAGAGAGACGGAGTTCAAAGCAATACCAAAGCACCTGACACTGGCCGGTCCCTTTTCTCTCACACCTGTTGAGCCTCATGGTAATGAGTAAAAAGAAGAGCAGAGAAGCATTCTTAAAACACTGGGGACTTAGGAAAGACAACACTGATACTTATGGGGAGGGAGCTCAGAAGTCTTGGGGTTGGCATGATAGATAAGATCTGGAAGAACCTGGATCCTCCCTCCTAACCCTTTGCCATTTCTCATGGTGTTTCCTTAAAACCCCCAAATAAAACCAGGACTTCAGTCTCAGAACTGTCTCTAACTAGCGCTATGAATTTAGATTAACTTAATCTCTTGGTGCCTCGGTGTCTTACAGTCTAAAAGGAGCTGGACTAGATCCTTTCCAAGATGGGCTGAAACTCTGAGGTTAAAAATCACTATAGACATGGGGGCCACACCTACAATCAACACCTATCATTTACCAGCTTAATGGCTGAGGGCTGGGTCCTGTTCTAAGAACAACATCCAACAGGCTCATCTTTAGAAGAGATAAGTACACAGGAGCGAAGCCAAAATGTAGGGAACCCTCCTGAGCTCTTGTGGGGCCAAAGCGTTTTCGATTCTACCAGTAAAGCAGCTGCTGCCAGGGCACTCCGACTCACAGGCAGGAGTCAGAGATGCACCAGCACCTGAGCCACCATGCTTCCCTGACAAGGTCGATCTAACACAATTATGGGAGATGTTTATAATTAAGTGAATACCCAAGGCCACACTGAAAACTGACTGATGTAACATACCTAACTGGCGGTAAGTACTCAATGAATCATACACTTATTCTTCTATTTAACACATACCTATTTGCTAAGAGCCTACTATGTGCTAGTACCATTGTCCCCACTTACAACATGTCACACTGATTATAGTCTGGCAGAGGACACAGACATCAACAATAAACATAAGTAAATTACGGGTTTACTTAAAGGTAAAAGGAAAAAGAAAACAGAAATGCAGATCAGGGAGCATGCTGGGGGCACAGGCCCCACTGGGAATGTGGCATGTGAGCTAGGAAATGAAGGGTGCGAGAAGTAGGGACCAGGGAGAACACTTCAAGTGGGCTGTGGCTCAGACTCTGTGCGAGCTGGTGCTCATGCCTGGTGATTCAAGGAAGGGCAAACCAGCCTGTGAGATCGATGTGAAGAGCCCCTCACAACTCCTGCAGGGCTCCTGTGGTGTAGGAAACATGTTCAGGATGGAGGATCTGGGCACCAAAAGTGGCCTCAAATATGACATCGAGGGCAGGGCCTGCTCTTATTATTCAGGAAGACTGGGCACTTAGCAGCGATGGCAGTTCTTTGCATTTCATGTTCTATTTTCATTAACAAGTTTGTGGGCTGTTTTTATTTCCCTGCTCTTTCTAAACTTTCTGGCGATGAAACCGGAAATGTAAAATTCCCAAACTACTCAAATCAATGTCTTATCGATAACCTGGTCGTGAGCAGGATCCGTCTTGCCTGCATCTTGAGCATTAGCAGGTGTCTCAACAATGGCATATTGTCCTTGGTGGTGCCCTCAAGAGCAAGACCAGGGTCAGACAGTGGCTGTCCAAATCATGAACAAATAATTCTGTTCATGGTCTGTGGACAAACATTTGTTTTATTAACATGAATCTCTATACTGTTTATTGTATTCATGAGCATGAATAAATAAAAACAGTTCTTTTAATGGGTGCTTAACAGGTTGAATGAAACCCCACTTAGTTGTAGAACTGATGGTCCTCTCTGTGCACTGCTTTGTAAATATCAATACCTCAAAAGCATCTGATGTGTCATCAATGGACTTGATTTTCTCCCATCTCATTCCTGTCCTGATGTGTGTGTGCATATGTATATGGTAGTATCTAAACCTGGCTGATCATCAAAACAACCTAAAATTAAAGAATAATACTGATTCCTGGGCCCCACTCTGGAATTACTAAATCTGAAGGATCAAGAAATATAGTACACACATGCTCTGAAGACTGATTCTGAGCTTCAGAAAGTTTAGGAATCACTGGTCACATCAATGACCTTGTGACCTCAAACATCGCATGTGTAAAGCTTATGGATTTAAATTGTGGCAACTGCAGAATGGGTTCCTCCTTCCCTTCATTCATTCACCAGTGATCAACTGTAGTCAGATGCCACCACTGTCAGCTCTTTCCGCTCTCCCTTTGAAAGCATGAAACATGTTAAAAGGCTGAGGCAGAAAGCCAGCCTCAGCAACCGCGAGGTGCTAAGCAACTCAGTGAGACCCTGTCTCTAAATAAAATTTAAAAAGGGCTGGGGATGAAGCTCAGTGCTTAAGTGCCCCTGGGTTCAATCCCCGGCACCAAAAACGAAACAAAACAAAAAAAGAATGCCATCCTCCATGAGAACTGCGTCCTGCTATTCTTCGTCATATGCAGGCTGAAGTACAATTCTCTTTGAATTGAGAAATGAGAATCAGAAAGGCTTTTCCAAGTCCCCTTGTTCAACTTTTCCACCCAGTGTTAAAATCTCAGACTAGGAGAAAAGTCAAAAATGCCTGATGCTTCAATCACTTTCATGACACCCTTGCCTAAAGGCAACCTGCTTTGTCCTTTCTTCCAGTTTTGTTAAATGCTAGTAATAAAAGCCAGAGTTTCAACTTTGCCCCTGAGTAAGGAGATGTGGTCTGTGACACCCTGTCCCTGCTCATGCGTCCTAGTTCTTTTGCCCACTAGTAGAAAACTTTTCTTTTTTTGTGCAAGATTTAAAAAAAAATAAAAATAAGAATGATTAGAGAAGAGCCACCTGCATGGTCAGGTTTGGCCTAGACCACAGCTGAAACCTTTTCTTTACCCCAAAATAAAAACAGGTTTTCTTCTTTCTTTTCTCTGCACAAATTAAAAAACATTATCATGATTTTAAAAATATATCCTAGCCATATTTACATAGGAAAACAATCTCAATTTCACTTTTGTGAGAATGACTGGTATAAATTTTTTGTTGTATATCCTTTCAGACTATTTTCCTACACACATCTATATAAATGCAGATATGCATTTTATTAAAAAAATTGCAATTACTTTGATAACTTCAATTTTTACTCAATATTATGGAGTTTTCCATTTCAATAAATGGCATATACTATCTTAATGGCTGAATAAGTATTCCAATTTATAGAATCCATAACTGTACCATAATTTAGTTATTCTTTCCCTTTTAGTGTCATATAAAGCTTCTCTAACCACTTTTTGTTAATATAAACAGCAATCTGATGAACTTACCTAAAAGTATGACTTCTGTCTCAAAGACATGTAAAATGTACATGTATATATACATGTATGTGTAACTTCTGCATACTCTGTGAACCAGAAAAACCACATTTCTAGGTGAGTGCATCAAATTGTCCACACACACAGCTTCAGTGGACATCCAGAAATGTATACTACAACTTGTATACTACAATTTTTCAGAGCTGTTTCTCCGCCTTCAGGATTGATATTTTTCAATCTTCCCAGAAAGCATTATGGGAGATTTGAAGAGGGGACTGCTTCTGGCTAGCACTCGAATGCTCCTACCACAGCTTGCTAGCAGAAACATCAATACTCTTAAATTTTTAAGAGTAGAAAACATGCACTAAATAAGGCTGGCCTCTTCCTCCAAACTTGTTTTGAAGTGACTACATACTCCATTGAAATAGGGCTGTTTGAGTAACTGAATAATGGAAAGAGTCTTTTGCTCTTTTTCTTATTCCAGAATGCATGCTGAAGAGGAACCAAGAGAAATTTGTAAATGTTATGTAAAAATTATGTACCAGGAGTAATGATACCAAGAAAATATTCAAAGATATTAGAGATATCACACCAGTGTAAAATAATCTGCTTTCATAGAAATTACTACAGTTGATGTTGTACCAAAGCAGATTCCTACTAGTTTGATTGACATGGACCAACTGATGATAGAAATGCATCTCACAAGCACATTAAATGCTGCATTAAAAAGCCACTTGAGGTCTATGGCCAAAATGGCAGAAGTCCACTAAAGTCTTTATCTCTGGCTGATTTCAAATAAAAATTCAGAACAAAATACTAAAATCAAATAAAAAAGAAATCTGTTTTTCTGACAAATGAAACTGGGAAAGGGCTCCCTAAATTTCATAGAGTATTTTCCCCCTTCTCTTTCTCCTTCCCCTCCCCCCATTTTTGCCTAGAAGATGAACCCACTTGTGGGACCATATGGCAGTGCAGAAAGCTAAAACTCTGAAAGAAACACCACATTTTTGGCTAGAAGGGCAGGAAAATGAGCCTCTGCGATCTGAAGCATGTGGGAGGAATCTAAGAGAGGACAGAGGTAGAGAAAGAGAATCTTAATTCTGTGTTAATCAACATGAGCTCAAATGATTTTTATATGAGTGGGATAGACTAAAGGGAGTATAATAAAGGTTTTGAGGACTGAACCGCAGTTTAAACCACTGCTTGAGTCTCAAATTAGTTCCAGAGTGGTGCATGCACAAGACACGACAGTGAAGGTTTTGAAAACAAGACTGACACGGGAACATTCTCCTGAAGGAGAGCTTGAGTTTGCACTCTGAACTAAAGTGTGTTGGTTATCTGCTTGAAAAAACCAAAATTTTCCAGAAGACTGCCACAGGACCAAGAGTCTAAGCAACATAATACTAAAAATGTCTAATAGGATCTAAAATCACCAAACATACAAAGAACCAGGAAAACATCACTAATTCTCAAAGGTAAAGACAATCAATAGATGTGACATAACATAGAGGTTTACATCCTAGATCTTAAAGAAGCCAGTACAATTTGAGCATCCCTAATCCAAAAATATGAAATCCAAAATTCTCTAACATTTGAAAATCTTTGGACAACAGTGAAGTATTTTTTATTTTGGGTTAGGAATGTTCAACCAGTAAAGCCTATGCAAATATTCCAAAACCAACAACAAAAACACCCTCTGAAATGTGAAATATTTCTGGTTCCCATCATTCAGATAAGGGACACTCAACTGGAATAACTATGTTCCTTGAGGTAAAGGCAAACACTCTTGAAAGGAACAGAAAGATAAGATGTTCTCAGCAGAAAGTGTAAATAAGAACCAAATGACAATTTTAAAACTGAAAATTATAGTATTTGAAATAAATCATCATTGGATGGGAAGAATGGGGTAGACAGAAAGAGCTGGTGAACTTAAAAATAGAGAATAAAAATTATCCTATTGAAAAATAGAGACAAAAGATTGAAAAATAGACAAAATGGGCAGAACATCAGGAATCTGTGGGAAAATATAAAACATTTAACACGCATGCCACTGGAGACGATAGAAAGAAACAGACTGGTTCAGGAAAAAGAAAAAAACAATGAAAAGAAATAATGGCTGGAAACTTTTCAAACTTAGTGAAAAGGATAATTTTACAAATTATTGAAGATCAGTGAGTCCCAAACAAGATTAATTAAAAGAAAACCACTGTGAGACACAGCATAATCAAACTACTAAAACCAAAGATAAGATAAAATCTTGAAAGCAGCCAAAGAAAAGAAATGTATTGTTTATGGAAGAACAAACAAAATAATCAAAGAGTTCTTATCAGAAACCACAGATGCCAGAAGACAGTGGAACAATACCTTTAAAATACCAAAAGAATAAACAAAAACCTTATCAACAGAATATTGTATCAGTAAAAATATTCTTCAAAACTCAAGGGAAAATAAGAACATTCTCAGATAAAGGAAAAATAAGAGAATTTATCACTAGCAAATCTGTTCTAAAATAAATGCTAAAGAAAGCTATTCAGGCTAAAAAAAGTGATATCAAAGGAAAAATGAAATTTCTGAAAAAAAATTAACATCATTCAGGAATGGTAAATATCTGGGTAAGCATAATATTTTTCTCCTCTTAAGTTTCGTTAAAATATACATAAATGCTTAAAGCAAAAATGATAACATAGTCTTTTGGTGGGGGTTGATGTAGGCAGATATATATGAAAACTACCATTCAGGGCTTTGGTCAAATTTTGTCTTTAAAATCATCCCTTATTCTCTGTACTTGGTTCATTTGTCTGAGCTTAGATATATATGAGATAATTCACACATATATATTCATATACACACACATGCACACATACACATACACACACACACACACACACACACACACACACATACACCTATCTTTTGTGGAGGCAGTGTACTGGGCACTGAACCCAAGGGCACTTTACCACTGAGCTATATCCCTAGCCATTTTTTTTTTTTGGTACTGGGGATTGAACCCAGGGGTGCTTCATCACTGAGACACGTCCTCAGCCTTTTTTAAAAATATGTATTTCTATTTGTTGATGGGCTTTATTTTATCTGTTTATTTATATGCAATGCTGAGACTTGAACCCGGTGCCTCATATATGCTGGGCAAACGCTTTACTACTGAGCCACAACTCTAGTCCAGAAATTATTATTATTTTTTTGGTACTGCGGTTTGAACTCAGGGGTACTTCATCACTGAGCCACGTTCCCAGCCCTATTTTGTATTTTATTTAGAGACAGAGTCTCATTCAGTTGCTTAGCACCTCGTCATTGCTGAGTCTGGATTTGAACTCACAATTCTTCTGTCTCAGCCTCCTGAGCCACTGGGATTAGAAGTGTGCACATGCACACAGTGCCCAGCCCAGCCCAGTCCTTTTTAATTTTTTATTTTGAGATAGAATCTTGCTAAGTTGCTTAGGGCCTCACTAAGTTGCTGAGGCTGGCTTTGAGCTTGCGATCCTCCTGCCTTAGTCTTCTAAGCTGCTGGGATCACAGGCATGCACTGCCATGCCCGGCTTATTCATATTTTATGTTACAAATTTCGTGTTCACCGGTTTTCATGAATTAACTTCCTAGTTCTCCATTAACCTATCAGGCAAATAATATAACTAAAGATGTGGTAGTCCTTACCAATAAAATAATGATTAATATATAGTAACATGGATAGGCCAATATTTCATGAAGTAAGCAAAAAATGATTTTTAAAGGAAGTAAATTCTAAGTAGAGACTTGAAGGCTGAGAGTTGAGTTAGCCACAGGAAAAAACTAGGGATGGAATATTTTAGACAAAAGGAAAAGCAAATGTAAAAGGAAAGGAAAGTGCTAGGTTTATTCAAGAAAGAAAAAGGAGAACAGCTGGGAGACAGCATAAAGAACAAGGGAAAGAGAAACAGAAAGGATAATGGAAGAAAGAATGTGTAGTCTCACTGACTAAAGTAAGGCACAGATTCTGAGAACAGGAGAAAGCTACTGCAGGTCTTTTTTTTTTTTTTTTTTTTTTTTAAAGAGAGAGTGGGAGAGAGAGATAGAGAGAGAGAATTTTTTAATATTTATTTTTTAGTTCTCGGGGGGCACAACATCTTTGTTTGTATGTGGTGCTGAGGATGGAACCCGGGCCGCACACATGCCAGGCGAGCGCGCTACTGCTTGAGCCACATCCCCAGCCCCACTGCAGGTCTTTAAGCACGGAAGAAACATGGCATGTGTGACAAGAGGTCACTGCGGTTAATGAGAAAAAATGGATTTTAGATGCACAAGAGTAGAAGTAGTAAGACAGGCGATGATGCAGTGTTCTAGATAAGAGATGATGGGGACTGGAATTGGCATGATGACCAATGACTGTGGAAATTAGTACAATACAGTCATGTGTCTCTCAGCGATGGGGACTTGTTCAGAGAAATGAGTTGCTGGGTGATTTCATCACCGAAAGCACCTAGATGGTACAGCCAACTACTCACTTGTGCTTTATGGTATACTCCATCCTCTATGTGGTTTATCACTGACCAAAACGTTGTTATGGGATGTGTGACCACAGATTTTGGAGGCAGCACAAAGATATGATAATGGACTAGTTAAGGGATACAGAGAGGGAGTGGTTTAGACCACAGAGAAAACACAACACAAACACACACACACACACACACACACACACACAGACAGAGAATAAAAAATGATTCATAGGTAATTATCAATTTTACAAGTATAGCTTTATCTCAGGACTAAAAATGTTAGACTCCCAAGGGGAAATACTACATGCCTCTTATTACCTGCTGTTTCAAATGCACTGTGATCGTATTTGAAAACTGTATTTGTTATACAAATCACAATTTACAAAGAAATAGTGTATCATGGAGTTCTTAATAAGTACGCTAAAAATAACCTTGTCCTAGCTTAAACTTCACAAAATAATTACTTTCTTATAGAAGTGGCTATTTCCTTTCTTGGGTGAATAATCTATAAAAGTTTAATTTTTCACTTATGCTAATAAATTAGTCAACTTACTTCATATTGACCTTAAGACTATTTCTGGATTTCTCCAGCTGTCTGTACTGATTATCTGGGAGTCTTTTTTAAGATGTCTGCTGTTTCAAGATAGAAACTTTTTATTGTGTAAGATAAAAATCATTTGCCGGTACAGTGGCTCACACCTGTAGCTCGGCAGGTTGAGGCACGAGGATCCCAGTAGAAACAGTAAGACAGGCTTTTTTTTAAAAAAAAAAAGTCAAAGTCAGCCTCAGCGACTTAGTGAGACATCACATGAGCGGTCCCCAAAGGAGATCCTTGGGCTATAGTTTCCCATCAGGGACCGGCAAGCGCTATACCCCACTTCCAAGAGCTCGGCCCCTAAGACCAATCCTCCCACCCGATAACCTTCACCATCCTAAGGGTGGAGATATCAACAAACAACAGACAACCCACCTATTGGATAATAAAAGTAAATAATACAATAAAAAGTAAAAATGGTTCGGATATGGCTTAGTAGTTAAGCGCTCCGGGTTCAATTCCTGGTACCAAAAAAAAAAAAAAAAAAATCATTTATTTCTCAAATTTTGTCTTGTTGAAAGTTTTTTTTTTTTTCCCCCCACAAATTTCTACTAATAGAAAGAGAACAGGATTTTAACCTTCAACTTTTTCCAAACATTTGGGCATTTCTTTCATTTCTAAAAGTTAGTAAAAAAAATGATTAATTAATTAATAGTAGAATTAATAATAAAAAAAATTATCTTTTTAATGTTATTTCAGAATTATTATTTTGATTAAGTCTTTAGAAATCTTGGGAAAATATTATATTTATCAACAAGGAGCCTCAAATTTTTTTTAATAGAAGGGATAATATAAGAAAATAAAACTTCAACACTTTCTTTTTAGGCCCTCTTAAGAAAGAAAAAGTAATTGTGTATATTTCACTATGGGCCCTTTCAATATTATGTTCTCCTCAGGCCAAGCATTCAAATTTAAAAAGGAGAGTTTAGAAAATTTGGGTGTTTGAGAAGCAGGGTTCAGAAGAGGAGAGGGCAGTGAATTGGTAAGTGTAATATCATCATCCTGGTGTAAGCTACAGAACAGGTGTTCAGTACCCCACCTGACCAAGTAGGGTTTATTTTAGGGATGCAAATCTGGTTTAAAAGAAACAAAATCAAAGAATCTACCAGAAGAACAGGCTAAAGAAGAAAACTCACATGATTGTATTGATTGACACTGAAAAACATGATAAAACACCATACCTGTTCAAAATCAAAGCTGTCAGAGAAATAGAATAGCAGGGAACTTCCCCAATTGGATAACAACATCTACTATCATACTTAGTGGTGGAAGACCATTTTCCCCTTAAGACCAGGGACAGGGCAAGGACATGCACTAGCATCACTCTTACTCTCCACAGGATGGGGAGCCCTAGCCAATTCCACAAGCAGAAACTCAAGGAAAGAAAATAAAGACATATGAGCCAGATAAAAAGAAGTAAAACTGCATTTCCAGATGACATTGACTGTCTATCTGGAAAATCCCAAGGAATCTACCACAAAACAAAAATAAAACCTCTCCTAGAACTAATATGTGAGTTTAGATTGAGATGAACACACAAAAATCAACAATATTCTTGCAGAGTAGCAATATAAACATGTACAATGAAATTAAAAATGATACCACTGACAACAACTCCAAAATCATACAGGCATAACTCTAACAACCATGTGCTGATCTTGTATGCCAAAACTATACAATTCCTGAGAAAAGAAATTAAAGACCTAAATAAATGGAAAGACATACTATGCTCATGGACTGGAAGATCTGACATAGGAAATAAGTCAATTCTCCCACAAACTGATATATAAGCTTAACACAGTTCCAACAAGGTTTTAATTTTTTTTTAGATAAAAGCAATAATTTTCTTAAATTTACATGAAAGGCAATTTTGAAAAGGAAGAATAAAATGGGTAAAATCACTACACCACTTTCAACACATTTTATATACTGCTCGGTAATTAAGACTGTGAGATATTGGCTGAAGGACAGACATTGATCTATGAAACAGAAAAGAACCCAGAAATAAACCTATGCAAATATGAAAATTAACATTTAATAAAATTGCAAAAATAATTAAATGAAGGAAGAATAGCCTTTTCAACAAATGCATGAAACAATTAGTTGTGTTAAACTAACTATACAAATGTCAACTCAAAATGGATCATGACTTAAACATAAAATGCAAGATGATAATACTTTTGGAGAAAAACAAGAGAAAATTTTCTTGAGCTAAGGCTAGACAAAGAATTCTTACACTTGAGATTAAAAACAATCTATAAAATGTGGGGCTGGGGATGTGGCTCAAGCGGTAGCGCGCTCGTCTGGCATGCATGCGGCCCAGGTTCGATCCTCAGCACCACATACAAACAAAGATGTTTTGTCCGCTGATAACTAAAATAAAATAAATATTTAAAAAAACTCTCTCTCTCACTCTCACTCTCTCTTTAAAAAAAAAAAACAATCTATAAAATGAAAATCTGATAAATTTGATTTGATCAAAATCAAAACTGTGCTCTGAAAGAACAAGATGCAGACTGGGACAAACTATTTCAAGCTACACATCTGACAAAGGACTAATATCTAGAATACATAAAGAACTCTTAAAACTCAACAGTGAAAGCAAACAATCCAATTAGAAAATGGGAAAAAGGAATGAATAGACATTTCACTAAAGAGGAATTAAATGGAAAATAAGCTCCTGAAAATATGTTAAAATATGCTAGGGAATTAGGGAAATGTAAATTAAAAGCACAATGAGTTATTTTGACCCATTGAATATGTAAAATAAAAAACAGAGACAACACCAAAATGACAGCAAGGCTGGAAAGAATGTAGATCACTCCTACATCACTGGTGGAGTGTAACAGAGAAGAGCCACTTCAGAAAACAGTCTGGCAGGTTTAAAATTAAACCTGTAATTATCATATGAATGAGAAGTTATACCCCTGAGCATTTATTTCAGAAGACTTCTGTTCTCATAAAATCTTTATTCATGAAAGCCCCAAATCAGAAATAACCAAGGTATCCTTCAACAAGTGCAAAACTGGCAAATCCATCTGAGGAATGCTACTTGGCAATAAAAAGGGATGAACTATTAGTACATGTAACAGTTGGACAAATCTCCATGGATTTAGCTGATAGAAAAGAGCCAGTCTCTGAAGGTTACATTTCTATATGATTCCAATTATAAAACTTTCTGAAATGGCAAAATTACAGAAAAGAAAAACAAATGGTTGGCAGAAGTTAAGGATGGGGAGAGGAGACAGAGCTGGGCTGGGGGCGGGGTTAGAATGGCTGCAAAAGGGAAACCTGAGTGACCCTGTGGAGATGCAAATAGTCTAGATCAATGTCAGTATTCCATGATGTTGTACTACTGTTTTGCAAAATGTTACCATTGGAGAAAATTAGGCAAATGGTACATGGAATACATTATTTCTTACAATTGCATGTGAATCTACAATTATACAAGCTTAATTCTAAAAAGGTATGATAATTCATGTAAATTATGCTTTATAATCATAAAGACTTAAGTATAAAAAGGAGGAAATTTTACAATTAAGTTTCCAGTCAGTGCAAAAAGGTAAAAACAAAACAACATGGCTATAAATTTTCTTTCTTTCCTTCTTTTTATCTGTGTGTGTGTGTGTGTGTGTGTGTGTGTGTGTGTGTGTTTTGCTGGACTTCGTTAAAATTAAGAATTTACTCAATAAATGAAACCACTAAGCTGGGGCTGGATTGTGGCTCAGTGGCAGAGCACTTGCCTCGCACATGTGAGGCACTGGGTTCGACTCTTAGCACCACATAAATAAACAAAATAAAGATATATATATATATATATATATGTAAGAAACCACTAAGCAAGTGAAAAAGTAAGGTAAGCCAATGATTGGGGAAAGGTGATTGCAATATATATACATATGCAAATACACACACACATACACACACACACACACGATAAAGGATGTATCTAGAAATATAAGGAATGTCTAAAAATCATAAAAAACACAATCCAATTTTTCAGATGGGCAAAAGATGACACCCAAATAACCATTAGCATATGAAAAGGTACTCAACATTTATACACCCAGGGAAACAACATCTAAAATCACAATGAAATATCTAGAATGCCACCAGATTAGCCAAAGCTAAAAGACTGACAATATCCATCTTGGTCAGGATGTGGAGCAACTTTAACTTTTACTAGTGGGAAAGCAAACTGGTTACAACTACTTTGGAAAACCATTTAGTAGTATTTACTAATACTGGACATATGTATTTATAAACTAATAATCCTATTCCTATATATATATGGCCAGAGTGTACAGGTATTCACCAAAAGACATGTACTAGGATGTTCACAGCAGGTTTACTTATAGTAAGCCCCATCTAGAAACTACTCAAATGCCCATCAACAGAACAATCATAGTGCGTTCACCTGAGGGGCATACCGCTCCTCAATTAAAGAAAATTAATTACCACTACTCACAACAACATGGGTAAATCTCAAAAGGAGGACTTGAATGACAGGAGTTCAATAATAGGTAAAACTAATCTATAATGGTCTCTGCATATGAAAGTAACTGGAACGGAACATGAGGGAGCCTGCTGTGTTGCTTGAAACGTCCTACGTCTTCATCTAGGATTTGGTTACACAGCTAGATGCACACTGTGTAACCAAATCTCAAGATTTGTGTACTTGAGAGGATAAAAGTTATACCTCAATTAAAAAATTGAAAAAAATCAGAAAGATAAGTAAATTAAAAAATTTCCTCATCTAAACAGAATAAACTTCAAGACAAACTGAGGCATATACATGAGAGTAATGGTGGTTAAGCTGTGTAAGCTGCATGATTAGGCTGGTCAGTTTATTACTCAGCCAACGACGCCAATCAATTTTAAATCTGTCCAAGTCTTGCAGTACTTAATTTATATCAAACAGTGGCTAAAGATTGAAAGCATAAAGAATACTAACATTAAAGGACAACATGTTACTGGAAATAAAAATGATGATAATTTGAAACATTTTCACCACTTTCAGACCTATAAACTGTGTTCACAATTCCTTTCATGAGTATTAAAATACCACAGTACTCCAAAAGTCGGTTAAAAAGAGAAAATATAATGATGCTTACATTTAATTTGGTCTTTTATTATTAGAAACAAACACAACCCATGCAGAAATGTGTTATTTGTAAAGAAGTGTTTGCAACTAGAAGCCTAAAACCTTGTCATTTAGAAACCAAATGCACGAACTGTCTAAATAAACTAGTTGATAGTATCTCTCTCTCTCTCTCAAAATACATAATATTTAAGATATCCAAAATACGATGGCAGAAAGCAGTTGTTGATCTATATTTGGTACCTACATGTGTAGCTAAAATCGACATTTTAATGACTTCCAGTCACCAAATCAAAAACACATCATTTAAAAATCTGCCAACAAAGCATGTTGCTTCTTATCTAAACAGCAGGGGAAACCCAAGCTTGGGCACATACACAAGGAAGAGCAAATAGCTTTCATCTATCCAAAGGAAGAAGGTGTTCAGAAGGTGTTCAGAGTAAGACATGCATTTATCTTCAGTGAGAGCTGAAATCTGAAATCGTGCATTCAAAAACAGGCTTGACTACTGTACTTGAAAAGATTGAGTTATGGGTTTAGGAACATGCAAGCCATTTGAACTGTTACCTAAATTTATATCTGGATTAGACTATAGTACATATCTTCTCAGAACCCTTCATTTCAGAATCCTTGACAAAAATGTTTATGAAAAAAATTCACATGTTGGCCTGTCATGGTGGTGCATGCCTATAATCCCAATGGCTCAGGAGGCTGTGAAAGAAGGATTGCAAGTTCAAAGTCAGCCTCAGCAATTTAGCAAGACGCTGTCTCAAAATTTAAAAAATAAAAAAAATGGACTGGGGATGTAGTATCCCTGGGTTCAATACTTGGTACAAAAAAGAAAAAAAGAAAATCACATGCATAGGATACACATTTAAGATTCAATTACATTTACTTTTTTTTTTTTTAAAGCTATCCCTAAATGAAGAAGACTAAAAGATGTTTCAAAATTGGAAGAGCTAAGACTTTCGGTAACTTTTAAATTACAAACAGAAAAATATTTATCTGGGAGACTTATTGTACTGTTACAACAGAATCTCAAAATATGCATTTCCAAATCATTAAGAACAAATAGCACCAAATAAAACTCCTTAAAAAGCCTTAACATTGAATTTCTACAATATAGCTTTCTGGAAAACTAAGGTTATGACACCAATGCAGTTAACATTCTTCTTTACAGTGATAAACTCAGAAGAGGAAGAAGAGCACATCAATTTATACATGACATGTTGTACTTGGCTGGGTCACTGGCATGAGATTCACTGGTGGTGTCTATTAAAAAGGTCTTTAGACTTAAACCAGAACTATCAGGCTACAGATGGCAAAAGCAAACAAATGCACAGGGGAGAAAGGAGACAGTATGGCCCTTGAGGGCACTCAAAAGAGAGTGGCAGGTTACAAATATTCTGGCACAGTTCAAGCCAACACTACAGTCAAAGAAGTTAGAAACAGTGTGGGGCAAGGGAGAGTGGGTGGGAAGCCAAGGCTCCAACAGCCTCTAATCGCCATCAAGTACGGGAGAGGCTGTAAGGACAGGTCTAGCTGGGCAGTGATTACAGGGGAGGGCAGAGCAGGAATTACTGGATGTGAGAAACTCTCTCTTCATTTTCAAACTCATTACAAAAAGCTTTTCATTTCCAGAATAACTCAAACCCAACGTACTACAAGTTTTCTAACTGGTCTCATCTCCATTTCTCAACCCTCTTTCCTTATATGCCACTTTCACAATAATTATCTCAAAATATTGCTTATATGCCCCCCCAGCCCCACACCTACCCTGTGAAACTATGTGGTGGGTCTCCAATGCCGAGGTAAAGGCCCACCCCTAGGTCATGGCCAAAATCAAGATACAGTGCACTACAAGCCAGTGAGAACAGGATTTGGATTTGGAGAACCTAGAAGTCCCAGCTCTGCTTCCATGAGTCTGTGATCTGACCTTTGTGAGTTTTAGTCTTCTTATATTTGAAACAAAAATATTAACATATTAAGAAAGCGGATGATAATAACATTACTAATAACAGCTAGGATCTACAGAGGGCCTGGTATGTGCCAGACTCCGAGCCAAGCAGTTTATATGAATTATCCATTAAAGTATTATGGATACTGTAAAATACAACAGAAATGCTAATTATTCTTTTCTAAATTTTCTCAAACCATCTGTTAGCAAGTCAGTTCTAGAATCTTAATTGTAGTGATACAAGCTATAAAAATGTACCAAAACTGTTACTTAGTATTTTATCTCCTATATCTGGCTTCCATTCCCCAGCCATGTATGGAAACCAAATCTGAAAGCCATTAATCCCTGTGGAAGACTTGAGAAAAGAAAATAGATAGCATTCCCCTCTAATATTATAAGTTGACAATTTATGTATTCTCCAAATACAAGTCTCTCTCCTTAATCTATTGATCTTTCTGCTCCAAAAGTTGCTAAGTCACTAGATAGGAACTACAGCTGTTAAATTACTAGACAAAACCATAGCTGTAAAGTGCTAGTAAGACCATGTGGGGTAACAAAAGAGGGGAAAAATGGAAAAAAAAAAAAAGAAAGAAAGAAAGACCACCACAACTCTACACAGTATTAGGAGTTCTGAGTTTAAGTCTTATTTTTGCCATAAACAAGCTGTGCTGCCTTTTGAGTTACATCTGAGACTAAGGATGGTGAGACACATGAATGTTTCATATGTTGCTATGTCCCCATGTTGGAACTGCTTCTTGATGCTCATAGACACACAAAATAGACAGAGATAATGAGTGACAGTCTTCTAGTGTGACAAGTTTTTTCATGTAGTCCACAGTGTTTCAAGTAACATGCAAAACTTATCCAAAGGTCACCAGGCCAGTGCTATCCAGAATGCTTTATTCATTTTCATTATTCCTTGCATTAGATGCTGGAATGCTCAAATTGATTTGAGGTGTGAAGAATCGCCTGAGATTTAGAGGTGGGGGGATGGTCAAAAGACAGAACCCAATGACCTGAAGGGAACTTTGTTCATAAATTCAACAAATATTAACTGGTGTTTTCTATGTTTCAGGTGCTGAATGCCAAAATTAGAGCAGAGTATCACCAAATACATAGGTTTTTGTTGTGGTTGTTGACATAAATGGAATATGTCAACTACTTTTTTTTTAAAATTTTTTTTGTAGTTGTAGATGGACAGAATGCTTTATTTACTTTTATGTGGTGCTAAGTATCAAACCCAGTGCCTCGTACATGCTAGATAAGTACTCTGCCACCTAGCTACAGCCCCAGCCCTGTCAACTGCTGTCATAAAGAATATACATAATGGGTGAAGAGGGAGAAGGCAATACAAACTATTATAACCACTTGCCAAGGGCATACATAACCTTAATATGTTATCTTCTTCATAAAATTAAATGTAACCTTCAAATCATAGTCGTGTGGGCAAGAGCAGAACAACATTAGATATATAAATTGCAGGGGCAGAACGCAGGTGCCACGTTTTAAGAGTTAAGATACATTCATTCAAGTATCACTTATTCATCTTCAACAAATATTTTTGTAAAGATCTTTAAGAAGAAATTCAGAGAGTCAATAGTACTCTTTCACCAAAACAATTTCTAAAATATCAACATGTTTACTGAAAAAATAATCTAAACTAATAAATGCTGCATTAAAAACTACCCCAAAAGCTAATGGCTTCAAGTAATAATTTTTCTATGTTTCATAATGTTGTGGGTCATGAATTTGGGCAGAATTTAGTTGGTCAAGTTTCTGTTCCACATCATACTAACTGGGGTCACCAGAGGTTCAGTTAGGGGGAGTGGGGCTCCGCTGAAGGCTCAAAGTTGGCTCTACCTCAGGCTCAGCACAATGGCAGAAACATCTAGAAGGCGTCTCCGTCCCCCTAGCACGTATTCGCAGGGGAGCTGGCCTTCTTACAAGTCATCTCAGGCTCACACATAGGTAGACATTGCTAGTTCTTTCAGAGGGTAGGTCCCAAACTGGCTTCCATCACTTCTGCCAGACTCTTTTGTTCGAAGTAGACACAAAAGAGGGAGAAAATACTTTCTGCTTCTCAATGGAAGCTGTATCACAGAACCTGTGGCCACTTTTAATCCAGCACACTTAGTGAAAGATGTTCCCTTTCAAAACTGAGCAGAATTTCCAGTTCATGAGGACTAACAAATTAACAAAAGCAGTAGAGGTTCTGACAAGGTCAAAGAAATTGTTTATTTAGACTAGTTAACACAAAATCATATGGGAAAATGAAATTTTCTGTCAAGATTCTAAAAACAGAATTTAAGGTAAGAGTAAAGAGTGAACATATTTTTCATCCAAAGAAAATTATCATCCAAACTGAGATACTTTTGAGATGGAAAGGGGTATTGTAGATGCATGTGGAGGACAACAGGTATAACCCTGAAGAGTCCCAAGTAAAAGAGACATACGGTTACCTTTAAAGAAAAATAAACATGGCACTTACTCAGGGGCCACTCGTGGGATTGTCAGAAGCCACTGGGCATGGTCTACGAAGAAAAGCTTTAGAACCAGGATAAGCTGATGAAAGCAACAGAAGAAACCTCCTTCCCCAAGTAAGTAGTCCCTACCTCCAAAAATATACCATATTTCTTTCAATAAAGTCAGATGATGTGCTCTTGGTGGTCTTAGGAATACACATTTTCTGTCATCAAAAACAGCATTTAAAAATGTTATTGGGAGGCATCTGTCATAATTAAGATACCGGTTTGTTAGGCAGCACTCTGGCTGCCTCTCTTAGGGTAAATACTGTGTGGGTTCCAGGGCTCTCTGTGAGCCCACACACAGTGCCAGAGGATCCTCCAAGCCTAGAGCATCGGTAGATGACACTCCACTTACATCTTTCCTCAATAAAGGTCACAGCACTCCAAGCCATTGAGAACAAGAGCAGATAGACAATTTACACAAATATTACTGTTCCTTAATGCCAGACTTCTGAAAACAATGGAATTACCCATTGAGAAATTCTTTTCTCATTTCCTCTTAAAAAATAAACTAAAATATTAAATCTTGTTAATTCTCTAGCTTTCATATATGTACATATTAACTTTCTAGTTAGCTTTTCTCATGTATGTATGTATATATGTATTTCTAGCTAGCTTTCAAACGTGTATATATTGAACTACTTAACAAACAGCATCTGGTCCTTTACTTTACCAAACAATATTGCTCATAGCCAAAATTTGTTTGGATTATTGGTTCCAAAAGCAGAAAAAGAAACAGAATAAATGTATGCTGGTCATCTGTGGAAGACGAAAACTATATTTTGGATAGGAAGGAAAATGTACTAAATATACTACTGTTTTCTGAATGTTTGTCACTCCAAAATTCCTATGTTGAAATTTAATCCCAAGGACACAGAATTAAGAGGTGGGAACTTTAGGATATGATTAGGTCACAACAGTTCTGTTCTTATGAAAATGATTAATGGTTTTATGAAAGAGGCTTGAGGGAATCATTTTGCCCCTTCCATCATAAGATGATGCAACAATAGGTCATCTGTGACACTGAATGTGCTAGCACCTTGATTTGGACATTCCAGCATCCAGAACTGTTAGCAAAAGATTTCTATTGTTATAAATTATCCAATCTAAGGTATTTTATTACAACAGCCTGAAGAGACTAATACATATACTAAAGATCTGATTGTCATTAATCCTTTAGACTAATTTCTGACCTTCCATAATGAGTTAGAATGAATGAAAAATTCCTTAGAAAAGGTGGCCTAGAAAAGGCAGTGTCTTTGGTGGAAAAATATTTTTAATCTTAGAAATCAAATTATTTTAAAAACTGTATTTCTTACAAGTCAACACTGTCAAATATATATTCATCAATAGTACATTTTGGCATATCAAGTGGATAAAGATAGTATCTTGTACTTATTTTGTATAATGCCCAGGGCAATGTTATGCAAATGAGGTGGCTTAAACCATATTTTTTGATGTTGACGATGATGATTTTTGTTCAAAAAGAAAACTTTTCTGAAATTGATTTATTAAAAAGCTGTCAACACTTAACTATATATAACTAGTCAGAGAGATTACTAAAATTATCTTAATTCCATGCAGTTTTTAGTATTCATAAAAGGATCTACTGCCATTATCAACTTTTTTTTTTAATATGAATATTTATTTTTTAGTTTTCATCGGACACAACATCTTTGTATGTGGTGCTGAGGATCAAACCCGGGCCCCACGCATGGCAAGCGGGCGCGCTACCGCTTGAGCCACATCCCCAGCCCCATTATCAACTTTTTAAAAAAAGAAAAACATTTAATAAATACTAATGTGCTGATTACTTTTTTCATAGTGTTTTATATTTAAAATACATGTACTAAAAATCACTGCCATCACATTTGGTGCTAGCACTTAAAACAGAGAAGAAAACAACAGAGAAAAATGGAAATGTGGTGCCAGGTTAGGTATATAATTTGTCTAGATACAATAAAGCTATTAAGTCTTATTCCTAAGAAATTATGTGGCAGCACAATGTTTTATATATAAAGAATCCAGTCACAGAGGTGAACGCCAGTAATCCCAACTACTCAGGAGGCTGTGGCAGGAAGATCACAAGTTTGGGGTCAGTCTGGACAATTTAGCCAGGTCCTAGTCTACGGACACAGCTCAGTGGCAAGTCGCTTTCCTAGTAAGTGCAAGGCCATGGGTTAAAATCCCATGGGGGGCGTGGAGAGATAAATGCTTGTTTGTATGTTTTTTTCTATGTCTGTGATTTTTTGTTGAAACCTTATTGTTGATATTTTAGGGTTACTATGTAAAGAAACACTTTATGTTCACTATCTCACTAGTTATTATATCATACCCATATTACAGATTAGGAAATTAAAATGCAGAGAATGTTAACTTCTTCTAATTACACAATTAATAAGTGTCAGATCTCAGCTTTAGCAATATTAACACTGCCTTTAAAGATGAGACCAACATGTACAATAAAATACTGTATTAAAGAATTATATACAATAGTTGTTAAGTTCATTGGAAACTTGAAGATGGACATATTTAGAATTCTCCAATTATAGAGGAAAATACTCTAAGACTTCATTTAGAGATAGCAATAAAGACATCTAGTAAAGAAGAAAACACTAATATGTATTGAATTATTAATATGATGTAGGAATTCCACATTTGAATTATTAATTTTAAGGGGATGGAATGCATGAAAAATAACACTCCTAAATGTTTTAAGTAGAGGTTTATAATGTTTCTCTTGGGCAATTTTATGACTTTAAGATATCTATAATCATGATCTTCATTTATTTTACAGAATCAATACCATCTTGAACCAATGCACCGAACTTTCCCAATCCTCCTCCCAAGCAGTTACGATAATGGAGAATCTTGCAATCACACATTTAAGCCTGAGTATTAATTACAGGTTGCATATTTCTTACCCCAAATGCTTGGGACCTGAAGTGTTTCAGATTTTAAAACTTGGCATATGGTATCCTGGGACAGAACTCAAATCTAAACACGAAATTCACTCATGTTTCATGTATACCTTATACATATAGCCTGAAGGTAACTGTATATAATATTTTTAGTGCATCTTCATTTTGACTGTAATTAGTCACATGGAGTTAGGAGTGGAATTTTACACTTGTGGTGTCACATTAGTGCTTAAAAAGTTTCAGATTTGGGGGCATTTCAAATTTTGAATTTTGGGGTCAGGAGTGCTCAACCTGTACCACACATCCCTTAAAGTTTCCACAATGTATGGGCTATTCTGAATGAACAAGATTACATGAGAAATTCATCCTCATATTTCTAATCTGCACAACAAAAGAACATGCTAAATGCTTCCTCAAAAGACATCATTTGTGTATCTTTTGTGATTAATTCTACCTTTCCGCTGGTACCACCTGCTAACTGATGTCAGGAGCAGTTTCGTTTTCAAATTCTTACATAGCATAGTAGGATATTGCAAGAGCAGGAGGGAGAAGATAAGAATTGTTCCAAAATATTAAACAGCTCTATTTAGTGTTCTCAGAGGAAAAGGATACAGGATAGTAGCTTCCAAATTATGTGTGATGAGATCACTTTGATGGTAACTTAAAAACAGTGAATAAGAGGAAAATGCAATACAAGCAATATAGCAAGTTTAACTACTGTTTTATGAAACAATGGTTTCAGCTATATAGATTTATACTTGCATGTACACTGTATCACCATATCAAAAGTATTTCCCACCAAGGGCCCTGATAAGGAGATGTGAAAGCCATTGCTGAGTGGACAACACAGGTAGGCAGAGTTTTTAAAATATTTTGGTTTTTGACATATAACATTTAAAACATGAAAATCACCAATTACCCTATTGTCCCTAAAATATCATTTTTGTTGTTTTAAAAATGTAAATATTAGAAAAAGCAATCAACAAGTAAAAACTCCACATATCCAATTCTACCAGTGAATACGTTCCAGCAACATGAATAAGAATGTATAAAATTGTGCTTACTTTACCAGCTGTAATTCATTTTAAACAGCTTATTCAGAGAGTTTTCAACCATGTATGATTAGCAGTAAATTTCCAACATTAAGTAAGTAAATGTATCAAACTTCCAAAAACTTCCAATAATGATCTGCTATTAGTCTTCCCAAACCATGACTTCAATATGATAAGCCACTGATAATTCAGATACCCAATAACTTGTTCTGATCACAAGGTTAAAAATCTTATTTCGTATCATTAGCCTTCAATTTAAACTAAAATTTATTAAAAATCTGGCTAATGTGGTTTTTAAAATTTCTTCTTATAAGAAAAAAAACAGTGAAGTAGTTAGAATATTAGGCCCAATATTTCCAGAGAGATTTCAATCTTTTATAAATACAAACCTAACTCTATTTAGTGTTAAGAATATACCATGATAAGATCTTAGCAACTTGAAACATTCTTTTTCAGATATTTTGATTTCTTTAAACTTTACCAACATTCTTACACACTTTAATGAAACACAGTTGTCTAAAACCATAATGTTACCATTACTGATATCATTCTACCAGAGGGCTCAGTTTCATTTGGTAAAGTATTAAAAAATGTTAAGAAACTAAGTCTCTCTGTGTCACACTGAGAATAATTTTTTAATGAAACAAACCACAACTGTGCCAAGTAAATACAAAGGCAAAAATATTTAATAGATGGCATATATCTACACACCATTAAAATCTCATGATAGGGGTTAGGGTTGTAGCTCAGTAGTAGAGTGCTTGCCTTGAATGTGCAAGACACTGGATTCAATCCTCAGCAACACATATAAATAAATAAAGGTACTATGTCCATCTACAACTAAAGAAAATATTTTATGATAGAGATTTCCTACAAAATACTATGTCTATAGATCTATAACTATTCAGTTTCTGTAAGTTTTATCGTGTTTGAAAGTCGACTCATATTCAAACTCTAATAATTTCCCCAAAATGATTTAAAGAGTTTTTAATTTTTTATATGCTATAGGACTGAAAAATAAATGTAAGAAACAGTAAGTAAGAATAGATAGGAACAGATAACAAGACAAAACAGAAGCAAAGAAAACCCTAGAATGAAGTCTCACATCCTTCCCTAAGGGAATTCTGAAGATAATAACTAAAAGAAAAACTGTAAAAATAAAAAATATCCTTGAACAAATTCCCTGAGAAATCAAGTACAATGTAGATGGTTTTAGGTAATGATCCTTGCTTCTTAGAAATATGTGTAAACGTATGATATATGCACTTTAATGTGTCCTACATACTTTCCTAGAAGTTCCCTTCAGCAATGAAGCCACTCAGTTGTTCTGCCCCTGGGAAACAGGCAAATGAAAAGACTCCAACAGTGTGTGCCCTTTCTGCTGGTTGTCTCTAGGCTCTTTTTCCTTCATCAGTTCCCCTGCCTCCTACTTAATGTTTATTTCTCATCTGACTTTTCCTAAAAGAAAGCCAGAAATTCAACAGTATCCACTTGCTGGTGGCCTGAATATTTCTTTCAGTGGACAGTCAATGTCACCTTTCAAAACATCCATTTGTTCTTCTTACCAGAGGATCTATCAATATGCGGGGAGATTGATATCTTTGGTTCATGTGGGAAAATGGTTGGCTATTTTTGCTTATTTCCACTTAATGATTCCTCTGGTTATAGATTTTGTTGATAGAATTATCATTAAATCTTAACTAGGCAAGATTTGCAGGTCACAAGCTGAAAATGAATGAGGGGTCATTATTTAAGGGTTCATTTATTTAAGATTATAAACTTCACTCCTTCCCTCATAACCTCAACAAGAAGGGCTCTCACAGAATGTTAGAGCTGAAGGGAGATCATTTCCCCAATCTGCAAAGTGAAATTTTCAAAATTCCAATCCTGGGATGGCAAATAGAAAACTACTAAATTATATGTGTTAATTTTATAAAACAGCAAAATAAAAGCTCCATTTCAGAAAAAAAAAAAAACTTTGTGGACCATAAAAAGCAACTCATTGTATGAAATCTTAGTTATGCAATACAAATAAGTCCTAGGGCCCTACTGTACCATGTTAGCATGGCATGTATGGTTAACAATAGGGTACTCTATACTTAAAAATTGCTAAGAGGATAAATCTTATGTTAAGTGTTCTTACTACAAAACACAAAAAAAGAATGAATGAATAAATGAATCTATGACCAGAGTGGAAGGAACATTTTGCAGGCAATGGACAGGCTCCTGGTATAGATTAGGGTGATGGTTTCATGGGTGTATGCTTATCTCCAAAAAAATCATATTGCATACATTAAGTCCCTATAGTTTTGTGCATGTCAGTCATAGTTCAATAAAAAGGTTTTAAAGTTTATGAAAAACATCAAGCCCTTGAAATTCTTGAAACAAATTTCATTTTTGACCATGTGAATTCTTCTAGTAAAAGATGAGGAACTGAACATTCATATTCTCTCCTCTTCCTATTATTTTATTTTATATTGTCCATGTTTTTAACACGAATATTCTATTTTGTAATCACAATTGTCTTTGAATCTTAGTTCTGTATTTAGATGGATACAGCTCCTACCATTACTCCTGTCCTCCATACTCAAAATCTTGGTTATTTGATTGACTGCCAGGAATTAGTCATCAATTTTTCATGGAATATATTTATTAATGCTAAAAAAGTGACTCACAGCTATTAGGTTCTGTACCTTGGAGGCTCAGCTTTGGATTAAACTTTGGTGCCTGAGGAAGGAGATGTCTGTGGAGGAAGAAGGAATGGTAGCAGAGCTCCAGAAATTTCACTTACTTGGGACAAACATCATTTGATATATTCTCTGGTTTTAGTTCTCCACCCAACTGGTCGTGATCTATGCGTAGCAACTGGCAACATGCTTTTGTTTTAGAGTAAGTTTTTACTATTACTCATTGTAAGAAGAAAAGTAAAATCAGCTAGATCACTTAAAAGATGTGAAAATAACAATTTTTATAAAGTAATAACTTCCTTTGGGGAGTGCAAATCAATCCCTTTCCCCTAATTTTACAATACCTCTCGCCTTCAGTCTGTGCAGTGTTATCAAGCCTACAGCTCTCAAGTTCTTTCCTTGACTATGCTCATTTCTCGTTTCTATTCCTAGCTATTCACTCATTTCTACTCTCTACTGAGTAGGTTTTATCTACTCTCAACTTGAACTACGTATGTGACACTGGGTCTTTATATTCACATATAACCTGATCATTGGGGCTTTCATTCAAATATTCTAATTACTTATTAGGCACAGCTATCTATATGATTATGATCACCATCTCCCAAACTGAAATAATCTCTCCCAGCTATTCCTCCCTAATCTTATTCACTCATGTTCAAAATGTCAAGGTTACTTTTGACCTTTCTTCCTCTCCCAGTTTGATTAACTCATTCTTTATAATATTACTTGCATCTTCCCTTCTGATCCTTCAGACACCATGCTAATTCAGAATCTTTATACTTCATATAGATAACCACAATATGTACAATGATTCCTCCTGTTATAAAACAGAGCTATTTACATTAAGCCATCTATTAGATTAACTCCCTACTACTATTTCTCTAATATTTTGAGTATAGTCCTTGACAACAGGATGAGTCTAAAGTCTTTAACCTTCTATAATTTAACTTTAAAATAAATTTTCCCTTACCTCCCCTCACACTTCTACAAAAATTTCTAGTTTGGCCAATCTGGTCTATTTATCATCCAAATAACATAGTCTATGCATTTCCCGTGCCATATCTTCCATCTGGAAGACATCATGCTCCTGATTCTTGGAGGTTCACCTTAAACTTTCCTATTCCCTTGCTGCCCAACTAGAAGTACTCTCCAGGAAAGTTAGCTAAGAAAGATCAACTCCTCCAGCTGCAAAATCAACTTCAAAAAACCATCCCCTCCACCTATACCACTAAAACATTTGGGGGAAACAGACCAAAGGACAATACAAACACTCTTCTTTCCAACCTTTCTTTTTCAACATATTTTTCTTAATCGTTTCCTACATGCTAGAAGCAGTGCTAGCCACATGGACTTCAGTGTTTTGTGAGAAAGACTGACAGTATATAAATCATCACACCAGTACATAAGTACATGTTGAGGAGTACACAAAAAAAGGTGGGGAAAGTACAGGGTACACTGATATTTAAAGTCTGTGTGGCTGAGGGAAGGGTGAGGTGTGAAGTTAGTCTAGTGTGGGAAGACGGGAAAGGGATTAATTCAGTTTGGGAAGCAGCAGAAGGCTTCCTTAAATGGGGGAACCTGTTAAGCAGGGGTGGAAGAATGATTAGGAATTAACTCTGCAAAGAGGTGGAAGAGTTCTACAGGAAGGAGAGCCAAGAGAAAGGCACTTTCAAGGATAAGGTCAAGGGGCTGGGGATGTGGCTCAAGAGGTAGCGCGCTCGCCTGGCATGCGTGCGGCCTGGGTTCGATCCTCAGCACCACATACAAACAAGATGTTGTGTCTGCCGAAAAACTAGAAAATAAATATTAAAATTTAAAAAAAAAAAAGGATAAGGTCAAGGTGCTAGAGTACAATGAAGACTGTAAGAGGTGTGGCTGCAAAGGCCAGGAGGGACAGGAACATGCTGGGCTTTAAAGGTCCTACTGAAGGTTTCTAGGGTTTATCCTAAGAACAGTCCTTGAATAGAATGTCCCAAGATTTCAAGTTAGATCCATGGCTGACCCCGGGATGAGTAATAAAAAAGTAATTCTGAAATCACAAAGAATTCTAATTTTATTACAATTAAAACACTTTTGCACCCCATCACTCTTCTTTGTGTATGTGATCTCACCTCAAGTCAAGTTTAAAAAGCATATGAATTTATACATAAGGCCATTTTCAGCTGGTCAACCTGGCTTTGCCAAGAGATCATGTACACACACACACATACACACACACACACACATGTATGTGTATGCACCTTTAATACTTAAGGAAATGTGGGCCAGTTTTATTTTTTTAAAAGCAAAATATTCTAATTAATAACAATCCAATGTCTGGCTATGTTAAATGTTCATTCTCTTGCCTTTTTTCATAGGATCCCTCATAAGGCAATGTAAGTTTTAAGAGAATACCAACAAAATTCTTGCCAAAGATTGTTTTAATTCTAATTGTTTTTATCCTCACCTGTCTATACTGGTGAGGATGTGGAAAGAAGATTGTTTGTATTGTCCTTTGGTCTCAGTTTCCCCCAAATATTTTAGTGGTATAGTAGGTGCCTGCTATTCTACATTTCAAAATGCAATTACAAGTTTAAGTTATTTCTTCTAAAATTACAATTATATCACAGAAAAAAAGTTAAAGAAGTTAGGGTAACAAAGTAAGTAACAAAAAGACAGCTAGCATTTTTTGAGCAATTTCTGTGTACCAAGTAGTTTGTTGAGCACCTTAATACACATTATCTCATTTAATTCTGAGAGGTGCCTGCTATTCTACATTTCATAAACACAGAAACTAGGGCTTATAGAAATATGCAAGCATTTCTCCATAATATATATACCTTAGACTTGTGCTACGCAGATTGGCCTGTGGTCACATGAGGCAACTAAACATTTGAAAAGAGGCTAGTTTTATCAAGTTCAGCTGTAAGTATCACCATATTTCAAAGATTTAGTATTTAAAGATATCTTTAATAAATTTTTGAATATTGATAATATGTTAAAATCACCATATTTTGGATATAGTGGGTTAAATAAAATGATTATTAAGATTAGTTTTACCTAAGTTTTAATCAACTACTAGAAATTTTTAGATTACCTATGTGTTCACATTGTGTTTTTATCAAACAGTGCTGACCTAGAGACCAAAGGTTAGGAGCTGATTTGGCCAGCAGACACCAAGTTGAAAGACAAACTAACACAGAAAAGGATACATTGATTCATAAAGACACTGGTTTTAATCTCCTTTCCATCAGTGAGTGGTCTTAGATAAGTTACCAAATCTCTTGGCACTTCAGTTACATCATCTGCATTATGGTGATATTAAATGTCCTCTAACAACTACTTCATATATATATAAAGCAGCTAGTTGGTACACAATGAGCAAAGGAAGCAATTACTGAATACCTACTATAGCAATTGGGAAGTTTAAAAATCGGCTCGCAAAAGAATACAAAATTCCCCCATTTGAAAATCATGTTTTATTCTTTTTCAGTGAGACGAGTTAGAGAATGCTCGCTAGCTTAATATATGCCTTACTTTTAGATTGTATTAGAATATAAATCATTTATAGCCAATCCTCTCTCCCATTAAATTGTTTCTAAGATGGGTGCAGCAGCGCATGCCCATAATCCCAGGGACTAGGTTGTGGGGACATGGTGCTGAAGCTTTAGGATCACAAGTTCAAGGACAACCTGGATAACTTAGGGAGAACCTGTCTCAAAATAAAAAATAAGGATTGAGGATGTAGCTCAGTGATAGAGTGCCCATGGTTCAATCTCCAGAACCCCAAAAATAAAGCTTCTAAAATGTTAGATTGAGAAGCCACAAGATGAGGTTAGGGTAGGTATAAAAAAGAGGACATAGAAGTAAGGGTCTGAGTGTTCTTGAATATACAGTAGTTAAATTCCAGTGAAAACAGTTTTGAACTCTAATTCAGCTACTCAATGGCCTTTTAAACATAAAGAACTAAGACTAGTGAGTAAAGTGGCATCTGGGAAGTAAATTTTACTCTATTTTCTTTTCCTGGATCACAGTGCAAATTGTTACAGGATACAGACTATTTCATTATTACAACTGAGAAAAGTAATTTGCACTATATTACAAGAAACCCAAAACACAAGGACCATGCTATCTAATACTTTGCCATATTCTTTGCCCTAGGCTTCTGCTAAGTTAGCCCTGTATCCAGGTTGTACATGCACTTTATAATGTATTATGTATGCACTTAAATGTGAAGGGTGGGATAGCTGGAGCATTCACTTGGATTATTTGATATATGTATCTGGTCTAAATTGACCTGAGACAATGAATGAGACTACCTATTCTTGAGTCTGCTTTCTTTTTAATTGAGTGGTACTGGGGTAAGGAGAAAATAATTAAGGATTTGAGTTATTTAAATGTAGCTCCTTTAAATCATATACATAGATACCAAAATTGCTCATCTAACTACAAAACAACTTTAAGATAATGAGACTGAAGAAATAAAAAGCTATCGGATGCACAGATTTGAGAACAAAATAGTGAAATAGTCACTGTTTTAATTTGGAATTTAACACAAGAATTTACATACAAAATTTTAGTTTTGCTGTTAAGAGTATATACTCAATGAGTTGCGGGTGGAATAATGAGAAAGGACCTTCCCTTTAATCTCATACGTAGCACTATCCATCACTTGCAATGCATTGTAAGCATCCCCTGAATATGAGTGACTTGGCCCTGGCTCTTTCAAATTAATAGACTCACACTGACTTATAATGTGATTGTGTCTATAGCACACCTATCTTTCAGTAAATGTCTTCACATTTAGAACTATGGGTAGAATAAGCCAGGAAAAAAAATGACACTAAAATTGTTGGCAACATTAATAATGACCAGATGAAACAGTCACATGTAATTAAAGAATAATCAGAAAAAAATTACCAAAACTCTACAATAATACGTTATTACATTTCTGATGCTTAAATTATAGGGAAAAATATTCAGTAAATTTAAGAGAAAACAAACATTTTAAACCATTTAAGCGGTCAACAGTATTTCCAAAACACTTTAGGAATTTAACAGGAAAGAATTTATTTGCATAAACTTTAAATTAGCTAATACTTCAGTAGCACTTTTGAAGAAACTGCTATTTTGTTTTGAGAAATGCTTTTATCCCTCCATTCTGACCCCCACCCCATCCCACTGCCTGAGGATAAAAGTGAACAGATTAAATAAGGAAAAAGTTAAGATGCATTATTTTACTGTGACTGGCATATTTGTACTATCATATGCAAATACTCTCGCAACCCCACTGAGCTGTTAGGATGTCTTCAAATAATTTGATAATCTGTCTTTAAAGTTTCGCACTAAATTAGAGTTCATTTTTGCAAAACGCCCTGGCAGCATTAAATCTTTTCTGAAAAGATAAAGGTCTCCTTCTTCTCGAACTGACATCATTACAGGATACATGTGTGAAAATTTTGCTGTCAAACATTGCAAAGGTAGGGGTGTGTGTGTGTGTGTGTGTGTGTTATCTGCAGACGTCTCACCTACACTCGCACAGCTCTCCTCTCCCCGACGCACTTACCCACCCCCCTCCCGCCCCCCGGCAAGTTTCAAACTTTGTTTCCTTTGGGGTTCTGCACCGGCACTACCAACAACATCCAAAAGACAAAGGGCTCTGCCGTGGGTTAAAGGAATGCCAAATTTTAGTAGTGAGACAAAGCACTCAAATTTGAGCTTCAGGCGGACAGGAGAATGGTAAAGCCCAAAGCTCGACGCCCTCTCCCTACACAGCTCCCTCCCCGCGGCCCGCGCGGGGAGCTCAGGCCGCCGGACTGCGACTCCGAGCTGCAGCCGCCAAGCCCCCAGCACCCTGTGGGGCCACCCGGCCGGCTCACCGCTTCACTCGGATGATCTGGTCCCGCATGGGCTTGATGTCCTGGAAGCTCTGCTGGTTGACCAGGCTGTACACGAGGATGAAGCCCTGGCCGTTTTTGATGTACAGGTCCCGCATGGACGCGAACTGCTCGGTGCCCGCGGTGTCCAGGATCTCCAGCACCGACGGCGACGAGTCCACCTCGATCTCCTTGCGGTAGAAGTCCTCGATCGTGGGGTCGTATTTCTCGATGAAGGTGCCGGTCACGAACTGCACGGTCAGGGCGGATTTGCCTACCCCGCCCGAGCCCAGCACCACCACTTTGTACTCGCGCATCGTCGTCCCTCCGCGGCTGCCGCCGCCGTCGCCGCCCGCGACATAGACCTCCGCCCGCTGCGCTGCGCCCCGGACTCTGCCCCGCGGCCGACCCCGCCGCCTTCGGCGGCCGCCCCCACCTCACGGCCGCGGCGGACCCCCGGACCCCGGCGGCGGGCCCGCAGCTGAGAGAGCAGCGGCCCTGGGCATGGGCCGAGCCGGGCAGCGAAGCGACCCCGCGGGCGCCGGCAGAGACTGAGGGCGAGCTGGAGCGACAGCCGCCGGAGCCGCCCGAGCCGCGGGCCCGCAGTGCCACCCGCCCAGCCCCGCCCCTCGCGCCTCCACGCCCAGCTCCCCGCCCGCTGCCGCTTCCCCCGGCGCCGGAGCGCGCGCCGGAGCACAGCCGCAGCGCTGCCGGAGGCGGGGTCGGCGGCCGGGGCGGCGGAGCCACGGCGCAGCCCCGCCCCCAATCCCTGTCGCCTCGGCAACCGTCCGCGCGCGCTCCCGGGAGGCCCTGCGCCGCGCAGAAGCGTAGTCCCGCCCTGGGATAAACAAGCTTCACGTTCGCTCGGCAACACCCAACCCCGCACACCCGCGGCAAACCCTAGCGCCTGCGAAATGCGCGTGCGCGCTTCCCGCTTGCGGCAGGGGCAAAGTCCATTTGAGACTCTCACGCTCAGAATTTGACAGAGAAGACGAGGTAGAGGGGCCATGGGAACTTCCAGGGTGGAAGGTGAGAAGACTAGATGCGCGAAGTCCAAAGGGAGTCACTGAGTGCCCCTGCTCTACACCACCCAGAATATTCCGGGGGTCTTCGTTCTTGTATAAACAGAACGATGTGAACCTTTGTTTAAGGAGAGAAGCGCCTCCAGGTCTCTGCCTGAGGCTGGTGAAACAATGAGATGTAGCTTGGTTTCAAACGCCCAGACTCTGAGGAAGGGGAGAGCGGGCCCTTCGGCCCTACGCCCTAGAGCTAGTCAGGGGCGCCCAGACACCACGTAAGCCAGGTCCACGCCCGATGACGTCCTCCAGACCCGCCCCTTTTCGGTGCCCTCAAGTCGAGCTCTTCCCACGCCCTGACAGCCACCGGCGCACGGAAAACCTGGAAAAAGGAGCTCCCACCAGCAGCGGGAAGGGTCGGAGATACCTCATAGCAACAGCCTGCTGGGGGCATCTAGTAGGAAACTGGGATTCGTTCTAACCAATTAGATCACGCCTCTGCACCCCATGGTACCACTCACAACCAATAGAGAGATGTTTGGTGCTACGTGTTACCCCCACCGACCAACTTCAACCAATGGGGAAAACCCTAGTCTAGACTCAGCCAACCCACCCCCCAGAGCCTCACCAGGCTGGGCATTTGCTCTTGCGCACGCTCTGCCAAACCAATCATAGGTGAGCTGATGAATGACGGAGATTTGGGCTGGGCCAACCAGAACTCGCAATTCCCTTGCCTCCGAGGGCTGGTGGTATGGAGACCGGGCCAAAGCTGGCTGAGTCTGGGAGGGGAGGAGATGGAAGGGCTCGTTGCGGTGCTCTGTTCTGGCAAAGGAACAGGGTGCGTTGGCAGGCGAGAGTGATGAATTCTGCTTTTAACGTCGTCTCCGTGGCATTCTGCCTGAAAGATGGGCATGGAAGTGGTGCTGAGGGATGTGGGCTGAATCGAGAAAACAGGGACTTTTGTCTTTAGGGTGAGAAATTTTCCGGTCCTTGGGAGGCACCGTGCTGCAGTCGCATTGGTCTTCCATGCGTGCCTTCTAAAACATTTCTTTTTTCTTTCACTACTAAAAATTTAGCACTGTGTCTTTGATATTAGAACTTAGTTGCACACCTTCTCCCATACGATCATATTTAAGAAGCTTTATATCTTCAATCATCCTCGACTGTGGGGTTTTTTTTTTGTTGTTGTTGTTTTGTTTTTGTTTTTTTGAATCACTGATTGCTGTATTTAGCTTTTCTAAAACATTTCCTTCTCGAACAGGTCTCCCCATGTCCATTGCTATCTCACATTTCTTGAGAACAATTACTCTAATGTTAGATCCTAGTATACCTACCCACCATTCTTCTTTCCCACAAGGTCATCCTAGAGAGGATTTTGATCTGAGTTTCTCTAAAAAACAAATGTTCACCACCTTTTCTATCAACTATAAAATTACTATAAAGGTGTACTCGGATTTTTCAATGTCCTCCTGCTCTGATAGCTCCATTTTATGATTATGTTAGTGGATAACTAACTATGTTTGCATTACCTTGCTGTAGTATATATCGTAGTATAACACGCACCAAGTTTTTGTTTAAAATAATTGAGGACAAATATTCTGTCAAACTTAAAATATAAATTGCAATTGTTCCTCAGTAAAATACAATTGTCTCTGATACCCAGAAAATTGTTTTCAGAAAGGATACTCACACACACATCCTAAAATCTGCAGATTACGTAACATGGTATATTTGCATATAATCTATACACATCTTTCTCTATACTTTGTCATTTCTAGACTGCTTATAATGCCTAGTAGAATGTAAATGCTATGCAAATTATTGCTATATTGTATGGTTTAGGGCATAAAGACTAGGGGGAAAAGGCAGTACATGTTGGGTACAGATGCAGAATTTGATCTGTGATTGGTTAAATCCGTGGGTGCAGAACCCATGGATATGAGGACTGGTGGTATAATTCAGTTATTACTTCTTGGTTACGTATTGACAAACTATGAGAAGTTAAATCTGAACTACCAGAATCGTGGTGAAAGCACTCTGAGAAAAATAAAATATCAGAAATGTTTTAAGGGAATGTAAACTGACAAGAATCATATCTCAATCTAATCTAGTAATGTAAAGAAGTAAATTTAAACATAGAGCTTACATGGATATGTCATACCTGAACAACAATGGCTATAATTCAAGAGGATCTTATAGGTAAATACAATGTTCACCTAGCTTTATAGAAGTCTCATTTTGTGTAAAACTGATATGTGTTTTTATGATTAGTAGCAGCTTCATTTTTCTGAGGACAGACTGTCTCTTGTAAGCTGCAAATTGTGCATCTTGATGATAAGAAGTTCCTATGCTTGCTGAGGATTAAGTTGAGTCAAGAATCATCAAACTCTGTCTGTAAAGGTCATGACAGTAGTACTGACAATTCATTCACTTTGCAAGGGATAAAGGTACCATGATGTTTCTTTTTTTGAGAATTTTGCACTGGGGTTATGGAAACTCAAGGTAAATTTAGGCAACTGTTTTCATTATTCCTAGGTCCCCCAAAGTTGGGAAGCTCTAGATTGTAGTGCATCTAATAGCAGTTGATACAAAAATAGTGAGGGGGCAACCTAGCACCCCACTTAGAATAATAGCTTTTTGACATTCCTCAAGCTATTTTCCCTGACCTTTCATCATGTTGACTTTTTCAATAGGGAAAAGTGTAGAAACTGCAGCCCATGGAGTGATTGCAACCATTTATGTTTCTCATATGACAGGCCTCAGTTTTCATTCCCATTCATTGCCATAAAGCAAAAGAAACACAATGGGTAGTAGCTTATTTTTTGTATCTACTTTGGCTTGGATATTGGTGGTGTGGAGACCAGGCTGATGCTGGCGGAGTCTGGGAGGGGCAGAGATGGAAGGGTTCCTTTGATTTGTGGCTGTAGGTAGCATAGTGGTTAAAAGGTTAGCTGCTGTAAGAAGGATGTGAGGACATTTAGAGAATTTGAAGATTTGAGTGGGAGATGGGTGTCTATTTCCTGATCCCTTGATCATGTTCATTTATGTGTCTGTATAACCTTTATTCCAGGCTTGATTTTAGAAATAAAAATATATATATCTTCGTTTTTTGTAGGAAAGAAAACAAAAAAGAGATAAGGCGAAAATGAATTTTCCCCCAAGAGCAGTAAATCTTTATGACAGTAGAAACTCAACACTATACACTGACACTGTGGTGTCCCTGCAGTTTCAGAAGTATGTTTCTGTGAGAAAAGAGAGGGGGGGAGAGAGAAGAGACAGAAAAACTTCATTTCTTTTCTCCCCACTGGATCTGAAAGGGAGTTATCTCACCTATATCCAGATACCCTCAATTGTCACACATGTGTTACCATAGAAACCTAGCTCCTTTCTTCCTTTCTGTGAAAGATGTTGGAAAAGGTGGAACAAAGTGGGAAATAAAATACACTGTGTTCTGGGACTTCCTGATGCGCACAAGAAGCAAATATATAAAGAAATTTAGTACAAATAAGTTAATAGAAGATGTTTGTAATATGACCAGTACTTATTGGCTCTAAAACCCTGATTCAAATTGCTTCCTTTTAATACGTGCATGTCTCTGATTAATCATAAAGAGAAAGTACATTCAGCACCTGTGAAGGGCTGCTGGCAATTATAAAAGGAACAGATGAAATTTTCCTAGCCTCTGAGGCTCCTAATACATTGAGAAACAAGTCCACATGAGGAGTGGAAAGGAAGGGGCAAATAAGCTTGCTCTTCTTTTGAAAATGTGACATGTCTTAGTGCTTTTGGAAAGAAAAAGAATTAGAGTGCAGACACTGAATGCATATGTAAACAAGTCAGAGGAAACCTGTTTGTTAAGAAAGCAAATGTTTCAAAAGACAACTTTAATCAGAAAACATTTCTAAAAGAAACTACTTAATGATTAAAATGTAGGGAAGAAAACGAAAAACCCTGAAGAATCTAAAGAGCTCAAGGGTTCTGAGAGAAGATGGGAAGAACCTAGATCCTGGCTGAGGACATTGAACCTCAAACCCACCCTGGAAATGCTCTCCTGTGGCTTATGGCTAAGTAAACATCCAGTGTCCTTTGCTGTAAGTCTGTATTAGATTCTCTGTACCCTGTAGTCAGATACATCTCAACTCTTACAGAAATTGGGAGGAATTCCAGACAAAATGGTGTTTTAAAAAAATTCAGCAATCATTTGTGACTACTTTCATTCTCTGGAATGAAATGATAATGGTGTGATAAAGATATTTATTAAACACTCAGTATGTATATTTTTCTGAGTTCTGAACAGTAAATGAATAGCCAAATGAGCTTGTGTTCTAGCAGGAGAGAAATACATTAATAAACCAATCGCATTATGTAAAATTAATGCCAATAAGGGAAAATGAGAGAGTTTAAAGGGTGTGTAATAAAATATAGATAAATAATAAAAGAAAACATAATTAAAGAAGGGAACAAATTATAGATGCAAATGCCTCCTAAGAACATGATAATATAATGTCTACTTTGTACATGAATTCCTAGAGGGCAAGAGAAACAGGAAGGAAACCTGAGTGAGATAGTCAAGGAAAGCTGGGGCCAATTCATACTGGAAACACCTTTTGAAGGAGGTGGACAAAGGAAAGGCTAGATGGGACAGATGGGAGGATGCAAGGAACCAGAAGAGCAAAGGAAGAAAGCAGGGATTGAGTTGGAGCAAGATGAGGGAGATTCCAAATCACTGGATTCATAATCCCCCTCACAGTAGCGTTCCAGGGATGCCACTTGGGAAATATCAGAAGTTAGAACTCTCAACGCAAGATTATAAAAGGTGCAAAACTAATGTAAGGAAAAATAATACAGGAGAAAAAGTGGGAGTACAGAGTGCATTTGAAATTAAGGCATTATTCAAAATAATGAATAATTTGAAAAGTGGGTGTCATCAAAGAATTGTCATGAGAAGTAATCATGGACCCAAGGGCACTGAGGAGCAATTCAAACTTTCACAAATAAAAGAAAAATGAAGAGTAGAAAAACAAGTACAGACAGGTAGGATAAAAGTCTTGCTTATGGTTATTTTTTATGGTAGTGATTATTGACGTGCATTATGTAAAAATGGATTTGATTGAAAGATGCATTTCATTAGCCTAGTAATATGTAAAGGTGGTCTTTTTGGTAAATAATGTAATTTAAAGTGTTTTCCTTGAATTTTTTTTTTTTTTTTTTTGTAACTTGCTATGGAAAAGTCTTTTCAGCAACAAAACCATAAAGAACAATAATTTACATGTAAGTGAAGCATTTGGGCAATAAAAAGAAAAATAATGTAGATGTGCCAGATGTAATAGTAGAACAATAATAATAATAAATACTTGTAGTGAAAATCAGAATTTTGTTAGGCATAATGTGGTTTATGGTCGAGTATAGCTAAGAAATTTTTCTGGAAAAAAAAAAAAGAAAAAACAAGCTACAGTGGCCAATGAACACCTTGATGTTACTGGAGGTAGAATTTACCATTCACATTTGTGACCCCAGGTGTCACCTAAACAGATATCAAATAGCACATCGAGTAAATTGGACAAAATCCTCTACATGATTCTGATTTGCCCTTGGGTTAAAAATCAACAATAGAGGGGGTAGAGAGAGAAGAGGGGAGGGGAGGGGGGAGGGGGGATAGTAGAGGATAGGAAAGGCAGCAGAATACAACAGACTCCAGAATGGCAATATGTAAATCAATGGTTGTGCAACTGAAGTGATTCTGCAATCTGTATATGGGGTAAAAATGGGAGCTCATATCCCACTTGAATCAAAGTGTGAAATATGATATATAAAGAACTATGTAATGTTTTGAACAACCTACAATAAAAATTAATTAAAAAAATCAACAATATTATTAAATATTCATTCTACATTTTCTGAAGTAAAAAATCACACTTAAAGTCAATGGTGATCCTGAAAATGTCTACGAGGATACAGAATAACAAGATTACATACTTCAAATCCAAAATTTAGTTTAAATTCTTCCTCCCCATTTGTCCCTTACACTCGAATTAATCTCTCACCAGATTCCCCACTTTATACCTCTCTTCTCATGTGTACCACAGTTTATCTTGTATTATATTTATCTCCATCTGTCATTTTAGCTGGTTTGGGGACCCATGAAAATTGGGGGAGGGGGTAGAAGCTATAATGTTTCTGTCTTTCTAATCCCTATACTGCTCTAGCTAGTCAATGGTATGTATTTAATAAGTATTGATTGAATTAGATTGAATATAAAATATTAAACGGCATTACAGTTATAATAAATTTCCATGTTATTGAATTATTGCATTCTGTCTATTAAAGAATATTATTTCTAGTTTCATAATACTTAAAGATCAATGCTATTTTTCAGCTTTGAACTTAAACTCTAAATGAAGGAAAACTGTAATTGTGAAATTTCAAATAGCTGTAATTCCTCAAAGAGCAGTGACATAGGCTTAATACAGAACAATTACAGCTGGGCCACATTCTTTAGTCAGTCATTTGTTTTTCTTACCAAATCCTTATATTAAGACAAACAAATTCTGGATCTGACTGAAGAGTAGGAAATGTAGAAAGCCTTTCATTTTTATGTGAAATGAAAATAAAATTTTTATTGCATGAAATTTCATTGCATGTGAAATTACACTTTAAAATAATCACATCAACTTCTGTTTCAATAAAAAATTTATTTCAATTAGATAAAAAAACAATAATAAAACAAATCACCAAGGCAAATAATTTTTAAAAGATAAAAGTCATTGAGGTTAAAGAATATTAAGCTAATTTATAAAAACATAAACATACCCTTGCTATAGTTTTTTGTCTTGTGTCCCCTTAAAATTTCAGGAGTGTTTCTTGCTTAGAAATCAAGGATGTCTGAGTGGCAGGACTTGGATGAGCTGTGAAGGAAATATTTATGTTTTTAATTCCCTTATTAAGGATCCTGTCTTTCATTCCAGCCTCAGGCCTGGTGTAGGCAGGACAGGAAAGCTCAGAGATGGTGGGTGGGTACAGAAACTTCAAGACTAGTCAGATGCAGCAGACAGGGTAGAGCCCTGAGGACACCAGCCTTGTGAGTCCCCAGTGGCTGCCTTGGTTAGGGACCCTGGGCGTGATGCTCACTAACTACACAATCCAATCTACTCCCATACAGATTTTAGAAGCACAGTTGAATGTGCTAAAATGGAATTCCTACCTACTCAGAACATTATACTTCTGTGTGCCCATATGCCCAACTTATTTCCAAATGTATTTGGGAAAAATAAAATATGGATTCTTAGTACTAAAGAGATAGAATAAAGTGCATGTGACCATTTATTTTTGTAGTTTCCTTTGGGGTTTTTGTCAGACTCTAGAGGACTTGTGTTGGGCACATGTGTTCCCTGTTCTAGGCATTGGTACATCATGCCTTGCTCATGGGCCAGTCAGGTCTGTTTCCTCTTGAATTTAGAATTGGCATCCAGAGGGATGGGCATTCAAACTAGAAAGTATGAGAAAGCTGCACTGAGCCTTCATCATCAGAGGATGACAATCTACAGGAAATGTCAACAAAGTAGATTCTTAGAATCAAGAGAAAAGCAGTGGTGACTCACCTAGTTCAGAGGTGGTGTTTCATTTAGCTCTGGAGACCATTTCTCTTTAGGAGGAAACCAAAGTGCATGTTCCACTGTTGGCATGTGAGATCCCTCCTCCATGCCAATCTTCTATGAAATTTTCCATTAAGTTGATATCAGTGGGCTTCTGCCACTCACAAATAGATTCCTCACAAAGGCAAGTTTGTTCCATTGGAATGTGTTTCCTCATACCCCCGTTAGCTTTGCATTGGAAACCAATGGCATTCTATTGTCAGTTTGTCAGTGTTAATCATGTATTATGGCCCAAGTATTTCTCAGAACCTAATTGCACATGATAATAATGCCACATGATAATAATGGCACATGATAATAATTGCATTGATAACAATGGCTTCTGGAACTGCTATGTGACAGTGTGTAACAGAGGGTTCTGTCAGGTAGTTTGTCCTTTCTGCAATGAAGGAAATACTTTCTCTCATGCAGGTTTAATAATAAAATGCAGTGCACGAGCTACAGATAATAGCCATGTCTTGCAATGTAAAGCCTGGGCTGCAGCCTAGCTCACAGATCCAGGCATATAGCCCAGTGCCAGCCCTCCAAAGAGTGGGCAATCCAGGAGCATTTGAGTTTTTCCTGCAGCTATTTAACAAATACACAAGGAGGTGTTCTGCTTTGGCTTACCATTTATTGTAGTTCTTATGCAACAACAGTTTTCTAGTTGTCTTCTGTAGAAACTGAAAAGTCATACAGAATCATCTAGTTCCTCTTTTAGACAGTACCTGACTTGCCCAGAACAGGTGGAGCTTCTCCTATAAATACAAGGCCTTCTTTCTTGCCTTGACTGCAGTGAGGGAGATTTGGTGCTTCTGGTTGATAGTCTAGGTCACATTTGTAAACTTGCAGTCTTCTCTAAGATAGCTTTACACTTAAATTTCAAATCAATTGAAAATGAAACTCTTGACCATCTGTTTCATCATCTAGATTTGGATACCCTGTCAGCCTGCCCTCAGGTTCCACACATGGTTTCTGAGTAACTTGCATACTGAGAAGCCTAAGGATTCTTGGTGTCATTTTTGACCTACCATCATTCTCAGGCTCTGGACTCTCACTGGGCCCTGTAGCCCTGTCGACAGCTTCAGCCTCTATTCATACTTTCCACTCTACGTTTGAATTTTTTCTCTGCATTTGTACACAGTGATTTCCCATTCTATCACATAATCTTGGCTTTGAGGTAACTACATTTGATATATTACATCCAGCATTTTATAAGTGTTTGGAATTGGACCAAGGCCTCTTCTTCATCAAATTAGTTTCCAGATTTCATTATAAATGAGGATTTGACTTTCCCTGAATTTCACATACCCAGAATGCCATTTCTGATGTTTGTCATGAGCAGAATTGACACACAGGAAAGCACAGCCAAAATCTAAATCTGAGTTCATCACAAGGCAGAAAGATTGTCTAAAAAGAAAAATAAAACTGTTTCCTACCCTAAAACATTTAATATTTGAACTAAAGTCAGTCCTCTGATACTCTGATGGCAGTGTGGCTACAAGTTTTAAACATGGGGGGCGGGGAACTGGGAGTATTTGTTTTACCCTGTTTATCAGCCAGCTTTCTGTCACTATAAGAAAATACCAGAGAGAAACAACTTAAAACAGGAAAGGTTTCTTTTGTCTCATGGTTTCACACCATAGTTGGCTGACTCCATTGCTTTTGAGCCTGTGGCAATGCAGAATATCATGTCAGGAAGCATTTGGTGGAGCAGTGGTGCTCTCCTCATGATGGCCAGGAAGCATGAGAGAGAGAAGGGGCTGGGGTCCCAGTGTCCCTTCAAGGCCACATCTCCAGTGATCTATCTTCCTTCTACTTGGCTCCAATTCTTGACTGTCCCATCACCTTCCAATAAGTACCACAGATTGAGTACCAAGCCTTTAGCTTTAGTGACAAAAGGTTAGGTGTTATTTGTGGACTGCTCATTTTTGAGTAAGAATTTGGGGGTCACCGCATGACACTGGCCACTGACTGGAGCCTCCAGGAATGTGGAGCACGTGCCGGGAAGCTGATGTCCACATGCCTTGCAGGGCCGGGGACCGTCGGTGGGCACACTTCTCAGTTCTCAGGTTCCACTGTCTTCAAGCAAGTCTCTTACCCAGTAACCTTGGTTACAGGACTTGGTGCCTTAGCTCGGAGGCTCGGTGGCAGTGCTGCAGCAGTCTGCACAGGGCTGGGCTCTGACAGGGACTGCTGAGGCCCCGGGGAGGAGGGATGTGCACAGACTCACCATGTTATTTTTTCTTTTGGCATTTGAAAAGTGTCAGATTATATTGTGGACTGATCCACACTGGAAGGTTATTAAAGTAAATAAGCAGAAGGCTGCCAAACATATAAGATAGCCTTTCTCAGGTTTCCTAAAGGAAAACTGGCTGGGGATTGTTGGAGGATGCTGGATTTACATCTCCAGAATCGAGCTCTCTCTGTTCTGCAAGTAAACCCCTTACACATGTCCACTGTCCCTTCTCACCATAACTCTCAGCACTGCTTTGTCCAAGGGCAAGTTCAAACCAATCCAAGCATCCACCAAAAGGAGAATGAATAGGCAGCATGTCGTACTGTATAACTATATGGTGAAATATTACTCAGCCATGGAAAAAAGGGCATGCTGATGCATATTACTATGTAGATAACCTGAACAATGTGGAAAGTGAAATAAGTCAATCACAATGGACAAGTTCTGTTTGATTCCATTTGCATGAAATATCTAGAACAGGCAAATTCATAGACATAGAAAGTAGACTCAAGGTTACCAGGGGCTGGGGTGGAGGAGGGAGTGGGAATTAGCATTAAATGGATATAGAATTCTACTTAAGGTAATGAAAAAATTCTGGAGCTGCGTGGTGGTGAGGGTTGTGAAAGTACTTAGTGCCACTGAACTGTACACTTAACCTGGTTAACCCAGCAGATTTTATGTTACATGTACTTTAACACATACAAAAGAAAGAGGAAGAGAGAGAGAGAGACAGAAAGAGAGAGAGGCACACATTCCCACTTCTGGAGAAATGGAGTGGACATACTTTTCCCCATTTCTTCTGCTAAGTACAGCGAAAGCTCTGCACATGGCAAACCCAAGAAGTGACCCACCTGTGAGTTTCCTGGGTTTTCTTTTTGCCTCTTACACCCTAGGTGTGGGGCCAAGAAGTCAGCAACCTGCAAGCAACAACAGTTGCTGGGAAGACGAAGAAGAAAGAAGCCCTGGGGCGAGGGCTTGGCACTGAAGGTGCTGGTTTCAGATTTGACGGGTGAGGAAGGATCTGCCATAGGGGGAACTTGTCTTTGGGTCTGGGAGCAGCTCCAGATCTGTGGATGCAAAGCTTCTGGTGGGTCTCAAAGCCAACCATCAACTCCTCTAAACTCTCCTGATACAAAGCCTATGCTGGGATCTAAATGTGACCTCTTGACTCATTTCTAACCCTCACTGTAAATTTTCAAAGACCAACTGGATCCCCTAGGTGGGGTCACCTTGATTATGGAACTCATTATCGTGACTGCAGAAGCCACCCAATCTCAGGCAATTGTTTCCAAAGTAAACAGAGTTACTCAGGAGAACTTATGCCCAGACCTGTCATTATTCCAACACTTTCATACAAGAACTGAGTTTCTAAAATTCAAACTCTTATCCCTAGTAAAGATTAGTTAACTGTTAATCCTGTGAGAAAAGCAAAATTTAACACAAAAAGGAACCCCGGTGGCAAGTCTCTCTGCTTCCTTGTAAACATCAAGATAAAGAGTGAGGTAAAGGCTGGAGGTGAAATTTCATTTTCGTCCCTCACTTTCTTTGCTGTGCTGAAAAAAAAATACTCAGCAAAACTCTCTGTGCCTTTGTTTTCTTATCTGTAAAATTGGAGTAATGCTAATAATAAAGAATCTAAAAATTATTAAAAAGTTCACTGCATACAATTTTCATCACAAATTCATAAATCTTGGAACGCAGTGACTCTCTTCATCTTTAGAACATTCCAGAAAACCTAGTCTGCTTGCTGCCTTATAGACATGCTCAGGAAGGGCTTAACTGACCAAAGCTCTGTATCCATGACTGAGTATTCAAGTCCGCTGGAGCTGCAGGGGACATACACAATCTCATCTTTGCACCCCTGGGGCTGAAGAACTATGTCCCGGGGGCCACAGGTCCTGTTCTGGATGGCTGAGAAATCTACCCACTCCCTAATCCTGGGCTGGAATGTCTCAGTGGCAGGGCTGATGGGTACAGTCCTTCATTAGAAGTTCTGAGAAACAGTCATCTCTCATTTATATATCTTTCTCAGAGTTTCAGCCTTATCTTGGCTTCCTGAAATCTAACTAATCTAGCCACAAAGCTACTCGATGAAGAAGTGGAATTTTTAATCCCTAGGTTGCAAATTAAGAAACCTGTGGGGAGCAAGTTAAGTGGTTATGTCACTGGAAAGCATTCAATTTTTTGATGGTGCTGGGGATTGAACCCAGGGCCTTATGCATGCCAGGCAAGCACTCTACCAACTGAGCTATATCTCCAGCCCCTAAAGCATTCAAATTTAAGTATATAAAAAATATAAATAAAGTTCAACACTTACTTCATATTTTATCCATTGGGTTCTATTTGTCAGGCACCCAAAGAGAAGGATTTGACATTCATATCCTTTGCCTGTATTTCCTCTCCCTGAATGATCTGTGTAACTTTAATTTTCTAAATCACAAGGTGGTAGGTTAACTTTAGAGTAGTGTAAGAAAAATGTAGATCTGGAGATCACTTTTTGAGAAATCTGTCTAGATATTTAATTAAGAAAGTCTCTCATTAAGAAAACAGGTAACATAATTTTTTAATTTTTACCTCAGTCTCAAGTAGTCAATTATTAGTTAAAATGCATTTACAGGATATCCTAAGTCAAGGGTTAATGAAATTTGTCATTTATTTCACCTTCTGTAAGAGGATTACCACAAACTTTATTCTTGGGTGTCTTGCTTATTATTTACATGAATTATTTATCTTATGTCTTGAAATTTAATACATGTCATAGAGCTGCAAATTACACGATCCATCTTGGGTTTTGTAGTTTGCTGTCTAAATGGGTAATCAATCTCAGCTATTAGTTTTATTTATTAAGCCCAGCTGGAGAAGTAGAAGTTTGACCCCATCTTACATTATGCTGAAAACAGGAATGGTTTGTCCAGAATGTTAAAGGCAGTGCAGCTAAAGGCAAAACCAATTTAAGTGAAAGGTAAATTAATAAATACTGGGCCAATCCTTCGTGTCAGGATTATAGGAGGAGATTAATGTATTGTCCCTGCCAAGACAGAAACCAGAGCATGCTGGCCAGCAGGAAAACAACAACACCACCACCAACAACAAAACACTGAATTACATCCTGGTTTCAAGAGTCATTCTGAATCAGTAAAACAAACTTTGGAAAGTTTAAGAAATAAACTCTCAGATGGCAAGACTTACCAGTTCCCTCTTGTTTAATTTTTTTCCCCATAGTATTGGTCTATCCTAAGACCTTCAAGCAAAATGGATCAGAATGGTCTAAGAGCCATCTAAGAATAGTAATGCTGAGAAAACTGATAGTGAGATCAGTTTTTCTGAGTTACTCTTTGTCTGGCTGCCTTTCATTTGAGAGTACAGAGCAGAGGAAGATTTAGGCACTGTGACCAGGCCTCTGGGCTTGGGGGGTTTGAGGGGAAGGAGGATGGGTTACAGAATAAGAAACTAAACTCAAAATTTTCAGCACATACTCTGCTATTCTCAACTTTTTTTTTCTTTACCTCATATTAAGACTTATATTTATCACCCAAATTCTTAACCCAGTTTTTACTTTTAAACTTTCCAAACAGCTAAATACTTAGCTTTTTTGTGAACTAGAAGAGTATGCAGAATCCCAGAAACTTGACTACTAAAAAATACTGCAGAAAGAGAATGTGGTGTGCTGCGGTCGTGATGATTGAGTCTTAAACGCTGTGTGTGAATATCATTTCTCTGGCAGTGGGGTCTCTGCGAGTCCTTTTTTCTCTGCTAGAACGTTGTCCTCCCTCACCCCGCTGTGTTGTACAGGCAGCCTCTAACTCAGTGTCTCAGTTATTTGGGGGAAGTTTTCTTAAGTCTTCAGAGGAACCCAGGTCCTCCTCTGTTCTGGAGTCTCATATCCTGTCCAAGGACTAACTTTGAGGGCAGGAAAATTGACATTACTTGATTGGTGTCTGTCTCTCCCAAGGGAAAGGGGCCCCTGGCGTCAAGGGCCTTGCCACCTTTCCTCCTCAGTTTGCCTCCAGTTCTTAGCGCAGCACTTGGAGCTTAGCAGACCGCCATTAATACTTGTTGAATCAATGACTGAGAAGTGCGAGCAATTTTGCTTTTGAATTGGTGAGAAAAGGGATGGGAAACACAACTTTTGTGCCTTCCCAAACCATCATGGAATATGTATTCCTGAAATTACTAAGAAGGACGATTTCTCCCAGGGGTTCTAAGTGCAGGTCTGACTATGTTCAGCGCTGGCTGAACTGGAAATTACTAAAAATGGTGCTGAAAGCTTCACTGTTGTGCAACAAATGTATAACTGGCTTTAAAATTGACATCGATTTTCTATCTTGCAGTGGGAAGAAGGAAGAAGGAGACAACTGAGATGAACCTCACCTGTATATTGTTGGGTCACTCCTGCTTCTCCCACTACTGCAGAGTCTGCACAGCTTCCGGGACATGTTTTATTGCTCCAATTCAACAGAAGAGATCAACAACTGGACCCAGTTTGTGGAGACTGGAAAACAGGATTTCCTTTTGTTTTATGACCTCAGTTTCCACCTCCTCCACCTCTGTGGCCTCTAGTTCCTCTTTCCTTTGTCAGGGAAGGTGTCACCTATGGGTTTCCTCCTCAAAATTGCAAAGGAAATTCAAGATATAGTTCCTTTTCAGTCTGCATCTTGGCTTCGTGACAAAACTCAGCTATTGTTTTGAAGAGAAATATAAAATGGAATAGTAAAAATTGAGATCTATGCAAGAAGCTCCCTCTAGTTCATTTTCATCTTGTCTTTAATTAGCTCAACAATATGTGTATTGCACATTTTGAAACAGAAGGCACTGTGGTATGTGTCAGCTAATAAAAAGCATTCAGTCTGTAGGTAGCCATATAAGACAGACAATGGTAAGTATGAAAATAAAAATACCAAGACAATGCTATTGGAGGACAGAGAAGGCATTGATTGATTCCAGTTTCAGTATTTGGAAGACGTTGAGAAGGTTCTGAACCTTGAAAGACAGACCTTTAATTAACGTGGAAGATTTCAATCGGAGGGAGGAGAGAGACTTCCAGGCAGAAGAAGCAAGGGAAAGCTAGACAAGAGGGTGGGAGAAAAGAGAATGTGCTGAAATATTGGATAATACTGTGCAGCTAGAGTTACTAATGTCTGGACAAATAATGAGAAATAAGATTATAAAGGTGGATTGCATCTGATAGAGGAGGCCTCGAATGCAATGCAGGCCAGCTGGACTTTGTTCTGCAGATGGGATCTGCTCAGGAAAGGTTACATTTATTTGACTTTTAGTAAGTTGTGTTTGGTGTGTTAGTAAGAAAGCTCGAATTCTATTCTGGTGAAACAGAGATTAACAGGGAGGCTATCCAAGTTTCTAGTACCATTATGTCTTGCCCTGTTACTTCCTAGGGGTTTGGGCTTGAATCTGCTTGTGTGGAGAAATGGGCTTTGTTGGCCAGAAGGGGGTTGAAAGACACTCAGTTTGCATGAAAACATACCTGCAGAAGAGGCTGGTTGCCCTGTGCCTTGCTGGTAATGACTCTGGGTCCTTACCCTGTGGGGGGCAGTGAAGGAGGGGCAGGGTGTCTTCCTGCTCCCTGCAGGCTGGCAGGAGCTCTTTCCAAGACTCCACGTGTGATTCAGTATCACCCCAGGATGTTTATGTTCATTTCAGCTTTGTGAATTTAATTGGTGGCATTTCCTCCTATATTCTGGCAATCAAGTACTTGATAGACCTTATTTTCATTCTTTTCTTCCCCTTCTTTGTGTCATATACATTTTTGTGTAAAGCTGAGGAAGGTTGAATCTTGGGCTGCTATCCAAATCATCTTAGACCACAAATAAGCACATGATATTTTGAAGTTCCTTTTGGTAATTTCATGGTACAATGGTAACAGAAATAATAATAATTAAAAACTCATGAAATATTTCATGTCCATGATTATTTTAAAGTCAGGCAAGACTTAAAGAAGATTGAAAGATCATCTGGGCTACTTCTACAGTCAGATGGGGAAGAGGACAGAGGACCAGGACCTAAGCCATCCTAGTGCAAGAGAAGAGAGTTTGGACATGATAGGGCCAAAGGGTACAATGTGTAGAGGTTTACTGTTGATTGGAGGTGATTATTGGGGGAAATGATAAATTTGCAATGTTATTCAAGTTTCTGGCTTCTGGAAGGAAGGAAGGAAGGAAGGAAGGAAGGAAGGAAGGAAGGAAGGAATGAATGAATGAATCAGAGGGAAGAGCTGGAGACTGCTGAGGCCAAGGAAGGAAGGGAAAGAGAGGGAAGAAGAGTTCTTTTAGGAATGGTTGCATGAACTGGACAAAGAAATACATGCTCTTTATGTAGACACATGAAAATGGTGGTTAAAATATACATTTTACCAGATACCTAGCAGAATTATCTGGAATACTCTTTGGTTGCCAGAATGAGGAGGGAGCTCAGCTAAAAAAGTGAGCAGAAATTGACACACACAGCTATTACTATTTATCCCAAAGATGTGAATTGATTTCCCAAGGGTAAGCATGTCGAATAGGAATATGAGAGAGTCAGGGCTGCCTCAAGGCATCCATTCTGCTCTTAGGGCAGGAAACACCTTAGTAATTAGGGTCCCGAATCCTACCTGGAGCCAGAGTGGAGTCTGGAATTCCCATGTGTACTGGGGAGCCAGGAGCCAGTAAAGCGGGTATCTTATCCCAGGAAAACTCCACCCATTAGTCTCATAAAGTGGCTTCAATGGGTTCTTTTACCTTGGACACTGGGCTGGGAGAGGATTTTCTGAGTGCAGAACACAGAGATATCACAGCAGTTGGTGATGCAAGGATAAGCTCAGAGGAAGAAGCCCGCTCAGAGGAAGAAGGCACTGGAGAGACTCGCCTGCATGCAAAAGACTTCAACACGAAATGACGTTGCCTCTCACGGGCTCCAAAATAAATGTTTAAGATGTTCAGAGGGATAAAAGAAGGCACAGGGTCACTACGATAAAAATTGTTTTTTGAGGGTGGAGAAGGAACATTGCAAAATTGAGAAGAAAATCAGAGATATTTTAAGCAATGAAAATTGAAGTCATTAAAATATAGCTGGAACAATAGAGTAGATGTGGATGAAGAGGAAATGAGTGAAATGTGAAGTCTATCTGATAAAACTATATGGGAGGCACCCCAGCGAGTAGGAGCAGGATAGAGGGTAAAAGATGAGGTGACATGGGGAGTGGACAGAGCTTCGACATACAGCTCGTAGAAGTTCCCGGAGGAGGAAGCAAGGCATCTGTCAGTGAAACATTGAAAGGAATTACTGTAAAACATTTAGAAGTTAAAAAAAAAACACCTAAATTTGAGAAGGGATAAAGAATTCCAAGCAAGATAAATTAAAAAATCTGCATCAAGGAACCTTGTATTAAAATTGTGGAACCTCAAAGAAAAAGGAGAAGCATAAAGGGATGGGGGATAAGGTGATGGATAAAGGAGCAAGTGAACTCGGTAGTGAACTTTTCAGGTATGTCCTCTGTGGCCATAGAGACCAGAAGACACACATCTTCACAATGCTGAGGAAATTGTGTATCCACTTAAATGTCATACAAGAAAAGGCAAATACTTCCATGCGTTTCTAAGAAAGATCACTGTTCACTGACTCTTCTGGCAAGAGCTGCTAAGGAATTCATTAGACCATTCAGTAAATGGTGCTGGGGCATTTCGCTGTTCTCAGGAGGAAAGCAAAATGAATTGGGCCCTTGCTTCCCTCTCTATATGAAAGTCAATCCTCAATGAAATAATTTGAAAGGTAAAATTTCTATAGATGAAAACATAGGAAAACATCTTTATGAACTTAGGGGAAAGAAGACTTTATTAAGCAATAAAGAAAATGTTTGATCTATTTGGTGATGTTAAAAGTTAAAAAAAAAAAAGAAAGAAAGCAAACCAGCAAGAAAGGAAACAAGAGAAAAAGAAGAGTGGGGGAGGGGGAGAGGGAAAACTCCAAAAGGAAAAAAAATAATAAAAGGATTGATATATAAAACACCCTTCAGAAGAGAAAACTCAGATGGCCAGAAACTGGCAGGAAAGAAGCTTAATTGTACTAGTGATTAGAGAAAAGTGAATCAAATTGCAATGGACTAGCAGACTTGCAAAAATGTAAATATACAACATCACAGGTTGGAGAAGATGTGGCATATAAAACTGGAGACAGCGAATGTCCATGCACATTATTGAAAGAATATTTACAGTAGTTCCTAAACCAGAGTGTAAGTTATAGCACGCTCACACCGCGGAACTCTATGCAACAGTGAAGATGAGCAAACCTAAACTATATACCTGGGCATGGATGATTCTCACTTACATAATGCCGACTAAATCAACTTTCAGAAGAATTTGTGTTCTAGGATGCCATTTAGGTAAAGCTTAAGAAATCAAAATAATATTCCATATGGCTTAAGGATACACATGTAAAATCATATATATTTTATGAAGATATACTTCATAAAGTTATGAGGCAGTTGCCTGGGAATGGTACAGTGCAAATTCAGGAAGAAGACTCATGTGATCAGGAAGCATTGGTGGGATTTTGCCTGTGTTTAAACATGTTAAAAATTGGGCTATGAGGTAGGTGTTCATTTGTTGTTTTATTCTGTAAACCTGTCTGTGTCTTAAATATTGCAAACTGGTCTTCCAAACAGATCAATTTCATTGTTTGTAACCCTTTTTTCCCTTGTTTTTTCATGTTGTTCACGTTGCTTTCCAGCTCTGTTTGACTGCTTTGTAACTGCTTTCTCCTATACATTTGTTTTGGCTTTGTATATCTCTGTTGTCTCTCTTTTGTGGTGGGAGATTATGCCTAGAAATGTTGGGCTTTGTTGTACTTTAAAGCTGATTCATTCAATCAAACAGATCAATTTCAAGCAAGGAAATAGAGGACACCATCAGAAGCCTACCAACCAAGAAAAGCTTAGGACTGGATGGATAAGCAGTTGAGTTCTACAAGACCTTTAAAGAAGAACTAACACCAATACTTTTCAAACTATTTCATGAAATAGAAGAAGAGGGAACACTTCCAAACACATTCTATGAGGCCAATATCACCCTGATTCCAAAACCAGACAGAGACACTTCAAAGAAAGAAAACTTCAAACCAATATCTCTAATGAATATAGATGCAAAAATTCTCAATAAAATTCTGTCAAATTGAATATAAAAACAAAAAGATAGTGCACCATGATCAAGTAGGGTACATCCCAGGATTCGAGGATGGTTCAACATATGGAAATCAATAAATGTAATTCATCATATCAATAGACTCAAAGATAAAAATCATATGATCATCTCAATAGATGCAGAGAAAGCATTTGATAAAATATAGCATCGCTTTATGTTCAAAACACTAGAAAACCTAAGGATATCAGGAACATACCTCAACATGGTAAAGGCTATCTATGAAAGAGTAAATTAGAGATGAGGAAATGGAGATATCAAGAAAGCACTGTGCTTTCCACCTATATTTTACTGGGAAGGGAAGAAGAAAACAGAATGCATGCTATTTCTTAACTGCGCATGATTTGGAAGACTTCAGAATTTGGTGCGCTTTTGTAGGTAAATCAACATTTAGAATTATTAAACTCAATATATTTAACTTAGTGAAATAATATTTACCATTTGGATTATGCCAGACACAGGTTCTGAATCATGACACATACAACTTGGAATTCTATTGAATCTGATCAAGAGGAAACAAAAAGCTTTAAATGACGTTTTCTTCATATTCCTTCTCATCTCTCACTAATCTCACTTTGGGGAAAGAACTGATCATATATCTACAGAAAAGCCATCAATATTGAATTGTCTAAAATATTTATAAGGAACATTCAAGCCAACAAGCTAAAATTTGATGATATGAAGTTTTCTTAAAACCTGAAGTCCAAGTGTAGATGGTTCTCAGTTGAATAGTTTTTTTGTTTATTGTTTTCAACCCTAGTCACCAAGCTACATTTATTCACCATAAAACTTTCAAAATGAAAGTGCTCACCAACATCTATGTGTCTTGAGTGATATGGCGTAGGTATTTTTAAATGTGTTTTAACAGTTATATGCTTTAATTGTCTCCCCTTTAAAATTAGATCAGTCATTTTCTGAGTAGGGTACAGTGTGTTCTGTACTGAAGGAAAATCCCTGCTTGGAACAAAGGTGTTGCTGAGTAGTTCTGCCAGAGACCTTTGAAAGGCAGAATTTTATTTCACAGGAAATGTGAATCTGAAAGTATTTTACTAGTAATTACCTTTTAAAATAGTATAAACTTATTCATTTCCTCCATTTATGCTTGGAAGCTGGACACGGAATTTGTGTGTGGGTTTTTTCTTCCTAATTTGTGTGAAGTTGTTAGGAACAGGCCATAGTCTAGCTAAGAAATAAAGATACTTTGAGTGTGGCCTTCACCTGGGGTTGTTGCCTCCAGAACATTCCTGAGGAGACAGTAAAAGCAGATGACAGGTGGACTCTAAGTGTTCTGAGTGGGGTCTGTTCCAGTATGGGCCACCCCTGCCCCTATCTACTTTCATCCTAGTCTCCAGTGTCATTTTCATTGAATGAGTAATCATAGTGGCACTCACTAAATGTTCAATCTTATCGTCCCCATTCATGGATGGGGGTTAAGGGTCTGGCTCAGGGTTCACAGGTAAGTGGCTGGAGACAACGTTGGAGCCCAGGCACTCTAACCTTAAAGGCACTCACTTAACCACCCTGCCACTCCTCTTCCTATGTTTGAAGACACTGAACAAGAACATTGGTGTGAGTTAGTGATTGACAGAGGCAGATTGTATCACATTTCCTGTTATCACTCCTACTGTAGGCATCATTAGTAAGTTGGGGCCTAGATCTCTACCTGAGATTTTAGCCCATGTGCATACATACTCAGTTTTAGTAGATAATGTTGTTTTCCAAAGTGATGCTACTGATTTAAACTCCCAACAATACTATATCAGGGTCCTTCTTGTCCATCATTTAATTTTTTTCTTGATCTGGTAGGTGTGAAATAGTATTTCATTGTGACTTTAAATTAGATTTTTGGGGGTTATTAATGAAGAATTTTTCACATTTGAGGGCCATTTATATTTTCTCTTTTATGGTATGCCTGTTCATGTTTGTCACCCATTTTATATTGGCCATTTGTCTTTTTCATATTGATTTACAGAAGTCCTTCACATAATCAAATACTAATCTTTTACATCATATAAATATATTAAGTATCTTCTCTTAGCTGGGGTCTTCTCATCTTTTATAGCCAGTAAATAACTTTCTTAATTTTAAGGGAGTTAAATGTCTCAATTTTCTTCCTTAAGAATCTGAGCTTCTTTTTAAATATTTCATATATATTGCTCTGCCTCCAAGATGTTATATAATTTGCCCTTCTCTTTTAACCCTTTAATCTAATGAGTATTGATGATTTTCCTGTATGGTGGGAGGTAGGGATCCAACTTAATATTGTTTGTATCCATTGGAGGGCTAAATGCCCTGATACTGTTTATTATATAATTTCTCTACTCCCATTGGTCTTCAATGTCCATTCGTCACTCTGTTGTGAATCAAGTTTTTTTTTTTTTTTTTAATTGTGTGGACTGACTTTTTAATTTTGTTCCATTGGTTGACATTGTCTAACACTACATCAGTTCCACACTGCCTTATTTACTACTGTTTTATTACTGAGTCCTGAAAAGGGTTAAGAAAGTCCTTGACTTTTTTCTCCTTTAGAGGTGTTTCAGATATTTTAAGCCCTTCAATTTTCCATATACATTTTAGAATCAGTTTGTCAGGTACCATAAGCAATTTGTTACTATTTTGATTGGATTGCATTAAAGCTATAGATCAATATGGAAAGAAGTTAAATCTCCATAGCATTGTTTTATTTCCCATTTGTGTATATTTGGTTCTTTCAAAAAGTTGAAAATTTTTTCAAAGATCATTCCCACATCTTTTGTCATATTAATTCCTGGATGTGTTATACTTTCATTGCCATTGTTGTTCGTAATTTGTATAAGAACTGACTTTTAAGTTGCTGTTAGGCATATGATTTTTGTTGATTATGTGGCAGAGACAATCTTGCTTTTCATAAGCAGCTTTCCCTTTCTCTCAAAACATATGCTTTCTTCTCAGCCTTTCTTTCAATTAGGCACCATCATGGGACTGACACTGGAAAAAGAGAAGGTGAGCCAATGTCATATCCACCACATTGAGTTCTGACTGATGAAAACCTCCTCTACAGTCCTACTCACTCCTTCCCTATATGCTGCTGGATGCTCATGCCTGAAAGCCTGTGGAGGTCACATACTGAATGAGGTGCATCTCTGTCGGTTGAGTTCCCAAGTGACTTTGTGGAGGAGGGTCCCTCTTACACATTCCACCTATTAAGTTAGCCTCATCTACTGAGAAACCAAGAAAAAAAAAATTTTTCTTTTGTTAAGTCATTGAAATGTGTCTATTATAACAATTAGGATTATCTTAATGAATGCATATTAATTTAAATTCTGGCAATTTGATAAGCACATGTTATCAATCTAATATCTGTCGATTCTTTGGTGTTTTCTGAAAAAAACATTATATCATCAAGAAATAATAAGCTTTGCATACTTTCTTTCCTATTTTTATACATTTTTTTCCTTGTACCACATTACTAGCTAAGAGATGCTATGCAATACTGGATAAAAACAACTATGGTTTATAAGGTACCTTGCTCCTGATGATAAAGAAAATTCTAATACTGTTAATTGTTATGCTTGTGTAGGTATTTTTGTATATATCTTTTATGAGGATATGGAAGTTCCCTTCTTGTTACTAGTTCATAAAGAGATTTTATCATAGATGGATATTAACTTATTTAGTGACATGTCTTTGGGGAAATAATGTTTCCTTTTCCCATTATAGTGATAATGCATTGATGTATCTATTTTCTAGAGTGACATTGACCCATAAGTTGACTCCCCTTGCCAATGTTGCAAGTCAATAAACAGCAACATCCTATTTTTGTTTACAATTTTGTTATTTTATTCATCATGGACTTTTTCATTCATTTTGATTTTTAAAATACTGCACTAAAACTCTTTGCGTTCTGGGTTTTGGGTGCTCTCTTAAAAATTATACCAGAGACAAGTTGGTGAGCACTGACACACCCCTGCAGACAGAGTAGTCCTTTGGGGCTCAGGCTGCAGTCCCCTTCCTCTGTCAGCCTCTCTGCCCAGGACAGGCTGAATTCTTTGGTCACTTGTGCCACACAGAGTCTCTAATTTACCAGAGTTGGGCAGATGCCACTAGGCAGAAGGTAGATTTGGTGCTAGTTTATGTTAAAGAATCACCCTTTTATTTCCAGCCTCTGAACATTTCTTCCTTCCTTGATAGCTCCACAGAGCATTTCAAGAGGGAGTTTTAATATTTTAACCAGTTGTCTTTGTTATTCTCCTCCAGAGACTCATTCAATGTATTTATTCCATTGTGCCCCCAGAAATGGTAGTCTGGAATGTTCATTACTGTAGGATATAAATTGCTGAGCTGTCTGCTGAGCTAAGCCAGTGCCTGATGACTGGCCCCTGGTTTAGCTATTCCACTGCAAGGCAATGAGACCAGACGGTCCCAGTTCTCTTTTCCGGGAGTATTGCTGGGAGGTTGTCCTGTTTGGGAATTGACACAGAGACATTCATTTCAAATGGCAAGTCTTTGAAGTTGAATTTGTTTTTCAAAGATATCTAATTCTATTCCAGGCACAGGTCTAGGAGCTTTATGTATAGTCACTCACTGAATTCCTGCCACCACCCTGTGTGACGGAAGCCATTTATCATCACCTCCTTTTGCAGAGAAGGAAGGTGGGACTGGGAGCTCACTCACACAGGTGGAAGGCGGAGAGCTAGTACATGAACTCAGTAAGTTGGCCACTAAGTCCATGCCCATGACCACTATGCTACACTGCCTTCGCAGGTAGCAGAATGAAGTGAGTTGGTCAGTGTCAGCCCAAACCAAAGACCACCTAAGGGCTCCTATGGTAACCCATCCTGTCACCCACATGGCTCCTGTGGGTAGAAATTATAAAAGCTGCAGTCCCCATGACCTTAGCTAGGCATCGATTCATGCCCTTAGTGTGTTAATTGATTTCTGTAAAGATTTTTACTAGAGCAAAACCACCTAATATGTGGTTTACATTCAAAACATATTGATAACTCTTGTAGGAGTTGGAGTGATCTGAACATTGATTTTGTGTGTATGTTTCTTTAATTACTCCTTGCTGCTTGATGAAAGCTTTTTACCAATAGTATATATCAACTATATTCACTCTCAAGTGTGATCCATTTAAACTTGCAAATAATATGTAACTACATAGGGAACTACTTTAGTTAGCTTTGAAATGATGCTGATATGTTCTTTCTGTAGACCACATTCTGGAGTTTTATAATCACTTAGGTTCTACAACCAAATATGGCTCCCAGATTGTATTTAACAAATGAAATTTGTTTTAATTTTATCTGAAGATACTTGGCTTCCATAAGAACTAATTTGGTATTTTTTTTCTGGTTTCTTTTAAAAGAAACATTGATAATAGGGCTCAGCAACGTAAAAGACTGAAAGTAAAAATTTGGATCATTTTTTAACTTAAAAGTTACAAGTTCTCCTTAAAGTACACAAAAATTTGCCAATTTTTTAAATCCATAGTTTAAAAAATTCAACTTGGACTGTTGTCATTTTCCTTTTTATTCTATGATGAATTTAGTAATACCTTAGGTAAAACACACAGAGTCAAATAATTTTCTTTGCCAACAAAAAAAGAATTAAATTGTGAATTTAAATATATTTTGTGGCTCAGTTCAGAAGGAAGCCAAGCATTTGAACAATGGGATTGGTAAATGATTGATGACTCTTTGGACACCCTGGGAAGCAGGAGATTAGTATGCAGAAAGTTTACTAAGAGAGGACCAGAGGACACCTGGGACCAACCCGCGAGGCAGGGAAGGAAAGAAACATGGTCAGGCCGCAGGGGAAGCTGGACTGCAGAGTTCTAACAGAGATCCCAGCATGCCCCACGGGGAACTGTCGTGACCCTTCAGAGCTGCTCTGATTCGGGGTAAGGCTCCAGGATGTCATACTCATCCTTCAACCAGCTGGACAGGGCCATCCTGAGGGAGGAAGGGAGATTTTGGACCTGGCATCTCTCTTTAGACAATGTGATTCCAAAAGAAGGCTGGAGCCCAGGGTTGCCTGCTGTCACACTCTAGGACTCTAGGGAACAGGTGCTTCATTCTGAAGGAGGATCTGACACATCCCAGCATCCACTATGCCACACTCTTCCCCTTGAGGCTGTCTTGTAAAAGCTGGTCACTGCTTCTGTTTTTTGTTTGACTTTCATTCCCTGAGTATAGAACCCCTGTCCATTCACCAAGCGAGATGTCCTTCAGTAGATGAAACTTTGGAATATATAAGCAATGGAATATTACTCAGCATTGAGAGAATAAAATCATGGCATTTTCAGTAAATGGATGGAGTTGGAGAATATAATACTAAGTAAAGTTAGCCAATACCAAGAAAACAGATGCTGAATGTTTTCTTTGATATGAGAATGTTGACTCATAATGGCGATTGTGAGGGGGCATGGGAGGAATGGAGGAACTTTAGATAGGGCACAGGGAGGGAGGGGAAAGGAAGGGGCAAGGGGGTAGGAATGATGGTGGAATGAGTCAGACATCATTCCCTAAGTATATGTATAACATATCAATGGTGAAAATACTCTGTGTACAGTGTCTTGAAAAATTGTGCTCTGTATGTGTAATATGAAATAATTGCATTCTGCCATCATGTATAACAAATTAGAATATTAAAAAAATTTTAAAAAGAGCTCCTGTCCATTCTAATCACTGCCCCCCCCCTGCATTTTTATTCCTCTTGAATCTCATGGCTCTTGCTTTGCCAAAGTCTGTGTTTACTGCTTCTACAGCTCCATCTCCAGAGACTCCTCCAAAGAGCCTGTATGACACTTCCCACTCTCACCATCTCCCACAGCACCCTCTGTCTGCTTAGGCATTTGGAGAATATCATGAAATACCTCATATAGATATTATATTTCGTTTTCATTTATTTTTTCTTTCTCTAAGTACCTTGTATTTAAACAATGATGATTTCAGATTGTATAAAATATAATAAGGAAAAAGCTCTGTTTTTCATGTTTTCTAGCATTTTGTGTTACACAAATTAGAAGGTCAAAAATATTTGTCAAATGAGTGAATTTCTGGTGGGCTCCTAAGCCAAGAATGTGATTGGGTGTAGACAAAGAAAAAAGAAACCATTAGAGTTTCCTGTTTTTGACCTTTTTTCATGTCTGCTTCTTTTGACAACTGGTGTTTTATCCAAAAAAAATTATTATTACTTTTATTATTATTGTGTGATCACTCCTATGTTTCAGACACTGTATTGAGCAAAGAGAACATGATGGTGAGCAAGACAGAGGACCTGGCATCACAGAGCTTAAATTCCAATGAGAGTCGGATCATGCCGCAGAAACAGAGGTGAGCAAAATAATTACAAACCGTGATGGGCGTCATGAGGCCAATCAACCCATGGTGAGATGGAATGAGCCAAGTGAGATCTGGAGGAGGTGACAGTGTCTTCAGAAGAAAACGATTCAGTCACGACCAGAGAGAAACAGGAATTTCAGGCAGCAGGAACAGGAATTCAGGAGGCAGAGAGGACTCCATGTGTTTGACAAACAGAGGAAGACAGAGAAGTGGGACACTTGTTAGCTCAGGGGAGGATGAGGTTGGAGGTGGTGTTGGCCAGGCAAAGGACCTGAATTTTATCATAGGAAACCGGCAGACAGTGAAGGTTTGTTTGTATGTTTGTTTATTTAAAATCGGGGATAGAAACAAACTTACCATGAAATTAATGAAGCCCAAGCTTCAGGACCTCCCAAGTCTTTGAGTCCTTTCAAGGAGGAACCCCGCTATGTGTGTATTCCTAGTCACTACTTTATAAAATCTGCAATTATTTAGGACCACTCTCTCTTTCTATGCTGATTTTCATTCTACCATACTCCTTTGTGGAGTGGCATCAAAGCAGCTATGGTCATTTGGGGGAATCTGGCTCCAAGGAAGTTGATCAGGGAGATCTTTACCTTGTGTTTAGTGGATCACTGTCATATGGTGCATTCCTGTGTGTGTGGTTAATGTGGTTGCTAACTATCCCAGTGTAAGTAGTGGCTCACTTGATATCACATTATGAAGGTGCATTGGGAGGATATTTTAGCACTTGGCCCTGGTTAGCAGTATTGAGGGAAAAAAAAGATATTGTGGTAGAAACTACGGAAAGTTCCTCTAGGCATCAGATGCATAAAATTCTAAGCAGAGAATTTGTTCTTTATTAATTCCTATCTTCATGATAAGAAAGCACAAAGAATTATATAGTCCCAATATTTATTTTTATCCTTTCCAATGGGAATTTGTACAAAATCCAACCTAGAATCTCTATTTATTTGATAATCAGTGTATATAGGTGTATATGTTTGTGTGTGAAGTTGCATATTAACTCATCAATACAAAAATATGGATATCAAAAAGCAAATTTTAACTAACCACTCTAGAAGAGCGAATTACCTTTCTGTTCTCTGTATAGAAAGCAATATTTCAAAAATATTATTGGATGAGATGGTGATAAAGAATATGCAGTCAAAAATGTAAACAAAATATTTTTAGGTGTGTGTCAAATGGGTGATTCATAAAATACCATGTTGTTTTTCCTATATATTTTCTTTAACATTAAAATTTTCACTGGGGGACTCATTTTCTTTAAGAACCCTCTCTTCCTATTTTATAAGCTTCAGTCCCCATAAAACCTGGACCCACTTCTGATCATGGTGGTGCCATGATCTGATCTCTCTTTTGTGACTGCCATGTGGAGAACGGATCAAGAGGAGACAAGGTGTAAAATCAGGGAGATCACAGTTGCCTCCAGTCTCAATTCTTTTGAGTTTGGATGTTGAAGAGGGTCATCCAAATGCTCAGTGGTTTTCATGGATATTTCTTCATTGTTTTCTTGAGTCAGAGCCTCTGACACCTTGGGCACCACTTGCTACTTCTCTGACTTTAATGTGCATATGAATCACTTGGGAACTGGTTAAGATGCAAATTCTGCCTCAGTACTTCTGGGGTGAGGCTTGGGATTCTGCATTTCTAGTCCCCCAGAGTGAAATGGCTGGATCAAATGAGGTAGGAGTGAAATGGCTGGATCAAATGAGGTAGGAAAACACTGGGTGTGTCTATCACAGCTGCGTGGGTTTGAATTCCCACTTTACTACAAACTCTGTGACTTTGGTTTTTTACCTCTCCTCCGTAGCAGCTCATCTATAAATGGGGATGCTTCTAATAGAATCAACCATAGTCATTATAAGGATTAAACGAGACACTTCATATTAAGAGGTTATCACATATGAGAGCACATAAAACTTAGATGTGTTTGTTCTTTTGCCATCAGACAGCCTACTTGACTTTCTAAGCCAGGCTTGGTTAGGACTTCATGTGAGTGACTACTAAAATTTCTCATGTATATTGAAAGGAAGGAAGGAAGGTAGGAAGGGAGGAAGGAAGAAAAAGAAAGGGCCTGTCTCTGCAATACAGACTGAGTAAAATTAGTCACAATAACTAATAAAGAATGAAATAAATTTGCAAATAATTTTGTTGAATCTAGTTAAAAATGTGCTGGGTGTTTATGAATGACACAGTGTTGTTATCTTTTTTTTTTTTTTTTTTTTTTTTAAAGAGAGAGAGAGGTAGAGAGAGAGAGAGAGAGAGAGAGAGAGAGAGAGAGAATTTTAATATTTATTTTTTAGTTATCGGCGGGCACAACATCTTTGTTTGTATGCGGTGCTGAGGATCGAACCCAGGCCACACGCATTCCAAGCCAGCGTGCTACCGCTTGAGCCACATCCCCAGCCCCGTGTTGTTATCTTAATAAAAGCAAAACAGGAACACCATAAGACTTTTCCTGAAGGATTGGAGAGATCATCATATTCCACCACGTGGGTGGTGTCTTCTTACTGAAAAGGCCAGAGAATTAATATACTATTATTAATACTTTGATAAGTGTAGAAAACAATCTTCATTCAAACTCCCTTATTACTTGTTATGCGTTCAATTGTGTCCCTCAAACACGTGTTAAAGTCCTAACCCCTGAGAATGTGGTCTTAATTGGAAAAAGGGTCTTTGCAGATGTTATCAAGTTAAAATGAGATCATTAGGTTGGGCCTTAATCTAACATGATTGGTGTCCTCCTAAGATGATGTGAAGACAGACATAGGAGGAGAGGGCCACGTGACCACAGAGGCAGTGGCTGGAGCGATTTAGCACCCAGCCAAGGACCACCTAGAATGGAGGGCACCACTGTGAGATGGAAATGCAAGGGGGATTCTACCCAGTCTCAGAGGGATCATGGCCTTGCTGACACCCCAATTTCAGACCTAAGGCTCCAGAGGGCTCACATAATAATACAGCTCTGTTTTTTGAAGCCAAGTTCACCATGGTGCTCTGTGGCAGCCCGAGGGAGCTGGCGCAATCCTCCACGTCCCCTTCTCTACTGTTCACAGGTACATTTACCTTCTTTAGTGGTAAGCAGCTTGAGGGCAGAAAATCAGACTTTGCTCATGCTCCTGTCTCTGGGACAGCTCAGCAGTACTGAGTCAGGACACAGTGAGTGCATGTTGAGCTCAAGTAATTAGACATTTCCCCCAAATAATGCAGCTCATTACTGTTATTATGAATTTCCTATAATTTACACATCAGTTTTTGGCACTAATTGTCATTGAGGAAATACAAGTGCCTCTTCATTGCCAAGTGACGTTTAGATAGAACAAGGAAATAAATACTTGTGGGAAAAGACAGGAGCTTATTTTGATAGTATTCTAGCAGTGGTCATTGAGGCCCACTGAACACTCACTGAATGACAGGCAAAGCTTTGTGTCCTTGGTATGTATCCCTTCTTTCAATCCTCATTATGTCACAGTGCGGGGGAGTTGACTGTTGGACCCAGCTCATTGATGAAAAACAACGATGCTTGCTTAGTGTAGTTGAGAGTTAAACTTGGGCACTGTGATCAGAAACTTTGCTCTTAACTACTAAACAATATGGCATACAAACTCTGACCTTTTCTTTTTGTGAATCCAAAAAAAATCCTCCACTTTGAGGTATACAAATGATAATGTGTTTGTATTGCTCTCCATATAAATATGTGTGAGAGAGTGTTGAATATGTATTTATTCTGTAGTATAATTGGCATTTCCATATACATCTATTCTATTTGTTCAGGCATATTTAGAACTTTAGAGCCAGGTTTCCTAAGCTGCCATGCAACTTTGGATATGGATAAAATAAGTGCACATATTTTATGTTTAAATACATGTGTTTCCATCTCTTTTCTGCAGGGCTTATTAGGGGCTCTCAGGAATGGGGAGCCCATTATAGTCAGAGAGCTATGCTGCTGTGTGCTCCTGGATCTTTCATTTGAAGGAAGTTTTCCAGCAAAAGCAAAGTTAAGCCAGGCACCATGGCACATACCTGTAATCCCAGCTACTTGAGAGGTTGAGGCAGGAGGATTGAAAGTTTAAGGCTAGCCTCAGCAACTTAGTGAGGCCCTCAGCAATTTAGTGAGACCCTGTCTCAAAAGTAAAAAAAAAAAAAAAAATTAGAAAGGTTTGGGAATGTGGTTCAGTGGTAAAAACATTTCTGAACTCAATTCCTAATACAAAAAAAAAAAAAAAAAAAAAGTTCAGTTACTCTCATTAACATCACAAGAACTGATATAAATCTCTTTTTTTCTGCTTATATAAACCAAAATCTTGGAAAGACCCACAGTAAAGTTATGAGAACGGGAAACAGCATCCAACTTCTCAGCCTTTCTGGACACAATTGCATTTTAGGGGAACTTATTCCATATGTGACCTTTATCCAGAAATTCATTCTCTCTGGCTGTTTTCCCCAGACTTTCAAATCACATCTTTTCAGGGCTGCTTTGCCAGGGCTGGCTGTATCATGACCCAATGCCATATCATTATTGGGAAAAATTCAATGATTTTCACTGTGTTTTATTTTAGGAGAACCATATGGAAGCTTGACAAAAAAAAAAAGAAAGAAAGAAAAAAGAACAAAACTGAGTAACACTGGAGAGATGGCATAATGTAACTTTTTTCCTGTTGCCTCTGGTTCTAATACAGAATTAGGCTCAGTCCTAAATCTAGAATTGTACTTTGCAGTTCCTAGCTTCAAAGTATTTTATAAGTCACATATTTTATTTATTTTATTGGAGCTTCACCTAAAACACATTACTATGATTTTTTTTTTTTTTTCGTGGTTCTGAGGATTGAACCTGGGGCACTCTACTAGTGAACTACATCCTCATACTTTTTTATTTTTTAATTTTGAGACTGTATCTCACCAAATGGCAGAGGCTGGCCTTGAACTTTCAATCCTGTCAGAGCCTACCAAGTAGCTGGGATTACATACGTGCACCACCAGGCCCAGTCTACTCTGAATTTTTAATAAAATTTTGACCTGAAGGATGTCATAATACAGCTCTTTGCAACATTACTATAGAGTTAGGACAAGCCAGGGCTTGAAGCTCTGATCTTGAAATAATTGTTTAATTTTTATGCATCTTGATTTCTCATGTGACATTAGAATAGATCCATCGTGATGCTAAAGATTTTGTAAAAGGTATGTGAACCAAACAGGTTACTTACTGTTTGCACACTATCTCATGAAATTAGCTCTATGGGTTTTCACCATACCTAAGAGGATGTCTGAAGTGGTTTTATTAAAATTTAGGTCGGTTAATACATATGAAATTTACATGGTATGTGCTGAAGGGACATCTCAAATTTTCAAAACAGCTGAAACAGAGGAAGAAACTGAAGTTTTATGCCAGTTGATTATGCAGTCAGGATGTACCAGAGGTAGTTTTTGGGCTGAGCTGTGGCTCTAGTCACCTCTCAAGGTGAGGAGGCAGACCCTGAAGGTAGTATTGATCTAGAATCAAGATACTGCTCACAACAGAATGTGTTCTTTGTACCTTGAGTAGGAATCTCTGTGGCAGTTGAGATTTATTTAGCAGTTATCACCGACACAGGATGGGCTCGTTAGAAACCTGGGTAGAATATTTAGCGTGGAGTTTGGCACCTCGGTAGGTCTCTGGTGAATATTCTCAATTCCACCTATCTCCATCCCTCCATCCACTTCACCCACCAAAAGCACAGAAGGAAGTCATTACTGTGCTTCATTTCTATCTGAATCATGTTCACAGTGACTCAGCCATTTCTATGGAGATAGACCAGTCCAACAGCTATGATCTCTTAATTTTGCAGATACACTAGGGTACTTGTGGGGCAAGAAGAAATCATTCTCTAGAGAATCAGTATTGTCCTCTTATAAATATCAGAATGTTGAATTTTATTTCAGATAGCCTGGCTGCTCTAAAATCTGTGGGGTTGTAAGAAATAAAGTAGCTTTTGTATTTTCTCAGGTTAAGTTGCATTTTTAAAGTTCTATGTAGTACCATAAAAAGTCAGTTTACTGACGAAAACTATATTTTATAAAACCAGGTGTGAAAAGTTTTAAGTACAATTTGTCTTAGATTTTTCACTTAAAATACCAACTTGTTTTTAAAGTTGGCACTTTGAACTTTCTATTAATGGAGTTGTTGGGGCGATTTTTTTTGTTTTTTTGTCTTGCCTTTTTTTTTTTTTTTTTTTTGGTGTGTATAAGGAGGGACGAACACAATATCAAGTCTTCTTCCATATTACAATAAGAAAATTGCTCTTCCAAATACCTATTTTAAAAAATATATCTACAAAATTTTTATAAGTATTTTTGCCCTTGGAAATTCTGATGGGACAATTTAAAATCATGAGCATGTTTATTTGTATTTGCCTGATGTGGTGAATGTTAATTTCCATGTTGGTAAGGGGTCTCAGAAGCACCCAGAAGGCCTGGAGCTTTCCATCAACCATGCCAAGAACATACTCTATGGTGTTCCTGCCCTGGCCCAGGTCATTTCTGGCCACCCCCGCTTGAATGCTCCTACCTGTTGGTTTGAAGATGGTTTGTCGCCTCTAATACATATGATGACATTGAATTTGCCAACGTAACAGTATTGACAGAGTGCAACTTGGAAAGGTGATTAGGTCACTCAATCTGTTGAATGCCTCTGGGTTAGCTCTTGGTTTGTGAGGGAGACCTCGCTATCAAAGGAAGGGATTGTCACTGTGAGGAAAAGTTGTTATAAAGTGGGGCTGCCCCTCGTGTTTCGTGTTTTCCTCTCTTTTCTAATTTTGTCGTGCTAGGGATGGAACCGGGGGCCTTGCATGTGCTAGGCCAGTGCTCTGCCATGGAGCTGCACCCTAGCTGTGTGCTGTCTCCTTTGCACATGCGCGCTCGCTTTTCTGCTTGGTCTGCTGGGAGTTGAAGCATGAAGCTTTCACAAGCCAAGTCAATACCAGTGCCATGTTCTTGGACTTCTCAGTTCAGAACTGTTTGCCAAAACAAACCTCTATAAACCACCCAGTCTCAGGTATTGTCCTTGCAACAGAAGTGGACCATGACACCATCCAGGAGGCCAACAGCACTTCCTTGAGCAAGGCCCTTAGAGTAGGAAGGGCTGAGGAAGGAAACCTGTGGCTCCTTTTGTCCATACATCAGCTCCTAGAAGGGTGGCTATTGATGGAACAGCAAGGGTTCCTGGCAGGGTACCCTTTCTTTGTTGAACATTGGTTATTTCATGGTCCACCTGGGCAGGACCTCTGCCCAGATCAGATCCCACCTTTCTGCCTCTCTCTTCAACCTTGGGTCAAGTCATGTTGCCTACTTGAGCTCTTCCAGAAGGGTACCTTACAGGCTAATGGTCATTTTCTTTTCTGCTAAAGAAACTGCTCTCCTTCCCATTTAGTTATTGATGCTCATGTCTCTTCATTATCAGTCAGGGTCTTGAGGAAGGCTGAGTGGTGGGATTTATTTTTACTGCTACTTTTAAAGAATACTAAAAATACTTCTAAAAGTACCATTTTAAAAAATTCTGTGAAAAAGCCAAATCCCAAAGCAAAAACACACCATCTCCTTTTTGAAAACTAGAGTTTGGTCTTCTTTGAGGTCAACTAACAGCATTTATGTGGATGCAAAAAACTTTTAGTTTGATTATCAGTCTGTTGGCAAAAAAAAAAAAAACAAAAAAAAAAACGACGACTATGGAATCCTTTTAAATGCTTCTTTTATTTCGTTGGTTGTACATTGGGTGAGTGAACTGAATATTACAACCAAAACATAGAATTGATACAAATTAGACTCCTGTTTACACTGTAAGATAATGAATGAGGGAAATCTTTAAGTGTTACAGAAAGATTTAGTAGAAATGTTACCAGTGGTATACGGCTGAAAGAATATTTCTGTGAAGTGCTGTTATATCCTGAAAACCAAGAGTGAAATGTAGTTCCCATATAGGTGGAGAGTTAGTCTCTTAACTACAGTATTTGTTGACTTGATATCTTCATGTCTTGGATATTGGTGATTTTGTTTTTGTAATTAAACAAAGCATTTAAGATTTATTCATCATAGTCAGACTTCTGAATATAAACAAACTTTTGGCAAATAATATTTATACAGAAAAATAGTTTTAGATCCTCTCAAATCCCAGAATTATTCTATAAAATTACATTATAAATAAATAAAAAGCAAAATCTGTTGTACATATATTTGTACATCTATGCATTTGCCTTGCCTCCTCCTTATTGTAGATGGCATATTTATGACTCTTTGCATATAATCACAATTCTGGAAAATGGATATCATAGTAAAAAATACAGTCTTCTATATTTGCTCAGGGATACGGGTGATGTTTTTGATGCTCCATTATTAAAGGGCTGAAAATAGTTGTGTGCTAATAATTTTTAAAATCAAAATCATGAAAGGAAAGGAAAAAAAAGACATTGTTATAACAATTAGTCTACAAAAATATTTCAGTGATTCCCGTAATTTACCATTTAGTAATGTATACTATGTTTTAAATGAGTTTAAATGAATTAATGAAGAAAAGAAACAGAAAAAAAAAGTTTGAGTGTTTAGGCAAGTTGTAGCATAACTACATTGTTATAGTTGAGAAACTTACAAATATCAATAACACATAAAGATGAAACTACCAAAGTAATACAAGTTAGTTACAATATCTTTCCACAAATTAAAACAAATGTAACAATACAAGCACTATGTAAGATTACACTTAGGATGTGATTTTCCTTTGCTAGGGTTATCAGATCTACAATACAAGATAAATAGATAGTAATTAGACTCTGACCAACATGAATTAAAATCCAGATTTCTTTTTTCTCAAACAACAACAACAAAAAAATGATATGGTTGGTGCATCTGGTTTTCAGAACAGGCGATGATGCCCAAATTTAAAATATTTTATATTCAATCTCAAAAGTCAAAATACTTCAATCACTAAAATGTCCACAAAGAAAATGGATGTTTTAAACAATTACACATAATATCCATTTATAACAGCTGTTTTGTTTCTTAAACAATAATTTAAAAACTATGTAGGTACTGTATAGGCTATGTGCAACATATAAAATGTGAAATATGAAATATTTGGTACGATAGTGCTTAAAATAAACTTTAAAACAACTTTCTGAACAAAATTTAATTGTATCGCTATTAACTTGAAGATCAACCAAGTATTTAAAAAAGTAAACAACATTAAAATATGTTTCATCCATATATAGTATATATATGTATGTGTATATATAATATGTATGTACTTGTATTAAAGTTTTTTATACTTTTGAGACATAAAATATGCTTTAAGGTGAAAGAATTAAAAGAACTATTTTTTCCATGCTGTAGTTAGTTACAACCCTTTAATCCAACTTTTGAAATGCAAAACAGTAATGGATTTTTTAAAAAGTGAAACTATCTACTTTTTTTGTTTACATAGTAATTTAGATTAAAGTCACAGTCCAATTTGCAGTGACTAAACTCAAACTTACTTAAATTAGAATATTATACAGATCTCCTCACCTACAGCTTCCTTGTTTGACTAGGTTTTTAGTTTAGAAGAGTTATTCTGTAACAGGCAACTGGATGGTGAGTTTGAAAGACTAATCCCTTAGATTAGACTGTTGGCATGGGCCTCGCATTCTTGTCAAGCTGGATGAAGTCTGGCAAAATCTAGGCACTTCTACAAAGTCTCTCTTATAAAACAACTTTAAAAATATACTTGTAAAATAATACCTTCAAGACTTTGTTGGGTGGGGTATGAAGCTCATACCGTGCAAAGTTTCTTTTTCATTCTATTTAATGTTATTCTAGAATCACACGATTCAATGCGGCATCTCCAGGCAAACCAAATACCACACTTTGATGTGTCCCCAGTACTTGTGCTTGAACGTCTATTCAGATTTTAGACCTGCAGGACAGGTGTCTGTTTTACTTCACTTCTCGCCTTTGCTGCGGCATCTGTCTCATCAAGAAGTGAAACTTACCCTTTGATCCAGGGAGTCAATGAAATGACAGCAGTCGGAGTTAGAATCGAACCTGCCCTCGGAATAGGATTTTAAACTAATGCTAACTGTTTATTGCTAAATTTGAGATATTCTGAGTCGAAATGAGTACATGGGCCGGACTGTTCTGCATCAGCTATAGTTATGGAGATAAGACAATATTCCTAGGACAGAAACTATGTTGAGAAACCCTTTAAAAGTAAACTTTATCCTTTATGTCTTTAAACATCACAGCTGGTCTCAGGTAGTTAACTATCTTAGGTTGGAATATACTAAGCATACCATATTTAATACTCATATATGATATAGCAGCACTAGCTCCTTAGAGTGGTGGTCTGTCCGGAAGAACTAAATCTTTATTTAGCATGCAGTTTGTGGCAATTCTATTGAGGAGGAAACAGGATAGTATGTACAGTAACAATGTTTAGTTATTCTCAATGCAGATTCTTGGCATTCCATTCCGTTTCTGCTGATTATTTCAGAATTATCTGTTAAAGAAAAAGACAGGCATAATTTAGACCTCCTTCTGCGAGGGAAAACACCGAGTTTAAGTTTTACTCTTTGCAAACAGACATTTGAAAATAGGTGCTTTCTCTAATTTCTCATCATTTTGATGTAGTTATATTCTTGCACAATCCCACCCTCATGCTGAAAATTTTTACATTTGATCACTTTTGCTCTTTGGCCACTGTCAGGAACCATGACTTAAATGCACTGTGACAGCATATATGTGGCGTGCAGTCTGTTTGGGCCTCTCTCTTTTTATAAATTTTGCTTTTTATTTTTTTATTATATGTTCATGTTACTGTTCAATTAATATTTGCTATGGGGATCATAAGTCAAATCAGAGGATTTGCTTTACTTGAAAAGTCATTTTAAGCTTAAATAGAAATATTTTAAAATTTATAATCAATATGTATCTATTAACTTATATTCAAAAATACATTCCCATCAAAAGCAATTCTGCTCCTGAGATATAACCACTGGTTTAAAATCAGGTTATGTTTAAATGTAACATATTAAAAGCATTTTAAAATACTCTTAATAAATCCAAAAGCACAGATAAAGAACAGATAAGGCTGAACTATCAAATGCAAACTACTGTCTGTCCTGCCGTTCCATCTCTAAGTTCATTTCCAACTCCATCCCTTTTCACAGGAGAGGAGTTTGGCCTGGGTGCTCTAGTCCATTAAATTGTCAAGCTTAAAAGCCAAGTTTTGAACATATTCTAACAATAGAATTGTGCAATGTTTGACTAGATTTTGTGTCATTAATAAACAAAATGCTTATTTTTAAACAGTTAAGAGTCTCTGTTTAGGAAATAATTGATAAAAATGCTTTATGGTGAGGATCAACAAACATTCCCACACCCTGGGATTCAATTCAATTCATTTCTACAAATGTAATTACTATCCATATGTCAGAGTTTATACATGTGGATTTTTCCCCAGAGTGGGTCCCCTGTAGTTTATGCACAATAGTTTCAGCACACTCAGATGGTTTCTCTCACAAAATAAACATGCACATTCTTTATTTTACTGAAACATACAGATGTGTATAAAACTGACAAAAATAGAGAAAAAAATTATTTACAGTAAATATTTATACTAAATGGAAGTTCAAGCTTCAGATATTAAGATCATTCTTTGTTTTTTTTTTTTTTAAAGTACCTAGGAATTTAAATTGATTGGGAAAATAACATTCCTTATTTCATATACTGATAGATAATGGCCAAAAATAAAATGATTTAAAATGAAATATTATCACTGTATCTAGAATTTGAATACGATTATCATTATAATTGAGGAATAGCCAGATTCTCCAAATGGTCAATTGATAACTTCATTTTTAGGTTTATATATGTGATTATTAAATGGGAATTTTTTCTACTTCATCCTTGAGCTCCAATGCTATCTGTAGCATTCCAAACAAGAATATGCCCCAGGACATCAAATCATGTCCCAGTTTTCTATTTCCTTTTCTTTTACTTTAACAAAAGTCTGTCTAAAACATATTATGGAAAAAAATCTTGCAGTTTGAAACTGATATACATAGTAATACATATTCTGGAATATATTTATAGTCCTGCTTACTGACTGAAATCAAAAGGCTTATAGAATAAAATTCCAAACCACCTGGAAACAAAAGTGTTCTACAGAAAGCCTAGCAACGGGCAAAGCGGCACAGGCCAATCTGCATTACAGAAAAAGTTACAACAGTGTCTGGACCTTGAATTTGACGAAGAGACCTATGTGACCACTGAGGTTTAATTGGGCGATAAATCTATTTCCAAGTTAAACTACAAACAGTGACTAGGTTCACCCAGACTACTTTTCCCTCTGCCCCAGCCTACCCATAGCTGTTATATCAACAAAGACACAAATAAAAATGAGCGTCAGGGCTACCAAATTTGCAACCATTGACTGCTGCCTGCATCTGGCCAGAAAACTCTGGCTACCCTGGGCCATGTCTTTGTCTATCTTGTGGAATATATATATATATATATATATATATATATATATAGTATAAAAAATAAGTTACACTCCTAGCAGCCATGAACTTCAAGAGGTTCAAGGGATTTGATCTTAGGAGTCAAGAAAGCTTTGGGCGTTTCTCCTTAGCCGTTCCGGTTTTTAGTGGCAACATTTTTCTTGAAAATACCATTTATTATTAAGTTATTTTTTTCTTTTTGAGAACTATAGCCTGCTGGTAGAGTGTGAATTAAGTGCACTCTGGGGTGAAATACACCCTAGAAATAGACACAGAATAGAAATTCAGATGAAGAATGGCTGCCGACAGATGCTTCTTATTTAACTGTTGCCCACTGGATTGCTGCTCCTGATGTTAGGGGTTTCAGGACCACACAGGCCCTAGGGAACTAGGGGAGGCAGGATGGATCCTGCTGCAAAAGCATCACCAGGACAGGCTGGAGGGAAGAAGAGAGCCAAGCTCTGTGTCTCTGTGGGTGCAGGAGGTGGGGAGCTGCTTGGAGGGAAAGAAAGAGGGATCTTCTATCTGATTTTTAATACAGCTTTTCTTGATTCAGATTATGTTTTTAATTGGCAGTAAAGAAACATAATTCGAAGCTGCCTGCATATTTTAGTATAGGCACAAAACACAAAACATACATTCTTAAAATAACAGGCTTAACCCTGGAAGCCGGATCATGTATCTGATAGGGACAATCCCTCACCCTGAGCTTGTTCATTAACAAAGTGGTGAACTGAGACATAGATCATCAAAGTGAGCTCAACAGACCAACTGTCAGTGGCTTATTTCCTGCCCCACACTTGGTCCAAGTGGAGGTGGATACCCAAAGTTCCTGACACAACCCATGAGGCGTAGCAACCCACGCCTTCTTGGAAGAGGCAACTGAGAATTTTCATGATATTTCATGAGATTTACAGGAGTGTAAGTCAGAGAAACAGCCCCCATGCTAGGGCTCCTGCTACAGCTCTCCTCTCTGAAGCATCATTGTTTTTGTTTGAGATTTAATACACATTCCCTTGATTTTCAGTAGGCCCTTAGAATTTATCTAGGGTCTGATGAGCAAGATATGTATTTTAGTCACATTTTGAAGACATAGAAAAGATGAATGACACAGTTTTCACTGGCTAGCGCAAGCCAGATGTCCGCCCACTCTGCTCCTGGCACAGGAATCCCCTCTCAGGACACGGAGGTGATTGTCTGAGATGGGACCAGAGGAAGCAATGATTTCTTGTCTAGACCTCTTCCAGTGCCAACTGAGGAGGGTGCTCAGAAGAACCCCTGAGAGCTCAGAAATCAGGGGAAAGGGAGGCCTTGGGGAACTATCTAGAGAAAACAGAGTCTGGAACACTAGATGGGGGACAGTGGGACTCTCTGAGGAACCAGATGGATAGGAACTGCTGAGTGACCTGTAAGACTGCTGGGCCTGCGTGGCCAATCACATCTTGTCCATGCCCCCTCCCCATGGATGCTACAAACATTTCTCCTCAGAGCATCAGAAACCCCGACCCAACCTCAACACCACTGCTACAGCTTCCAAGAAACCTTGGCAAGCTATAATGAGAGGACTAAAATCAAATATATTGAACATTTCTGTTTATCTCCCAGATGGACCAGTCCCTCAAGGAAGTAGGATTTTATGTACTAGAGGACAAGAACAGGAAAAGGAGGTTAACTTCTTAAGATTCTAGCCAATTTTTTATGGGGCCTATCCAAATGCTGAACTGAAAGCATTATTTCAATTCCTTTTTCCCATTAAAAGGGGAACCTGCAAAAATTGAGAATAGCTGATGCCCACGAAACCTGCCGTTCTATTTTTAAAACAGAAACTCACTTGATCTCAAATCATGAGCAATTTCATGTCTTCAGTGGACCCTCTAGTTATAGCAAAAATATCTGTGATGCAAAAAAAATATCAAATGGTTGCAGTAGTCCTTTTTTTTTTTTTTGATAAGGACAGGAAATCAGGCTAGGTGAATTCAACTATCCCCCCTAAGTGGCTGTATTTAAGAATCTGATGATTCTGCTTAATAAACATCCTTGAGTCACCCCCATCTGAACCTGGTCCATGATTAATCTCATACCTATTTACCAAAGATGAAGCATGAATGGCTTCATCGAACATCAAATGAGTTGCTTTTCTTTCAATGTTAGCAGCAGCCACTTAATGATTCCTGCATCCTCAATGACATCCTCCCCAACTGACAATGGGGAGCATATTAAAAAGTGGGCTGGGTGAAGTACTAAAGAGTAAGCTTGCTGGAGCCAAGTAGGAAGTGACCACCAATGAATGGGCCTGGTGGGGAGTGTGGCACAGTCACTCAGCTCCAGCCAACTGGAGCTGCAGAAACCCAGGCTTCATGTTCCTAAGCTTCCATTTCCCAAAAGAAGATGGAAATTCAGCAATTAAGTGATGCTCCAGAAAACAACTCTGTATGGGTCAAATATATCTTTGGGTTGAATTCAGCTACGAGCTGCCATTTCATACTTTCATCAGCCTCACTTTCTTGGAGGAGATACCTAAGTCTGGATCACTGTTTCCTGAGCTGGGCATTAGCCCAGGTGACAGTAACATCAGGGGAGGTAATGCTGGTTGAGAGTGAGCAGGACCAGAAGAGAAGAATTAATCCTGCAACTTTCAGACACTTGCTTTCACTCTAAGGAATAGGGCACTTGACTAAGAGACAGCCTCTACCTACAAAGAAAATATTATTCCTCCCTTGACTGAGTCACCAGTTATGAAATATGCATGCTGTCTCGTCTCTTCCCTAAAGATGATGGATTTAGGCCAAGCCATTCATCATTCAGAAAAGAGCTGACCAGGATGTGAAATGCATTTGGTTAAAAGCAAAATAATCTGTTCAGAAACTGAAACACTGAACCTGAACTCCTTGGCACCGTGTACTCAACAGCTAAACTAGCCAGTCCTCACACAGGAGAGTGCGAAAGGAGACGGAACAAAGTAGGATTTGTTCAGGGTTTCAGAGGCCCCAAGTCTGAATCCTATTGAGTTTTCTACCCGATTGTCCATCTCTAGGAACTGCACATAAAATTGTAAATTGTGAGCTTCTAGATGACTGTTAGAAATGTTTACACTACTTACATGAAAGTGCTCATTGCAAAGATTCAGGGGTGTCAGATAAGTTATCTTTGAAGACGAGAGCTCACTGTTAAATTCACTAAGAACTCTTTCTGCTTTTCTTAATCCATAGGGAAAACATTTCAGTGAGAGACCAATTATCCCTATGTTCTCAAACCATGAAACAATTAGAAAAAAGGAATAAAGGATATTTTAGTTAAATTCTCCTGTGAATAGCTCTCAGATATTATCTTTTAAAGCTGAATTTGAAGAGGTAAATGAAATATACTTTTAAAAAATATTTGTTGGCCTTGGTGAACTAGGAAGGGATTTCAATGGAACTATGATCAACATGGAAACCCAAGTGCACACCTCCTAGCAGTGTGTGTGTATTAACTGAGCCCATGGCAAAGCCAAGCTTCTTAAGTTCAGGAGGGATGTCTCATTCATCTTTACATCCCTGGTGTCTAGGATGGGGCTGGACACAGAGATGGCATTTATTAGTTATTGGTTGTATGAATTAACAAATAAAAAGTCACTGAGGGTTCGATGCCACAATGCTAGCATCAACAGGGGACTGTCAGACCAGTCAGGTAACAGAGAACAGTTCAGGAAAAGAGCCCCTGACCCCTTGAGACCACTTAGGGATTCATAAATATCCAAGAAAAATAGACATCCCTCTCCATTCTCCCCTTCCTATTATATACGGATAAAAGGAAAAATACTCCAGGCGGGGGCTAGACTCCCTCATGGAGGAGGGACACATATCTGGCAGAGAAACACAAATTCCCCCTGAAGAAAACTTCCCATATTTAGTATATTTCTTAGAAATCTGTCCCCATGATTACAGGGCCCCGTGTCCTCAGATGGAAATCTTTATAATATGGATGTTTAAACATTGTCTCTTTGAACAAAATTTAAAATAAATTTTAAAGTGAAAAATTGAATGGATTTTATCGGAAATACGACCAAGCTAAGGAGGACGGCGTGGGCTCACCTTCCTGATCTCTTTGTATGTATACATTTACTTATTTTTCCAGGGCTGGGATCGAACGCAGGGCCCTGGGCCTGCTAGCCAGTGGGCCACCACTGAGCCACACCCCCCACTGCTCCTTATCCATGGTTTTTCCTCCTCCTTCCTCTGCACGTCTTCCGTGGTGCACCCTCCACTAGCGCTGCTTCCTCTGTCCACTCTCTGCTCTCCAGTTCCTCCTCTCTCTGCCCTGCTGCTCCGCACCTCTTCCCCGTGGCAGCCCCTTCTGCTGAGACTCCCTGATCTTGTCCCAAAGGCAAAAGTGGTGGAGCGCCACGGTTAGAAGAAGACAGTACCGAGGCAGAGGGGCAGCCAAATACCTGGGGCTCAATGTAATTTGCCATTTAATCAAGAGTATGGATTACCGAAGTCAAAAGCAAATAAATGTCTTTTGTCTCTTGGTGAGCATATGGTAGCAGATAAAAAGTAATTAATTACAGCAGTTATAATTATACATGTTAATGAACACACACTTTGAAGAACTTTCTTTGGCTGATCTTATGACTATTTATAAAACTTAATTGTATCAAAAGTTGGGAGGTAATTAGTGGAATATATAAGGACACTTTGAAAACTGGTCTTATTCATTACTTGAGGGTATTATTGTTCTGAAGGAAGGTAGTGTTGTACCATGTTTGCCTTCTTTTCAATTTTTTTTTTATTATTTGTATAGAAAAGGAATGTACTAGGGGCTTAGGAGAAAATTCTCAAATATGACCGTTTCATCCTTGAGAAGAGCAAACTGAAGTTGGACGGAACATCCGTAACATGAAGTAGCACCTTAAAGACTAATTTTGTCAGAATTATTATTGTTTTTCCCTCTGATGACAAAACAGAGTTCACATCCAAAGCTCTAATTTTTCTATGACATCATTTCTGTCTAGTATTTTCGACTCTGTCATATTTGAACAGAAGATTTTTGTGTACTTTCTAACATTGTCATTTAAAAGTCCTTATAATTGAGATACACAGGAGAAATAGACACTAGCCCCATTAAAGATTACTGAGCGGGGTCCACACTGACAACCTAGACTGTGTGGATAAAATCCCAAGGTGAAAATTCTCCATTAAGTCAGATTCCGCTGCTCACGTGAGCCCATGGCACATGTGGAAAGAGGAAGGCTCTTGAACTGCAATTAGGCTTAGATCCGGACCCCTCCCCACCCCTGTCTAGCCTCTCTCAGTTCCAACTGCCTGGCGGGGAAGCTTGAGCATCATTTCTGTTGCTTTCACTCTGAGGTAGGCCTCTAGTCCTCGGATAATCTAAAAGTCCCCAGGTCATCCCAGAGTGACTTTTTGGTTTCTTGTGGGGGGTCGGGTGGTGGTCAGGCAATATATTTCTGAGAGTATGTGCAGATTCCCAGACCAGACAGAATTTATCACAAAAACAAAGCAACCACCATGATGTTTACTAAAAGCCATACGAGTGAAATAATACTCGTTTTTTTTTTATTATTATTGTTATTATTTAAACTGTGCCCCTAAAATAATGTCTTGGTTGGGGATTAAGGGGCTTGGATTTATTTGTAAAGGAATCTCTGACTTTTTTGCATCCGAAAAGCCTCCCCATAGGTGGCCCATCACATGGGCTTGCTCCGTGTTCTGCATTCTGAGAAGTCTTCTTGCCTGTCACTGTTAGTCTTTCCTATGGGGCTGGGGACCCACATCCTCCTCACGTACCTTCTGCCTGCCCTACAAAGGTGGGGGTGCAGGGCTGGCCCATGCATAGAGTAGAAGGGAAGAAAGAATAATGGGGAGTTCTCTATGCTCTTCTCAGAGTTAGGACCCTCTTCTCTACCTCAGTCCCAGTTTCTTACTATTCCCATCCCTGTGGGAGAATTCTGGGGGTCACACACCCATGATTTTCACACTGAGATGAGAGGATTGTCCTGAGACCACCTGTCATCCAAGAGGGACTGTTTACTCCAGGTTACAAGTGAGGAAGGAGGTAAAAAATTATGAGATGGAAGCTTCTGATTCCTAGTCCTGTGCCCTGGTGTTATGGAAGTGTTTAAAATAGAAATATATTTGAGAACTTGTATGTTTATTCAGAAAGAAAGGAGCTATGAGATCATGTGTGCTTAGCAGTTGCCAGAGAAAGAAAAAAGAAAATCTACAAAATCCTAGATTAGGAGGATGCTGTGAGTCAAGGGGTGTGGTGGGGTGGGGGCAGGGAGGAGACATGGGCAAATGGAACCACGGCATCAGGGCACATCCGAAAGATGGCATGCACAATTTGGTGGCCACCTGGGAGCAGATCTCAGGTTCTGTCTTCCCACTTTTCACCTGATATTTTTGATTTCACACCTTGTTTCACATTTATACTCCACAGACCTTCTCTGACTAATATGGCAGTTACAGGATTCATTATGAATGATGGGAGGCAGAAGGGAGTAAGAAATTTTCCATTAGACCCTGGGAATTTGGCTCAGGCACATGCTTTCAACATCACTCTTGAACCCCAAAGATTCAATGACATCCAAGAACATGGATGGTGTTTGGCCCATATTGTGCTATAACATCATTATCCATGGAAAATGTCGTGAGTGCTAAACTTTGTATAGTACACCCGAAGGGCCTTCTGTGGTTACGATGCCTTTGCCAAGTACTTTGGAAACTGAACTAACCTGAAGGTTAAAAGTTTGGTGTGCTCAATGCACCCAAGAATATCATGGAGAGTCCACACGCGTGCAGAATTCATTCTAGTCACGTTCTGATAGTGTTTTGAGGCCCCTGTAACTATTGTATCTCTAGGTGACCTGGAGATCTAGCCATCTGGACCACTGCTTTCTCTGTGGGAAGGCTGAGTTTCAAACCAGTGACCAGGGGACTTTGAACAACTTTTAAAAAAAATAAAAATATCTGTAAGAAAGCTAAGTTCCTTCACTATGTCAAGAAGCAATGTATAATACTCGTGTCATGTTATTTAAGAAAATACTTTAAATGTTTAGAATATTTACAGTAAGATGTGTAGGAAGTCAGGCAGAAGTTAGGCTGATCCCACCTGAGTCCCTTCACCTTAGGAGACCTCTGGACAAGAAGGTGGAATCCAAGAAAACATTTTTAAACGACATTTGTTTATATGACATTAAGACCCACTTTGTAACATACACTGGCAATATCTTTCCTAATATATTTATTATTGCTTATGATTAGTTTTGGCATAAATCTATCTTAAATTGCTTGGAGACTATGCACTGGCAACTTGGGAATGAAAAAGAAATAAAAATTAATAAATATGTAGAGTCACCAGTGTCAAGAAAAACTCAGAGCAGCAATGAGTTCTTTTTTTAACAGCTTATGCAGCAACTGCAAAGAAATTTCAAAAACATTCATTTATACAATATAGAGGATTTTCTTTTTTCCATGTGGGATTTTGCCCACAATGATAAATGGAAGATTTAGGTCAAGAAATAAAAAAGGAAAAAAAAAAAAAGATCCTTTTAGATTAACATAAAGTCCCCAATTCTGCTGAATGCCCAGCTTTTGTATCCACCCCCATTATGTTAGACTTAGAATCCTGGAAACATTTGGCCTCAGTGTCTGTCCTAACAGTGGAGCAGAATGTGTAATTCAGTCTGCTAAGCACGGGCTTTGAAGGCACCAAAGGCAGAGAAGTAACCAAATGCTAAAATTTAGTTGAAGTAAGAGTCAGATTTATGTAAGGTGCTGGACGTGGAAGAGCGTCTTTCGGTTGTAATCATCTCCCATGCACTTCCCAAAGCAGTGGGATGTGGCTGCTGTCTAACACATTTTCCAGCACAGTTTTTTCTCCTTTAGTTCTTTGCCTGTGTGTGTGTGTGTGTGTGTGTGTGTATGTGTGTGTGTGTGGCCTATCCTGCTCCCTGGCTGAGGCCCATTCGTGGCTATACTCCCACAAGCCCAAGCTGTACATGGCACACGCTGGGCTCCTAATATATATATATTTGTTGAGAAGAGGTCGGAAGCCACGGAGTAGGAGTGGCCTCGCTCTCCAGAATAGACTCAGCTTCTAACCAGGTCCAAGAGGAGGAATTTGCACCTGTCCTCAGATACCTGCCCTATGCTGACAGAACTCGTATTAAAGGCAACAATAAGAAATTTTAAGAAGTGAGCTTTAACAGAACAAGCACTTGGTCCAACTGGACATCTTTCTTCCCACTCATAACCCCTTCTTTTTTGGAGAAGTGTCTGTTCAGATCTCTCATTCATTTTTAAAAGTGTGGTAATATGGAAATATGGTAAAATGTATCACTTTACCTGTTTTAAGTGTCCAGTTTAGCTGCATTGCTCATTCACTCTGCGGTGCAGCTGTGGCCACCAACAACCTCCAGACTGTTTCCCCCAAACTGAAACTGCACCCACTAATTCTAACTGCCCACTGCCCTTGCTTGCCCATTTCACTCCCTTCTTCTTCCCTCCCTCCTGTCCTTCCTTTGATCCTTCCCACTTTGGGATTCCATGTAGGTAGGGCCTTTTGTTCTGTCTGTCTGTGGACCCAAGTCGTCATCCACATCCTGGGTTCACTTTCCAAGTTAGCTCTGGGGCTTTTCAGACAACCAAATTAAGCTTCTAGTCGCTGCCTCTCCCAGTGGTCTCCTGCAGGCTGCTGAGGCTCTCACTCTGAATTAGGAATGTTTAGTTTACCTGAAGCTGATGTGAAGTCAGGTCTATGAGGACAGTGGGGGAAAACAGCCTGTGGTTCACGATTATAAAACAAAAAGGTCTGGATTTGAGGATCCCCTTTGGTAAACTCTTTTCTGTCAGAATTACCTGCCATTTACCACCTTTGGAAAGGGGGGGTGGTGGTACCCTCTTCCTTCCACACTCCAGCTCTTGTTCCCTGGACTACAATGTGATTTCCTTTGTGGATCTCATCAACCAATAATGTTTTCATTTCTGATATTGAACTTGGACTTTGAAAGTTTTTACTTCTACCAGAAATTTCTTCTTACATGGTTAAACAATGTAAAACCATGAGGTAAACTCAGTAGTTATGAGCTTTTAAGGGAAGCCAAGTAAAGAGGCTCACCCCAATTCTACACTGACCACTCCAGTCTGATTCAAACATGGTGGAGGTACAAGAGAACAGGATCAGCAGGCAGGAGCTACTGAGGGGCAAGCCTCTCCAGTCCCCTCCTACCTTCCTGAATCTTAAGCAAATCATTCTCTAAGATGTGTTCTCATCTGAAAAATGGATATGACACTTCACAGAGTTATGATGGGTATTAAATGAAATAATGCATATAAAATGTCTGACACATAATAGTGGTTTCTTGATAAATGTTGGTTCCTTTTCCTTATGCTATTACTTTAGGATTCAGAATCCTAAATCCAATTAGGTTGCAGTTTCCATTTAAATAGGCATTCAAATAATGCTATTGTGAATATAAATATATGATTTATACTGCCCTCTTCATCTTGGAAATAAACTTGTGTTTGATAAGTTTAAGATTTTTAAAAAAATATAAAATACATTTACTTCTCTTTCTGTACACGTATCACTTGACCTGTCATTGATGACTACTCTAGACAGCATTTCTCTGATTTTTTTCTCTAAGTTTTGACTGTCAATTCATATTAATCATTTTTCAAACTAAAATACTTCATTACAAGAGCAGACTGTCACTTGTGTGTGATGATCAGTGTCCCCTGTGAAGGAAGCTAACATCCTGAGAGGCAGACTCTTCCTTTTTTCTTAGACCTGGTTCACACTCAGCTTCCAAACAAGGGTAAGTCACTCAACGTCTTTGATTCTTAGGATTCCTTGTCTTTGTAATGGACTGTCTTTCCCAGTTCATAGGGCATCATAAGGATTAGATACTGGATTTAAGGAGTGTCTGGTGGTAGGAAGCACATAATAAATGCTACCATTATTATATGGTAATATGTGTTTAAATTTTCTATTCTAAGACATAAAATGTGAATATTTTGAAAAGACATAGTATTTATTAGCAAGTCTTAGATTACGGTGCTTAGACTAAATGACTTTTGACACTTTTGTGAGTCCAGCCTTGTCTTATACACAACTGTCCAATTTCCAAGCCTTCGCCTCATTCACATAGGACCATCTAAGAAGCAGGAAGTTGGGTGGGGGGCTTGCCAGCTTAGGTTTCATAAACAAACAAAACCCAACCAACCCTGGGACACCTTTGTGCAAGGCAAAGGGAGATAATGAACTTTTTCTTTGCATTCTTTGCACACGTTTTGGATTTCTGTCTTTTAACTTCCTCCCTTGTTCAAGGCCATCCTTAGTGTCGAAGGGGTTAGCGCAGAGTCAACAAGAGAATATGAACAATAGGAATCGATTGGCGCCATGAAGGATTCTCTCCCGAATCTTCATAACTAAAGTGCTTCTCGCCCTTTCAGTGTAACAATGGCAAATACTGAAAGAATGATTAATGGAAGAACAGTGAGGAAATTAATCCTGGAAAAAAGTACTTGGAGAAAAAGAAGGAATCAAGTTGAACTTCTCTGGCTATCTTTTTGATTCTTCAAAAAAACTTTCTAAATTCTAAGGAGGAAGCAAAGTTATTGATTGCTCAAAAAAGAAAAAAAGAAAAAGGAAGTACCGTTAGCACAGTCACGCTGAGCCATGGTTGGTAGAGGGAAAGAGGCCCTAAGAAGTGGGGAAGGGGTAAGGGTAGAAGACTGAGGTTCTTACCCCCCAGTCAGCTCTGAGTAAGTCACTGAACCTTCCAGGTCCTTCTCTCATGGGAAAATAAAGGATGAGGAGCTTGGAGAAAGTTATGAACCTGGTCCTGCCACTTTATAGGATGATCCTCGGTGAGTTTTTCTGCTTCTTTAACTGCAGTTTCCTCATCTATGGAGTGGGATAATAACATCCCTTATAGGGTCATTTGGAGTTTTAATGAGATAATTCACACAAAAGGCTGAGTGCCCTGCCTGGCACATGGTAAGCTTCGTGACACATAGTGGCTTGAGTTATGTTTGTGCTGTCCCATGCTCTGAGGTCCTCGGGGCCCTTCCATGATCATTTAAGGCTGTTGGTGAAAGGGAAAAGATTGTTCTAGGCAGGATGCATAACAGGGTTCTCCACCTGGTCTCCTTGCTGTTTATGTGAGTTAGATAAGCCACTTTGCTCATCTGGGCTAGTATTCCAATTTATGATGTAACCTGCATCTTAATTTTTTAAAGATGCTGTTGTACAGGTGGTGTGATTGGGATTAATTTGCTGTTATGACTTCCTGCCTTTAATCCCTTGATTCAGTTGATGCTGGTCTTGGGTCAGACCTATAATGCCTGGTGCACCTGTGGCTGGGGGAAATGGGTGACATTTTATAATGATCAGTTTCATGATGTTCCTTCCAGAAACGTCTTGTGGTGAATAGTGAACACTGTCTGCATTTGACTTCAGGAAGCTTATCAAATAAGCTCTGAGATCTGTGATATTACAGAGCAAGGGGATTGATGGTTAGAGTAATATCATTTGACCACTGAAAACAAAACACACAGACCCAAAGGCCCAGCATATTATTCTTGATGCTGAAGCATGATGGATTCTAATTGCCAGAATAGCTATAGTTTTTCATAAGCTGATGTCAGAAAATACATTTTGTCAACAAATTTGTTCTAGTACAAGTCATTTTGTTTTCTTTTTTTGTTCTCCTGCAAATCAAAGTGAAGATGTATAGACAAGAAGCATTCTTTTTATTAAAGTCAGTGGGAGAAATATCTCAGAGGAAGGCTCTGTGGTGGAGAAGAGGAAGGTGCTGGAATCCACCAGTGCTGTAGGGGCCACCTTGGGGTGAGCAAAGGACAAGACTTAACCTCTCTGGACTTCTGTGGCTCATGATTATTCACACCCCCCCCCCCGCACGCGCGCGCGCACACACACACACACACACACACACCTGATTTTCTCTGAATCTTGATTTCATCACTTCGTCAGAGAAAGAGGTCAAAGAGACAGCTGAGAGCTTCCCTGGAGTGTCTCATTTCCAAGTGTCTCACCGAACACTTCCTGCTTGGTTCTCATGCTGCCATTGGAGGCCCTCAGGAACTGAGCCCCTCCTCACCTCTCAGTGGCACCTTCCGGGGCTGCCCACTGCATCGTCCACCTCTACTGTCTCCCTCACTGCAGCAGGGGCCAAAGCAAACCACTGAGCTCAGAGCCCTGGTGCCCCGTTTGGATCTGTGGTAAGCACAGCTGCTGTGTCTGCATGTGTCAGGAGATGAAGCCCGAGACTGATCCTGAAATTCCTTTCTAAACCACACAGGCTGCTGTGAGGGAAATAAGGTCGGGGGGAGGCACTGACTGTTAGAGTTTGGATCTGGAATGTTCCCCAAAGGCCAGGGTGTTAAAGACTTGGGTTTCAGCTTGGTGTTACTGGGAGGTGATGGAACCCAGGGGATGGAAGTTAGGTGGTGGGGAGACTGCAACCCTGGCTCTGCCTCTCTGCCTTTCACTTCCAGGTCACCATGCGATGAACAGGCCTCCTTTACCATGTGCTCCCGCCATGACAGCTACCTTGCCACAAGCCCCAGTGCAAATGGGCCACCCGACCATGGACTAAAGCTTGCAAACCATGAACCAAAATTAACCTTTCTTCTTTTTATGTTGCTTCTCCCCAGTATTTTGTCACACTGATGGAAAGCCAACAAACGGCAGACTTAAAGTCAGATGTAGGCTCTACCACTTGTTAAAGCTGTGACTAATTCCAAACTTTAGTTCCTTTACATGCAAAAGGGAAAACAGAGCCCACCTAATAGGGTTACATTCAAAAACATATGCAATGTAGGATGCTGGTGTGAGCTGCCTTTTCCTTTTACCCCAACCTCATCTCTGCTCTTTAAATTTCAAACTGTGTTTACCTATCCTTTATCTAGTTTCCACATACCTCAGAGATCCATCCCTAGCTACCTTAGGAATAAGGCCCAGAATGCAGCTTACTTCCCATGAAGCGACATTTGCATATGGACTGATTTTTGTTTTCATTTTCTAAATGATGTGCTCTGACCTCTGATCAACTCATATCACTTTGGCTGAACAGAGAACCCCTGAAGGTCTTTAGCATCTCCCTCAACTAGGGGAATCTTGGACACGTCTAGCCTTGGAAGTCACTGCTTAGAGCCAAGTCCTGGAGGGAAGGGGCTCAGAGGCCAGACTTAAACCAACTGGTCTGTGGCCGGACATGGGTGGCATCGAATCTGTCAAGTGGAGTCACCTTTGGGTGTGTCTCTTTTCCCCATCACCTGCACAGGAGAGCTGGCCCCTTCCCTGACACACGGGCAGAAGTGCAGAAGGCAGCGGAAGAGGTGGGTAGGTAAAGAAACCGAGAGAAAACATGTTCCTCTGTTCCTAGCAGCCCTGGTGAGGAATAAGACCCTGCTCATCAGTCAGCCCTGGAAAAGGGTCCGGATTCCTGCACTGCAGCCTCTCGCTTGCCTTACAAATCTAAAGCTGGAAATCACACACATCGGATGAACTACATATTCACTCCACTCAAAGGAGGAAAACTAAAATTAGAGAAATGGAGCATGGTTTTACTACCATCAACAAAAGCCAACATACTACGGGGAATGTGACTTTCGATCCAAAAAAATCCCACCCCCCAATTCCATCAAAATGCAAAAGAGGAAGGGATTTGAGGTATAATAAATAGGACGATCCATGAGGCAGGGGAATTCCACAGAAGGACTCTTGACATTTTCTCTTCAGCTGCACAAAATTGGAACCGATATTATGTCTTTAGGTGCTATATACAAAAGAATTCTACCCTAGCTTCTCACCATGAGGTGTAAATTATTCATGAAAAATGAAAATGTACTAGCTCGCAATGCTTACATAACTTAGTCTTTCCTTAGAGAATCTGCAAATACATTTATTAATTGAACCTCATGGTAGACCTGCAAGGCAGCTGCTTCTGAGACAGAAAAATAAAAGGTCTTTTGAACCCTTATTTTCTAACTTCTTAGAAAAAAATCATCTACTTCTATGTTGGTCTCAGACACCTGTGTTCACCTAAGAAGGGCAGAGCACCCCACCTTTAAAAAAAAAACAAAAAAACCCCTCTTTTTTTTGACCATAGGAGCAAGTGTGGGTCCAATAACCTATTCCTGCTGCACAATGGAATTTAGACTCAAACTGCTAAGCAGGTTAGGAAGTAGGATTAACTGAGTGCAAATACTGCAGTTTTTAAAAAATATTTTTCAGTTGTTGATGTGCCTTTACTGTATATTTATTGAATTATTATGTGGTGCTGACGATCAAACCCAGTGCCTCATACATGTTGGGCAAGCACTCTACCACTGAGCCATAAGCCATAACCTCAGCCCCAAATGCTGCAATTTTCATAGTTTTTAAAATAATAGTCTTCAGTCTCAATCTCCTATATTCTGTGCACACGTGTGCATGTGCACACACACACTCATAAGTGCACACACACCCAATCCTGTCTTTGCCATTAAATATTTGATGGGACAGTCTGCCTCCTTTGAAGCAACCAGATCCATTCCTGAAACTGAACCCCTTCTCTAAAATCTGGATATAAGCAAAAAGTTCAAGGTGTCTCAACCAAGTTGGCAATACAACGCTGACCGAGATGCCTCAGCCCAGAAGGCTATTTTGCAAGGGCTGGGTTCTGACAGTTGCTGTATCTGCTGTTTTGGAGAACAGCCTATGTGGGGCCCAGCTGCATTCTGTACTGTGCTCCCAGGAGCCAGCAAACTGTGAGGAAAGCGTGTTTCCCAGGCTGATCATCCGCACGGAGAGGGCAGACACTCGGCTGAGTATTTCAGGAGACAAGAGCTGACAGGAGCCCACTCCTCCCACACTGCGGCCCTGCAGAACCAAGATTTTTTTCTTGTGAAACAATCACAGACCCCCAAAATGGGTCAAGTGGTGAATAGCGGGGAATGTTGAATGCCTCCTACATTTGTCTGAATATAGTCCCAACAGATGGCATTGAATAATAGCTATTTCATAAAACTCTGAGATCCCAGAGAGATGAAGTCAAACATGACCCTACCTTTCTGTATTTCCTGGCTGACACAGGTTAACTCACGTAGCCAAGAATGTGCACACAGTAGCTTTGAGGTTTGTGTTGACATGCGTCAGTGAGGGCGAAGTGGAATGGGAAGCTTTTGAGATTTTCTCTTTGCCCTTTAGTCACCAACAGCAGGTCAGACGAAGCATAATATTGGATTCCGATTACACATAATTATTTTATTTTTTTCCTAACAAGATTTGTTGAAATTATCATCTATAGCAAACCTGGAAAATGGAATTTTCTAATATATTTAAATATTCCAAAAAATAGAATGTAGGATATATTACCAACTAATTTTCTAAGCAGTTTTTAAGGCCAACTCTCTGTTGGTGGAGTTGATCTTTGGAGGAGGGTTCAGAAGATGTGACAGGCCTTGGGGCTATCACTAAGATGAAGCATCACTTTTTGGAGATGTGATCAAGTGTCAGTTAATACATTCCCAGACACATCATCTGACTTCATCAGCTTTTAAGGCACTGCTTGGGGGTGCTCCAGAAAGATCTCTCATCTCCAACCTGTTAGAGTTTTTCTTCCTAGTATGGACTCAAATCAGGATGACCTAGATGGACACTGTCCTCACTGTCCACAGAGCTGTCATACAGACATGGACAGCGTGGACTCTCTCCACATCTAAAGAGACTTTCTTTCAAGCACAGGCCTGGAGGCTTTGAACTTTGGTAGCATCCAGATAGGCAGTGGGAAGCCACCTGTCAAGGTGAGCATATGGGAGACATCTGACCAGAGAGGCCACCCACAAAGTCCTGGGATCAGCTGAGTTCAGGTTCCAAGAAGCAACTTCTGGTAGTCTACCTTTCAGTCCATCTGCATCTGTCTTTTTGCCACCTGACATTTCTTTGGACAGGTTCTGTCACAGTCTGAAATCTTTCTATATTCCTCTTGGGCTAAAAGTAACACTCCCTGTGTCAATGGGCAAAGGCAAGACAGAGCGGGCCACTTGCCAGCTACCACTGCCCTGGCTCAGGTTCTTGTTAAAATCACTTAATGGTCTCTGCAGATGCTCCTGCCTCAGATCCATCTGCTCTGTCTTCTAAGATACTATTTCCATCACTATTATGGCTTGAAAACCCTTCGGCAGCCAAACAGGGGCCAAACCCTTTAGCCTGGCATTCAGGAGTCTACGGTACCTAGAGCCAGTCACTCCTGAAAGCTGTACTCTGCACCATCAAATCACTGGTTCTCCTGGTACACTCTGCCCTCCCCCACAGCACTTGCCTTCCTTTTATCTCTTGATGATGCTTTAGAGATATCCAAAGTCACAGAATTCAGAGGGTAGAAAAAGCATTTTTAGATGAGGCAGGGGGTTCCCGGAAGACTCAGAGAACAGCCTCTATTTTAATTGGATCTTTCAGGATGTTACTAGAGGAACTGTATAACCTCTGTATATACACAAGGAAGATAAAACTTAAAATACATTAATTTGGAAATTATTTTCTACCTCTGCTTTAAAAAGGGAGAATAATTCTTGAATAAAAAAATACAAAGGCATTTTATTTGGGGTTATGCATTTATAATCATGGAGAGAGACAGTAGACCATGGTGGTTAAAGAGCAAGACTTTGGAGCATAATCATTCCAGTTACAGAAATTTTAATCTGCATTCTCATTTTATTAAATAAAATTTTCTATCATATGAATAAAGCTAGGTAATCCACACACTAAGCTGTTTATCTCTATCTCTTTTCATGTACACTCTTAAATCTGTTTCAACATAGGCATCTACAAATTTGCACATTCTGGTCCCTTGTTAGTGGACTGGAATTGACTAATTTACATGTTATCATCATTTTCTTTTGAGATTTTGCTTATTGCTGAGCTGCGTGTGAAGCTGGAAGAGGCTAGGAGTGGAGTCTATGACAAAAGAAACCCATGAATCTGCTTCACCAAGATTAATGACTAATTCGCTTTTTCTTCTCTAGGAATTATTGGTAGTTTTCACTGACTATAATATCACATAGAATTAATGGGGTCAACTCTACGGTTTTTAAACCTGACCTGACTATTACATAACCAGCTGGCAGACCTGCTTAAATTCCGTTAATCTCCCCAGTTTTGCTGTTCCTTAGTTTGAGCTGCATGAGCAAGGCTACTTCATTTTCCCAAAGAGTAATGGAGTTCGTTGCTTTCAAGTCTCACTTGACATTTTATTTGGGGTTATGTATTTATTATCATAGAGCGAGACAGTAGACCATGGTGGTTAAGAGCAAGACCTTGGAGCCAGATTGCTTAGGCTCCGGCAAGACCCTTTCTGTGCCATTTGAGTTAATGTAGTTGACCTCTGTTTCAGTTTTACCATCCACAAAAGGTGATCTGACCTGAGGATGGGACTTATGGATTGGCCCTTCCTTGTGGCTCACTAAGGGGTGACATAGAAAGATCACAGGACACGGGAGGTGTTAGTCCAGCTTCTTTGTCCTGTGAATGGCCTGTATCTACTTACAGGTACCTAAGAGATTTGAAATACTCAATGACAATCTGAATCGGCCAAATTAACTGAAAAAAGGTCCAAATCGACTTGCGTTTCGTGTTAAAGACAGATGGCTCCAGGAAGGACAGGAGCAGGTGATTATTGGCACATGAACTCTGCAGCGGCTGGCTCCTCCTCCCGTTCTGCTTTGTTTACCTGTGTGATCTCGGAGTCAGGAATCTCGGAGGCCACAGGGTTCTACTCTTCCTTTCCCACACCAGAAATCTGAGGTTCATTATGTTTAAAAGACATCTGTAATCACATGGACCTGGCTTGCTTTGAGTTTAAAGAGTAAAATCTTAACAAGATGATAACTTGATATTTCACAGTCATTAACAATCTCAGTTTCCTATTCTTAGGTGCTAAGAGAATGTCTAAGCTCTTTTTGTAGGTGTTTTGCTCTTTGAAACTTGTTGAAAAATACATAAGGAATATCATATCTGAGAATTTATGTTTACAATGATATATTTTTCTGTGGTTTTCATGTGTAAGCAGAGCCTCATCAAGAATCGCTAAAGATGGGGGGACACACGCCTGAAATCACAGCTACTTGGGAGGCTGAGGCAGGAGGATCACAGATTTGAGGCCACCCTGGGTAATTTAGTGAGACCCTGTCTCAAAAATAAAATTGAAAAAGAAGGTCTGTGGAGGTAGCTCAGAGGTAGAGCACTTGCCTGGCATGTGCAAGGCCCGGGGTTTAATCCCTAGTGTGTGTGCACACACACACACATGCACACACACAAAATTGCTAAAGGATTTCACTTCATCATTTACACACAATTGAACAGCAACTATCACATCTGACAAACTACAAAACCAAGAATCTAGTAATCTTGAAGCTAGTGAGTATTCCTTTAATTATGATTCTTTGATTAAATTGGAAGTAAACTTATTAGTTCCTCTACCAATCACACCTTGCTTTAAAACAATACATTTTAGCTTCTAATAGTCCACAGGCTTCCCACCCCATCTCATTACACATATACAAATCTACACATGTCTCAATCTCTTTATGTCTTTTTTTCCATAAAACAAGGCAAACAAATCATCAGACTACAAATCATACATGCAACACATGGCCCTATATTTATAATATATAATTTATCCTGAAACTCCAAAGTATTTCCTTATCTTGGCCTCTTTTCCTAGAAAAGATCTTTAAGAGTCAAAATAGTCAACTTGCCATAAAAGTCAAAATTTTGCAGTAGCAAACACTACTTCAGTATTGTACTTCAAACCTGTTTCCTTAGGATGGAACTGTGTAATACAAGTTGGGTCCAAAAAAATGTAAATGTGGTCAGAGAAGGCAAGATGTAGCTTTAAAAGAAGCAAGTGTCCAGCTTCCCTAAAAGGGGCCCAAGAAAAGACCTGCTTGACCCTAACAATGGACGGCTGCCAGGGTCTCCTCTACTTCTCCCATCCCCTGAATTTTAAAACAGAAATCTTCCCAACTAAGGAAACGGATTTGCTGCTCTTTGTTCTACTGGTTTGGAAGCGGAGCTGGTCTTCCTCAAGGGACAGCTGGCATTCTGAGGTGCAAGTGGAGAGCTGAAGGACTGTCACAAGGTTTGTACCTGCCCCTGTGCCGCCCCCTGGGCCTCCCTTGCGCCTCCATCTCTCCTGCTTGACTGCAATGTGAGGGCAGCGTGGGACTGCCACAGGCTTTGACTTTCATTCCTGCCTTCCACCTCTCTTTTTAGGATGAAACCCAGAGCACTGGGGTCCCAGATCCTCTCCAGCATGAGGCAGCCCTTCCAGCCTGCAGGACGCAGCCTGGATGGGCCCTTGGTGCCCTGGTGGTGGCTCTCAGGGCTCCACTTACCATTGCTCCTATTAGCCTGGCCCTCCCCTCCTGCCTACTCGTCGTATGTCCTTTTCCATCCTTAATAGCACAGTTGATTTTATTTTAAAAAAACAAAACAAAACAAAACACAAAACCAAACAAAAAACCAAAATTGTTCTTCAATGAAGGGAGGGCATGCGCAATAAAGTGTTTTTCTAGGCAGGGTGAGAGTTTATGCCGGGTCACGTCACACTGTCTCCTGGTGACCAGGAGCCCATGTGTGGTAGGGTCGGAGATACAGCCAGCTGGGGACCACAGAAAGTGGTCGGCTGGCTCATGCACTCAAACCAACAGAGTTAAACTCTCCTAATCAGTTATATCCAGCCTTTGTGAACCAGTGGCAGGTGCTCTTCTTCCAATAGGGTGTGGCTCTTACTCCAGGATCCAAATGGATTGTCAAGTGGGGAGGAGTGAGTTTCTAGACCGATGACCAAGGTCAGACGTTGATAAGAATTATTCAGACCTCAAATTTAACATTCATGATAAAGGGGAGACTTTTCTAAGAGGAGAATTTTTTTTTTCCTCCACCCCAGATGGTAGGGTCTGAACAAATCGAATCAAAATAGAGCCATTTTTGAAGCACCTGAGGGTGTGCGTCTACCGTTTTTGTGTGGCAATTCACAAACCACTGGATAATGAATGCTGTACTAAAAGGAATTTAAGCCTGTCAGGTTAATTACACAATATTAGGTACGAAAACAAACAGTGCAACACAAAACATAGCTACATCATTATTGGCAGTAAATGTTAACTCTAAATAAGTGCAACCTGTCCGTCAATGCTTGCTATAAACTAATTAAAAAATAAAATTTGATGGATAAACATGAAAAAAAAATTCTCACCGAGAATTTTTTTTTTAAATATCAGCACTCATTTAGAGTTCGGGATTTGTGAAAGAAAGCTTTAAAAGGAGCAAACCTGATTGGCTGTGGCTGTTGCTGCGAAGGGGACACTTGTTGCAGGAGTTGTTGCTGCAGAGACAGTGGCGGACGTAGCGCTGTGCATCATGGGTACTTTCAGGAGGGGAACCATGGGAGCAATGAACAGGAGGGTGTAGCATTATGGTAATAGAAGTGGTTTTGGCATGGTGAATATCAGAGCAGCAAGCCATCATGGGTTAAACCAGCAGATGGCATGCAATCACAATGCAAAGCAAGGAAGCATGGGAGAGAAATAAAAAAGGGAAAATAGCTTATTACAAGTACAATTAAAGGAAGTTTTAAAACAAAATCAGTGATTCCCAGAAAGGCCAAAGCTGATTACTTTGGTTGATGTATTTATAAACATTTGATTTCTAACAATAGATCCATTCCCAGTTCATACTACAGAGTGGAAGTGATTTAATGGCTGTTTCTAAATATTCGAGAAGTAATATCCAATGAGGTAAGAATGTATGATTATCAAACACAGAATCATCACAAATCCTATAACATCGAAGGCTCAATATTCAGACTTGGTTTTGGATAAGGGTATTCTTTGGAGTTAATTAATTTTTTTTTCCATTTGGCATTGCCCATGTAAACTGGATTGTGGATTGTATACTGTTTTGATCAATAAACGACAGAGGCAAAGTCATGGCCTCGATATAAATTCTTAGTTATAAATTCACAGTTACGTTGAAAGAGCCATATTTTGCCGATGTTTGTTTTTCTGGACTGTGAGTGGAAATAATCCACCTGTCCTCAAGACGGATTTTTGTACTAAGGCATTCAAAGGTGTAAAGGGAGCTATCTACTTTTAAAATTTAATTTAATCTAAGGGAATGTGGAGGTACAGAATATCATCACAAGTCAATTAACATGAAAGATCATCAAGCAGGCGGTTTAGGCATTTGATTTCAAAATACATCCATGAATAAATTTTTTAAAAAATAAATTCTTCTGGGAAACTCTGATAACTCTAACACACAGCAAAGAGGAGATAAAGGCACACCACTATGAACTTTAAAACATTGATGAAATTAGCCTGCCTCTCTGTTTTTCTTATGCTATACCAGATAAACTATAAAGAGAAACAAAACATAAATCATTAAAAAAGCACACTCGTACTTGTGGTTTCAGGCCTTTGGAGTGATTGGTTCTAACACAAGAGGTCACATTTAAATCATTATTTTCTTAAATAATACATATTTAAAAAACGTCTACATTAACTCTAAAGCCAAATAAGCCTTCAGATTTACTATTTCCTAAGCATTTCTACCATCTCTGACATAAAATTCAAGCAAGTGAAGGTACTGTACATCATATAAAAGACAAATAAAAAAAGGTTGAAACCTACCAATACTGGTAGCGGGTGTCATGCACAAAACTGACCCTGATGTCATGCAATGGTGGGTGGAAAAAGTGGATAAAGGGAAAGAAACAGGTTAGCGGTTTAGAGTTAACATTCAAAGTGAGATCGAAGCACAACCAGAAATAAGTAGGGTTAGTCAACACAGTTTTTTTAGGGCCGTTCACATTGTCAGCACAGACACAAATATATCTGACTTCTTTTAAGCCAATAATATTCCAAGTTTACTCTCAGACTACTTTTCACACTTTCTATTCATACACGTTGACAGGATTCTAGTAAGAATGACATGTGATAATGCTCCAAGTATTTTACAGACATTATCAAGTTCATCCTCCAAGTTAGGAAGTGGGTATTTTACAGATGAAAAAATCTGAGGCACAGTAACTCCTCCAAGGTCATTGTGTGAGTCAAGGGCAAGGTTAGAAATAGAGCTCTATTCCTGAATCCAGGCCAGGCTTGATAATCACAAGATTACACTGCACTGATTGCATTAGAAGTTTGTTTGTTTGATTATAGCATGTTTTGTGTCAACAATGATATGAAAGAAGAATAGTAATTAAGATTTCCTATCCTCTAAATCAAAGGCTTGCAAGGCAGAGGATTTTAGATTACTGTTTAAAAGCCAGTAACACAGGAAGACTGAGGCTCCCTCATGGAATGGTCTACATGTATATACGATCTCCCTTCTGCTATGAGGTCCACTGTGAGAAAAGATTGGCACCTGGCAATGACATCCAAATAGTGTACGGACAGAGGAGTTCAGAATTGGGGCTGATTTAGGGTTCAGACTAGGGATTTTTGTCATGGTGCTATGAGGTGATCTCTGAGGGAGGCCTTTGGTGAGACTGCTAGGAAGTCTCAGGTTGGTTGTAGGTGGGGAGGTGGGAGGAAGGTTTTAGGATAGTTGCCTTGCCTGTGGGTCTTATGGATGCACATGATAGAAAACACTGATGGGGATAGTGTGGCTTGCTGTGGAGGGCTGTAAAAGAGAGCTCTGAGGAACTATCTGCTACCAGTTCAGTTTCTTGGAATGAAAATCAAGGTAAGATATGGATTTGATAACTGAAGATTGGGCCTAGGTGTCAGAGAAGTAGCTTTTAATGAACACAAGTGTACCTACTAAAGGTTTCAGAAGTGCCTTCTGAGATATTAGCTGAAGACCATCGGATCTGCACATCTTCTTCCCTCTGCTGAGCACGTCACACACCCATGGGGGACTTCTTGCCTGACTGGTCCACATTTTGATCAGGCTAACATGACCTCATCAGGAAAAGGGGCGATTTAACTGGGCTGTTACTGGATTCTCCAAGCACAAATGCACGTGCCAGGGCATCCAGTGTGAAACACACTCTCTCTCTCTCTCTCTCTCTCACACACACACACAGATACACAGTCCCTTCCATGCCACCTTCTCTTCCTCTAGCTCTCCTCTCTATACTTCACAAACTTCTAGAAAGTCACCTACATGTCAATGTTCACTTTTTTGCTCCCATCCTCTCCAGTCTGGTTTCCACTGTCTCTGCTCCACTCCAACCGCAGGTGTCGGTCATCAAACTCCATGTTGCTGCAGTGGCAACTCGCCTACTGTCCTGAGTCTCAGCAGCATTTAGCACTTGGCCACTCCATGATGAACCACTGTCCTGTCTTAGAAGTTTGTTTTTTTTTTTTTTTTTTAATCACACACACACTTTTTGTTTTTCTTTCTGGCAACTCCCTCTGGTCCACTTGTTCCAATCTTTTCCTTCCCTGACTCGCCATCTCCACGTGCTGGGGTTTCTCAGACTCAGTGCTGGGTCTCTTCCTCTGCTCTGTAGGTTTTCCTGGTGTGTCACTCAATACATGGAATGAAGGAGAACTGACGAGCTCACGGCTCCCACACGGTGTGGAATCTCTGCTCTGAGCCCAGGTCCCTTTATCTCATTGCTTGCCTGGCTCCAGTGCCTTCCATCTCACAAGTATCTCCAACTTCACATGTTCAAACTCTGCCCTTTCCCACAGTCTGTGTCTCTCAAGAAAAACTCGAGGACACCACCAGTTTAGCCCCTGTTGAAAGTTGCCACTTTCCCTCACAACATTGCCAGGTCCAACTCATCAACAGGCCAACGCAATCCTGCTCTGAAAGCTTGCTCTCACTTGCCTGCCTGTCCATCACTACTGCTGCTTCTCACGCCTTGGTCACCATTGCCTCTAATCCCAGCCGTGAGACCATGTCCTGGCTGGCCTTGTTGCTCCCCAGGAGGTCCACTCTCCTGGGAGACACATCTCCCCAGGCAGGCCTACTCGTCCCCTGCTGGAAGGATTCACTGGCTGCCAGCACTTTCAGGATGAGGACCGCATGTGGTCCAGGCTCTGACCACCTCCCCAGGTCATCCTCCACCAGGGTACAGCAGCAGCCTTTCAGAGCTTTGAACTGAACACATCACACATCTGTCCTATTTTTGAGCTGCCCACAGGCTGTCCTCTCTGTCTGGCAACATCTTTACTCTCTTTATCCTCCAGGTCTCAAGCTATGCCAGGTCTCCAGAAAACTGCTCAACTGTTCTTTGACTTATCCCTCTATGCTATCTAGATCAGCTTTCTATTTTAATCTCATTGAATTCTTTGCTTCTTCATTCAGAGCATTCAAAAGAATTTTGATGATGTATAGACATGGGTGCCTGTTAAACACCCATCTCTTCTGTAACTCGGGAGAGCAGAGGCGGGTGTGCCTAGACGTATGGGACACATAGATCAATTCTCAAATGTGCTGGATGCAGGTTTTCAGCCATCAATAAGAGGTGTGCTAGGAACACATAGCTCATAAAACTTATTAAAGCACCTATTTTGTAAATAATCTCATTTTAAATTCAACCATGGCTGGATTCAAAGTTATCCCTGTACAAATTTCCCCTCACTCTCTTGAGATTCAGTGTGAACAGGATTTCTTGAAGGGCTGTCCTGTGTCATGCACGTGAATGTCATCTGGGTTGTCAGCAATCAATAGCAGACCTATGGTCACATTTGCTTTGGTCCTGGATGAGGTGACATGTTCAAACAAATTAATTTGATAAGCCTCTCTCTCTCCCTTGGCCTGAGTGATGTGAACATTGGAAATGCATAGCTTTGAACATATGGTGGCTCTCTTACTCAGTGCCAGACTCTGGTCCTGCCTTCTCTACCATCCCCACAGACCCCGTGGGTTCTTATGGACAATGTCCTAGTCTTCAAATACGCTTTTCCCATTAACCTGGGATGCTTCACTCTCAAGTAGCTGTGCTCAATCTCCCAGCTCCTCCTCCTCCTGCTTTACATTTGAGTCTCACCTACTGCTGAACTCTTGAACCCAGAACACATCACACATTCATGAAGCATTTGCTGCACTGTCTGGACAAATACATTTTGTTGTGTTGATGCTGGTGTAGTTTCTAGTGAACACTGTTGAATCTCTCATTAAGTTGTGTGATAACCTTATCTTATGTAACATGATTTCTCATCATTAGAAAATGTTTGGGCTAAAACTTTCTCCATGTGACTTATTTTGTGCTTCCAAAGCAATGAAATAAATCAAAGAAGGATTCTGTGGGTCGCCTTTGTTCTGTCCAGTTGAGGCTTTTCACTAGGGCACTAATTCTATGAGCAAAGCCTTCTTCTCCTTTCTGCTTCAGTTGCACAAATATTTCAGCTCTAGTGTTTGTGAGCAAGAACTATTTGGATAAATCCATTAATTTTATATATCACCTTGCAGTGTACACACAGCCTCAGTTTTTCCATCTGCAAAATGCAAATAACTATGCTCGCTAGTAATAGAGCGGCAACATCTTGAAGAATAATGAGATAATGTCTATAAGAACACTTACAGTAACTCAGAATAAACCTGTCAGAGAAATGCCAAGAATTATTATGCTGCTATTTTTGTAACTCTGTGTGGTTTTGCCACTTTCCTAACATAGCAAAGAAAAATGTATAACTGCTTGGTTAAAATAATCCCTATCAAAAAAGGGGGGGAAAAGGAAAAAAATCCCACCCACTACAAATGTGCCAGGACATCAACCAGGGCAATAATTATCTTAATAAAGTTTTAGAGATGAATCTCATATTTTGTGTGATATCGTATATTAATATGTGTACAGCCTGGAGGCATAATTTCTAAACTCCAATTTCATATTGTGTCAATGGCAGATTGTTAGTAGTTTATCAAAAGCTTTGCTATGAATGACCTTTTGACAAAGGGTAGCCTCTAGGAGAACAAAAAATGCTTTTTGCTTCTTATTCATGATAGTTGCTTATGAAAAACATTTTTAGAAAAATTGTTCATTTAAAAATAATAACCTACCAAGTTACAATTATTTTTGAGCACCTTACTTGACTTGAAGAGGTTTTTAAACAACCAGCTTAACAGTAAAGGATTATTATTATTATCACTTAAAAAATACTGTCGAAAATATGGTTTGTAAGAAAGAAACCCTGAAGTAAAAACTCGACCTAACATAAACACAGAATCTTCTGTTATGGATTTAAATGGGAGAAAGATTATATAATAAAAATTAAAAGATAATCCTTCTGATATAATTATTTTCTTGTTTATCATTTAAAAGAAACGTGAAAGTTTCTTAGAACACCACTTCAGAACATGAGATCCACAGTCTGTCCACTATGATCTTTACATCATGTAACAGATGGAAACACTTCTCATTCCCAGGATTAAATGGGCTGAGACCCACCCTTTGGCTTCCAAACCTCGCTGTGAGAAGGTTCAGGCACTTTGGAGCAGTTCCTAGAGAATCCACCAGAGGGCAGAAGTGCACAGCCACAGCTGCCAACCCCTAACATGGGTCCCTAATAGAAGACCTTTCAACAAACAGAAACCAGGTGATTTTGAAAGGGACGTTATTGATTCTTGCTCTGGAAATATTTAAGTGGTTTCCAGGTGAAATATTTTAAGGTGAGAATTCTTTCAGTGATCTAACAAATCAGTCGTTACTAGACTGAAAGGTTAACATGCATGAGAGTGTGTCCTGTCTTTGCCTCCAGGGTTTCACAGGTCTCCCCAGAGACATTAATGGCTTTGTCATCCATTCTTCCAAAATAGACTTGTCCTTTTGCCTTCCCCCTCAGTATGTTATTCCTTAATTTTTTCTCCGAAAATATCTAGTGGCCAACCAGTCTATGAGACACGCTGTAGAGGGCCTCAGGGTAAGCTGGCTTCTAGCAATCACTCTGCAATTCTGCCGTTTCAGGTGGGCCACACGTTCAAATACCACTATGCTCCAGTAGTGTGGGAGGTCACTAATTACAGTTGTAACAGGGCAAAAGTGAAGCCCTAATAGGTACTGAATTATAGATTCTTCTACAGGTCTCTGAGTTTAAGATAGGTACAGAACTAAAACAAGAAAACTAAACCTAAAAAAAAAATCATTTTGCTTATCTAATTTAAATTTTTATTATAATAAATACTATCGTTTACAGGTTACTAATTCATTTAAAAGTATAGTTTTTTTTTTCCCAAAGAAAAACACAGAAATATTTATTTAACTCCCTCTAATCTTAATTCCTAAAATGCTGTGGGATTTAAGGAAATGAATATAAACTGGAAAAGTCCAATCATGTGGATTAGGATCAATAATGAAATTACTATTCATCTACATTTACCTTGAAATAGCTACTAGAGGAGTTTTGACTTTGAAAAGAAAAGCTCAATGGAGGGTCATCTCACCAAGGTTTATGCCACCCGCCACTTCTAACGGACTACGTGCTGAAAACCACAGTCAAGTTACGGTGACTGTGCTCCTTTGTGCATGGTGCATGTGTGTGTCTGGCTTTGTCTCTGGTCAGGGAGGTGGGGAAAAACTGGGAAGAGCTGATGTGCATTATAACTTTGTTTTTCCTCCCTTATCTGAACCTTATGCTACTTAAAAAAAAAGTCTACTTGTATCTGATTTTTCAGAAGAATTCTGTGGAAGCCGTCTATGGAGGCTGTTTGGGTGGTGTGGTGTTATGTAAGTTGGGCTAGGCAGAGGGAACTAGGTTCTGTGTCTTTTCTCAGTTGTGTCACCTTGGAAATTCACTTCTCCTTGAGGGAGGGCCTCAGTTTTCTCATCTGTAAAACTGTCAACTAGATGAGATCACTAAGAATTCTTTAAACTCTGAGATTCTATGATCAATAGAGTTGATCTCTTAGCGGAATAATAGGTTCATGCCCTTTAGCGCCTCATAGAGTCAGACATTGGCTTGGAGACTGAGGTAAGAGTTTATATATTTGTGAACTTGGTGAAAGTTGAGCAGGATGGAGAAAGAGAGAGAATGGATATAAAAATATGAGTAGAGGGTTGCTTTAATTTGAATAGCCTGTTTTTTTAGTGCTCTGAATAGAAATAGAAAAAAAAAGGTTAGTACTTACTGGAATTGCTATGTTTAGATCATTCAGCGTTATGGACAAATTTCAGTTGTCACACATAAAGGGTCTTATTCACATGAATGACTTTGCAGGGCTTGTGTAAATTCAAGGAAAACTAGAAGCCCTAACTGCTCTGTTTCTCATGGGTTCAATCTGTCCCTTGGCCCCATCGAATATTTGGCTTTAGAATCCTAACCCTCTTTAGCTATCAGAGCAAGATCAGGACATCTAGATATCCTGCACAAGAGACATTTCAGGCCGTATCGTACCTTTAACGCAAACTAGATGCCACCAAACAGCTTAAGGAAATGAGAAGGAAGCACATGACCGAAGGGCACAGGACACAGACTGGGACGGTCAGGGGCGTACCTGTGGGAATGAACGCCGTGTGCTGCTGCAGCTGCGCGCTGGTCAGAGCCTGCTGGTAGTGCAACACGCTGGGATTAAAGACCGTGCTGGCACCGTTGCTTTTTTCAAGTGCTTGTCTCTTTGGTAAAGGATGAAGAGCACCAGGAGGAAAGGCCTAGAAACCAAGAATTCGATAAGAGATGTCTAACTTAAAGCAAACACACCTTGCTTGTCCACAGAGATCATCAATTGCAACATTCTTTTTCTTAAAAAAAACGACAGCTAAGGAGATGCCTCTGCCATGCACCTTAATTTAAACAGCGGCAATGTCGAATGAGTGAGAATTTGTTATTGAGAGCAAAAGCGTGATTTCTGAAACCCAAAACGGTAGCATCTCAACTAAGGGAAAGAAAAACTATCAAGCAACAACAACGGAAAAAAAAAAAAAAAAAAAAGAATGGCTTCGGCTTTTAAAATGGTTAAACTATTCTAAGGGGGAGAAAGAAGCATTGGTGTTATTAATACCTATCCTTTTCTTTAACTAAATGGCAATTTCTTGAATTTAAAGGTTAATATGAATTATAATGAGCATTTTCTGAGCCAAGTCATGTAAATTTGCTTCACTCTTTTGGAAAAGGTATTAAAATTTGTTAGGTTTAATTTATTTCACAGATTAACATATGAAAATGAGATGGCTAAACACCTTATTGAATTTTTTTTCCATTAATTAATAATAATGATTGGTTGCAACCAGTATCTTACAAGTAATACAAATCTCAGATGGTTCTCTGAAAAGCTACATGCAAAGCGAAAGGTGAAAGGTCAAAGTACCAGGTCTACAGTTGCTTCGAGAGGTCGCTTCATTGCTTTGGCAGTCGACTGAGTCTTTTAATAACAGGCAGCGAGCACATGATGGCAGTGGGCCAATGGGATTCAAGCGAATTAACATACAGGTAAACAGCAAGCAGAGGTGCATCATGGGAACGGCATTGCATTGTGGATAGGTGAGAAGGAAAAAAATATTCTGAATGCAATATACAACGTACAAAACACTAGGCATGCACAACAACAAAAATGTTCTCTAAAGAAATGAATATTACACCTTAAATTAGTATCGAAGCAAAAATGCATCTACTATACCTTAGTTAAAAGCATATAAGAGAGTAAAATATAGATGTTTGAAATTCAGGAAAGTTAATTAAAACAGCAGCTTGCATACACACCATAAGCATTTTTTATATTGCTTCAGAAAAAAAAAAAAAAGCAAAACTTTTAAGGGCCATAGGATTCAAGAACTTCTGATAAGTTAGTTTTCAGGTACAAAACACTGAAGGTACGATCCAAGTTGAAATTTTTCATAAAAATCATTCTTAATTGAGATCTGGCCTAACAAAATGAAGTGACAAACTGAGACAAAAAAAAATTCAGGCAAAAAAATATTCAAACACAAGATTATTTCGGCAAAACTGTTTGGGTTTGGATCTTTATTTTTTGTCTGAATCGCGTGGATAATTGTCTCAATTCTTTCCTTCACTCTGCTAGCATCTTAAAAAACTTAAGTTTTGAATTTAAATCGTGAACTTCCAAAATTCTCACTTTTCTTCCATTTTTCTGTTTCTAGTGACTAACTTATCATCCATTCTGTTTTCTATTACATTTGAAATTATAATTAATTTATCTCAAACAACTTACCGGATTAAACTTAAGAGAATACCTTTAAAAAGGTATTTAGTGTCCTTGGGTATTAAAATGATTTCTATTTGATAGTTCTATTTGTATTTTTAGGTACCATAAGTGATCAAACCAATTAATGAGAAGTGGAACTCTTGGCTAGAACAAGTACAATAGCAAACAGCTAAAAATGGCAAAGAACTGCTGAAAGACTAGAAATAAAATATATTTAACTTATAACCATACTTTTGGGGAGATAGTTTCATTTAAACAACTGAAATAATAACAAATATGGATTGATTTAGACCACAATGAAAAATTTTTCCTATTCCTGGTTAGTTGTTGTTAAACATAAAATGGAAAAATTCTAAGATGGAATTCTGTGAAAATAAATTCAAAGGAATAGCTCCAATGCAAATTAAAAAAAATGAAATATCCCTTTTCTATGTTTAGCACAATAGGTAAATCCCTAAGATTTGTCTAATAATGAAATATTTATGTCCTAAAGTTCTGGGGGTAGAACTATGGCATTTTAAATAAAATAAGATAGTGATGGACCCTTAAAACTGAAATAATTAGTGATATTTTCCTTGGGAAAATCATTTGATGATTCAGAACAGAAAGTATGGTCCTGACAGGGGATGGGTAAAGAGCTGGGGCAGGGGATTCAAAACAGGGTGACAAGGGCTGCAGGTCAAGGTAGATTCAGGATGGCCAAGGTTTGGGAAGGTGGTTTTGATAGAGGCCACCAAAAACTAGGAAAGCAATGCTGTGAAGGTCAAGCAGTGAATGCTACTAACCAAAGCAACCCGATGAGCTGGAAAATGACAAAACTTATAGATATTTTTTCCTCAAATGTAAATTCAACATCAAATGCCAGTGGTGTAGTTTAAACTCTTTGGACCCTGCACAGTGTTACACTATGAAAAAAATGCAGACTTTGCTTTGTTTTTTGAGTTTAAACGAATGTCTGTTAATTAAAGAAGGCAGCATAGCCTACTCTCATAGAGCCCTTGGGAACACAAATTGGATGTTAAACTCAAAACCATTTTCGCCTCCAGTGGTCCAGACTCAGCTGCCCCTTCACCTGCAGTCTAGCATTTTCAGAATGAATCTAGTGTTGGGAGCATCTTTTCTGACAAGAGTCTCGAAAGGCTGGGTTTAGGCACAAAATTAACAAAGCATCACTGAATGAAGTCCCCCAGTAGAATAAGAACAAAACATATTTAATGTTTCTTTTTTAGGATAGTTAGGAAGGTTAACGTGCCCCCTCCCCCCCACCTTTTTTTGTTTGTTTATTGAAATCTGATTTCCATAGAAATAATTAATAATAATTAGAATAATTTAGGAATGTAAGGAAACAATGCCTTGGTGAGCAGGACAGGGGTGACATGTCTCTGTTCCACTGCATGGTGTATGTTTTCTTTATTAGATGCAGCTGTCTTCTTTGCAAGCTAACACTGAGATCTTAGAGAGGAGGGCACAAGAATTAAGATCTTAGAAGTCCCACATTGCAGAGCTGTATCGAAAGTGTGTTTTAAAACTCCTTGTGGATGGGTAGTATGGGACAGTGTGGCTTATTTTGATGTTTTAAACTCTCCTCTGTTTTAGTTGGTGTTGCTGATGGCTGGCTTGTGTACCTGCATTGCAGGATCTTCAGGCTCAGACCCAGCCTTAGAGACCTAGGAGCCCAGTGTGCGCTGTGAGCCTGCTTAGGTTCCCATGCAGAAAAGGTTCTATTTAATTGAGCCCCTTTCATGTGCCAGGCACTTGGCATCCACTTTTGCTGGCCTCACCAGCACTTAAGGTCCTCTGCTTACTCTGGACCCCTCCAGCTAGCGTATGCTGGATGAGTCAGGAGGAGGTGGCCCATGTGCAGCCAGGTTTTTCTATTTATGAGTTGATGAGCAACCCTCCTGCAGGTCAAGGTGAGCAACCAAGGGCCAGGTGTTACAGGCAAAGACCAAATCCAAGAGGTCAGGAAACCCTGGCAAAAATGATCAGAGCTACCACTTCCATGTGGGCTGAGAGGATGTGGAGGAGCAGGATGGAATTTTGAGTCCCTGCGCATGTTTTCCTGCACAACTGACACTTATCTACCCGATGGCAGCTTGTCTCGTTTCCTTTTATAAACTACTTTTCTCCTCGCATCGCCCCATTTTGGTGTATGTGAACAAAGACTGTGTACATGAGCATCAAGCAGGCTTTGTGTTAAAACTACCCAAGAGAAGCTCTGTCTAGTTTATCCTCATATTTTAAAAATTCCAGTGAAGGTGATCCTTAGTTTTTAAGAGGTATTGTAAAAGAAGAAGACTTGAAAGGAAATAAATGTCTCTCTTCCAGAGTCAAAAACTTTAAAATCCTTTTTAAAAGGGTCTCATTAGGGCTGGGGTTGTAGCTGAGCAGTAGAGCGCTTGCCTAGCATGTGCAAGGCCCTGGGTTCGATCCTCAGCACCACATAAAACTAAATAAAATAAGGGTATTGTGTCCAACTAAAAATTAAATTAAAAAAAAAGAAAAAAAGGGTCTCATTAATCAAAATATAAAAAAAGAAAAGGGTCTCATTAATAAAATAAGGGGGGGAATCCACAAATCACAATAAAAACGGTGCTATGGAAATGCCCTGGGTTCAGATGAGGAAGCCAGGTGAATGGACATGGACATCTGCTAACTGCAATCATCATCCCATTTGTCCTTTTAAATAAGGAAATAAAATTATAGTTTTTCTTCAGGGTACTAAGGAATCTCACTATGAGGGTGCGAGGACTTTATCCAGCTGCATCTCGGCTGGTTTCGAATGAGCGACTCACTTAAACTAAAAAGACATGACAGATTAAGTAATTTTTATGTCACTGTCAGAAAGATGCTGGCTTTTGTTCTGAAACGACATTCCTTTGGGTTGCCTCTGAAGATGCCGTGGGATCCTGTGACTTCTCAGAACTCCAAATTTGGGCACGGTGGAAAAATCAGAGAAACTATGGCAACGGACTCCACCAGCATCCCGGGCGGCAACCTTTGCCTGTGGTGACGAGTGTTCTGTGAACACGTGTAGCAGGGCCTGAGAGAGCAGCTGTGGCTGCAGACCACCAGGGGGAGGGTGGACCTGTGCGTGTAAATGACGTTTCTGCTTCTAGCCCCATTGGCCTGGATGTCCTACTGTATGTAAGAGGTACACTGTCCCTTCAATCATTGAAATAGATGTGATGTGGACATCAAAACTGATGTTTCCAATAAACAGGAAGAAAAAAATCAGGCCACAGTCAGAATCAGGGCTCATCCCTAGGGTCACTATTAGTACCATGTTTTTGTCGTAACAGGTACTTGAGTTGCAGGGAGCGGTGTTTTCATATTCCCGAACCTCATCTGATACCTCAGTAGTGAGAAATGGCTATTGTGACCCAGGCGAAGCCAGCAGAAGCTCTTATCCCTCTAACTACAGGAAGAGCCACCAAACGACATGTAACTAATTTTTCCCTAGAGATGGGAAACAATAGCTCTAATTATAGATTCTGTAACGTTACTCATAGATACTGTTTTCTCTCTTATCAAGAGATATAAGAATGTGCCCCTCCTTCTAGAAGCTCAGAGTCATGGTTTGTGTCATGGGAGAAGCTGGACCCACAGAACGGAACTGACAAACTAGGAGGGAAAGTCCCTGCACCTGGCTTTCCTGAGTTTCGTTTTTCCTCTCCCCTCTTGGAAGGGCACTCTGACACGACAGTGAAGTCCAACTTCGTCATTTACATTACTTCAGGTGGGTGTTTGTCTCTTGCTGCCAGAGTCCTGACCAGTCCTGGTAACCTCCCGAGTTTCTGGTTTGATATTTATAAGATGAATTATATGGAAAAACATGTTCTTAGTGCCCAACAATCAACACGCCAATTAGGATAAGTTGAGAGCTGGCTTGAAAAAAATGACTACAATGGAAACAACAACAATGACAAATTCTCATGAGACCTTCATTAAGTGGATGGGATTTTTGGAGTCCACCCTGGACAAAAGTGGAAAGGACTCATTTGCCCTCTAAAGCAATTTCCTTTTCTTCAACATTTTCCCATCCTTCCTTCTAGTTCTCTTCTACTTGAACTCAAAAAGCGAACATTTCTCTATTTTTTACCGACCCTTTTGTATGGATGTACACATCCACATGTATACAGGAACTTTGAAAAATCATTGTAATGTCCAATGATATAAGAAAGCGAAGGACAAGAGAAAAGAAGACTACAGGGACAAGAGCTCTCGAAAAAAAAAAAAAAAAAAAAAAGATGAAGGACTCACTTCTCAAGCTGTGTGGAGATGAGCTCAGATGGGAAGGATCTATATAACCACAAAGTCCACACCAATGGCGATGTTATCAGGGCAGGCTCTGTGTCCTCGGAACACAGGCCCACACCTTTAAAAGCCTTTGAGAAAAAGGTTGCATGGTGATGGACTTGTTTGTATGACAGCTACTCATCTGTTTTGGCCAGTTGTCGGTGTATGAGGCTATAGTTGTACCTAGATAATGTTTTTTTAAAATGATATCTTTCATCTCCAATGTTCCCAAGAGAGGACTGGCCACAGAGGCCTTCATGTCCCTCTCACCCATCATGCATTTCTACAATGTCATTGAAGAAATGACAAAGTGCCTGATGCTTGGCAGGTCCCATTAGCTGTTTTGAATGAGTGAATGCACAGTGCCTATCATAGAGTAATAGACTTTCATAAGCCAGACCTCTCACTTTAAAACAAGTTAATTAAAAATGTCTGCCACCCAGTGTGGTGGTTCTCAAACTTGGATGTGCACTGGAATCACCTGGGAGCTTTAAAAGATAGGCCACTGCCAGTTCACATCAGGCAAATAAGAATCTTTGGAGGAAGGGGCCAATGTCAGACCCTTTCAAAAGCCCTGGATTAATTCCAAAAACGTAGCCAAGTTTGAGAAGCAGTGTTCTAGGCATGTATTTCTCTAATGTTAATGTGCATACAAAATACTGAGAAGGTTTTAAAATTCAGATCTTGATGCCAAAGATGTAGGATGAGGCCCAAGATTCTGTAGGCTCAAGAGCATCATGATGTGCTCCAGTTGCTAGGGGAGGGCTGGGCTCCTTGAGATTCTGGAGCTGTAACAGGCTCCCAAGGTGTGGATCATAATATTGCTGCTGGTCTCTAAGGGACATTGAGGCGCATCCAGGAGACAAGCCTGGGTTACAGGTCCCTGGGTTTTAGCACCATCCAGCACATTTCTGTTTTCATCTGTTCCATGAATTGCCGTTCTATATACAATTTCATCAGGGCGGGGGGTGGTGGTGGTGGTGGTGATAGGTTCTAATGTTGTGATAAGTGAAAGAAAAGAGGGGAAATAGGAAGTGGAAAAACCCTGACGGGGTCACTTGTTGCTAGGCATCCGGTGCAGCCACAGCTCCCTCCCTGGCTGCTCGCAGCAGCTTGCTGCCGCTTTCCAGTGCTCAGCGCCAGAGGGCCATCTTCCTTTCCTCGGCTCTGAAGCTCTGCACCCACCAGGGTCCCCACCCCACCGGGTCCCTCTCTTCAGAGGACCCCAGTTACTACAGTGCAGGCTCACGCAGAACTGGAGCCCGCAGTCGCATTGGCCTCCCTGAACCTTAGGGATTTATTTATTGTGCTGAAGAAGGGAAGGAGGGAAAACAAAACAAAACAAAAAGGGGAAACAACAACGAAACTTAGGCAGCGGAGCAGCGGGAATAGCAGCCTTCCAGGGTCCGACTGTCCCGGGAGCGTCTAAGTCCCCGCCCTGGAAGCCCCGCCCCCCGGCCGGGAGGGCGCGGGGCGGCGGGGCCGGGGCGCCCGGGCGCCGCACTTACCATGACTGTGGCCGCGGCCGCGGCTGCCTGGGCGGCCACCGCAGCTTGGTTGGCTTGGTGCTGCGCAGCTTTGATTTTGGCCTGCAAGTGTGCAGGAGGGTGAAAATATTTGCATTTCTCCCTCATGCAACGCCCCTTTATGTAATCCATACAAACGGTTACGGTGTTGTCGTTTGTGTCGATCATGGTGCTGTCTGCGGGGTGTGCGAAGCGGCAGTCGGTCTCTCCCCGGGCGCAGTTGCCGCGCTGGAACTCCCTGCATACCTGGGACAGGAGGGAGGAGAGCGATGCGGGAGGGCGCCTGCGGGCCAGCGCCGCCTCCCCAGGAGGAAGGGGCGCCTCCCGAGCTTCTCAGGGTGGCTTTTGTGCCTGGGAGCCTAAGGCTGTCCTTATCCAGAACCCAGGTTACCAGAATCTCTGACAATATCTGACTTTTGTGTTGCCCCCTTTTTCTAGGGGGAATATTGAAGCTGGGAAAATAATCCAAAACCAGCAAATTAGCTAAAAGAACAAAGAAAAACCAGCAAAGCCTCCAGCGTGGCCGGTTGGAAGGTCACTGTCTCCCCGCCCCCAATCTCCTACCTGAAAACCACTCTGGAGTTGCTATAGAGTTTTATTGATTGATTGATTGGAGAGATAATGTCAGGGTGGGTCAAGCTACCATTGGGGTCCAACTCCAAAAAGCTAGAGGGAAATGAGCTCCTCTCTCCTCCTCCCTCCGGGTGGATGCAGGACCAGGGGGCCTGCTGCAGTCTCCCCCACCTTCTCTGTTGCTCAGAGAGAACTTAAGCCTAGGATCATCAATAGCAAGAACTGCAATATCCGAGACACCAAAACATTCATCTTAAGATGATGACTATATTATTAGTTTTGACAACCCCAGAGATTAAAAAAAGAAACAGAAAAACATGCTCAGAGATAAAGGGTAAGACAAATGGAGGAAAGGAGAATAGAGTTAGAATGTGGGTTTTTGAAGTCTTTTTAATCCCTAATTCGCCTGAAATCTCAAGTAACTAAAATTTTCCATCCTCAGAATTTGGTGGATCAAGATTTTATTACATAAAGAAAGATTTCTTCAGAACTCAAGAGGTTTTCTTTTTTTCCTTCCTTTCTTTTTTAATGCACCTCCTGATGGGTCTTACTCAAGTGACTCATGGACAACATTAAAGAAACAGGCAGTTGGATGTGATCTTAATTGACTTCTTTCGTTTCCTGGAAAAGTATTCTTAATTATGCTTTGGACGTAGACAACATGAACTGAGATGAATAGTGTATGCATATTAATTATGAATTAATTCTTCCTTGCCTATAAATATCAGCAGGGAAGAATTAGTAGCATTGTAATTTCTCCTTAGGGTCCAGTTTCATAGTCAACATGTATAAGTGGTGGTGGCCATGAAGGGTCACTAACAGGAAACCCAAGTCTTGTGAAAGTCAAACACACTTGGGAAATCGTGTTTCACTGACCAGTGGCCAGGTGACATTGAAAAGTAAACAGGATAAGTCATGAGTGGTTAACCATCTCCTCCTACTCTGGTATTAACATTCCATCTTTAGTTAAAAAAAAAATGTGCAAAGTACAGATTACTAAGCTATTAGCAGAGATTCTGAGTAAGCCTTTCTCTACAAATGGAACGATTCCTGTCTGTGACATCATAGGTGTAGACCAGCATTTGCCCAGGGTCTCTGTATACAGCTGACTTCATTCCTGGTTTGAAATGAACCGAAACTGCTCTGTCTCTGTGAATCATTTTTACATATCATTGTCCACCAGCTCTGTTGGGAGGGACTACTTGTTCCCAACTCTGCTGATTTAATTTGTTTTCTGGAACAGGCATCCACTAAAGCTCTGTGGGCCCCAGCAGGTGGAGCCCCAAACACTTTTCCAGTACCCTAACACATCTATTCAATATTCAAAGGGATAGGCTGGATCTTTTCAAAACAGGAACAATTAGAGTTTGCATTCTCCTCATCTAGAGATCCATATACTCCAGATTGAAGCTGAGTAAAAAAATACACATCTTTAAAGATATTTACAGTTTGACATTCTGAATTCTAAATCATCCACAGGATATTAGGATGCAAACACTCTGTTGCCCTCAAGGTTTACTGGGTTAATATTTAAACAAGCACACACTGGAAGAATATTCTCTAATGATCCAAACTTCTATGTATACATAGATTACCCAACAACTTAAATCAATAATGGAATTAAAGGAGGACTTTGAAAAATTTGTCAGGATCTTTATACACCCTGCTAAAGTTCTTTGAATATCATAGGGACATTGTGGTAAGGTTAATAGATGAATTATCTAGCTCTGATTAAAGAGAAGGTTTATTTAACAAAGTGAAGAAGGGTCAGTTTGATTCACAACGTGAAGATTTGTGTTTTATAAAAATATAGACTGTTTTCTTAGAATCTGTATAACACTTTGAGTTTAAAAAAAAAACTCGGTTAATAACTAAGTTTATCCAGCTTCCAATTCCCACTGTGCACCAGTGAAGCCACCAGAGATGATATTCTGGAACATACTAGAGCAGGTGTACTTGGTTCTTAATAATTTGAAATATGTTCACAACAATTGGTTATTAGTCATGGTCCCACTTGCTCCCACCCTTGTCCCTGACTGTCCCCCAGTCCTGGTTGCTGAGCTTCTGATCAACTCCAGAATGTTCCAGGATCCAGTAGGGGTTTGTGCTGGGCAACAGGAGGAGGCTATCAGAACTCGGAGCCACTTGTATAGCTTGAATAGTGATTGATTTAATATTCTATTAGTTGAGAAATATTTTGCCCTTATGCACATAGTCCACACAGCTGGTTTGTGCCTATGTTAAAGTAATTCCTTTCCCACACACTGATTTTCTTTATATCTGGCATTCATTTCAAACCATACAATGTTGAGTGGGTGGGTTTGGGAGGAGTGGGTGTATATGTGTGCGTGGCATTTTTTGCGGAACATTTTTGCAGAATGACCTCACAAGCATTTGCCTACACAGAAGTGCACTTTCTACCACAAATGCATCTCAAAACACAAACATAATTGAAGTACCTCCAGTTTGTCAGTCCTGAGAAGTTTCTGAGTTGCAGTTGATCCCGGGACAGTGACAGGTGGACTTCCGGGAACAATAACAGGTGTGGTGGGTAGAATTTCCGTTGGGACTAACCCAACTCCAGGGGTTACAGGTGCTAAGTAAGGAGCAAAGCTAATAGCCGTATTTGTCCCTATGGTGGGACCTACAGGAAAAGTGGGCTGTTAAAGGAAGACAACACAGGAAAAAGGTGAGAGTCAAACTTCAAAATTACCAGCAAGTGTCATTTGAGCAAAATTTATTCATTGTACACAATATTTTTTGTTAATTGCATAATTCAATGCTGAATTGTAAACATTCATTAAACATCTCTTTTTTTGTTTTCCTTAACATAAATGAAAACCATATAGATTTTCTTCCCCAAACCATGTACAAATATAGAAGATCGTAGAAACCCATTTACAAGAAACAGAGTAGACCTTTGTTCTTATGAAAGTGTTCTCAATAAAAGGAAATGATAATTACCACTCTAAGCATTTATTGTTTCAAACGATTGAACATTATAACACTAAAGCAGTAAAGCTTATGGAATACAAACTGTCTTTGATTCTCCCACACATCTCAAACGGAGAGGAATAAAGAAAATCCAAGATTATACCTTGATTTTCAAGTTGACCAAATTTATGCATTTTCAAATAGTGTAGCTATTGGGATTTTACTTGTGCTCAGAGTTGCCAGTGTATTTCCACATTCCATCTCTACATATATTCCCAAAACTCATATGCGGTTTTCAAGTAGACCTACTATGTTTTGCTGTAGCTCAAGACGTTTCATCTAACTTTCCCTTCATGAAAGGCTGGATGAAAGAGTTTGAAAATTTCCAACCAACGAATTTTTCAATGGACCATTAAGTCTTGGTTTGGTTTCCTAGATCACAAAATCAAGACAATTGTGACAAAAGTATCCCATACTTTATTAAATGTGTTCTGTGTCACTGTATTCGTGTAGGAAGTATAGAGACTCCTATACTCTTGTAAGAGGAAATACACTAGTAGGTCATGGAGATGATTTTTTAAAAAGTTCTTCCTATAAATATGTAAATAATTCTGTCTTCCAGAAAAGAAATTATGTACATGTGAGAACAATGAACCTTGATTCACTTTAAAGAACCACCATTAAAAATGTAAGATTCCAAAGATTTTTCTTAGAATAATTTTTACATTAAGTTATACCTGAAAGGCTCTTGCTGTTAGTTTGTTTGTTTGGTTGGTTTTTATTTGTGGATGATTTTAACACACTTGTTTTCAGACATTTGCAATCATATGTTAATGCAATTTTCTAACATTGAATTATGCCATTCTGTGTGTCATTTCCCTTCTCTGTTCATACATCACAGATGACCTTGTTGTCTATTTGTGAGTCTGAATGAGTTGTTCAAATGGGAAAAATAACAATCTTTGTTTAGTAAACACATTTTTCTTTACAATAGCTGAAAGATCTCTTATAAATGGTCATGTTAGAAAACAGTGAATTATTGGTGGTTGTGTAGGGATTTCCAGAGAGGCTGAAAAGCCTTTGCGCAGTGGCTGGGGCTGTGCTTCTCATGGTCTTAGATGGCGGATGCTCAGTCCTCCCTGGAGGAGCTCTTAGATCTTTATAGCTCAGACATAAAATTCATTGTGAGAGAAAGTGGCAACGTGAGGTCTCAACGTGGGAAATAGACGGCAGTCAGGATTTTTTCCTCCTTTGACTTTCTACAAAATTTTATGTATGTGTATTATGCATTTGAGTCATAATTATAACAAGTTGTGGTTTGTCATCAACTGTAGCTTTTATAATTTAGTACTATTGGAAAAGAGCCAAGGGATTTAATAGTGTAAGGACTAAGTAATGTTAGGATCTTAAAAAAAATCAATTCTGAATGGTCATAAATCAAAACACATCAGTGATTCAATGTATGGGTTGTATCAGAAATGCCCGGAAGGAATTTTTAAAATAGAGATAAACTCTTGAGTACTAGGTCTATAGCAGACACCTTAAAATTTGTATTAATTTTTTTTCCTACATGATCAGGTGTGTGGAGAAATTTGGGAACCAGTGTCAAAAATGAGGAATTAAAATAGGTATTAAAAACTTGTACTAAATGAGTAATTTAACTCAGAGACTAATTATCAAAGTAAACATTTAGAGCAAAGAGCCCTCTCCCACATCTCCATCTTGATTTTCTGTGGAGGCAAATTCCCAACCATCTCTTCCCACATATCAGTGGGGCAGCATAAATACAGGTTGTACCTTGACCATCAACAGGATGTGAGAACTTCAAAACTCATTCCCCAGAACCTTTTTGGATGTCAACTAATCTGTTCCAGTTAGCCAAATCTTGCCTTCAAAAAAAATGTCGCTTGTCCATCTGATTTTATGATCTAAAATGAATGTCCTGGTATGTTTTATTGATGACAACTAGCATGTAGTTCACAGAGAAATATGTTATTGAAAAGTAAAAATACAGATTTTAGACAGTGGGAGGTTTACATTCAAATCCAGTGCTCTGCTACTTATTCCATGCCCCCACCCCCCGCCCCAACCCCAGGAAGAAAATCAACTTCTCTGAGTTTTAGTTTTCTCATCTGTAGTCGGGAAGAAAAGCCACTTAGCTGAACAAGGTGCTATTTCTCATCAACTTCCCATGGTCCAAATTTAATAAATAGCCATTGTAGTAGTGTAAATGACAGTACTAATAACATTTTTTTAGGTCTCAAATTATCCAATGCTTTTAAAACAGAAATGTAATCAGCATAGCAATATACTAAATAGAAGTTTAAATTGAATTAAACGGTAGCAAATATCTTCTTTTTTGAAATATGAGGTGGGAAATAAATATTTTCTGTTATGTGAAATTGAACGTCAAAAATTCTCAGTCTTTGCAGAGATAGATTCAATTGGGTGTTTTTCTTTTATTTTGTAGTGTTTTTCATTGAAGTTGATTAGTTAAAAATTACAGCAACGGTCGTGTGCTGAGATGTGCGTTCTGCGTTATTATTATGACGGACTGTAATACTTTACATCTGTGGAAGCTTCTGGCATTCTCAAAGCCTTCCTACACATATTGTCTTCTTTAGTCTCCCAACACTTACAAGAAGCAAGTGTGGGTGCAGGCATGCGCAGTCTCCAGGTAAGAGCAGGTTGGAGACACTGGAAGGAAAACCCAAGGTCAGTGCCTCTGAGAGCCAAGGCTTTTCAAGCATCCAGGCGCCCAGCCTCAGGCTAAGTCCACTCTTCTGCATTCCCTAGACTTTTGTCATATTTCTTAAAAAACAAAAAATAGAAAGGTGGGGGGACCAATATATTGGAGGTCTGAATGCCTCTGAGCACACAGAAAGCCGTGTGTGCCCACAACCAACCTGAGCCTCCTACAGACAGTAGGAGCTGCTCTCTACAGCCCTGTGGGAAACTGCTGCCTTGAGAAAGTGACTCCTAGGTCCCCTAGTGAAAGGAGACTCCTGAGCTGTGCAGCCTTTGCTGACAAGGCATCCTGGTGTCTGAACTGGGTTCCCCGCAGGCAGCTAAGGGAAGAGCAGGGCGGCACCTTTAAGAGTCTGTTCCCAGAAGCGCACCCGCTCTGGCTGGGAGAATTAGCCTGCAGCTCTGCATAAGTGCTGTTGCCACGCAGTCGGAGACAGGATCCATTTGGTCCCCGTCATCTCTCGGCGCTAACCCACAGCTGAAAAGGCCAGAGGACAAGATCTGCAGAAAGCTTTCTTGAAGAAAATCGCTTGTGAAATGCCCGTCTTGCTGTTTCCTCCCCGTTCTCCGCTCCAAGTCCCTGTGCTTCTCGGCCCCACTCCCACCCTCAGCTCTGTTTCCCCAGCACATTACATCTGTAGTTTGGGGTTCGCCGGGATTGGCTGGGGTCCAGAACACACAATGCATTGTAGGTCAGAGTCAAGGTTAAAGGTCTAGGCTTGGTCCCCAGTGACATGGCACGGCATTGAAGGGTCTCCAGTAAGGGGGTGACGGGATCCTATGCAGGATTTTTAAAGATTCTTCTGATTCTATACATAGGACATACTGGAAAAAGTAAGAGTGGAGGGCGACAGATGAGGAAGGAATTGCTGATGCGGGGGCTCAGACGAGGGTGCTGGGAGGGAGAGAAGAAGATGGTTTCAAAGGCAGATGTGCCAGAGCCTGCTGGGTTGGGTTCGGGATTTCAGCTCGATTGTGCCATTTACTGAAATGGGAAAGTAGTGGAATAAAGAATTTGGTTTTGAACATGTCAAGTTCGTGTGAGATGTTCGAAGGCACGTCCAGCAGGCACTGTGTAAGCCTGGGTTTCAGAGGAGTGGGTTAGAACGGAAGCACACTTTGGGGGTCTCAGCCTGTAAATGACTTACATTTGGGAATTAGTGAAGCCATGAGAGACAGGGTAGATAGGAAGAAATATCCAGCCTGGGAATCTCTACCTACAACAGAAGCTTGAAATGGGCACAGGAGACAGAGGCGCCAGAGAGGCCTGTTCAACATGGATCGTGTGTGCTGAGGGACACTGGGGGGGGGGGTCTCAGCTAATTCAGGCTGATACAACAAAAGACCATGAACTGGGGCCTTTTAAACCACAGAAACTGATTTCTCACAGTCCTGGAGGCTGCAAAACTCATGATCAGGGCACGGAGGGCACTTTCTTTCCATAGACGGCTGCTGCTGGCTGTGTCCTCCCTGCAGAAAGGCCGCTGCATCTCTTCTCCTAAAGTCACTGCCACATTCAGGAGGGCTCCACCCTCATGACCTGATCACCCCCTCCCCAGAGGTCCTAACTCTAAATCCCCTCTCCTTGAGGGTCGGGACTTCAATATCTGAATTTGGGGCAGACATGCACATTCAGACTGTAGCACCAATGGAGGTGAAAATGACCACTGGTTTGGTGATACGGAGGACTGGTCAGAGACTTGGTGGAACCTGTTCAGGGCCATATGAAAGGAGAAGTGGAAAAGAATATCCTTAATGCTTTAACGAAGTGTAGCCCAGAAGGAGACCTAAAGGGAGAGTGGTTTTTGGTACTCTATGTTTAGCTATTTATTTGTCTAAGGCAATTTCTGCATCTTTTAGCTGTTTGTGGCAGCTGTAGACAAATTACTTGAGGGCTTAAAATAACAGTGATTTATCCTTCCTCAGTTCTGGAGGCCAGAAGTCCAAAATTAGTTTTGCTGGGCCAAAAGCAAGGTGCTGGCAGAACTATACTCCCTCCTGACGTTCCGGGGGAGGGTTGTTTCTCGGCTTCTATCTTCTGGTGGCTGCTGGCATTCCTGGGCTTGTGGCCACATCAGTATCTGCCTCTGTGGACATGTGGCCTTTCTCCTCTTCCGTCCGTGCCAACCCTCCCTTGGCCTTTCCCTTACAGGCACACTTGTGATGGCATTTAATCTGGAGGGTCTCATCTTCACACATCTTCAGAGACCTTGTTTCCACACAAGGAGCCCTGTAAAGGATTCAGGCACTCTGAGTGCCATTATTTAGCCAAACACACCGTACTGAACAGTAATGAACTTCTGAGATTCTGAAGTGTGATTTGCTGGTAGAATGGGTGATTTTTTAGGCTTGTAACATTTTATATTTCAATACTTCATGTGATTCAGAAACCTCCACTGAAATATTTAAATGAAATGTGCTTCCCCCCCCCCGCAGAGAAAGGGTGATTATTTAGCTTCTAATTAATATTTGAGACAAATATATAAACAAAACTTTCAAAAATCGTTCAACTAATAGTTAAGAGTAGGAATGGAATTTTCAGATTAATATTGCCATTGAGTCACAGGGTCAATTCTTATTAAATTCTAAATAATTAGGAAGCGCACAGTTCAAATGAGTGAGATATATAAGGTACTGTTACTATGTTGACCTGGCTGGTTCTAAATTCATTGCCGTAGACATTATTTAATAGGTATAACTATATTATTTTAGCATTTAGGTAATTTAATAAAATAATTTATATGTGTGCATCAATAAGGAGAACCATAAATTATACATGTGTGTAGTTTTAAATAGAACCACTTAAGTGCCTATTTTGGGTACTGAATGTGTTTAGAACTCTGTCCTTGTTAAGTCTGGACATCTGGGCTAGCTGTTACTTGTCCTGCGGATACACTTAATGGAGACCTTCTCCAGTCAGCTTTTCTTATCCAATCTCATTTTTTCTTGGGCCTGACTCTTCCTTCACCCTCCCATGTATCTGTCTACCTGCAAAAGGCTGAATCTTTCTTATCTTGGAGTTGCCCTCCTCTGGCATTTAATCTTGGAGTCCCCTTCACCTGGCATTTAATCTTGATTCCCCTGCCCCTGGAAGTCTAGGCAGAGATGGTTCCTGGCTACTTTGTGCAGAAACCTGGAGACAGGTAGAATTGCCAACAACCTGCCCCGACTCTCTCCTCCCTTCTTGGCGACCCCTACTCTCCCCAGTCCATCTCACAAGAACACAAGAAGAAAATTTAACTCCAGGGTAGCTTTTCATTTGGAGACTTTTCCTACAATAAGGATTAATTTTTATAAATAGGCCTTTGTGCATGTATTTTTTTTTAAAAAAAAAAACAAATTTAATTCACTGTGGCTTTGTTTTTTGGGTCATTTTTTTAAAAAAAATATTAACTTGTTTTGGACAAATCCTTCACGAATGTAAATGAAGCCCACTGAAATTGGGGTACTCCTGGACCCCAGGGCCTCATTCCTAAAACAATATCCAGACCTCTAAGGAAGTACTTTCAACCCTGAATCCAGAGAGGAAGTACCGCACGATACATGTTCACCTACGTGAGTCTCTTGGGCATTTGACCTGTGGCCTTTGTCCCAGCTGCCACACCCTTTGCCAATCTGGGAGAGACAGGAGACAGGTGATGAAGCAGTCTCCTGGCCCAGAGCTGCCTCTGACACCCGTGTTGGGGCCTGTTGTCTGGCTCCAGTTGGAGCACGCTATCGAAAGCAGCCCAGCTAAGGTGTGAGTTCAAGTCACAGCTCCACGATTCCTTAGCTGCATGACCCTGGGGAAAGAAACCCTTTACCTCCTGGGCTTTCCCACTTTCCTCATCCCTCAGGTGATGCCAAGCACATCCCTGTCAGCTGCACTCCTACAGGCCTGATAGGCATCACAGCCTCTTCAACACACACATTCTCATCCACACTGCTCTGGCAACGAGGAAGAGTTTGAATGGCGCAGATTTCCCAGATACCGAGTGGAAATTGTCTTTGCCCCTGATTCTACCCATTTTTCCATTTAAATTTAAACCAACAACAACTTTTTTTTTTTTTCCCAGCATTCACTGTGCTTCAAAGCTATTTGCTCTGATTGGAACTGAAGTGACAGAGCAGGGAGAGGCCAGGATCACCGTGGCACGCCCCCACTAACAGGTCAGTCCCAGCCCGCAGGGGGACAAGGCCACTCACCACTGGATGAAGTGGAGTTCCTGGGAACATGAACTGCATCTGCTGGGCGAGCATTGCTGCTGCGGTTTTCTGCTGGATCAAATTGTTCCTCCCATTAATTTCTAGTTGAGTTTTTAAGTGTGTCGGAGGGTGAAGATATTTGCAGTTCTCTCTTGAACAGCGGCCCTGTAAAATGCACACGTTGGGTTAGGACTGGTGTAAACAGCCTGCAGCGCCTACATCGACCATCTCACCACCACAGCTGATCTACAGAGGCAGGGACTGCACACGTGTGTGTGTGTGTGTGTGTGTGTGTGTGTGTGTGTGTGTAGGGATTATGTGATTATCATGGCTGCTTGAACGGTTGAGCAGAGAAGATTCATCTCCCCCTCCCACCATCCCATCCTTCCTCCCATCCTTCTTCCTTCCTTCCTTCCATCTTTCTGTCTCTTTTTTCTAAATCCTAACAAGAGACTCCAAATAAATGTGACTGCTGAGAGTAGAGAAAGACCTTCCAGGCAGGATGGACGGCGCAGAAGGGCCTATTTACCACGACCTGTCAAAGGAGTCTTTGATCCTGCCGTACACTGGTTTGTACATGATAGAGTGAAGTCAAAATATGAAAAATTATGTGATGGATTTGTGCGCTGAGGATAGGAGTGAAATTTCAAGTGTGTGTTCCAGATGAAATGAAGATATTCCTGATTTCAATCTGCTGTCACAGAGGCAGTGGCAGCACAGGAACCACATTTCTTAGTAATGGACACTTAGGTGAAGAGTGCAGGCATTAGCTCAGAGGGCCACCTGCAAACTATTACTCCTCCACCCCAGATCCCCACCCCACCCCATGGCAGGAATATCAAACTTCATGTCATTACACTACCTAGCAAGGTGTGCTTCTGGCTACAGTAACATTTGGACACTGAATCTGGCAAAACAGAAAAAAAAACAATTAGGTGACAGGTGTGCAAACAACCACTCCTGAAGAGTAATTACATATGGAGGTGTTTATACTTCATTTCCAAGTTTTCAGATCTACCCATTGTGAGAATCACGTTGATGTGTGAATTATGCAATTTCTAGAGAAACAACAGCCCACTGTGTTAGCCACTTTGATTATTATCATTCCCTAAAGAATTATCCCATTTGCAACCAGGAAGAGAGACTATAGGTTTGCTTACCAGATACGAAAATAATTTTAAAAATCAAGCTTTGTGGGTCTGGGGGGAATGGGCTTGTTTACCGTCCTCCTAATTCTGAACATCTGGAGTCTCCCTCTGCCTCCCACTATTTTCAACTGCTCTTGTGGTGGTTCAGGCTTCTTTGCAGGGCGGATCTCCCCTCACTGCCACACAGAAGGGCACATGTGGGTCCCCTGCTTAGTCCTGGTGGTCTGTGCCATCAACCTGTGCTGCCCCAGGGTCTACTCTCAGCAGCGGTGTCTCCATCTTAGGGAGGATGACGAGGCAGATGTTGCAGACTTCAGAAGAAATAGGATGCCCAATGAGAGTCTGCAGCAACGGGCCACGTCAGTGTGTCCCCTCAGCCTCAAGTCCGTACCGCAGATGTTTTATTCGGTTTCCAATGTACAAATGGACATCCTAGAGCAAGTTCTGGAAGGTCCACTGTAAAGACACAGGTAAACGGGAACTGCTACAGGAAACCAAGTTAAACAGCCCAGGAATCCTCTTTCTCCCTCGGCTTCTCTCTGCAAATCTGCCCTGTCATCGTTGCTGTTTCGATTCTAACTTTACGTGTTGCCTTGTGACTTGCCAGAGTCCCTCCTGCCCCACCAACTTGCTTCCGGCAGCTCTTACTTTATTTCTCTTTGGTCCCTCCCTTGATAATTGCCTCAGTCTCTCCGTTTGTTAAGATCAAATCTCTCGGAGAGCATTCAGGTTGGGCCCTGGAAGGTGTGTGACCAGTCTCTGAGTTGGCTGCTTTTATGTCACACACCCAAAGCTGATGTCATCTGTGCTAGAAGGTGTGTCATGGGACACGAATCATAGCTACCACTCATCGGCTGGGGTGCAGGAGACTGAGCAGAATGGCATTTCTAATACAGAGGCTAAGCACCTTCTCTCTGTAGCACAAAGCACAGCAGTGGGCCTCTGTCACCCAGGAAGGTTCACTTGTACACGGGGTCCTCAGTCTACATCCATAAAATGGAACTAGTGAGTTTCCACATTTCCACCAGCATAGCTGTGTTCACTCATACAACTGTTAATGTGATCACTACTCTTTTAATGTAATGCCTTGTAGCAGCTCAAATTTCAATTTAGCGGGAATTTTTGGTTTTCTTTTTTTAAATATTTATTTTTTCGTTGTAGTTAGACACAACACCTTTATTTCACTTATTTGTTTTTTTATGTGGTGCTGAGGATTGAACCCAGCTTCTCGTGCGTGCAAGGCGAGCTTTCTACCGCTGAGACATAACCCCAGGCCCAATTTGGCTTTCTTTCTTTCTTTTTGTTTTTAAAGAGACAGAGAGAGAGAGAGAGAGAGAGAGAGAGAGAGAGAGAGAGAGAGAGAGAGAGAGAGAGTTTAATATTTATTTTTTAGTTTTCGGTAGACACAACATCTTTATTTTATTTTTATGTGGTGCTGAGGATTGAACCCAGCGCCCCGCGCATGCCAGGCGAGCGCGCTACCGCTTGAGCCATATCCCCAGCCCCTCAATTTGGTTTTCTTAATCAATGCTTTTATCTTTTCATATGCCTGGGATTCCTGGAGAAATATATAAATTATTTTCAGCTTAATAGAACATGGTACACAACATCAGATTCATAATTTATTGATGGGAACTTCTTTTTCATGAGAATTAATGCAATTTCCTAAGGTATCACACACTGGGAGTAAGGAGAACTATTGATAACATTTGGTCCAGGCAAATTTATGTATGGTTATCATTTTCTCCTTACAACAGCAACAATGATCCCTATTTTACAAAGCTGCTGGGATGGGATCAGTACAAGAAGCAAGTTTCCTAAGGTCATATAACTGGTAAGTGAAAGAGCTAGACTTTAAACCCAGGTCTATCTGACTCAGTTCCATCACTATGTGATGCTATTTATTAGCAACAGTTAACATCCTGGGAAGATAAAAACTAGCACTATCCTTCACAAAACAATAGGATGCATAACAAAAATTTAAATATATTTAAGTACATGTATGAGGATTTGGGAATAGAAAAGAATTATTTGCCTGGCCTTTACATTGATAAGGGCACAGGGCTCATACCTGGCTCTGTCCTTTCCTAGCTGTGTGACTTTGAGTGATTACTTGAATTTTTTTCTTTCACTGTATAATGAAAATACTTACTGTGTCTTCCTCTTAGCTCTGATGTACAATTCATTGAGTTAACACATGCATAAGGTTTAGGGAAATGCCTGGCACATAGTAAGCAATGAATGCTATTAGCATCAGAAATATTTGTACATGATATTTTGTTTACAGGAAGTTGAGGGTCACAGATTTTATAGTACTTTGATTGGTCTCTGGTTCTTTCATACAATAAGCTGTCACATCAAAACATGATAAAGGCTACTTAATTGTACTTTCTCAATTATTTTATGATTTGAGTTATTTTCAATTTCAACAGGATATTTTTGCAAGGATTCATATTTAAAGAAATAGCCCTGAACCCTAGCTCAATCTGATATTAGTATTTTGAAGAATATTTGTACATGGATGTCTGAGACATACTAAATCAAGTACTGGAAATCTCTAGGAAGCAGGATTTTCTTATGAGGCCCTATAGGATTTTTTAAATCCTAAAGGAAAAATCGAACGAGCTATCTGACACAGAAAACAATTTTATTAGGACATTTTCATGAAGGCATAGGATTTATCAGGACTTCTATCACTGCGTCAAAACCGCTGACTATGAAAGCAAGTCGTCATAACAAGAGTGAGAGACCGCTGTGTGCAAAGGTAAAGCATCTTCTTACATTGTCATGAAACAAAACAGAGGGTCAAAAATACTGCCTCTTGAGTCCAGGGGATGAGGACGGAAATGTCTTGGGACAAGCTTCCTTGTGGTTGGTAGGATTTGTTTCTTGTTTCATTTTAACCTTTCCTCCCTTTTATTTCACGATCAAGTACTGTCTGCCAAGAGATAAAGGAAGGGGGGTCCAGCCCTGGGACAGGGGTCTTCTGCTGGTTGAAGGTGGGAGAGAGCCATGCTGTGGAAAGCCTTAGAGAAACAGGAAGAGGGATGGGGTGGGGTGGAGCGCAGGCCAAGGAGACGGGCTCACTCCAAGGCCTACTCTGGAGACTGCGGCTCACTGGCCACACAACCCTTAGGGGCTCAGCTCACCGGGTGGTACATGCCAGCTGTAGAAAGGGCAGGTGGTGGTATACATCGAGGTCTCATTCCTCCATTTGTTCAACAGACATTTCTTGAGATCCTACTGTGTGGCAGGCATCACGCTCAGTGTTATTTAAACAAAAAATTGGGTAAGGGAGACACAAGACACAGTGTCTCCCTTCCTGAAGCCTGCAGGCTGGTGGTGAGGACAGAGGTTAATGAAATTACGCCACGAATCACTGTCTAATTACAAATCGCTGTCCGTGTTCCAGAGGGGGATGCTGAGACAAAAATGAGAGGTCAGAATTGAGACTGTTGGGTCAGGGAAGGTCCCTGGAGAAGTGACCTTTAAGCTGAGACCTAAAGGATGCATGGGAACCTGGCAAGGAAGTGGGTGGTGGTCAAAGGGTGTGTGTTTATGTCTGTGTGCTGTGTGTGTATGGCGTGTGGTCATGTGTTGTGTGCACTGTACATGCATGGATGGGTGTGTATTGTGTGTGTCGGGGAGAAATAAAACGTGAGAACACTGAGAGGAGGAGAATATGCTAGGGCTGTGTCCCATTTGGGAGCCTGCAAATGGCTGGAGTCCAGAGGGGTGTGGGTGGAGCTGGAGAGAGAGAGCAGAGGAGGCAGAAGCCAGATGACCAGAACTTGGAGAGCCCAGGTGAGCAGTATGGGCTTCACTACCTTGAAGGTTTTCAGCAGGAGATGAACGCTATCAGATTTCTGCATTACAGTACATTTAAACCTTGCCTGATTATTAGATTTTATATTTATGACTTTCTTATAGTTCATATAGTTTGAAGATCACTTGATGAAAAATAATAACAGAATTCTGACAGAGTCCACATTAGGTTTGTACAGCGTATTCTACCTCCCCAAATAACCTCTACTCCAGGAATATTTAGATGAGAGACGACGGTTAGAATCAAGTTATAATTTCAAGCTGAATTAAATTTATTAAAATAAGCCACCATGGAGGATTCCAATACAGAGTATGCGTGTTGATTCTCAACAGGATGAAAAAAGAAACTAAATGACTGTAATGTGTACTTGGCAGAACAACAGATCGGAGCTATCAGAGTTACATGGCCATTAAATTACATGGCACAGGATGGGGAAAAAAATACAGCTTTGGCTAAGATTTCAGAGTCAGGTTGGTGTGAGAGAGAAAAAGCATAGCAGGAAAATGAGATTTTTCTAATTGCTTGTTTTTAAACAGTAATTTTTAGAATATTTTCCTAGTATGCTCCTTATAGAAAAAAGCAAATTAAAATTTGTAAGCACAAACAAAACAGATGATTCAAACACCTCCCTCTAACAATAGGAGGTTTGGCCCATAGGAACTGCCGAAGATGACGATATCCTATGTATCTTCCATGGGAAAAGTAATAGATGTTAAGGAGCCTGCATCTGAACAGCTACTAAGCCCCTGCTGTATGTGCTATTTTACTTGGTCACAGGACTCCTTAGGGGCTCAGCTCACCGGGTGGTACGTGCCAGCTGTAGAAAGGGCAGGCGGTGGTATACATCGAGGTCTCATTCCTCCATTTGTTCAACAGACATTTCCTGAGATCCTACTGTGTGGCAGGCATCACGCTCAGTGTCACTTAAACAAAGGTGAGTGAAACCAGGACACGGTGTCTCCCTTCCTGCTCCCTCTTAGATCTTCTCTTGGAGAAGCAGATTAGAGTAAGGGTAAAGAACAGTCTCAGAACTGGACTACTGGGACAGAAATCCAGGTCTGCTCTGGTTGTCCTGGCTCCTTGGGCAAGTGGGACCTTTGTGGCCTCCCGCTGCCCCATCTATAAGGTCAGGAAAGTGGGGATAACATAGTTTCTGCCTCACAGACTTCTGATATGGATTAAGAGTTAGTTTATGCAAAGCATTTGAACAGTTCCTAGCACATAGTAGAATTCTTTAACTTTATTATTATTATTATCACCATCATTATTCCTATTAACCCCTTCTTTGCATAGTGGATAAGGATACCTGATATTTAAAACAAATTCCCTATACTTGTTCAGTTTTTCTAATAACGTGCTCCAGTCTGGCGTATCTACCAAGCTCTTGACCCCTTCATTACCTTTCCTTTTTTTGGTGTTGGGGATTGAACTCAGAGGTGCTTTACCAGTGAGCCACATCTCTGCCCTTTTTACTTTTTATTTCAAGACAGGGTCTCACTAAGTTGCTTAGGGCCTGGCTAAGTTGCTGAGGCTGGCCTTGAACTTGTGATCCTCCTGCTTTAGCTTCCCGAGTCACTGGGATTCCAGGCGTGCGCCCTGGCGCCTGGCAATCCTTTGTTATTCTTGTTCTCACGCCCAGTGCCAATTCTGGTCATTGATCTCTTCAAAGAGCCTCAGATCTGTTTTTCTTTGATATCTTCTCTGTTGAGACTTGCCAGAACTATCACCACGATGTGACTCATCCAGAGGTTAAAGCAGCTGTGGATTATAGTTGGAAAACCCTTGGAATTCTGGTGGTGGTTTCATTCCACAATGGGGTGATGTGAACTTTTACAAGTCATTTATTTCAGTCTGTGCCTCATTTTTCTCATCTGAAATGGGGGTGATCTTATTTCCATATCTCCCAACAGTTGTTAGAGCCCAAAAGCAGTTGCTCAGAGAAAAATATAAATTTCCAGGCATGGATTCCATATCCACTTCCCCCTTGCAGTTCCCAATCTAGCCACATAAACCGACAGTTACAGGAAAAGGTGGCACTGTTGGCAGTGGTCCACAAGTGTTTTCAGAATCATGAGATGTCTGTGTGGCCAGGTAAGAGTGACATCAGTGGCAACGGCAGATTCAATCAGAGAGGACTCTGTCCAGTGGGTTCTTAAGCACCGACAGCATGCACAGCTCAGAAACAAAGAACGCCATCAAATGCACGGGGAGTGGCTTAGCAGAATCTTCTAAATGGCTCAAGTGGCTGGGTGAACTAGACATTCAAAGCCTCAGCTTCCCCAGAGTTTCAAAACCTCTCATTGAAAAATCTCAAGATTTTTGAAGGTGGCGGGTGAGGGGGGAATAAAGGCTGGGATCTGAGTAGGTGAGCCAGTTTTTATAGGTTCGTAGTTTTTATGGGTCTGAGTCAGGTCGCTAAGGCCGATATAGCATTTGGCCTGAACCTCCTCTTCTTCCTCCAGTACATTTCCCGAAGGATATGGGCAAGTAAAAGTGTCGGGGAATAAAATGGTTATTTACATCAGAGCTTAATTTATAACATTAACTATGGGACTGAAATAGCTCCACTCCAAGGCAAGTGACAGATGAGGCTTTTAGGCTTCTTTTGAATTTAAATAAACTAATTGAGCCACATGAGTTCTTGGTGTTATTAGTTCCAACTACATAATGTGGCAAATAAAATACAACCACATAAGGGCATTGGGATTAGAAGGAAACTGTAGGTTTGGGGAATCATTAAAAGCACATGATAACCAGAACTCACATGGAAATGAATGATTTCCCATATCGACATTATGCAGGAGCCTAAAAATAGGTCCTTTCTGTTTCTTATTGGGCTCAATTTATATTACAATTCATCTTTTATAGACTATAACGTCTTGGTAAATAGCATAAAATGTTGTACTTATTAAAGAGAGAGAAATGGGATATTTACAATCTTCCCTTTTCTGGGATGTGTTCCTTTTTCTCTGCTGCTTCATGGACGAACCGGGTAGAAAGAGACAAGGAGGCTTTGACAATGTGGCCTGATGGGGAGTGAGCAAAACCCACAGGTGCTGACAGGCTGACCTGCAATCCACCGGCCGCAGATGGCGGCACCTTTAGGAGCTTAGGGAGGATGAGGAAACGCGGGACTCGGGTTGCACAGGTAGTACCCAAGGATGTCGCACATATTCCCCTGAGATCCACAGAAGGCCCTGTGGCTCCTTGTGGGGCCTCACCTTGACTATGGGTGCAGCTCAGAGCTCTCCCTCCAGTCCAGGGCTTGACCCTCTTAGAGGCAGGCACAGATGCTTGCACTCTGCATTTCGGGGTAGGGCTGCCTGCTATCAGCAGCGGGTGGGGGAAACTTAGCACAGGTGTCTTGGGAATAGATTTGAGACTCATTCATGATTATGCCCTGTTCCTGTTGGCATTGGCCATTCATGCTGTGGCCATTTCAAATAAATAAAATTAACAAATGGGGAGGAAAGGCAAAGAAGGTCGATTGCTTGCAGTTTGCCATTTCAAAGCATATTTAAGCCCCCCCTTTTTTTTAAAGTGGAGTTAGGTTGCCTGGGCAATATCAGTCTCTCCCGCTACTCTGCCTTGTGATGGGGGGAAGCTCTTTATCGGTTTGAGGAAGGGGCTTACTGGTAAGGATAATTCATTCTCTTAATTTTGCATGTTAAAATTGAAAATGTGCCAGTTAAGAGAAATTGGTGATACCAGAAATAGCCCCTCTGCCCTCCAGAGATTCAAGGAAACAAACTTCTGGGCACCAGATGCTTCATTTGGAATTTTTTTTTTAACTAGAATATAAATGTCTGCTGAGTCACAGAGGGACATAAGTTAGCGTGGACCTTGGTAACCAAGCAGCAGACCACAGAACGGGTCTAATAGCTGTTGGACTTCATAGTATCTAGATGTTTCTGACACCACCTTCATAAATGTGTGCTTCTCTTCCAAGCCCACAGCACCAGGACCCTCACAGTGGACACCCAGTGCCTGTCATCCAAGGATCTTTCTCTCCTCCTCTGCAAAGATGTACTCACCCCTTTTTTCTATGTGCCCAACTCTGTGTCATTAAACGGAAAATTAAACCACAGAGAGATCAGCGCCACCACCGGAGAAGTACAGGGCACGGTGGAAAGCCATCGTAGGGAGCTTCCCTAGTTCAGGGCCCGGGGTGACTCCAGATCTTTATCAGGTTCTTATCAGGTTATCAGATTATGTCGTTGGGGTAGACATGGGGGTGAGTAAGTGGTAGTCATTTGCAAAATTAAAACAAGCCAGGATAATTTCCAGTCACTCTATGGGGTTAAATTCCTGAGGCTTCATAAAGGCCTTCATATAACACCTGGAATAAAGTAAATGCTTAGTAAACACGGGCTGCTGATTTTAGCACACGTGTCATTGGTGATTCCAGGAACTGGCCAACTGTTTAAGTAACTGGTATCTACAGGTATCTACAGAAAGGCCGCCACCTCACATACCAGCGGTTGTTGCTTACTCTCCCAGTCGGACTTGAAATGCTCGCTGAGAACTGGAATGAAGACAGTGAGAGACCGTCAGACCTGTAAAGGCCGACATTACTGGCCACGCTCCTATAGACCTGCACCACTTATCAACACATGGGAAATACTCCTGGTCCACCTAGAAAATAGCCCTGTCCCAAGCCCGGGTAAGCTCAGTGCTTCTCCCACTTTCTGGTGACTCCAGGCCTCCCCCCACATGTCAGCACCTCCCACAGTTAAAGAGTTAAACTTGGGGACTTCCAGGTAAACTATTTTGAATGTCATACCTGATGATAAATATACTCGTGACAAAGCCAGAGTGTAGTGTGCTGGTTGCTGGTGTCAGGGCTGGGAATGCTTCTAGGAGGGGGTGGGGGGAGGGCTGGGTGCCAGGTGACTAGAGGCATGGGTAGCCAGGAAGAGGAGGAAGAGATGTCGGGGAGAGAAGGCAGGCGGGTCTAAGAAGCACGGGGGGGGGGGGGGGGGGGGGGGGGGGGGGGCGGGAAGATGAGACGCGGGTCATCCCGTCGGGGCGTTCCTACGACTCAGGCAAGGACACAGTACTCCCCTGGGGCTGGTGTATGGCCTGGTCTGGGGTGACCCGCAGCTGCCCCCAGGGAAGGCTCCACTCAGTCAGAAACACTGGCCTGGGAAGGTGCAGGGCAAAGCACCTGGGGCCTTGCACGGTCCTGATGCACTGGTGAAGGAGAAGGTGAGGGGGTTGCCCAGGAGAGGTGGGGGCTGGGCGGTGTCTCCATCCTTCATGCATCTGACAGCTGGTTTGGGAGCATCTGCTTTATGCCAGAAACTGGGATGAAACTGCACACAGGACACGAAGCTGTGACCCTGCCCTTGATAAAAATAGCAAGGACTTATATAATACTGTAGGTATCATGTAGCAGGCAGTTTCTAAGTGCTTCTTGAAGATCAATCCCATTTAATCTTCTCTACAAGCTCTTAAAAGAGGTGCCATTAACAGTCCCATTTTATGGGATGAAACAGAGGCAGAGAAGGGGAAATAACTTCCCAAGGTCATAGAGCTAGTTAGCAGCAGAGCCGGGCTGCCTTCCAGGCAGACTGGCCCCGGACTCTGCCGTCACCCTTCCCCAGAGCCCTTTTTAAGAAACTCACAATGGAACATTCATATCACACCTTACAAAGCATTCTTCACACACAGTATCTTATTACAGCTTCACAACGTTCTTGTAATATGTTACCCCAGTTGAAAGCGAAGGAGAAGGAGGCTCACGGAGACTTAAAGGTACTTTTCAAGGTCATATTATTAAAGTCAACCAGGGTTCCATTCAGGTGCTTCCTGACTAACACATTCCCCCTCTCCACTACTCCCTGGGCTCAGTGAAGGGTAGCTGAGTCACAGATTTGGGGCTTAACGTGAAAGTTTTGTTTAAAACAAAATAGGTGACCTTGAATGGTAATGAACTTTAGGGAGTTGACACTGGTCAGTCAGTGTTCTGGGTTGAATTGTTTCTCCGGAAGACACATTGAAGTCCTAACTCCCAGTACCTCCGAAAGTGACCTTATTTGGAGACAGAGCCTTTGGGGAATGTGATCAAGTTAAAATGAGGTCATTAGGGTGGCCTGATCCAATAGGACTACTGTTCTTTTCAAAAGAGGAAATTTGGACCCAGGGACATGTGCACAGCCTGAAGACAAAGGCCCTCCATAAGTCAAGGGCCTTCTGTGGCCACCACAGTAAGGAGAGAGGCCAGAAAGTGGCCTAGAACTTTCAGGGAGCCTGCTCTTGCTCATGCCTTGACCCGGGACCTCTAGTTTCCAGAACTGTGACAGCATAGATTCCTGTTCTTCTTCGCCATCCGGCCGATGACCTAGTCACCGCAGTGCTGGGAAATGGACCCAGTCACCTGTAAGAAAAAAGGCTGGAAACGGCTTTCTCATGAGATTGGAAGCTGTGTCAGCCAGCCACCGCAGTGTGTGCAGACCTAAGACTTGGTTCTGTGATTGTGATTCTAATTTTTTTCCATGAACTTAGTACCTAGGATCCCCCTCTTTGCTGAGAAATCAACTATAACACTTTCTAATCCTTAACAAGTGCAATGAGTTCCTACCCATGAAACCAGTCAGCTTAAACGCTATCAGATTTTTCATAAGGAAGATTTAATGGGAGAGATTTATTTTAGCAAAAGACAAAATGTTTCACGGAGGAACTCATTAGTAATGCATAAAGGCCTACTGAGTCTCTGAAGATCCATTCTCCAAGAGAAATGTTGGGATAATTTTTATATTCTGATTACAGAGAATGACTTGATAAAAATTGTCCTTGATATTAAAATTGCATGGGGGAGGGAATTATTCAGTGGAGAGGGAGGGAAGTCAAAGAGAAGGGGTGAGTGCAGCCAGCATTTTGAAGCCGCTCTTACAAAGGGAGCATTCTGTGGTCTCACTCACAAAGTGAGGTCACCTTTTTGGATACTGTGATACCCACACCAATGAGGGTTGGGCCAGGGGAGACAGGAGGCTGCTCTGTCCAGCCCGGGATGCCTCCCTCCTAACAGCCTGACCCCTTCATTCCTCTTCTACTGGCCACATCCTGAGTACCCTTTGTCCTTGCCACAGCTGGGCCTGCCCAGAGCTCCCCCTCTAAGTGCAAGTTCCCTGGACAATTCCTGAACTTACCTTGGGTCTCTACGCTGCTCAGTGCCCCAGCTTTAATACTTAAATGACTTTGTTCCAAGTCTCATCTTTCTGCCTTCCAACCAAACTAGTACATCTGCTGGGTGTCCCCGGTTTCACATTTGAGGATCTCACAGAGTTTTAACCTTTGCCTCTGGAGGCCAGGTCTCCAGGCTCCAACAGAAAGCCAACCAGTGGGCTAGGTCCTGTTGCCCATGTTGTGCACCTATAGCCCATCCACAGACGTCCTGAAGTCACCACCCTTGATTTGCCCCCACCATGGTCCACCCTCAGGAGACATGGAAAACACCTGGCTCACCTTCAGCATCTGAACCTGCATCTCTTTGGCCTGGAGGCAGAACTAACTCCTGGTCAAATCCTGCCACTCAGTGAGATATGACATCACTCCTTCTCCCTCTTAAGGCTTCTCTGTAAAGTACGTATGGAAGAAGTATTTTCTCTTGCAAAATTTCAAATGTTCCCTATGTGTTGCTACTGGTTGGATACTTAAGCTCAGAATATTCCAGAAACTGCTGGTCAAATTGATTTGTAAATGGAATGGATGCACTGTTATAGTCTAGTGTTGTTTTTTTTTTTTATGGTGGGTGTGGGTGTGGGTGTGTGTGTGGGTGTGTGTGTGTAGTAATAATGCTCATTGAGTGTGATTACCCCAGTATTACTGTTACAGAATGCTGACTATCAGCCAAATTCTAGGCATTGTGCTAAGCGTGTTGTACCCACGATCCCATGCAAACCCGGGGGAGAGGGAAGGACCACTAATACCTCCACTTGACAGACGGGAGGCCCGGGCAGACCAAGGATCTTGTCTGAGGCAACACCCAGATCTGAACCAGGACATTGTGCCCCTGAGCCTTTGCTCTTAGTCCCTGTACTTCTTTTAACACTTCATGTAATTATTTAAAAATTGCACTTACTAAATTCTCAGGATGTGTGCTAAGAGTTTTAAGGAAATCATCTTTCATGTCCACGATTGGGCGTAGGTCTTATTTTGATCTCCATTTTGCGAATATGGAAACCAAAGCTCAGAGAGGCAAACTAACTACCTGGGCTCCTAGAGAGAGTAAGGGAAGGTCGCAGAGTTGAACAACTCCGCCTGGCTCTAGAATCACCACCCTCTCTGAATATAAACCACTGACTCCTGCCATATGGGACCGGGCTGGGTCAAGGGGTGCACAGATGAAAAGTCGAATTGTCTTCCTCCCTGAGAAACTCCAGACACATAAACCTGTGATCCATGTACATGGAATATAAGGAGAAAAACCAGCATGATAAGTCATGTTTAAGTCTAATATTAGCTAGAAGGATCCATGTACCCTTTCATAAATCATACATCTTTGCAAATCCAATTAAAGTAATCGAGTACATTTTATAAATATGGCTGAATTTTAATGCATCAAACTCATAATTGAAGGGAATAGCCAAAGCAGGCCCTCTCAGCACACCTCATCTATTAGGGGAAAAGGGGCAGTTCCCAAACCTGTGGAAAACGAGGCACCTGGAATCCAGCACATAATTGATGATGCATGTATAAAACAGCACTTTAAGCTCATGCACAGACATTTTAGGCATCTATCAATGCTTTGCTTATTGGAAAGACCTACAGCCCCACAGGACGGAGCTTCCCTAGCAACAGAGGTGGAGGGTGTGGAACTTCTACTTTCTCTCTTTCCCCCATTTTGAGTCATCCAGATTCCACTCCTCCTCCTTTAGCTGCCCTTCCTCCACAGGAAGGGCTCCGGCCACTCCCCAACCATCCTTGGAAAGCTTTCTTCCCTTCTCCCACCAGCCATACTCTGGGACAGCTCCTGACCCCGACCGCCTGCTCTTGCTATGGTTGGGATCAGTGTCGACATCAGATCCCATCTTGGGCCTGCGCTGGGTGTGCAGCTGCGTGTGAGCAGAAGCTCATCCGTGCCCTCCACAGAGCCCAGAGCGAGCAGCACTGGGCCCAGGAGGCAAAACGCTTTTCACCTTGTGGACTATACCTAAGGGCAGATAATTATACCTTGATGGGGCTTTAACTGCTTTGGATGCCATTTCCTTCCCTTTGGGGGGTCTTTACATTGTACAAATACATGCTGGACTTGGCTAGAAGTATGTGCAGATGTATCTCCCCAACCCACCTTCGCCCATAAGACCAACAATACTACTGCCAAGAGTTTTAAAACAGAGTCTGTGTTTCCTAAAATGAAAATACCCACAAGGATATGATTTCCTACTTTACCAATAATGCAAATTTCTACAAATGATTTCTATAAATGAAAAGAGGTTTCATTTTAATGATGGCTTTCTACATGCCTCATGCTTTCCACACTGTGACCCTGACTCTTACAACAGCTCTGGGATTCTGCATCATCACCTATATTTTACATATTGAGTGAACCGAGGCCCAGAGAAGTAACTGACCTGGGTCGAATAGCTGGTCAGTGCTCACAGAGCTGGTAGGTGGCCAAGTTTGGATTCTTTCTTAGCTCTCTTGAGGACCGAGAGCACACTTCCTATGCCCTGTCATCCGGCTTCCTCCCTTCCCCAGAAGTCCTTAAGCACTGGAATTGCTGACCTTAGTGTCCAAGCTGTGATGATCTCAGTGGAAAGAAAATCCCACAGCAGGATGCTTCCAATGAGAGTGTCCCTGCACAGAATTCACGGCCATGCTCCACCGTTCAATGAATATTTGATATGACTCTATGGCAAATACTGTTCTCAGCAATGGAGATCAGGTGAGGCATGAACCTGGGGGAAGGGAGCCACTCAACACAATCAATCAATAAAACACACAGTGAGCACAGTGGCCATCGGTGGTAGGGAGAAAAATGGCTCTGAGAAGTGATAGAAAGTGGACTCAGCTTTTGATAGGGTGACAAGAGAGGTCTCAATGAAAAGATGACATGAGAGACATGAAGAAGCCAGGAGCAAGCCTGGTAGACTCTGGGGAGAGGATACAGGAAGTGCAGGGGTCCTGAGGCAGAAGCATGGCCAGGGTGTTCTAGCTGGAGCAAAGTGAGCAAGGCTAAGAGCAGTAACCCAGAGGAGAGAGGTGAGGACGGCGGGGGACAGATGGTGAAGCTTACCGGTCATTGTGAGGACTTTGGCTTTTGCTCTGATTGAGATGCAAAATCAATGCAGGGTTAATGCACTGCAGTGTATTACCCAGAGACTTGCATGTTCTTCACATATTTTTAAAATGTATTAGCAACTTTAATAAATTATGAGGAAGTGCATTATGTCAAACTCCCGATCACTAAATATTGCTGATCTCATACAGAACTCCATCTAGCAGTGCCCTTGTGATCAGAGAGCAGGGCGCAGCTGGGGGAGCATGAAGGGTTTAAATACAAGAAGCCCAGAGGCCGTGGGCCCCTATTTCCAGGAGGCCAGCAGTCAGTTCTTGGCTGGTGGCCCTCCCACAGCTACCCTCGCAGACTTAAGGTCCAAACGTCTGGGAAGGGAGCAGGCCACCCACCCCCACTGCATCAGCTCTGGCTGCGGACATTCCTTAGCCTGAGAGCAGCAAGAGGGGAAGAGTTCTGGAGCTCTGAGCGGGGAGGAGCCCTGGCACACTCCTGCAGGCCCACGTACAGCTCACAAAAGCAAGCAATCCCTCCCCCACCAGCTTCACCCCTTCTGTCCATGATATTTAACAGAGAGAACACGGGCTGCTAGGATCTGGGTTCCTCCCTGGGCAGCAGTGGGGCTCATGAGCAGGAGGGCAGCTGTGCCTGCCTCCAGATATGTGGAAAACAACAAGGAAAACCACCGAGCACTCGTCTGAGTACAGTCAGATTCGTCAATAGCTCATTTTCCATTTTCCAGATTTAAAGCTAACACATGGGACCAGCCATTAGTGGAACAAATGCTAGGCTGCAAGGAGCCATTGGGTCTTTAGAATTTAGGGGACAGAACTCAGTGCCTCATTTTCAAGTTCACGGTCCTGAGGTATTGGGGCATTTACTTCTTTTTGGCACAATACATGCAGCTTCTTCTAAGAATTTTCTTGAATTTATTTTCCTTTGAGCTTATCAGTGTTTCCCACCATAGATACAGTGCCACAGTCATGAGCGTTTCCCAACAGGGGCACAGAGAGTTGCATGCACCACCCAATCCTGCTTCTGGACAGTATAAATAGGGTCTGGCAAATATATAAATGATAAGTTCCCAAAGCCATAAACTCTACTGTGAAGAATAAAATGTAGATTCAACCACATAATCGTATCTGAGTTCACACTAACTTTTGTAAGGTGTGTTTCCAATCAACAGATAGTAACAACATTGTTAGTAGTACAGGAGCTCAGAGGAAAAAAAATTTCAATGCTAAAAATGGAATTTTAAGTTTTCCAAAACTGACAAGTAGTGAATAATGTGATTAAAAAAAGAGAGTAAGTTGTGGGTTACTGATACTTGAATTCTAAACTCAATGGCTGTGCTTAGAATAAACCATGAGTCATTGAGACCAATGGGAAGAAGCAGCCCGTGGTGGGAGTCCTGGTCTCAGATTCGCCACTGCAGACTGCTTTATAAAAGGTCTTCCCTACTCTTTCTGGACCACGGCTATTCCAGTGAAAACACCTGGAAATCATGAAAGCTTAGTGCCAAGGAGTTTTTCGATCAATCGCCTCCCATAAGAGAGAGAAGACGCTGGAGTAGAAAGAAAACAGGAATCATGAGAAACAGAATGTGAAGAAAAAAAAAAAGTGACATCAGAAAAGAACTCAGGAAAAGGAGATGAGTGGGTGAAGTGCTGCAAGCCGATGAGGAACTTCGCTTCTGTGATCGTGAGAGGGTATTTATTGGATTTTATCAACTACTTTTTACGCATCAATTGAAATGATGTATCTCCCCTTCCCCCCTGTTCTATTAACGTAATGTATTGCATTGATCGGTTTTCACGTGTTTGGAAGTACTTTGCCCAACCCTGGGCCAATTTTTGACATGTGTACCTGCACTTCTCTTCTATAAATCTCTCTCTCTCTTTTTCCCCCCACTCAAGTTATTGCCTAGGCCGATTCATTTCTAAAATGTTGCTACTGGCCATGAGGATTCCAAAAGGTAAAACGTGACAATGTTTCCATGCAACATAACCAGTTAGTTCTTCCTTGGTTCATTCAAGTTAATACAAGGACTAGGTGGAGAGTGGTACAGAGAGTTATCTGGGAAGGAGGATGGGCAGTTATGGGAGGAACACCAGTGCCTGGGAGTTTCCTGAAGAGACTGACCCCAGGGAATGATGTCCAAAAGCATGATAAGGACGAGGGACCCTGGGAGCCTCAGCCACCCTGAGCCCCTTCACTGGTGCTTAGTTTAGCAGCTTCAGTGACCCCAAAGCCAACCAGAGGGCCCTGCAGGACACCCACGCATCCACACATTTTTAAAAACACGTCTTCCAAAAACCCAAAGCTATTTCAAAGCATTGATTAAAACACTCTTTCCAAGTAATAGAATTTCAGTTTGCTATTTTTACATTTCTGAAATCTCTCTTTTTGCCTTTAATTAAAAAATGTAATCTCATAAAGCAGAGCTAGAACATAAAGCTTAAGTATATGAGCTGGCTTGTTCTCGTAAATGTAATTGTAAACATTATTAAAAATTGGGAAATGTACAGAGTATATGTGTGTGTGTGTGTGTGTGTGTGTGTGTGTGTGTGTGTATAGGGGGGCTTACCCTTAAGAGTCCCACCTTACCGTAATGACTACCATGTCTGAGCACTCTCTTTTAATATAGTCCATATTTTTATGTAGTTACAATCTTGATGACTGAATAATTTTATCTCCTGACTGTTCTCACTGAGCCTATCATAAACCTTGTTTCTCTCTGATGCTGGAGAGTCTTTCTGTCTACAATGCCTGCATTATATGAGCCTGAATGAACACACCACAATTAAGTTAACTATTTCCCTGTTCTGGCTCTTTACAGTTCTGCACTTTCAGAAATCATTTTGAGAAAAGCGTTTTCACACACATAGTCCTCCTTCCCTCTCCTTTTTTATTTCCTCGGTATAAGTGGAATTATTGGATTAAAGAGTATGGATTTCTGCATGGCTCTTAATGTATCTTGAATTGCGTATTCTTAAGGGTAATCTTATCTGAGCACTCAGCCTATCTACATGTTTTTCTCAAGAACTAATCATATTACACTGATTTTTATCAGACAATAAGCACATATTTTTCTTTTTGCCTTAACTGCCAGGAAACTCAGAGCTAAAGTTCAAATCCAATAATGAGTTCATCTCAGGTGACCTGTAATAGGTTTCTTTTCCTTTGGGTCAATTTTCTACTTTGGAAAAAAGGAGGAGGAGGAGGAGGAGGAAGAGAGAAGGAGCAGGAGGAGAAGAAGAAGATTTTTAAAGTTCTCTTAAATTCCTTTTAGAAACATATGGACTATAAATTTCACACATACACACAGATGGACTTACAGACATGCTTTAATGGATTTAGCACAAGATTTCCCGTAATTACCAATAAGTTCTTGCATCTGGAATCCAAGATGATCCAAGGTTGCACATGATGACCTTGGGACATCCTCTCCTTTTATGACAGACCCAGAGGATGGAGACTCTAACTTGTGGTGTGGGGATCCCAGAATTATTTGGCTTTGGAGCCAGAACTGACCAGAACTCAGGCTTTCCCACGTGGGCCCAGCACGAAGACCAGAGCATACGCTGTTCCTCCCACCTTGACATTTCTACCGGGCCTCAGTCCTGAGCCTCTCTCTCTATGACACTTTTGGTCTCTGTCTCCCTTCGACTTCCCACTGCCACCGTCCTCTATGAGGTCCCCCTTATTTCACTCCTGCCCACCGCAGGTCACCTGGCCCACTGTTGCTGTGTTGGTCGGCTCTGGCTGTCACAGAAGCACCACTATCTGGGTGGTTTCAACAGCGCGGCCTCTTCTTGGTCTCTCAGTTCTGGAGGCCAGAGCCTGAGACCGTGGAGCTGATGAGGCTGGCTCTTTCTGAGGCTGTGGGGAAGGGTCTGCTCCAGGCCTCTCTCCTTGGCTTGCAGCTGGCTGTCTTCCTGCTGGGTCACATCGCCTCCCCTTTGTTCTTGTCTCTGTGTCCAAATGTCCCCTTTTAATAAGGACACAGTCGTCCTGGATTAGGGCTCACCTGAGTGACCTCATTTTAACCGATTGCCTCTATAAAGTCCTCGTCTCCCAATGCACCGCCTTCTGAGCTACCTGGGGTTTGGATGTAACTTCAGCTTTTCAAGGGGATGCAATGCAACTTCTATTGGTCACAATGATCATTTTTCTGATTTTTAATTATCCCTGCTCCAAATCTTTACTTGTGCAATTTACCAAGTAAAGTCTGATCTCCTCACTTTGGCTTTCAGATTCTCCCACAGCCCTGATTCAAGGAATTATTGCTATTTTATCTCCCTACACACCCCATTTTCTTCTCCGCTGCAGTCCAAATGCATTGCTCTCAGATTCCAAACACTTCCTGCCATCCCTGTGGCCTCATCCACACTCACGTGGCCCTTTCTGGCTGGTGTGAGCTCCTACCCTACCTCCGCCGGCCCACCTCCCATGCCCGGTGCTTTCTGGTCCTTTCTCCTCCTCAGGGCTTTGTTTGCCTCCCTTGCTGGTCATTAGGGATTATGACCACTGTGTTTCTTCCTGCTAGATGGAACCCCCGAATCATGGCCATCCTTACCTCTCTGTCGGTGCCCATTCTGTCCCCACAGTAACTGCTTGTCCCCTTTATGAACACACAGGAAGGAGGTAAAGGAAACAGTCGGCTAGAGATCAACAATAGCTCCACGTCAGGGTCATCTGAGACAGCATCTGTCCTAAGGGGGAGCCGGCTAAATATGATGTATTTAGAATAAATAAAACAAAAGCTGATATAAACTTGAGGACTGTGGGTGTGTGGGCACAGGCAAGGCTGAATGGGGGGATCACTTTCACTAGGAAATTCCCTTTGTCCTCCTCATTTTACCTCCCTGCAGAAAATTCCATGAAGCTCATTTCTAAAGAAAAGTCAATATCCAGATGGCCAGAGGGATGACCTTTCTCTAACAGAGGGACTGGATTTGTTATCCAGCCAAATGTTTGAAATTCTTCCACTGGCATGCGTAATTGAGAGAGATGTGTTAATTACCCTCACGTGACAGCTGGTACGACTTCCTGGGTAAACTCTGAGAGGAGTATTGATCATGAATTGCTGTAGGTCCCTCTACTGTGGCGACAGAAAGGTGAGGCTCTCAGGACAGGTTTTGAAGGGGCAGGTCAGTGTGTGCAGGGTCCCCTGTGAACTTGGGCCAGCGGTACTCTGGCAGCCTGCCAATGCTCCTCTGTCACAAAAGCACCAGTGTAGCTCTTTGCACGACATTTTAATGAGTGACACAGGGAAAATCCCAGAGATGTAATCCCTCCTACTACAATAGCTCTACGGCTCAAAATGGGTCATTAACAAATAGGAACATAATTCCAGAAAGTAAGGGTAAGAGATTCTTCCTACCCCCTGTAGCTGTGAGTCATCAGCATCCACATCATTAACCAGTATTTAAGGGAACAAGGGCACAACTCTTTGCCCAGCATTGTGGACATTTTGAAGAGGAAGCAGAAAATATGATCCCTGCCCTAGACGGGTCACCACCATCTTGGCACTGGGCAGAAAATAATCTAATTCTCCAAAGTCTTTTCCAGATCCAAGGTTTTGTGATTCTTTGATAAAGAGAACTATCTTATCTTTAAATAGCAAAGATGTCATGAATATTCTTTTGTCTATAAAGCAATTCATATTCACTAATATGATTTGTCATACTGCTCTATACTTAATTGTTGCATTTTTATATCACAAGTCTGTACAGGAGAGCGCTTGAATTTATTTTTCCCTTCCCTCTCCTGTTGCTGACTAAATTTTTTTTTTTTCACCTGGAGTCCCATGAAGGATAGGGATCATTTGACTTTTCTGAAATCTAATATAACAATATTTTAGCTTCCAAAGTAACAACTCCTTTGTTGTTCATTCATACATTTCTGGAAAAACTATATGGTTTTGGTTTAGTCTAGGGAAAATACACTAAATATTTTTCCCCTTAAAACCTGCAGAAGAAAAATATACATTTCTCCGAAACGACTGGAATCAATTTAAAGCTTTGGCACACGCGATGGAAAAATCAATGGGCGTTAAAAGTTGAAAGGCGAAGTTTGTCTCTACGAGTGTCACTAAACTTGTGTCCACTAAGAAAAATAAAAGAAGGGTCTCTGACCACCAACTGGATAGTAGGTCAAATAATCAATTGATGAGGTTTTATTAAATGCTGGATGCTGAGAGATGGAATCTATAAGATGAAGTTTTCTTTTCTATCCTTCAAAGAAAATTTTCAATTTTACTAGGAGATAACCAGAACAAGCATAGAAATAATGATCTGACAAGGATTAAGAGTTTCAAGGCCTGGGCACACAGGAGAACATCGAGAGATTTAACCAAGATTGAGCCTCCATGACTCCCTGAAATCCTGTTGAGAATCCACCCAAATTTGCTTCCTAACCAGACAAGAACTTAGAGTCTTGTTCTTGTTGCTAGGCAACCAACATCAGGTGCTACTCAGTTTCAGGAGAACAATGTCCAAAGGTTCTCTACTTCCCATGCACATTTTTTTTTTCCTTGTGGAAAACAAGTTAATGCGTAAGATGCTATTTCCCTCTGTCTCCCTGTCTGGTGCTGGCCATCTCTTCAGATTTCTCTAGAAGTCTTTGCTCCTCTGTTCTTTGCTCAGATGAAGCAAGTTAAATGAGGATAACCAAGGAGCAAGTTTCTCGTTTGTGGAATTCACACTGGTGGCCCAGCACCAGTTTCTCAATAATGTAAAAAAAAAAAAAAAACTTTGTAAGCCAGGTGCGGTAGCATGTGTCATACAAACTTTAATCCCAGCAACTTTGGAGGCTGAGACAGGAGGATGGCAAATTTGAGGCCAGTGTCAGTAACTTAATGAGGCCTTAAGCAACTTAGAGATCTGCCTCAAAATAAAAAATAAAAAGGGCTAGGGATGTAGCTCAGTGGAAAAGCACCCCTGGGTTCAATCCCCAGTACCAAAAATAAAATAAAATAAAAACAATCATTGCAATATAACGTAATATGTGTCATTTAAGTAGTTACAATAGTGACAAAAAAGAGACAGACATCAGTTTGTTTCAGACATATGTGTCTTTAAAGAAAGGAAAGAAAGGAGAAGCTAAGTCTTGGGGAAATGAGAATACTCAACAGTGTCAAATACTGTTAAGATGTCCATTAAAAATAAGGGTTGCAAAAATGACCATTGAGCATGACAACTAATAGTTACTGATGATTTCATCAAAGGCAGTGTTGGCAGCAAAAATTAGACTGTCATGTGGAGAGCAAGGGCTGGGAGCTGGTAAGAAGCAAGGTTGGGCAACTCTTCCATCTGAAACATCCTATTAAATTAGGTCATTTGGTAAAGATTGTTGGGGAAAGAATAGAGAAAATGATTTGTAATGTCGCTGAAATGTCTCCACTTTTCTACCTTCAGACTAACAAGTATAACCACAGAGGCTGCTCAGCCAGGGCACCAACAAGGTCAGAGAGAGAGAGAGAGAGAGAGAGAGAGAATGAACAAATTCATTTATTCTTTTTCTATCCCCTTTTCTCCCCCTTCCTTCCTTGGGGGAACTTTCTATCAAATGTATTGAACTTTTCCTGAGAAACCTACTATAAGAATTCAACAAAAACACAGAAAGTCTAAATATATACAATTTTGAATTTTGAATGTGGATTTTAGCCTTTAATCAGTTCATCTGAAATGATACCAACCCTACCCTGGCTGAGCTCTGGGGACTGATGAGTTTGCTACTTTCTCCTAATATTTGCCTGATATATGTCTTCTTAGATGTCACTCTTCTTTCCAAGTAGTAGGTTGTAATTAGCTAAGTAGAAATTCTCTCCTATTACAGCAATTTCTTAATTATGCATTGGGGTAGTAGAAAGAGAAATAGAAAATAATAGTAATTCATCTAAAACTGTACTTTTAAACAGAACTTGATAAGAAGGCGAGACAGGGAACTAACTGGGATGTTACCTTTTAAACAATTCTGTGAAGGTGACGATGAGCAGCTACTTACTTAGGGGTGGTCTGGCAATTAAAAGAAGGAAGAATGTGGGCAGAAGGCCCAAGGAGAGAGAGAGGAGGGGCTTTCAACCTTTCTTTTTGGTATCAGGGACTGAACCCAGGGATGCTTACCCACTGAGCCACATCCTCAGCCCATTTTCTTTTTTTGAGACAGGGTCTTGCTAAGCTGCTTAGGGCCTCACTAAGTTGCTGAGGCTGGCTTTGAACTTGGGATCTCCTTATCTCAGCCTCCTAAGTCACTGTGATTATAGGAGTGTGTCAATGACCCTGGTTTAACTTTTTTTTTTTTTTAATAAAGGAGATTTCCAATGAATCCTTAGGTAGAAGATCAATACACAAATCAGATACAAAAGTCAAATAGAGCTTTCCTAAATTAAGCAAAGCTTGTATCCCTCCAAGTTCTTCTCTTCAGGGATTGTCCTTGGATGTGGGTAATACCATAGAGCTTATTATTCTAATTCTACATAATCATGCATTATGTTCATAAGCATTTAACAGTCTGATGAGCACCGTCCCTTTGATTTTTATAACAATTCTATGAACTTAGCAGACTACATATTGACATTTTTATTGACACTTTGTAAATAGCTCAGCTAAGGCCATCTACCTTATAAATGATAGATCTGGGGTCTAAAGCAGGTCTTCAGAGGTCACATAGTATGATATACAGGTAGAATATTACCTCCTTGAAATGCTTGGGACCAGATGTGTTTTGGATTTTAGATTTTTGTCTCTGTGTGTGTGTGATATTTACATATATCTAATAAGATATTTCGGGAATGGTACACAAGTCTAAACATGAAACTAATTTATGTTTCATATACAAATTACACACAGAGCCTGATTGTAATTTTATCCAATATTCTTAATGATTTTGTGTATGAAATCAAGTTTAATTTTCCACTGTGGCACCCGGAGGCACTCAAAAAGTTTTGCACTTAGGATCTTGGGATTAGGGAAGCTCAACCTGGACTGTGACATCCTTCAACATCAAATCAAGACACTCCCACTCACAGTCAATGTATAGTAGAGAATTTGGATAGCCCACCAAGAGCAAATATCACCAAATTGAAAATTTAAAAATAAATAAATTTGATTTTATGTTTGACCTACATAAGTAGGTAAGTATCTCTTTTTTAATTTAACTCACACAGTCAGTGTAGCAATGATCAAGTACACATCTTCCCCACCTGGCCCCTCTAAGTCAATCCGCACAAATTTTAGGAGGATAAAATAAGTGACAAAGATTTCCTCTCTGAGTCCCATAAAAGAGGGTCTTAGAAAATCTGATTTTTCAACTGAATTAATCAGAGAACTTTTTAAAAATGCCAATTCCTACCCCCTCAACTGAAAACACAAACCCAGATGTCTGGATTGGAGCTATTCTTCAGATGCACAGTTAGGTCTGGAAAACTCTGTTATAAAACTCACACTGTGGACTCAACCTCTCCAGTTAACTTCCTGAGAGTGGGCTAGAAGTTTTAGAAGAGGGCTTTTCAGGCCACCACAGTATCACTTATTCAATTATGGCATTAAATTCTATCCCAGTGACCCAAAAGAGTTGGTGCATATCCAATTAGGCCTAATTTATACCCTGGGATGATGTGGTGGTTCTGGCTCAGTGTAAAATCCTGGTAGAATCGCAATTTAACAAGCTTGACAGGGCCATCAAAATTGCTATGTTGTCTCCAAACCTCATTAGCTGGAAGCCTGCACTTTCCTATAATGTTCACAGGGAGTACAAACTGTTATCATTTTTCTATTTGTCTATGTCAGGCACATGTTCTGCAGATACTCTATTGAAAACAATAACCAGGCAGAAGGACCCACGGTGAAAATGGGGTCTTTGGCATCCACAGCAGTGAACCTGGAGAGAGTGCCTACTTTGTTGTCCTTCATGGTTACAGTACTTAATGGAATAAAGTTGACATGATTGAAAATATCCTGGCAGCTCACTGGCTGCAAGGTGCTTGGTTCCTGAGCCTTCTCTACGTGGCCTCCATATTGAGTACCCCTGAACATGGATGGATTCCTAGTTTTCTCTGTGAGGCTAACTGTCCCTCCTCCTCCATCTCTTTTGCTGCTGCTGGTGGTCTCACCTGGCCCCATTGGTGGCCACCCTCTTGCCCCCACCCAGCCCTTGTGCCCCTCTGACTCTAATCGCTTTCCCTTAGGGCCTCATGTTATCAGCCACCCTGATCTGTCTTTCAGGCTCTTGCCCTTGGAGGCTTGAGAAACTTCTACCTGTACAGACTTCTGCCACCTTACCCCCAACCACGTCACCACCTCTGTGACCACCCGGTGTCTTCTCCTCACCACAACCTCCCTGACTCCGGAGATGGGACTGTGATTCCTCCCCATGCCTCAGTCACCAGTGTGGAGCCACATTTGAAGCAGTGCTGGGAGGGACCCAGTGCTCTGGATCGGGAGTCACCACACAGGACCCGGTTCTAACCCCTGCTCTGCCGCCTGGGAGCTGTGATTATTTCTAATCTCTGAGCTTGTGTTCTCAAAGAATGGGTAAAATAAGAACTTTCTCTTGAGGGTGTTGATGGGGTTGGTGGCATACCCCCAGAAATGTGCGTGGTGGGCACTCAGTAAGGGTCCACCCTTCCTCATTGTCCCTTGCAGTTCAGCCTTCCAGCCCCTCCTGGACACTCCTGCCCTTCCTTTCAGTTCTGTTCCTGAAACCAACACAGTGTGGATCCTGGTAAGTACAGACTTCTGGAAGTTTGTTCTCACTGTCACAGTAGATCTACACCTATTGTATTTGATTTGAAATTCTGTGGATTAAACTCAACTCTACCAAGTACCAAGACAATTGAAACTCTCCAACCTTTACTTGCCACATCCACAACCTCAGGACCGGCAGGCAGTGAGGATTACGTGAAATACTGATTTGGAGAGGTGGGCATATATCAAAACTCTATGAAGAAGGAGCAGCAAAGTAGAGTCCTTTTCTCTTCATACGGATCTTCTGTTGCTACTAGATTATTCAAGGCAAATGTCTTTTCCTGCTCAAAGAACTCAAGAGCTTTCCTTAGCAGCCACATTCCACAGTCAGAATACCTTTAGGAAAAAGTATGAACCAATTCTTTTGGCATTCAGGTCTTCCATAACACCGAATTCTCTGGTCTACCTTTCTAGAACTCTCTTTCTCTCATTTGACGAACCATAGTCTAAGCCACTTGTAGAGAAAAGATCTTTTGGAAATGGCTTATGCCTGGGGTCAGAGAATACATAGAGGGAACACAGGCAAGGAAGAAACTTCTGTTCTGGCTGTCAGATGCGAGGACTTCATGGGGGGAAAGCAGGGAAGATGGATGCAGCACCAGGGAGAATCAGCAACCTCCAAGTCCAAGGGTGCACACAGAAATCGTGAAGAGTATAACAGAGTGCCATCTTGGAAATCATGAAGAGGGGAGTCCAACCTGCAGAACTTGGAGAGTAGCAGAGCTGACCGATCAGAGACCATGCACCCTCGTTTCTAGTGACCACAGATAACCAGAAACAACTCATGCTCATGAGACAGGAAGGCCGCGGGACTCCGGGGCAGCACTTGCTATGGAAGAGCTCACACCCTCTGCTGTTGTGTTCTTCCAACTAAACCCTTCACCTCCACTGGTTTGTTAAGTGGGCCAGGGAGCCAGACTGACTTGCAGGGTTTCCTTTCCCCTGGGGCTGGGGGGAAACTCAAGGCCAACTGAAGCATGACACAGCACTTCCAAGGACGAGTAACTGGATCCTGTACCAGGGTACCTGAGACACCAGGGTGACCTCAACCCAAATGACACCCAGCTACGCAGTCTGCTCTCCTACCCACCCCTCTTCAGACCAGACCTGGCACATTGCTCCTGCTTTTCCTCCTTCCTGAAAAATATCGGAATCACAGTAAGGTCATTAGAAACCAGACAGATCTAGATGGATCTAGAAAATAGATTTGGGCTCAAATCATACCTCTTCTACCTACGAGCTGTGGGAGCCCTCTCTGCTTCGTTTTCCTCATCTGTACCATCAGGGTCCCTATTTTACTAATATATTGCAAGAATACATGGAATTTTGCATACAGAATGCCTGGCCCTGTGCACAGCAGAGAGCAGGCAAGTAACAAATGTTCAGGCCACCCCCACACATGGGAATGTCTTTATGTCGACACAAATAGTGCCCATGCCTGAGGTGCTAATTCTGGTCTCATCTCATTAAGGAACCTTCACTGAAAACTAATCCTAGTGATGGCCTCCATTCTGAAGTCCTACTTAGCTTAATAGATTTACCACTAACTCGAGCACCACAACTGCCATTGTTACTTATCTATTCTGAGGCAGATGTCTTTTTTTTTGTCAATTAGATGGGTGTCTCTGGTGGGGAGGGGCGCGCTGCGGAGTTAGTGTCAATGACAATTCTATCTATCTCCTACTTCCTACTGTACTCATCACTGTTAAAAATGTCCAGTATATTTTTTGAGTAAAAGAATGAATAAGAAAATCCCAGTGTGAGACCAAGAGGTCAGTGGTAATGTTTTTAATGTAGTTATAATCCAGTAGGTGATGGGCATCAGATGTTTGAATCGTTTCAATGGAAGTTAGTGTGGAAGAGAGTGGGGTAAAGGCATTGTAGGCAAAAAGTAAAACGAAGAGAGTGGCAATTCTTGGGGAAATTATGGGGATCAAGTGGGTTGCAAGGGAACCCTTACCTACTCTGAATTAGACAGGAGCTTAGGCAACTGAAGGCATGTGACCTCTGTCAAGATCCCTCCTACCCACATTAAGCCACGCAAAGAACACTGGCAAAGCACAGATGCCCTTGGCCATCCCTCAGCACCCTCCCTTTAGAACAACACTGCACATTCCCCTCCACCTTCCACTTGTGTTGATGATGGAAGAGACAACCAGAGGTCTACCAGGTGTATTTTCTTTTACTTCTACCATAATAGAGCTGTGGTTGGATTGTGGTCATCGGTCCAGGTCTTGAATTTCCATTGCCCCTTGCTGTATGGGATGGCTGTTAGGCCAAGTTTTGACCGATAGGTTAAGAGTGAACATCATGCATGCAGTCTAGAAGTTAGGAGCCTTAAGGTAGTGAGTGGACCTCTTCCACATTTTCACTTTTTCTTCAAGACCAGTTGGGAACTGGCTGCAGCAGTGACCTTAGCCTGAACCATGGTCCAACTCCTGGACCATGACAGAGCAATAATAGGAAACGAACCTGGGACCCGAATAACTGTGGAACAGCCACTGCATCCTCTGAGGAGAGGTAAGATAAGCCTCTTGTTCATTGGTCTATGTCATATGGTTAAAAACCAGGCAATGTTTGGGTCTCTTGCTAAAGCTTAGCTGCTGAAATCTAATTAACATATTATATATATATATATATATATATATATATATATATATATATATATATATATCTTATTGAAATGTATTTCTATTTCAATTACAAACACATAATAGCATACAAAATATTACAGTGAGGTTTTCATTCTTACTGAATAATATTTTGGGGGATTTTTATAAGTCTTGTGGTATGTGTTTGCTATAGGTGACAAATAACAAGGACAGATACATGATAGATAGATAGATAGATAGTTAGATAGATAGATAGATAGAATCGTAGTTCTACCTTATTTTTGAAACACCGCATAGTCTTTCACAGTATCCAGTATCGACAAACCACTCTCTGTTTAACCAATTTCCTCCCTACATTACTTTATTGATCAGTTTTGTGGTTATTTTTACTTTTCCCTGTTATCAGTGTCACTGATGAACATTCATGTCCATGTCTCTTTGTGCACAGACACAGGCGTTTCCCTGTAACAAACATCTAGAAATGAGATGGTTGGTTTGCATAATGAGAGCGTTTGAGTATATAACAGATAGTTACAAGTTGTCCTTCAAAAACTCTAAATCAATTTAAACTTCCATGGCACGAGCATTGCATAATTCCTTGTAACATTGTCAATATTAATAATCGTTAAATTTTATTCAGCTAATGGAAAAATAGTGATTATTGCAGAAAGGATGGGGGAAAAAAACTAGAAAAATGAAAGTAGCTGGAATCTAGTACTATAAGCTACCCAAACCATCAATGCCCATGCTTTGTGACATTCGGAGACACCTGAACTACTCACGCAAGCACAACCGTTTATAGTCCCGATCCTGCAATTCCTAACACCCCATTTTTTTTTCTGCCTTCCTCTCGAGCCAGCCAGGTACACTCGGAGTAACTTGCTTCACTCTACTCATTATACCGCAGGCTTTTAGGCTGCCGACACAGACCAGGTTGCACATGACCTTGGGTGATCAAAAAGGCAAGCTTTAATGCATCAGCGAGTCTGTTTACATTGTTAAGAATCAACTGTGCACTCTCCAGAGCTGAAGCCCTACTGCCACAGCCAGGGACAAGCAATTTGTCTGCTTTTGCATTCCCAGAGGATTTTCAGCACAAACAGGAGGAGTAAATGTACCCATCCCTCCCCACTCTAATAGGTATATGCTAACTATTCGCAAACTCACCTTCCTGGTGAGTTTTAGACTAAAAAAATGCTTCTGGAATATGAGGAGGCCTGAGATTAATTAGAGAATGATTGTGGAGAGGGGGGCAGAAAGGCCAGGCTGGTGTTATGCAGAGGGAGGAGGAGCGGAAGAGCACGGGTGGACTTGTGAACAAGTTCTAGGTCTTCCCAGCATAAGATACTGAATCCCCTGAGCTCCTGCGCCTTTGTGTTTCAGGTAAGGTATTCTCAGGTAAGGCATGCTAACCATGTGGCAGCCGTCACTCCAGGTGCTTGGGAGATGTGTGAGAATAAAACCAGGTCCCTGCCCTGGATGGGAATGGACTCCAAAAAAAAAAAAAAATAGATTTATTCTTCTATTCAAGATGTATTACTGAACTGAATTTTTACCTGGTGCCAAACGCTGTTCCAGGAGTTGATTTTCATTTTCTTTTTTAAGTCTCCTCTTTTCCAGAATTATTTTATGGCTTACATATGACACCCTGAAACTGTCCACCGCGTATGGTATATGAGCAGCTAATGCAGCTGGGATTGTTATTCCTATTACTCTTTTCTTTCTTACATGCTCTTCTGTTCCTTTCACAGATGGTTTTATTCATCTATTCATTTTTATATTTGCTTTTTAAGGTGTTTGTTTATACTGGTCTCTCTGTTGCTACTCTTTCTCTACTTCAGTATCTTTTCACCTGGTTTTTTGGCAGTGTGGGTTTGCTGGGACTGACACACAGGGCCACCGTCATCACCTGGAACCAGAGGGCAACCACACGGAGAGGAAGGATATGTGGACTCCTTCGTCAGCCCGTAGCGGCACTTTCCAGGGGTGTCTTATTCTTTACTGCTTGATGCATGGTCCTCACCAGAACAATTTCTCAGGTGGATGATGTTCTAACAGGGGGACACGGAAGATGGAGAGGCGAAAAGATAGAGCTGGGCGGCTGAGTCGTTGGAGAAGGCAGTCAGCAATGTCGTGTTGCTCCCTCTCACCCATTCCTACCCCCAGGCTCCCAGTCAGGTCCTACAGCACCTTCTCCCTGATCTCCCGACTCTCCATACTCCAGGGCTCACAGACCTTCCTGGCACTAATCACACTGGCATTTCACTGCATCCTCTTGAGCTCTCACCGACTCTGTGACTTGAAGGCAGGAATGGCCTTTCACTGCTGTGTTTTTTTATGCCAAAGCATAACCAGGTTCATATGAGACCCTTAATAAATTCCTATTTGATGAACGCACAAAGGGAGAAAGTAGAAGAGTTAACAGGGCAAGACCTAGGGGTAAAGCACAGGTAGAAAGTAAATCTCCAGAAGGAATGAAAAGGGAACCTTGACCTTCAAATAGCAACTCTTATTCAGCAGTGCCATGTGGACAGGAAGGCCAGAGGGACTCAGAGAGCAGGACCAGGGCCTCGGAAGGGGAACGCCCTTCCTCAACAGAAAGAAAAAAACTGGACTCGTTTCCTTTGCCATCTACTTCTCTGTCTCTTCCTCTGGTTGATGACCGACCATTTAATGGACCTACTGTTTTAGTGACAGAGAGCTGGGTTCAATTCCCATCTCCTCTACGGAACCTTCCTCATCTTCACGAAGCCAGACATGACATGTGGGTCAAGAAATCTGTGGGTCTAGCTTCCCTCATTTTTTACTACGTATATTGAAATATTCAATCCAACCATCTCAACTAATGAGAGTATTTTTTTCACTTTTCAGAATCTTCTGCAGCTAGCTACAAACTTAAGTGATAAAGAAAGTTTGAGAGCATTATTTCTACTATCTTATTCAACCATACTTCTGTTAATGATGAGTCACTGAAGTGCCAAGAATAGGTACCAAAAGCTTGTACAGCATATTAATATGTTCAGCAGCAAGCCACCCTTCACTCCCAATATAATCTTCAGTTTCCTCTGGGAGGGGGGAAAGTGTTTCTTTGGATTCTTTTTATAAAAGCACCTTGAAAAAGCTTCTAGATACTCAAAGGCATGAATCTTTTTCTGTTCCCTTGTGTATATCTGATTTAAAGGTTAATAAGTAATTAGGAAGAACACTCATCCCAAAATTACCAATTAATATGCCATCATTTTCATTAAAAATGTGATTAATTATATTGTAGCACAAATGTCTTGGACTGGCTAATAAAAAAGTTACCTAAAGCAGTTCTAAATCTTTCATGGAGAAAGAGAAATTAATCAAAATCAATCACTTTTTAAAATTACGGTTTGGGTTTGAGAGATCAAACAAAGGAGCGGAAATGAGTGTCTCCATTATTTAGTGTGGATAGAATCTGACAGGGTTCCATGGTTTATCTTAGACTCTGAGTCATTATTACTAAGAAAACCTAATAAGATATCTTGGCAGATGTTTAATATGGAAGTTTGACAAATAACAGTTCTTTGGTTCCTGTAATATAAAGCAGCCCTTTTATAAATGAGATCAAACTTTTAAAAGTATCCAGATATATTTTGTTGGTTTCCTAGGAGACTGTGAATGGAACATTATGACTAAAGTATGTTATGTATTTAAACTTGGTTCCATACCTTAAATGCTGGCATTAGTCACGTATTAAAAATTCACAGAATTCCAAAGTTGAAGAGTTCATGATTAAACTTGTACCATCACTCCAAGAACTCTGCCAGATTTAACTGTATTTAATGGTTTTACAGATCCTCAGACTGCAATTTTGCCCTCACCACCTCCTCCCGGCATCTGCCCGGTTCCAACCTCTCTTTCTATTGTGTGCGTGGAACACGGCTGAGTTGGCCGGCTGGTTTAGTGTTTGATGAAGTTTAGAACAGCCCAAGAGGCAGCTCAACACCATGTGGATATGTAACAAGCTCTGATGGGAGTCCTTGTCGTGAGTGAAATGAACCAAATGTGGTGTTAGGAACTACACGATCGATTCAGACACAAACTAATGATTTTCTGATGCATCATAGATATTTATTGGTTTCTAAGCAACCAAATATTTCCACACTGACACCAGGGAAAACTTGTATTGCTAAGCTAGGATTGGCCGTGTCCGTAATTAATTCTGCATGGGACTGTCTCCCAGTGTCTCTGGCATAGAAGAAACCTAAAAAGACGCTTAATCCGAAGATCAATTCCAGGCTTGCATCTATTTGAGCAGTTCCTGAGCTGGGAACTTTCATTCCTCAAGGCATGTTTGGATGCTTCTTCCTCATATTGAACAAAGATGTGTCTGCCTACAGGCCTCATGAATGTTGCTCCCATTCTTTACATAGAGCAAACTGTACCTCCTCTTCAATACTGAATGTATTTGGAGAGGGCTTACACGTTTTCCCTGCATCTTTTTTTTTTTTTTTTCCCTCCAGAGTAAACACATCCAACTCATTGGTTCAACTCCATTTTCTCAAATACTGATTGTTCTGAATGCTTCAACGGGCAGCAGCTTGGATTGGTGGTGGTGGTTTAGTTTAGAGTGATAGCTAATGACTTGCAGGCTGTTGCATTGTTGGATACTGCGATTGAAACTGACACAGGAATAAGAAGTCAAAGGGTGTGGGCAGGCGCCTGATCTTTTTTTTAATCCTGACTTGGAAAAAGCTATCTATGAGTTAGCATGGTTTTGTGCCTTATTCCAACCTTGTAAGACAAATGGAAACTTCCAGTATCTTCAGGGATACATAATAGATTTATGCAGCTTAAGAACGGTTTCAGATGTGCTGAGATCATTTAAAGTAATGTTTTCTAAATTTGGCCACGTGTCTGAATCACTCTAGAGCTTCTAAAAATACAGATTCCTGGGATCCATCTCCAGAGCTGCTGAACGGGTAACCTCCCGAAGTCCCCAAAGGAATCATGTCTGGGAGCCACTGAGACAGGGTACACAACATAAAGTGGGTCTTTCCTTTTAGCTAAATTCTACCTAGACCACAAAGCTCCGCAGCACCACAGTATTTAGCTGCCTATTGCAATTGACCCATGTAGCTCTTATCTTAAAAAGTCTCTTCAACTTGGGCTGGGGATATGGCTCAAGCCATAGCGCGCTCGCCTGGCATGTGCGGGGCACTGGGTTTGATCCTCAGCACCTCATAAAAATAAAATAAAGATGTTGTGTCCACCGAAAACTAAAAAATAAATATAAAAAAATTCTCTCTCTCTTTAAAAAAAGTCTCTTCAACTAATAATTAGTAATAAAGAGTTTAATATTTAGTTATTATTTTTGCATGGCTTTGTGTCTCCTCGGGTGGCTTATAAAATTCTAAAATGAAGTACTGAGTGTTAGGTTCCCATGTTTACCCTAAGGAACATGGCACAATAGTGAATAGTCATGGGTTCACTGGTGAAGGGTTTTGGAGGCAGAAAGAGAAAAAAGGAGAGACAAATAAGAGGAAGATAGGGGAACACAGCTGGAAATGTTGAAGACTGGGGGGATTAAAGACATGTATTTGGAGGAAGTTTCTTCTGCTTCAAGCATGTGGCCTGCTACCAGACGGAAGAGACAGAGTTGCCAAGGGCAACTTGATCTCCCCTCCTCCAATTTCATCTTCAGAGATGCTAGATAGTAAACCACAAGACAATGCTGTATGAATATGGCCATCAGTTTATTAGTATCTGAGTTTTCAGTTCATTCAAAAAAGCCAGAGGTGAATGAATTCTACTTCTGTTAGTGCAGTTCTATCACCTCTCATAATGATGTTCACCTAGACGGCCAGGCACCTAAAAAAAGCTCCCAAGTAAGGATCCAGAGATCTCTTAGGTAGTTACATAGAATTTTTTTCAAAATCAATTTCAATTTAAAAAATCAAATTAAAAAAAACGATGCTTCCATGAGATAAAAATTGGTAGGATACCGTTGAAAATAAAAGAACGAAACAAGATATGTCAGGAAAACATGGAAGAAAAAAGCAAGGATAGTGTACTCATATTAAAGAATGAATTGGACAACAGGTTAAATACATGTTGATACAAGGCCTAAAGATGCCAGGAGAGTCAGCAAACACTAAGCCCAGAATAGCATAGTATCATTCTATGGAAACAAAAATTGTTAGAAACACACAAGTACTATTAAAATTGTTTGAAATACTATAATTTTCAGACAGTTCCAGGAAACAAAAATAAATAACTGTGGACATAAAGCACTCAAATTAATTCATGTTTGAATAAATAACTACACACTGTACCTTAACAACAATAAATGAAAATGATCTTCTCAGGTGTCATGTGCCACATACAAATAACTGATCATAATCAGGACCAAAATGTATTTCAGTACACGTCTCAAGTAGAAGTTGTACAACTTCATTATTGCAGTAATAAAATGTCATTAGAAACTAATAATGGAACTTCAAAGGGTTAAAACACCCCAAATTACTTACTTAGATATTTTAGAAATAGTTGCATAAATAATGATCCAGTTAAGCAAGCTAGAACATAACACATGTGAGAACATTATTTAACTAAAAGCTCTGAGGTACAGCCAAAGCTGTTTTACTAGTAGATTCAATACCCTAGATGCTTTAAAGAAAAAAAGACTTATGGGAACAGAACTAAATATTCTATTCAGAATTTAGGCAAAAAAGACAAAAAGATGGGGAAAGAAAATAATAAACATAGAAGTAAAAGATAAAAAGAAACGTTATAATGAGAGGAAATAATTTTATTTTATAGAATCCATAGTTAAGACCCAGCACAGATTCTTTAAATAGAACAGGCACATCACTGGGAAATTTAATTCAAAAAACGAAAGGAAAACAATAACTTGTAAAATACCATTTAATAATATTTACAAAGAAGACTGACTTACAGAATAAAATAAATTATTCTGAGTGATAAAATTAAAAATCTTGGTGAAAAAAAAATTATTTGAGAAGCCAGCCTCAGCAAAAGTGAGGCACTAAGCAACTCAGTGAGACTCTGTCTCTAAAATACAAAATAAGGCTGGGATGTGGCTCAATAGTTGAGTGCCCCTGAGTTCAATACCCAGTACCACCCAAAAGATTGTTTAAGAAAAATATATATCAAGATGAACTTTAAGGGGGTGATCATGGACTGAAATCTATTTTTCATGAATGTCTTGAGTTTGTCAGGATGAACCCAACTACTATATATAACCATAAAGATCTAATAAAAAAAGATGAACATAACAAAAAAACTATAGAAAAATAAAAATAAATTCAACTTCTTATCAGGAGATTATTTGTATTTCAAGTAGAGACTTCAGAAATTAGGGGAGAACATGGGGCTCTCAGAGATGAATCTGGATCTTGGCAATAATTTCTGCAACATAACTAAAGTAGAATAGCTTAGATTTCTATTTAAGATAAAAATTAGAAATAAAAATAATTCTGGAAAACAAAATATTAAATACAACTCTCTGGCTAAATGCTAAGAACAAGTTCAAAAGAGATTCAACAATTTCAAGACTTGACCGAGGAAAACCCCAAAATAACAGGAACTTAAATTATACCAGATAGATATTGAAGGATTTTGACACATGAGCAGTCCAGTGCCTAAGTCTGTTTAAAAAATAAACCAAGTTCTCCCTGGAGCTCTGCATTACTAAATGGCCCCAAGTGGCCATGGAGAGAACAGCCTTCGAGAACATTAAGAATAGAGTGACCAGGGCTGTGGGGTGCAGTTCAGTGCTGGAGTCCTTACTTAACAAGTGCAGGGCCCTGGGATCAATGCCCAGCACCAGGAAATAAAGATAAATAAATAGATAGATACATAGATAAATAGAGAGACACATAGATAAATAAATAAAGTGGCTCACAAAATAAAAGAATCATAGAGATGCACTCTTAAGAGGAAAGGGCAGATTCCTCTTCAAACGATGGTCTCCATGAACTGAAGGTAAATAAGAAAGGGTATTAACTGATCCTTTAAATAACTTGTCACAGTCCATCTTTCCTAATGAATCTGCCTCCAAAATTTATTTTAAATCTACACATGTCTCCCTATCTCTGCCACTACCACCCCAGTCAGGTGTCACTACCAGGAACCTGGAAGATACAACGGCCAGTGGGAACTGATGTCCTGGCCATGCCACCTCCTGCAACTAAGAGGCAGAGTGGTCTTTCCACAGCACAAATGAGGGCCTGCGTCCCCTCTGCTCAAATCTTAGTGGGAAGCGTCAAATGCAAATGCATGCATTTCCTCTTAGTCACTGTCCCGGGACGTTTCCTGGGATTGGCCATCACGTCTGGGGTCCCAGCTCTGCTGTCTGCATAAAGCCCTCCTCGATCACATGGTTTGCTACTGGAATGCCTTATTTCCTTTCCAGCACTTCTCACAGCTGGGAAATTACTAATTTGGGGAGGGGAGGTGGGCTGTTTTGTTACCCCCATTAGAACGAAAACCCTGTGAGCTCAAGAAAACTCAATATAGAATGTTTCTGTAACATATCTCCAGTGCCCAGCCCAATGTCAGTCAAGCTGTGGACACTCAATGCTTTGTGAATGACGAGTACTTTGGATAAACTGTGATTATTTTATTAGTTTTTGTTTAAAAGTAAACTGAAGCACACTAAAATTTTAAAGAATATTTGAACAAGCAGTGATTCATGAGTTGGGCCGCTCCACCCTAAAAGTGGTCAGGAACTCCACCGAGGGAAGGCAAGGGGACAAGCCAGGAAGACTAGCTAACAGTCGACTGGTTATAATTACACAGCTGCCTTGTTTGGCCTACTCTGGTTATATAATTATGAGTCTGCTGGTTGATTCTGATTGGTTGAGCTTAAATCCCAATTTCTTTTAAACGTAAGCATTTATGAGAAATATCTCATGCCAAGTTTTGCTCCTGTTTGAAAATCAGATTTAAAGTTACATACGAGACCCCAACTGGCTTGTCTGTTTGGGGATCCTTCAGGCCTGGTCTCTATACTAGCTGACTTTAAGCCTTTTGTTGCCAATGTTATTGTTTTTCTCAACTGGATTGTTCCATGAAAGTTAGGTCCTTGTGTCTTGTTGAGGCACCAAACATGGTGCTTGGCACTTAGCCAAGAGTCAATGATTCTTTGCAGAATAACTAAATGAATAAAGGTACTTAAAGTTCTCTAGTAAGTGAAGTTTCTTTCTCCTTAGCTTTCTGTACCACCTGGAACATATTGTACCTACTGGAATTCCTCATTAACAATTCCGTTATCCCAATATTTTTCAAATATCACAGCTCCTATTAACAGTTGGGTGCCCAATGGGAACGGAAGACAGGCTGTGTGAATTAACTGTCCCAAATGAGGCTGCTACTGATTAATTTTAGATCCTGAGCATCTGGGTCAAGGCTTAGTTTCATGACAGGTGTGAAATGATCTCTTTGGTGTCATTAATGATTTTACTAAAGGCTAGGAGCACTTGAAGGATTCCTTCACAGGAGATTCGAGAAGTGAACTGAATGGACATTTTTTTTTTTTTTTAAACCTACATGTTCTGTATTGTATTTTTCACCAAGTAAGCTTTTATCTTTGATTCCTAACGTAACTTAACAATCACATCACTCAGTCAAAAATTAGACACTATATTTGTTTAAAGAATAACAAATGTTCCAGTAAGATGAGAGTAACTTAAGTGAAATATTAACAGATCTAGCCACTTTGTTTTGCTTTAACTGTGTTAAGGTCTCTAAGTCATTTTCTTTTTCTCCTTTCCCTGGAAATATCTCATCTTCTACAGGACTGAATATTCAAGTGGGTATATGACCTCAGTACTAAGAAAGTGGTCTCATGGGTCATATCCCTAAAATGCTGGTTGGTCAGGCAGATGGCTTAGGTAAGTTTGATTGCAAATAAATATGTCAACATCTACTCACTCTCCAAATCCCAAAGGTCAGTAGTCCTCAGAGTTTCAATCTTATTCTTGGTTACGACAGTGCTGAGAGAGAGTAACACACACCACACTGTAATCTCTCAGCCGGAAGAAATCGAATCAAACCAAGTGGAAGGAATATGCTATTTAGTATTAGTGGGGTCAATTCATGGGGAAATTTGTGAAATAGATGAGGTTCATAGTTGGCATAGCCCCCCGCAGAGCAAATCCGGTCTCCACAGCCCCAGGGTTGTGCCCCTGCCATGGTGCAGACCTTGGCATTGTGTGACGGGTGCCCCAGGCTGCTGGGAACTTAACGCTGTACACTGAAATGAACACAGTCGCAGTCTCAGGAATCTGGTTGGGCCCTTCTCTCCCCCACCCTTATTATATGATGAATCAAGCTGCCCTCATTGGCTAGCAGGGAAAGGACTGGAGAACACCCAGAGCCCTCTTAGGTAACACGTAGATTGGCAATGCCTTTCTTCCCATCTTCGTATATGACTCAAAGGAGAGGGGAAGATGGTGTGGATTTTAGTCCGAATTGAACAGATAGTGAGATCTCTGCTTTTAAATCTTAACGAGCAGTAAGAAGCTAAGAAGAAGAGCAAGAAACCGACAATATGGTTCCGCACTTTTTCCTCTGCTAGGTAAGGATATCAAGGAAAAAGAACCAAGTAGCTCATCTAGGACAATCCCATTATAAAATAAAGGAATATTAGGATAACTGGAAAAATAAGAAGCAACAATCTCAGAATTAAAAATAACTTTGAAACTGAATGTATTTACTTTCCTAGGAAAAACATATTTCTGAGTTCTTAGTTTACAACAGATTAGTGATATTTCTGAGTCCTTACTTTGCAACAGATTAGTGAAAACTGTTAAACACAAGCATCCATCTGTGGCCAGCTTTTCAGGAACTGTAGAGTTGCCCACAGTGGCCCAACAGCTGCCCTGTGAATTTTAATAACTTCTTGCTAACACTTGCAACAAGTCTCCATGTGACATGCCTGTTAGGACGGCTACAAATATGAACAGGACGGGTAAACACCTTTGAGTTGTAAACCGAAGACTCCCATTCGTGCAAAGCTTTTAACACTCATGTTTTTCTGTCTATAAACTAATGGGAGAAATTGACTAATAAGTAGTCAGAGAAGTGAATTAAATTTTATTGGAACAGTTACATCTTAAAGTTTAGAATTTAAGAATATATTTATTCCATGCAAAGATGACGGTGCACCCATTAGTTGCCAGGTAGTGGGGTTCTGGCACCAGGTCCCTTCCTCAAAGCTTGACCTCCTCTCAAGGGAGGAGGTAGATGATGGAGAGACACAGAGATGGACAACATCACTCAAGGCTAAGTGCTGGGGGTGCTGTTGTGGATAGATGCCTGGCATTTAAGTAAAGACCAGGTAAAGTGAAGAACTGAGGCTTGCAGCCACCTGGGAAGAGCGTCCTGGAGGAAAGGAAAGCTGGTGCAAAGTCTCTACAGAGCCCACAGGCCACAGAACTGGTTGTAGGAGAGGGGTAAGACTATGGGACCAGCAATACAGCAAGGGCCAGGCCAGATGGGGCTTTAAGGGTCTTTGGATCTCATGAGTGAAATGGAAACAGCTGGAAAGTTTTGAGTGAGAGAGTGGGATGCTATGACTTATGCTTTGAAAGGCTCTCTCTGTCTGCTGAGGTAGGGAATGGCAAAAGAAGAGAGTTCTTTTGAGAGCACACGTGTGCATCTGAGACACCATGGCAGTCATAGAAGAAATGATGAGAACTCATCCAATTAGGATCTATATGAAACAGGACTATGATGGGTTGGAGATGGCAATAGTGCTAATAGAAGAATCAAGCTGGGCTTCAAGGTGCTTGATTTGATCAACTGAATTAATGGTACCATCTACTGAAAATGAGAACACTGATAATAGAAGGGAAAATGGAAAATGAGGAGGTCGTTAGTGGACATACTGAATTTGGTATGTCCCTTAAATATATGAGTAGAGGTTTCAGGTGAGCAATGGGATACACGACCTGAGAACCAAGGGGTGGATTCAGGGATGGAGATTGAAATTAGGAAACATAAAGCAGGTAGAAAATATGTGTGGTCACTGCATCAGATGAGGTCATCCAGGGAGTCCAAGTGGGTCAGCAAGTCCAAGGGCTTTCAGACAAGCATAATGAACAGGAAGCCACCCACTGTGGATGTTGGGGAGATGTAGAGATGTTCAAAGGCTGAACCTGGAGAGATTCCAGCATCTGGGAGTGGAGAGAAGGAGGAGGTTCAGGGAGAGAGACAGAGGAGGATCCAGTGAGTCCAGGGGAAACCTAGGCAAGAGAGAAGCACCAAAGCAGCGCGAGCGAAAGGTCTCCAAGATGCCTGAGGACAGTCTGTCAACTCCCTCTGCCCTCCGTGCCCCCTAGTGATGGGAAAAGTGGTCCCACTGTCACAGTGGTGTGTTTAGAACTGCCTGTTGTGTGATCGGCATTTATTTGTTTATTTCAGAAGCTAAGTGTGGCAGTCTGCTGGCTGAGCGCATCCCGCGAATGCATTTTGTTTGGACTCCAAGGTTTAAAAATATTTTAACAGATTGTCAAGATTCAGAAATTGGGGAACTTCCTATTGAAATTCAGATCTCAGACTCTTTAAAAAAATCACCTGAATCATCTCACGGCGACAGCAGCTGTCTGTCCTTTGGGGGAAACTGCCCTCTTTAGAGGTGGCATGTGCTCTCCTGCTATTTCTCTCCCAACAACCCCTGAGGACTCCCCAACACTAGGAAGTAAGTCACTGATTCATATTATGTTTCTGGCTCCTCTTCAGTTTGCAATTCTATTTAGCTGAAGACGGGATGGATGAGTGAATGAACTAATAACAGGCATCATCCCTTAGTATTTATGGGGGATTGATTTCAGGATCCCCTTCAGAGGCTAACATCCTTGGATTCTCAAGTCCCTTCTACAAAATGGCATGGTATTTTCTTATCACCTATGTTAAATCATCCCTAGATTATTTATAATTGCTAACACAATGTAAATGTGATGTACATAGTGGTTATACTATACACATCCAGTGTACTGTACATTTTTCCCCAATATTTTCAATATGTCATTGTTTGAATCCTGAATGCAAAACCCACATACAAGGAGGGCCAATTATATTTACTGATGAGGCACCCAGAGCCCAGAGAGGCGAAAAAGATAATGCAGCAAAACCAGTGCTCAAATGCAGATTCCTAGGCCAGGGCTTTTATTTAAATCTTTGCTTCCTATTGTATCACTGTGTTCCTAAAAATTCTTAAAGTAAAAATAAGTTTCAATGGAAGAGCACTGACAAAATTCCCACTTTTAGAAAAAAATATGAATATTAAAGAAATCCTTCAATATGGTATTTCTTTCTCCTTAATCCTTCATGAGAAATAGTTCCATAGAACTGCTTCACATACTAACAAAGGTTAGCATCACTGCCCAAGGCAAAGTAAGTAATAAACAAATATAATTATTAAAAAATGTAATTAAAATTAAAATTGACATTGCGTTCCATTCAATTTTAGGTGAAAATAAATTTTATCATGTTTCCCCACGAATTGTTGGTACCTGTTCTTATGTTTTAACTGCAGCAGGCTGTGTTCACCGAAAGCCAGTTTATTACCATTCCTTCTTGTATGCAGTACCAAGACTCTGGAGGTTTTTATGCCTCATCTCTGGGGCCTACTCCAATAATTAGGCTTGCTTTAGACCGTGGTGCTTGTCTCTAGCGTGTTTCAGGTTTATGTAATTGGATCCTCACAAAATATACCACGGAAGCCCTCAGCCCCAGCTCCTCCAAGTGTGACTCTATGTGGAAACAAGGTCATTGCAGATGTAACCCATTAAGATGAGGCTGTACTGGAGAAAGGTGGCCCTTAACCTGAGAGATATCTGCTGTCCTTACAAGACGGAGAAATTCAGGCACAGACGCAAACAGAGGGAAGAAGACGTGAAGGGAGATACGCAAGAACACAGCCCTGTGAAGACGGGAAGAGGCTGGGGCGATGCAGCCATGAGCCAAGGAATGTAAGGGCTACCGAAGCTGCAAGTGGCCAAGACAGATCCCCAGAGAGGATTCAGAGGGACACAGTCCTCCTGACACCTTGATTTTGAACGCTTAGCCTCCAGAGAATAAGTTTGAGATTTGTTGTTTAAAGCTACATGGTTTGTTATAACATAGAAAACTAATGTAGAGGTTATCTTGCCTACCTCTCATTTTTACACTGAGCAAGAATGTAAGCATCTTACTGAGAGAAGCAGAGATCCCAGGAAAACGTAAGGTGCACCCACTGGGTGCATGTGCTATCCCCAAATGAGACATTTAGGCCGACGCCTGATGCCCCGAGAGTCATCTCCTTGCTCACTCGAGGCTTGATTCCAGCTCCCTGCTTCCCGGCTGCCCCGCTGAACAGTCCTCCTCCACCACACACTTCCACCCTGAGGGTCTGCCTCAGCTCAGGCCCAGAGCAATGGAGTCAGCCGACCGTGGGCTGAACCTCTGGAACCATGATGAAGGAACCCAGGAGACGGCAGAATCAGATGGGGACACACAGTCAGAGGAGCCAGGGCAACCTGGAGTGGAGACAGGTGCTGGTATGGACAAGAAGGTATGGACAAGCTGTGCTTGCTGCAATTTTTAATTGACTTTAAATATTGTCTGGACCCATGAAATATGTCCTCAAAAAAGATAAATACTACCTTGTAACCTCTGAAACACCTGACAAATGACCTTCACTGAAAAACTGAGATGTAAGGGAAATGATTTTTAAGGAGTTGGGAAAAATAGTAAAAATACTGAAAGAAACTCCACTTTGATAGTTTTGTGAGGGCTTTTACATTCTCACTCCATTCTAATAAAACAAGCCAGAAACCTTAGATGAACATTTGAATGGTGTTTGTGCTAGAACCAACCTACCCATGCAGTAGTTCTGGCAGAAGAACAGAGGAAGAAGCATCGTTAGGAGGACCACTGAGGACAGACCCGAGAAGATGAGGAAACCAGGAGAACGGCCTTCCTGAGGAGGGGGGAGCGGGGCCCGGGAGGAGCATGCAGAGAGGTCCATATTGAGATTCAATGACTTCCCCTTAAATTCAGTGACATGCAGATACCCGTGACTTTAAATAGAAGACTGACAGGCGAGTGACAGGGAAAGGTGAATGCAAGAATCGGTCCTATAAACAACTCCAGGTACTCCAGTGTCCTTAGTGAGTATCTGGACTTCTCTGAAAGTGTCCATTGATAAAAATCATTCATGGCCATTTACCATCTATTCCTAGGAATTTTCCAAACCTCAGAATTTAAGGATATGCTTCCAGAGAGATTTGTTCTGATTTTAAACTATTCCAAATCTACTATCCATTAACCTTTCTGAAATATTTTAGAGGTTTTTGTTGTTGCTGTTGTCTCCCGCCATCTTAAGGTCCACGTTTCTGTCCATTTCTTTCCTCTTACACCATTTCTGCCTTTATCTTTCAATAACTTTGGTTTACCAAATATTTTATGATTTCTATGAGGTTTATCATGTAAATGTCATTAATAGATGAGATGTGATAACAATATGTTATGTGATACTGTGCTATACATTTGATATGGGTTAGAGGTATACTTACCCTTTCTTTTTATATGAATAGATCATAACTAGCATTTGGCCTTGGGGGTTGTTATCTTTGTCTTCATAATGAACACTTGTTTCTAAGATTCATACTTGGAGCTTGTGGCTCACTTACTCGTAAATAAAATTTATATATGTATGCAAAAAACAGACCTCTTAATTCCACCTGCTCTTACCCAGGGAGCAATGGTCCTCTTGTCCTGAAATTTAAATATTGCTCCTTAGCAGAGAATATCATGAGTGCTGGAGGAATGTGCTGCTGATCTTGGTTCTAGGCAACTTAATGAAATAACCAAATGGTACCTGTAGTGACCCTCTGGCCTTCTTGTCCCACTTTACTGGTTCAGGCTTCTTGTTAATCTGCAGTCTAGTCATGGCTTTCAAAGGGAAACAAGAAACCCCCAAGACCTTGAGATTGTTTGAAATAACCTGTAATGATGGGTAGTTTTCTGGGCAAAGATTCCACAGCTGTGATTAACTCCTCAAGACGTTAGAGATCTACAACCAGAACAAGAAAACTACACTAGAAAGACCAAGAGTCCAGGTCATGTTCAAGTTTGGGGCCTGGGGAGCAAGGCATTGAGTAGGCAGGGTGGAGGCTGAGGTGGGGGGAGGGCGAGGAGTTGGGGTTTCGATATACTGACCTGGAGGTGACAGTGGTCATCCAGATGGGGGTGTTCAGGGGGCAGTTAGATCGCAGGAGGTGGCCAGAAAGGGCCCACAACCAGCCTGGGATTCAGCGGCAGAGGTGGGAAGTGAACATACAAACACAGATGAACTTGCAGAGCTGATGACTGGGTTTGAAAGAGGAAGGACCAGCCTCAGAGAATACCCACAGCTAGGAAGCACAGGAGGGGAGCGGTGGCGTTGGAGGTAAAATCAGAGGAGAACTGAGGATGTAAAGGACAAGGAGAACCCCCTGGGAAGCAGTAGCAGGAGAGTATGTTCCAGAATCACATGGATGGACACATGGCCAAACCTCAGACCAAGGACATTTTAGCTAAAGAGATCTAGTAACTGATGGCATAATATTTATATACAGACATAAAGCAAATAAATACAATTTACACATACATGCAAAAAAACCTAGTAATTACTATCAATGATGAAAAATATTTATATACAGACATAGAAACAAGTGCCTTGCCTTCTCTTACAGTTTCTCTTTTTAAAATATTTGCATTTCTACAACCTAAACAGGTTTACTCCTGAGCCCTTCTATTTTAGAATTTTTTTGCACTTCAATATGCTAAACGTGTTAAACATGAATGTTATTAAGCTATTAGGAATTTTACAATTAATTACATCAATGATTTATTCAGTAAGGAGGAGTTAGCAGGAGGGATGGATGGAGCCAGCTTTGGAGCCACACATACCTGGGGTCAGGCTCCTTCTTCACCATTACAAGTTAGATTGCTTAGATGTTTTAACCTATGTTCACATGTTCCTAAGTTCTACATGACTGCAGTGATTACTATCAATAATGAAAAATTTGTCTGAGATTACATTTGCACATCAGATGTGTAATTTAGAAAATATTCAAGCAGTTCTGCAAGTGATTGCCACAAAATACCTCATGTACATCACTTTCAATTTTGAAATTGTCATCCACAAATACTGACTAAATTTTATTTGCCATGAGCTTATAGCCATCTTCCCATACATAAATGAGCAAAAACTTCTATTTTTCATCTTGGAAATTTAGAAAGAGAGTAGGAAAAAGCAGTTTCTCCATCACATGCAGCTCAAATTACCCTGCAGAGAAAATCGAATGATTTACTTGTCAATTTTTCAATGTTGAACTACACTCTGAGAGTCACACCTGTGCCTTCAAATTCCTGCACTGAGCTCCCTGGTTTTGAAATCTACTGGGATACCAACAACAGTGCCACAGCACTTTATTGCATGGTTTATGTACCATACAGCTCCAGGGGTGTTGATCACATAGAAGACTGTGATAAGAAGGGCACCCCTAAAGTGCAACCCCCACCCGTGAAATCAGGAACTGCAGCCCTGTATGAGGCATGGATACTTGCCTGATGAACATCCTCTACCATTCGACCAATATTTATTAAGCACCTATTATGGATCTGACACTGACCTTGGCTCTGGATCCCAACAGGCACAATTCTGACCAGGTGCAGCTTATAACATTCTTTGAATAAAGGATGGCAGAAAAGCTTCACTAATGAGTGGGTATTTTTTTTTTTTTATCAGAGGCCTGAAGGAAATGAGAGGACAAGCTGTTCATTTAACTGAGGCAAGAATATTCCCAAGCAGAGCCAAGACCAAGTACAAACACCCAGAGGTGAAGCCTCTGGGCATATTGAGGGACAGCAAGGTCCTAGGGGCCTGGAAGGGACCAGAGGAGGGCTGCAGTAAAAACAAAGTCAGGTGGCTGGGGGAGGAAGCAGCTCTGTGCCAAGGGCCAAGCCAACCTTGTCCTGCTGGTCTCTGTGCGAGACAAAAAGCCACTGGAAAGATCCTCGGACAGAGACGCGACGTCATCCTGATTGAGGTGTTAAGAGAATCACACTGTCTTCCTCTGAGCTGATTTTTATTAAGAAATGTTATGTCTACATTTCTAAATAGTGTCTAAATAATTTCCCCCAAATGCACCAAGTATTTTCAACCAAAATTAGCAATCTGATTTTTAAAATGGCTTCATTTTCTTAAGCTGAGTTTGAATTTGAATGTTTAAAGCAATACATTCAAAATGAAAGTGGTAAGTAATGAAACCTTTAATCTCAATAGGCATTGAAGTTAATTCATGTGTTTCTTTCCAGATGTTTCTGTTTGCAAAATAGTCCAGATTAATTCCTATTGGTTACAAGAAAAAGAAACTGGAAAGAAAAAAAATATATCAAATATTTCAACTATGAGGGGAAATGTTTTATGGACGGTAGAGGCATCTGAGATGGGTTTTCACTTGGTGGAGGCCTTGGCTACGAGAGAGTTTCTTGCTCATGAAACAATGTGCATTTTGTCAAGTTATGAGTAATGTACAAATACCACTGTAAGAACCCTTCTGTGTTTCTAAATGTTCTTTTATAAAAACATTTTTTACATGCACAATTCCCTTACCAAAGACCTCAACAAAATTTTTCCAACAACCAAAATTTGTTTCAGCATGTACTCCTGGGAATTTTATTCATAGATACAAATAACCAATAACAACAAGGCAAAAGGCTCATTGAGTCATCCCTATATTTACAGGCCAATAGCTTCTCTCCCAGTCACAAATACCAATTAATCCCTCATGGCATTCATAGAAAATATATTGTAATAAATAACAACAAAAATGGCACTTGCCTCACATCCCAGTTCTTCTAATGTTGTGAATTACTCATAGGGACTGGGGGTTACCACCCATTCAGTCGATTCTGAGTTTGAACATATGAAGAGCTGGACACACCTTCATTTAAAGCCAGTCATTGCAATCAGTGGCTGAACCGGGATATATCACCAAGGGAAGGACTCAACATGGCCATCCCCATCATGTTCAGCCCTGGGTTAAAACAGGGGATGTGGTGGGCCAGGTAGTCCTTGAGGTAACCTTATGAAGTGAGAATTCTATCAGTTTTACATAAGAGGACACAGAAATTAGGGAGATAGAACAACTTATCTCAAATGATAGAGCTAGCCTGTCCCAGCCAGGATTCATCAAGGTCTGTCGGACTTCACAGCTCAGCCCATTCTGACCTAGTCGGGACCCCCTAAGCAACACTATCTATTTTAATACACAGATTGAATATCCCTTACCCAAAATGCTCAGGACCAGGGGTGTTTCAGATTTGGAGTTGTCCAAGTATGGCATGTTTGCATATACACAATGAGGTACCTTAGAGATGGGACCCAACCTAAACACAAAATTCATTTATGCTTTTTAAACACCCATACACATGGCCTGAAGATAATGTTAGAGGATATTTAAATAAATATACATTTGAATTTCAAGTGCTACCCATAATGAGGTCATGTTTGGAAGTTTCCACATGGGGCATCATGTTGGTGATCAAAAAGTTTCAGATTTTGGAGCATTTTGGATTGCAGATGGATGGATTAGGGATGTTGAACCTGTAATGAAGTTAAATAGCTTCACAGTTATCATCATCATTATTTTTCTTTTTGGCTACTAATTTTGATTCTTCTAACTTGTTGGTCTGGTTGCCAGGGCTTCTGATCATATAAACAACCTTGCAGAGTGAATATAACAGTGATGCTAGCGACAGCACACGCTTCAGCTATTTTTGCTGGTGCATATTCTCCTCTTTGTGAAACCACCCAAGGCCCAGGAGGTGTGAGCAGATGTTTATAGACTCAGGTCCGATTACTCCTCTTCCTGTAGGCTCTTTTTACTTTTTTTTTTTTCAATTTGACAACTTCTGTAATTTTTTCAATTTGACAACAAATCTGTAGTATCACATTCAAATGAAGTAAGTTGAAATTCTATAGTTCTAAAAGTGACCAAGAACTTGAGGCAATGTACAACCAGGCTTCCTTCCACTCTTTAGCACGGGCCTACTGGACACTTCCCAAAATAAATTTTACGTGAATAGGGTTCAATATGCTCATGGCTTGACTCACACTTTTTATGCTGAACATGACTGTTCATATTTGTTGCTCTAGGGATTGGACTCCTCCAACACGTGTGCAGCTGGTGAATCCACAGAAATGTAAAGAATTATGCAGATCAAGACCTTTGTTGGAATGTTTTACCCGGTTGATATTCAAGAAATATGTGGTATTAATGGGTCAGGAATATTTTCCCAACATTCCCTACTAGATTTAAACAATAAAGAGCTTTAAGAAACTAAAAAAATCATGATAGTTAATATTCAATCCAGACAGAGAAGGTTTCAATTAATAAAATGAAAGAATTATGAATGAGTTGGAAAATTCATTTCTCCTGTCTGACCTGTTTCCGTATCTTGAAACTTTTGTGATTCAGCTTAAATCTACATTGCTTTTGTGGTGAGTGTTCCCATTGTTGACAATCATGGAGGCAAATCAAACTACCTTTACTTCTTTGACTAAAGGCAAAATAAATACTAATATACAGTGAGCTTACATTGACACAGTTTTTATGAATTGTGATTACTCCATCTACTCGCTTTCATTTTAGTCTAGTCTAATAAGCTTTCATGATAAAAAGAGAATAGTTTCAGCTCATGATGTAGATAAGATGTCTAATTTGTCAAATTTTTACCTTTAAAAGATTTCTGTCAAGCTATCGATATATTTTTCTGCTTTTAGTATAGACAAAGTTTCCCTTTTAGAAGATACATAAATATATCTTGGAAGTCTTACATTTCTAAGAGTTAGAGTTACACATTTTGATTTAATAAGTCTTTTAAGACATAAGTTTTGACATGAGATGAAATCCTCCAAATGCATGCCCAGTCCCTTCAATAACCAAAGAGAAGCCAAGGTCACTGTTGGGTAAACTCACAGCACAGAGGTTCTCAAGTCATATATCAAGAGCATAAATAAATTTTTGTTAACTGATAGGTAAGCTTATTGAGGACTTGCAGAGATGGAAATATTAAGCTGTTTTTAAGCTGTTTATCATACTTGGTTCTATTTAGAACAACATCATTATGCCCTTAGGACAGGCTGAGATGATCTGGAATTCAAAGTACCCTAATTTTAAGGCTAAATAAACCTCGATGCTTTCTGGGCAAAATCATACCACTTCTTTCAACTAGATCTTTCAGTACACAACCCAGGTGCACCAACCTCCAAAATCATCTCTTGAAATGTGGGAAGCCAGCTGTCCTCTGTGGACTCCCAGGGGAGCGTCCTCTGCTCCTCCTGTGAGGCACGTGCCTTTCTTCTTACACAGCAGTTATTTGCTGATGTACGTCCCTACCAGACATGAGCTCATCAAGGGTGTCACCTGCATACCATTCATTGCTTTTGTTATATAACTCACAGACAGATGGCAGATTCCCAAGCATTAAGTGCGTATTTAATTTCTATTAGCCATAAACTGTTTTGAAAGAGAGTGAAAGCCAGGTTGAGAAGCATTTTAGGAAGCCCTTGGTCAAGAAAAAGAACCCCAAGAATAGAAAATTCTTCCAGATGTAAGTCAGAGTAACTGGCACATGAAAGTGACACATTCAATTTCTTCACCTTTACATAACCTCCAGAAGATCAAACGTTAATAAAATATTTATCTTCAGTTGTCACAAGCCTGACTTTGATTTAAAACTCTTGGGTACATGAATGTCATGCCAGACCAGAAATACACCATCATGTATTTTTAATTTAAACATAGATGTGTAAAAAATTTATATGTGTCTGATATGAACAAATTTGAGTGAAATCTTCCCAAAGTCACCACAGTCAAGAAAACAGCATCTAAAAGTGATTGTTCACTTTCTGTAAAAGTGCCAGATAAAGCACTCTGTTTTGGAAGCCCAATGTGGCTTTGAAACAACAAGTGAAGCACATTCTCTTACCTTGAGGGAGTCAAAGCAGGCAATGACTCTTCCATTTTCAACCTGGCAGCTTTTTGGGGGGTGAGCAAATTTGCATTCTTCATCGGAGCGGGAGCAGGTTCCTCTCTGGAACTGTCTGCACACCTCTAACGTCAGCCACTTTGTATCTCTGACAGGAGCAACGTTCAAAGCCATGGTGAGAGAGTACTGTGGGCTCCGTTAGTGTCTGTTAAGTGGAGAAATCAATCCAAGTCCCAATGATTCCAAAAACTACTGTTGTGAAAACTCCCACATGTAAGTCTGAAGGTAAGTGATAAATTGCTTAATGAAGTCCGATCCAGGAAATGGTGACGAGAGGACTTATCAGCAGGAGTCACTCATCAATCAAAATGCCCCACCTGAACACTGTGGGCCGCAATAAAACCACTCTCAGTGTCATCTCTGGCTCTCGACGTCCCAGTCTCTTGATGGTTTTGCAGATACAACAGCTTTTTAATAAAGTGACTTCAATATCATGGCACTCCTTGGGAAAATAGTTAGTTCTGACACTCACAGCTGTAGATGATGCTGGAAAAGAAGCCTCTCAGATGTTCATAATTTAGCTGGACGTCCTTTCCTTCTTCCTTTGTAAACTCTGAAATTAAACAATTGGCAAAGTCAGACAACGGAGGTATCTTCATCCACTCATAACGTCAGCGTCAAGAAATGACAAGCTCTCCCAGGCTGCAGTTTTCAGCAAAAGGAACGTCCCACAGGCACTTTTCAATCATGAACCTGCAAAACATAATAAAAAAAAAATCAACTCATACCCAAACTCAATGGCATTGACCCTTGAACAAACTATCTAGCTCTTTTCTAGAAATTGTGAAAGTGTAGGTTAGAGCTTGGAGGTTTGAGTAGAGTGAGGAAAGTTGTGCATTAAAAAAGAAGAACACGCAACTGAAACTGTATTGCAGAGTGATGTAGGCAGCAGTCCAAAAGTTAGGAATGACTCAAACAGACGAGTGTGGCAGACACAATAATTAGGCCTTCTGAAACAATTCAATCTAATGTGCTTAATCGCCAAAACAGTGTATTAGAACTGTGGCTCTCAATTAATTTCACATTTAGGCCATGGGTTTTATTGTTGGGGATTCTATAAACAATTATTTGGGAAGTGCCTCTCCTATGTAATGAAGATATTGTCATTTTGGATGGAACACGGGCTCCTTATTCCTTATGCTCTTCCCAGTTTGTACAGAGATTCCAACTTCCAGATGGATGTAGGTAGGAGACACCTGATATTTATTCTCTGCTCTCTCCCTGCTTCCTCTCCTGCTAGTACCTGTTCAATATTCATCTTCCCTCATGTTGTAGGTACTCCTAGGGTAAGGACTATTCTAAGAGTTTTCTTTTCTGTATCCCAAGTCCCTTAGCTCCTGGATTCTATTAGAACCTCAAGAAATGCTTATCGACCAATTTAATGAAGACCGAATGCATGAATAAAAGTTCATTTTAGTTGAGTTCAGTTTCATTTTTAACAGAGTCACAATCTAAAAATGCTCTCTTGTATGGGATGCTGGAGTTAAACCATGTCTACAACAGAAAATGTAATTAGTTCGGATTTCCAAAGTCAGCACATTTTGCTTTTCTTACTTTTTTCGAGGATCATAAAAATTATTAAACATTAACAATTTAAGATTACCAAGACAAGCATGAATAAGTGAAGTTGATCAACTTCAATAAGTGTATATGACATAAACTATTTTACATATTTGTTTGGTCTTGATATCCAAGCAAATACATAAGGCAGGTTATGTATACCATGTTAATGTGCAGGTAATGAGAGCTGAGTGAAGATTGGAAGTTGATGATAGTCATAATGACATTCCAGTCAACAGACCACACATACAGTGGTCCAATGATATTCTCCACACTGTTAAGCAGGATTTTTTAGAGCTAAAAAATCCTGCTTAACAGTGTGGAGAATCCTTGGAAAACTGGGAATGGAACCACCATTTGACCCAGCTATCCCACTCCTCGGACTATACCCAAAGGACTTAAAAACAGCATACTACAGGGACACAGCCACATCAATGTTTATAGCAGCACAATTCACAATAGCTAAACTATGGAACCAACCTAGATGCCCTTCAGATGATGGATGGATAAACAGACTGTGGGATATAAACACAATGGAATATTACTCAGCAATAAAAGAGAATAAAATCATGGCATTTGCAAGTAAATGGATGGAATCAGAGAATATAATGCTAATTCAAGTTAGCCAATCCCCAAAAAACAAATGTTTTCTCTGATTTAAGGATGTTGATTCATAATGGGGTTGGGGATGGGTGGAGCACGGGAGGATTAGATGAACTCTAGAAAGGGCAAAGGGGAGGGAGAGAAAGGGAAGGGGCAGGGGGTAGGAAAGACAGTGGAATGCGATGGTCATCGTTACCCTAAGTACATGTATGAAGACAGGAAGGATGTGACTCTACTTTGTGTACAACCAGAGATATGAAAAATTGTGCTCTATATGTGTATTCTGAATTGTAATGCATTCTGCTGTTGCATATAACAAATTAAGTTTTTTAAAAATCCTGCTTAAGACATTTCTCATGTGTTGGGGTGATGATGATGTGAACCTACTGCATACCAGCTGTAAAAGCATAGCACACATAATTATGTACAGTCATTAATACTTGATAATGATAATAAATGACGATGTTACTGTTTTATGGATTGAATATGCTATAATCATTATTTTAAAGTGTACTCCTTCAACTTATCAAAAATATTTATTGTAAAACAGCATGCTGTGTCATGCCACCAGAATCCTCAAACACCTCATACTTCACACATCTCTTGATTGTATCACAAGACCACATCCAGTGATGACCTGCCCCTTCCAGGTCATTAAGGACATTCTATGACGTTTGCACAACGATGAAGTCACCTAATGACACACTATCAGAATGCATTCCATCATTAAGTGATGCATGACTGTGTCCAAGTTAGTTTAGAGAGTGATAACTCTTAAGTGGTTTTCAAGTGTTTCCTGAAAAAGGGTGGGTGGGTGGGTGGGGTCCCAGATCAATTAGGTTCAGTTAACTCTGGGGAAACCAAGCCAAACAGGCTTTAAAAAAAAAAAAATCTTTTTCTTTTTAGTTATACAAGACAGTAGAATGTATTTTGGCAAATTATACATACATAGAGTATAACTTATTTTATTTAGGATCCCACTCTTGTGGCTGTACACGATGCGGAGTGACCCTGGTCGTATATTCCAATACAAGGCTAGGAAAGTTATGTGCGATTAATTCCGCTGTCAAACAGGCCTCTCCCTGGCTTTCGAGCACTCCTGTGTCTCATCAGCCACCGACAGGGCAGGAACCCCTATGGTATTTCTCCAGCTTATCTGATCATGGCCTGTTTATTTAGCAAGACTTCTGCTGCTGCTGGTGGGGAAGGCTACTTCATCCCCAGTTGTTTTACTTGTTTGTAAAAGTTATAGACGTCAGTGCGCTTAAGGAAGCTGTCAGCGTTGAGAGCTGTGACGCACATCTACCTTCAATTATAAAATATCTGAGGGAGCCAGGCGGGCTCCGGCTTGTCTGCTGGGTGGTGTGTGTTCACTGCAGCAACACCAACGAGCTTAAGTCTGGGATCTTAAGAAGGTGAGTTTAATAGTCAAATTCACTCCGGCTCAGGTTTCATAGACCAGCCTGGACCTGCCTCCTCACCCCCTCACCCGCCTCCAACCCCCATGGAGAACAAAGAGGAGAGAGGCCAGCGCCAAGGAGGCGCTGTGCCTGTGTCGGGGAGATGGGCCACGAACCACATGGGGGCTTCATCCATATTTGCAAAATGCCACATAGACTCTCGGAGTCCTAGGTAGGTCACAGTACAAGCTCATCCTCAAAGACACACGTCAGGTGTAGGAAGGAAGTGGGCAAACATATGCCCGGGCGGCTTGAATGGCTGCTCAGCTATTCCTAAAAACCACGCAGGGCTTCGCTTTCCATCCAGTCCACTAGCTTATACTCCCCCCACACACCTAGAGAAACAGATTTCCATTTCTAGTTACAATAAAAATCCAACCATAAATTAGAGAGCCAGGCTCTATCAAGACAAATGTGCCTTTAAAAAATACTGCTTATTTAATTGACACAATACTATGTTTTTATCAAGTGTAACACAATGTTTTGAAATGTGTGTACATTGTAGATTTTCAGGCCAATGAACATATGCATTCTCTCACATTCTTGTATTTTTTTGTGGTAAGAAAACTTAAAATCTACTCTCTTAGCAATTTTCAAGAATACAATGCCTCGTTATGAACCACGGTTACCATAATACACAATAGATCTCTTGAGCTGATTCCTCCTGTCTGATATTTATGTCTTTGGACCAGCACCTGACCTCCAGGCTCGGGTAACTAACATTCTACTCTCTGCTTCTGCAAGTTCAATATTTTTAGATTCCATGTATAAAACTTTAATATAAGCTTGCATTTAAGAATAGGGGCAACCAAGCTTTCTGACGGCCCCGTCACTTGTAAGTCAAAGTCGTCCTGGGAGGAAAAGGGTGTGCGTACTGTCACGCGCAAACCCATAGCTATGGTGTCCTACATCCACTCTTTCTCCCAGCTCATTCTCTGTTCCTGGCCTAAGGTCTGAAGCCGGTTATCAGGGGCACTGCCTCCCCTGCGCGGTCACAAGTGAGGACAGGCAGGGAGCTATGGGGACCGGGAAGAGAGCAGACTTGAATTAGATGAGGGTGAAGCCTCTGAAGGAGCTGAGCAAGGACAACAGGTAAGAATGGGGAAGACCAAAGCCGCACAGACTGTCAAGAGCGTGAGCCCAAGGAAACCCTGGCTCTGCCAGTCTGCAAGTTCCTGGGAAGAAGGGATGGCTCAGGTGACACCGCCACCTGCTACCTGTGGCTATTCCATTAGAGGGACTAAGTAAATACATTGTAAATCTTTATTCTTCGCTAATTTAAACCTGAACCTCAGTTCAGTTATCAGAAACTTTCACATATGATTGGGCCACCTTGAGTACGTAGTCTACGTTTCTATTGTAATTAATATAAAATCTAAACATGTCAAGCATTTCTGATGAAAATTTCGCATCCAAATTAACATAAGCCTTAGGTGTGAAATATACACCAAATCTGAAGAATGCAATGAAATATTATTAATATCTTATGTATTGCATGGTAAATGGATAATATTTTAACTTTTAGGTGAAACCTTATTGCAATTAATCTCACTTGCTCCTTTTTACCACTAGTAAATTCAGAATTATATATGTTCACATTTATACTTCTGTTGATGGTGATATCTTAGCCTATCAACCAATAGAGAACTTTCTGGAAAGGTAGAAAATCCTAAGTCCTCATTTTGCCAAGGTTCCTTGTTATTTATCCTTGGTAAGTCAATGTCTCTGACTTCTTCACCTGTAAAATGTTGATACTATTCCCTGCCTACATTGGCATGGTTGCTACCATGAAGGACCAATAAAGTAACTATCTGAGTACTCTGTAAAAACTTGTCCCAATGCAAGGTGTTACAAAGAGTTGCTCTATAAATATCCATTGACAGAATCTACTTTCGGGCTTCCTTCTCTCTGCAGCAGTTCTGTAGGGAGGACCAGGACTCTGACTAGGGTGTACTTGTCCTCAGGAGCAAGGCAATGACTTGGAGGTCCAAGGTTTGACTGTACAGAGCCAAGGCCCCTTATCTGCCACAACCCTCTTGTCTATTCTGTGGCCCAGGGACAGCCACAGAGAGGTTCCTAGGGCTGCAGAATAGACATTAATTCTATATTTACCAGTTCTTTCTGTTAAATTCTCACTGGGTTGCTTGCGCTTCCATTTTTCTAATGTCTTTTTTATTTTTAATAAGCTTTATTGTGTATATTTGACGTTGGTAGCTTATTTAAGGAACGCACGTAGTTGGTAAATGGTTACTATAGTGGATCATGTTATATGACAACACTTATCATCTCATGTGATTCACACAGTCCTACTGACTTGATTCCTCCTGATGCAGTCAGATCTCCAAATGAGTTCATCCTTCAGATCTGCTACTTTGTTTCCATCGACCTTCCTCTCCTCTCTTCCTATTGACTTCTTCAGTTTTATTTCCAACATCCCAGACCACCCTTCCCTACCTAGCCCCTTCCCATGCAGAACCTGGGATAGATTTGGAAGTGGCTGCCCTCATTATTTCTCTGTATTAGTTTCTCCTTTAGCCCGCCCTTCCTGCCCCCTCTGCTAGTGTTCAGAAACGTGCTGCATCCCTAAGCCCTGGCATGGGACAGGAGAGGAGCTGGCCCTTGAAGGTTGTGCTGAGTCATACCTGGCAAGCTGTCCCCCACTGCATCCTGACTCAGCACTCCCTCCTCTGCCTGCCTTCAGCCACTTTTGATTCCTTCTCTTATATCCCATCTCTTAATACCACCTGGTAATTATTTTTAAACAGATATCATTATTCCTTAATTCACAAGGACTGTAAATATTAATTTATCCAACCGCTTTCCCCACCCCCAATGTAAACTCCTAGAGAGTTTGCTCTGTGGAGTGTGAAACAGACTTTGGTTGTTATTTTTGAGTCTCCAGAGCTCAGCTCTGTGCCTGGTCTGTAGAATGCAGTCCACACGTGTTTGTTGAGTGAACTCCTGGTCCTCTTCTAAAAAACATTCTCATTTTAATACAAACTAAATTCTAAGCTAAAGGAATAATGCTCTGAGTAGGGAATTTCAGTATTAGCTGTAGGAACCTTCTAGCAGCTGCCCATGGCTTATCCTGCTGCCTAGCAGGTTGAGGGTGAGAAGCTGCTCCAATGTGAGTGATGATGTGAGCCCCAAAAGCCAGAATGCTCAGCACAGCGACTGCCAGTGCCCAGTGCTCCAGCTGGGGGTGGGTCATCCCCTGGGAGCCTGGCAGAAATGCAGATCCTTAGACTTCACCCCCGAATTTCTGCATCAGAAACGCTAGGACGGAGCCCCAGCAATCTTGTTTTAAACAGGACTCCGGGATGACTGATGCATAAATTTGAGAATCACCATAATCAGCACCCCTTGGTGCCCTGCTCTATGCCAGCCAACCTGGGTGTTGCTGGAAAAACAAAGATGGCCTCTCTGGGGTTGCCTGTAGGGTCTTCAGACACTCATGCCCACCTAAGTAATCCCAGGAAGGCTGCCAGAGGCTTCCCCCTGTGGCTGTGTCTGATCAGTAAAACAAAATAAAACCAAATGAACTGAAAGCACCTGAGGTTTGTCCCAGCTAAGACTGTTCCATAAGAATTAGAAAACAGATGATATGACATTCCTAACAGGTACAAAACAGATCACAGTCCTAAAGACTCCCCTCAGAATGCAGCAAGCCTTTGGTAGGGGTGGGTGGGGCTTGGCTTTGTGAACCCCTGCCTGACAGAGGATCACTTTAAAGGAACTGATGGCCTTTGGTGACCAGCAGCTTGGTCCTCAGTCAGAGGGCTGCTTTGTAGACTGTCCATCTTCTCAGACAGAGCACAGTGTAAAGAATACCCAGGCTCACTGCCTTACTGTCTTTAAAGGAAAGACAGGATTGAAGTTCAAGGATAAAGAAATGAGGGGACACAGACAAGAACAAAATATGTCATCTGCAGGAAAATGGATGGCACCTGTTCAGTGGAAGAAGCCAGATTCAGAAAGCCAAGGGTTGAACGTTCTCTCTCTCATGTGTGGAAGCTAGAGAGAAAAAAGGAAAAATGTGATCTCATGGAACTAGAAGAGACACCAGAAAGGTAGGAAAAGGAGGTTGGCAAAGGAGGAGTGGAGACCAAAGTGAGGGACTGGGGGATGAAAGGGATCAAATTATGTTATGTGCATGTACAAATATGACACCGTGAGTCTCACTAACGCACATAATATCAAGGCTCCAATAATAATTAAGCAAACAGAAAAAGACATGAGGTTCTGTGGCAATTCCAGAAATGACAAAGGCCTGGCTACTCAACTCTGCAAAGTAATCCTGATGATTTTTAAGGTCTTTACTTACATGGCACTTCATTTCTTAAAATGTATTTAAAACTCTTGTAGGTGTTAAGCGTTTCGGAAAGCTGTGGCTTTTGACTGTGTGAAAGATTTGCCCGCTCACAGTCTTTGACAGCAGCTCAATTACGCAGCCAAGCAAGTTTGGAAGCTTTGGCTTTTCATTCTACCAGGAGAGGGGATGGCCCTCCACTCCACATCCTCAGACAAGTCCTGGCTGTGGAGCCCAGGTGTCCCACTGCACCAATACTTTGAGATTGCTTGTACATTTTTGAAGGGAAAAACCTCAATCGTGTTGAGGCTGAGACTGATCAAAATCCAAGACCGCCTTAAGGGAACTATCTCTGCAGCGCACACACAGCTCGCCTCTCTGGGTTTACTCTGGTCAGCTCTGGTATCTTCGCTGCCTGCCAGACATGAGCCTCCCAGAGAGCCGATTAAAGGATCTTTGCAAAGCAAACCAATTCCTGAGTCAGAAAGTCAAGGACTCATTCTCCATTAAGTAATTCATAGGAGGTCTTTAATTTTATTTTCATAAATCTAATTACAAGAAAGAACCCTTATCTCCTTGACCTCCCTACTTCTCAGTTTTAGACTCTTTGGGTTTCCTATATTGATATTTAAATTCTTAAACATGAAAAATTATTCATAAACATATTTAAAAAAAAAATAAGTGTGCCTTCCCGGGAGGGACCTGATGTTTGAGCATCCTCACCTCTATTTCTAGGGCCCAATTTAAAATAACTCTCAATGTGCTCTCTCCACCGATCAATGGCGTGGCCGCATCCTGAGCCTATGGGAGGAAGACGCCTGGGTGGAGAGGGCCCTGGCGCAGCCGCCTGCTGAAGCACTGGTGCTGAGAGCCACTTGACCTCCAGGAGTGGGGTGTAACGCTGCTCTGTAATCACTAATCACAGTCGTGGAGAAGAGGCTCCTAACTGGGGCCTTCCCACAGGACCGAGAAAAATACAGTGTAGAGATTGCCCTGCAAAAGTAGTAAAGAACCTGATCGGCCTATCAATAAGAAAGAGTGAGAAGGACAACAGAAATGATATCTTCAAAAAGATTGTTCTTTCTAGACCCTTTTTCATTGGTTTCTTTTTGATTTATTGAAACTTGACATCAAATGGTGCTTTGCAAATTCTACTGGGCTTAGGGATAAGAACCAACTTTTCAACCCTGTATTCCAGTCCCTCCTTCACCTCTGAATAGCTGTGTGAGGGTTCCTAGCCTCTCTGAGCTGCAGTTTTCTTGCTTATTATCAAGGGGATAGTCATGTCTAAGCCATAGCTATACATACTGCAACCGGAACATATTTAGTAGTAGATTACAAATGTTCTTTCTGTGGCATCTACCCGGAATCAACATTAGTTCTTCAAAGACATCCACCTCAAGTTCCATTTTTATTTTTCAAAATCTGAACAGTCTTAGTATGACTGAATTTTTCAGGAATGCAACCAGTGTGTATGCTGAGGCAAGACCAGACTTTAACTTGTTAGGAACTTTATCTTAATTGTTGGACATTTGAAAAGCCATGTCACTGGTCACCCCTGTCCACACACTCACAGACACACGCATGACGGGTGAAAAAATTTTTGCTGGCTAACAGATATAATTATCTCCAAAGTCAATGAAGGTAGTGAAAGGAAGTAAAAAAGTTCTGTCTACCAAGCCTCAAAGTCCTTTCTAGAATGCAAGTTAGAGAAACTTTAATAAATGTTTTTGTACAACCAACTCAAAATGCTCATTTCAAGAGAGGAAAGAACTACACCAGACAATGGTGTCCCCATGTCACAGGCACTTGATTCTTTTGAACATATCTTTAAATACATTTCCATGGGGAAATATAACACAGACACCCAAGGTCATACAATGGGACAGAAAGGTCAATATTCCACAACAAAGGAAAATTTCCTAACTAGACATATCTTCCCTATATCCTTTATCTTACAGTACAGTGAAAAAAATTTATAAAATCCAGGGCTCATTTTAATATGTGAAAAATTCCAATCTATTTTCATAACTGATTCCAGGAATGCGCAGATATAGAAATCCCATCTTTAATTAGAAAAGAGAAATTTTCTAAATATACACTTGAAACTACAGCAGATAGAATATATTCAGCACATATTTGTATTCAAATTATGTTTTTCTACCATGTTTGTGTTTTCTATCCGAATATTATAAATCAGTTAGGAGACACTGTTATTAGAATAAAAGCAATTGGATTAGGCAACATTTAAGAGTGACACAGCACTTAACCATTTCCTGGATGACACTACATGACTGTGCTGCAGGCTGAAATCTAGCCCTGTGCTCCCAGAGAAATCTTTGTTAAAACTCTCATTTCCTTCACTGGCCACAGAACTGCTTCTCAGCTGAACTCTAACACCCCCCTCCCCCCCACCAGCCTAGTGGTTATTTCATCTGCCTGTATGCCTACAAATGTCAATACTTCCTTTTTTGACAAAAAATTTATAGCAGAACTTTAATTATCACCAAATAAGAGCAATGAACAGTACAGCCAATGGACTTACATTGAAAAAAAAAATCAATGTATGGGACAGTGGTAAATAATTAAGATATCAAAGGAAAACCATTTTGTAAGATAAATAATATATAGTTGAAGTTTTCAATGCTTACCCAAATATATCAGAAAACAGTATGAAGTGGTCAGAAGCTGGTGCCTATAAGGATGTGGCACTTTTGACAGGCACACATACAGACACACAGGTGTGGCTAGCATCGTGGCTTTTCAAAATGCCCAACAATTAGTTCCTCAGGACATTCCTAACAAGTTCAATAGTCTTGCTTCGGTTTACATGTTGCTGCACTCTTAAAAAATTCAACTTTATCAAGACTATTCAGAAATTATAAAAACTGATGTAAATATGCAAAAGCATATATGCAAAAATATGCAAATGTGGCCTGATCCCCATTGAGAATAGGGATGTCGGGTTTCAGGCTGCCTTAGCAGACTCTGGTATAAAACACCAGTATAATGGGTCCTGAAGACACTGAGTGGCACTGGAAGAGTATGGACGGGACCCCCCCATTGGAGGAAGTTCCCCTGAGAGCATCGAGAGAGAGAGAGAGAGAGAGAGAGAGAGAGAGAGAGAGAGAGCGCAAGACAGCGAGAATATCTGTATGTATACATATAAATCTAGGAGGGAAGAGAGGACCTGGACAGGGTCATTGAGTCATTTAGAGGTGACAGAAAGAACGAACCAAACCACTGGAAAAGAACAAGGAAAGCTGGAAGCGTCCACAGAGGAAGGGCTAGAGTTTCAAGAGGAGGGAGCAGCCAAGAGAGCCCCCCGTGGGAGGACATGTCCCTTAGTGGCCATGAGCTGTGTGAGGAGGACGTCCACATCCAGCGGGGGAAGTGACCTTCGGTGGTGGTTTCCGTGGTACGCTGCCCGGGGTGAGGCAGGGGCGGGTGGGGGTGAGTCTGGGGTGCTTCTGCTCTGGCTGTGAGGGCAGGCAGGCTCTGACCGCCCCTCCAGGACCTCATCGGAGGCCAGAGGACAACCCGCTCGTTGCCGACTCTGGGAATGGAAAGAGGGCGTGAAGGGGCCACAGCCTGCCCTGAAGTGACCCAGCAGGATAGGAAGCCAGGGCAGCTCCTGTCTAAAGCCCCTGCCACTCCATCAAGGACACTTTCTACCTGCCCCCGCACGCAGACAGGGCTGCAGCCCTGCAGAGAGTGTCTGCAACTTAGGACCTCAGGAACAGGACCCCAGAGGGAAATACAGGCCCAGAACATCAAGGGGCCCAGAAGACCCAGCTGCCACAGAAGCTCAGGAATTTGTTCTGAAGTGGATGGTTACGGTTTTGTGGCTTCCTTCATCTACACTTGGCTAGCCGAGAGCAGGAGCAGAGCCAAGGAGATGCCCATTTCAAAGGTCAAGGCCTTGGACATGGGACAATCAAAAAAAAAAAAAGGCCAGAGGTCTGGGGAGGGCCCATGGGAGGGACTGCAGCTGAGGAGGTGGTGGAGGGCTGTTCTGAATCTGCTGTCCTGGGACTCCCCGGCTCTCTTACCACGTGTGTGCATGGATAGCACTGCACCAAGTCAGAAGTGGGTCCCCACCAAGAGGGCCCGGGCTGTTCACAGTTGGAATTCTCTGCACAGGGCTGAAGAGCCAGGGCTTCCCTTCTGTGGAGATGGGGACTGCACAGAAGGTACAGGAGGAAGTCCACCCAGGTATCAGGAGAGGAAAAAGCAAGAGCTGGCCAGCGCTGGGAGAGACGGAAGGAAGAACCAACTGACGGATCACCCTGGGGTCAGCATCTTTAATGGTGAGATAAGACCCAGGGAGAGCTTAGAACAAACATTTGCTGAGCGCTCTTTTGAGATAATGTTCTTAAGGTGAAAGGTAATAAAGATGAGAGCGAGCACGGTGGCCTGGGGCCGGTGGCCTGGGGCCCGGTGGCCTGGGGCCCGGTGGCCTGTTGACTGGGGAAGGAGGAGGTTAGCACACGGTGGGGAGCAGGGCTGAGGGTGGCTGGAATGCAGGCCGTTTGCCTCAAACCCACCTTAACCCCTCCTTTGTCCAGTTTTATGCTATTAAACCCAGGCTCCTGCAGTGCTGTAGCTTCAGTGAGGGGCGACTCCAAACCTGCCCCCTTCCTTTGTTCTGATGCCCTCCCTACATCCAGGGCCCTACCTTCCCGATAGGAATCTGGCTGCTTCGTACCCCCACATGGCCACCGTCACCTACGCCACCTTCATCCCTTCCCTGGCTTAGGACAGTGGCCTCCCAGCCAGACTGCCATTCCTCTCCCCCCGCAGGCACATCTGGACAAAGTATCCCGAGGGAGCCTTGGACATGTAATCAGATCAGCTCAGCTCCCTGCCCAGGAACCTCACTGGGTGTGAAAGTCAGGAGCCTTCCGTGGCCTACACTACGCTGACCTCCGTGGTTGGCCTCTTACCTTCTCTGACCACTTCTTTCCTTGCTTACTCCCCTTTAGCCACCCTGGACTTCAGCTGGTCCTTGGGCAGCCAGGCATGTCCGTCCTACCTTGGCGGTTTAACCTTACTGTTCTCTCCACGGGGAAAACTCCTTTCCCAGACAGTCACATGGCTTGGATGTCGGCCTATAGGGAGGCCTGTCCTGATGTAATATTGCATCAGTCCTACCTCCCCACTCTGCCTCATCCTGCTTTCCTTTCCTCCCAACCTCTTGTCATTGCTCGACACTCATCATTACTTGCCTATCTGTTCCCTTTCTCCCCCAACCAGAATGTAATGCGTGTGAGTACAGAGTCTGTCTCTATCCCTGTCATCCAGAGTAACACAAAACTTTGGGACTTAGTAGCCACTCAACAAATACTTGCTGAATGAGTGAGTGGATGAACGGACAGATAAATGTGAATATGGTGCAAGCTCAGGGTTGGCGCCTGTCCTTACGGTTCACTCTGTTCTGTCTTCATGATGTGACTTGAGATATTTCTCAGCCGTTGTTGTTCTTCAGGAGTCTCTGGGACTCCTGCTTCTTGGCTCTAAAAAGGAAGGGGTTCAGCAATTTCGAAAGCCACTTCTGTCCCTAAAGTTCTGTGATTGTAACTGTGATTGGCAAGGCTGATTTAAGGAGAAATATATTTTTAGGAACTCTTCTGGAAATCTTATCAGCTCGGCTGGGTTTGGCCTAGATTCGTTAGCAGCCTTTTGAGCTGTGGGATGGTGAGGGAGCGTCGGTACCAGGGGAGGGGGACATTTGTGGAGGCCATTTTGTTCCTGCTCCAGAGCGCACACACAGAGGGGCAGAACAAAAGTGGGTCCCGGAGGGGAGGGGTGGCCGGAGTTGTGCCTGGGGCACTCCTACCTTGAAAAGCCCCCTGGAAGGGCCAGGGATGAAGGGGCTGGGTGTGGGGTGCTTCAGCCCCAGGTGCACAAAGGCCACAGGTCTGGGTGCCACGGAGGCTGAACTGTCCTTACCCACATTTTCTCTCCCGCTGGCCCAGCATACAGAATGCTGCTGCTGTGCCAAGACCCTGCCTCGTCACCGTGGTGCAGGAGGGTCTCCCACTTTCTGAATGGAGCAGCTAAGGCTCCCGAGACTGTCAGCAGAAACAGCTGCCCAGGGCCTGAGTGGCTATGAAGATGCTCTTAGTAAGGCCATCCCACGGCCCTGGGTCCTCCACAAGTAGACACCCACTCTGGGCCACTTGGTCTCCCATTGCACAGAACCTCAGGGCGTTAACAGGTCTCTGCAGAGGGCCAGAGAAAACAGGCCTCCCTCTGGCCTGGTCCCCTGAGGTCTGGCCAGGGGTCTCTCCAGGTCTGTGATCAGTGACTGAGGATGTTCAGAGATACTCTGCTGGAAGAACCTTCCCGCTCTTGGCCTGGTCCCACAGCCTACCCCACCCCACTACCCTGCGGGACACAGCCACCCCAGCCCAGAGGTGCTGGGGACGTGGGGCTTGAAGGTGCTGAGGCTTCAGGAGACCTGGGACCCAGAAAGCCTCTAGCAGAAGACTCCCTGCCCGCAGCCCAGTATCTGACATGGCAGAAAAGCCAAGCCCAGGCTGTAGGGCCCAGCAGAGGCCGGTTTATTCAAACAAGAGTTTGTTTTGTTGTGGTTTCACTCACCGTAGAAGTAAAAATAAATAAATAAATAAACAAATCGATTTCCTGCCATACCTTTCCATTGCCATGGACGAGGAGTGACTCAAGCCACAAGCACGCAGTGGCCTACAGAAATGGGTCTTAGTCAACACTGCTCTTATCTTTCAGGAAATTGAGCTATAACTGCTAGATATCGAAATCAACAACAAATATTTATGTGTTTAAAGCCCGAGCTCTAAGCAATAAAATAACCGGGGCAACAAAGTACGGATTCTATAACTTGTGAGCCCAGGGACGCCCGGGCGTGGCCAGGCAACCCAGTGCCACCACGGGAGGTGGCAGCAGGGCAGCCAGTCCTCCCCGCGCCCTGTGCTCCTGGAACAGCTCCTTCTGTCGCCTCTCCGCCCAGACCAGGCCCTCCTCAGAGGCTAATCACCGCCCCCTCTGCCTCCCTGCTGCCACCACTTGTCATTATTTCTAAGCAACGTCACCCTGTGCTGTGTCACCATGGCAACAAGGGGCCACCACTTTGAGGAGTGCAACAGAGAAACAGGGAGAAAGGAAAATCCCAGCGACAGGCTATTCTGCTGGTGGCGAGCAGACTCTGGGATGGCGAGCACATTTCTTCCCATTTTATGGACAGGGAAACTGAGGGATGGGGCAATGCTCCCTAAATCCTGCCAAGGGAGGAGCATGATGTCAAAGCTGATGCCCATACCCCACGTAGGAGACAAGCTCCTTATTTACATGGGTTTCCATTTCCACAAACACCCTGGGCCAGTGCTTTGGATTATGGAGATGGCCAAGAAACCTTTAGACATCCATTTTAGCGTGCTCAGCACAACTATCATTACTAGCTATTTTGCAGTGTTTTTTTTTTTTTTTTTAAACACACAGTTCTTATTTAAATGTAAGTAGCTTTGCTTCTCAGGTCACTGGCCTGTGGACTTCATTCAATTCTGTAATTCCTGTCTACCCAATGCATTTCTTTCAAAAACATATTCGTTTCCCTTTAAGTTTTTTTTTTTTTTTTTTCAAGAGGCATACTGCTGAGCTGGAAAATTAATAACCTGGCATAACCTGCGATACCACCCTCAAGACAAACTCTCAAGTTACTTGTTCATTATTTTCAAAACGATTTTATCATCCAAGTTCCCACCTGCATACTTCAATTGCTCTTCTAAGGCTGCTAGTTCTTCAAACTGGTCTGACCTCTTTCTCTAAGAGAACCAATGGCTTGAATAAAACCAACCTGACAGGATAAAATGGGGGTTGGGTGGGGGTGAATAGGTACAGTCTGAAAAATACCCTTTTCTGGTATGCAGATTATCACGTGGCTCTTGACTTTGGAGCTTTGCATATTCCAATGGCTGAAATGTATTTTTTGTCATTAACTCTATTTATGAAAAAGCAAATTGATCATGCAATGATACATTTTTGTATTTAAGCACTATTTTGCTAATACAGTTCTCTTTTTCACTAAAGATGAAATGTGAAATAATTGTTATGATTAGAGTAAAAACTAATGGATATAAATGACTTTTTTGGTCATTTTGTGGGGTGGGTACTAGGAATTGAACTCAGAGGCCCTTGACCACTGAGACACATCCCCAGCCCTATTTTGTATTTTTATTTAGAGACAGTGACTCACTGAGTTGCTTAGCACCTAACTTTTGTTGAGGCTGGCTCTGAAATCACGATCCTCCTGTCTCAGCCTCTGGGATTTCAGGCGTGTGCTACCGCGCCTAGCACAACATTTTACTCATTAAAATATGTCTTCTTGGCGGTAATCTAAATGCCTTACTTAGGATTTAACAAAAGTGTATCTCTAAAGGTGAAATGGCTGCTTACTTAAATCTATAGCACTAAGAGTCAAGAGATGCCTCTTAAGCAAGCCACTGAACTTGAAACTTCAGTTGCCTGGTCTCTACTAGGTTGTTGTTGAGACTCTAGCTGTATCCTGCCGACGGAGAAAAATTGGAAGACTTCCAGCAGAGTTGGGGTTTATGTCATCCTCCTTTCTGGGTTCCCTGCCGAGCTGTGCTAGGAAGATTGGAACACTGATAGTGGAAATTTTGGTTAAGACCATTTTAATAATCTCTGCCACATTTGGCAGGGATAGACGTTCCTGTCTGCCTCACTTTTTCCAGTAAGAATGACTCATCAGTTGCAAATATTTATCAAGTCTAATTCCAAGCTCTTCACCATGCCAGTTGCTTTAACCAAATCCAGCCAATAGGCATGCCAAAGCTTCACTCCGCTTCAAATAATGGTCCCATTTAAAAAATAAATACATAAGAATAAACCTCCATGTCCCCCAGCTGGCCATTATAAGGACTCCGTGTGACCAGTCTTAAGCTGAGGCTTAGGCTTCCTCTGTAGCTTCCTTCAGAACGGGAAGCATATTACAATCAAAGGTGTGGGAATGAGCATGCTGTGGGTGCATTATAGGTGCTTCATAGATCATTAACTCAGCTGACCTCTCTCTCCATCCAAGCACAGTTAGCTCATCAGGTCCTCAGCAGTTTCTAGAATGAAAGGACAAATGCATGTCTTTTTCCAAAGTGGTCAAGTGTAAGATGTCAGGGCCACAAGGCTGTCCTTTGGGAGGAGCTGGAAACAGAGAGAGCAGATAGACAGAGCTATGCTGGTCCCTGCACAGGCCCCAGCTGGCTGGGAGTGCTGGGAAGAGCCACTGTTCCTCTCCAGGCCTCACCCCCCACACTTAGAAGATGACCCTGGACCAAGCAGCGGTTGTCAGGTTGAGGCGTGAGTAGCCATACAGCCCCAGAAAAACCCAGCGCAGTTTCTGGAAGCATCAATTCTACTTAAAAAGTTGATGGTGGTCAAAGAGAAAGCCCAATACTAGAGTGGTAAATAATTTAAAATTTATTTTATTTTTTACAGTAAACAAATATAATGGAGTAGAAAGGAAGATTTAGAAGACTTCTGGTGGTTAAATAAGGAGACTTCTGGTAATTCTTCTAACCCTGAAGAGTCCTCCTCCTCTCGGAAATACAGAACAATGGGGAACCCAAGGCCCCCCACCTTGGACATGCTAGGAATTCTGTTCCTGGCCTGGTGGAGGGGGGCTTGAGGGTGAAGCCCAGGCCCTAGGAGCCCTGGCTTTGTTAACCTGCAGCAGACGCACAGGGTTCATTAAGACTAATGATCTCGTCTGAATCACTAACCCTCCTCGGAGAAGAAAATAATGCTCTGCAGAGCTAATCATCTGAAATGACCACAGAGTACACTTTGGATGTTGTGCCACTTTTGAGACTGGAAAACCCAATGTACTGATTTATTTACTGGAAAATACATAAATTGGCTGTTTATGTCACTGGAAAGCAGTGTTCATGCCACTGAAAATGTGTTTTTCCTCACATTTCTTTAGGAAATCCATCAACTATTAACTATTTTTTTCTTAAACATTGACACTCTGAGTGAGGATAAGACAGTCCAAAAATGCAAATTGAGAATTGTAGAGGGTCTTAGATCCCTAAAACCATAAGAATCAAATATAAAGACAGGAGTGGGAGAGCCAGGTTTCAGGTCAAAGGAAGTCAAAAGGCAAGTTCCAATCAGATATTTAGATTTTTAAAAGTTTCTTTAATTTTCAGCAAATACTTTTGAGAGATAATTTTACAGAAAAAGTATGTTAATGACAATGAGTTTCGTTTTAACTGAAAACTTTACAACCAGAATTTCCATGACTCAGTTTCGTAATATTGCTGAATAGTTCCTTTGCAATCACGGTGTAACAGAATCTTGCATCCCTAATCAAAAATTCAATTCAAGGGGGCAGGAATGATGGTGGAATGAGTTAGAACTCATTACCTTAAGTACATGTACACGAATGGTGTGAAAATACTTTGTGTACAATCAGTGAATTGAAAAACTGTGCTCCATATGTGTTTAATATGAAATGAATTGCTTTCTTCCCTCATGTATAACAAATTAGAATAAATAAATAATTTAATAAAAAATTCAATTCAATCATCATTTACAGAATTTTTGGTGAAAATTATTAGTTTATTTTATAAGGAGAAATCGGAAATTTTAACAAATTTGAAAATAAGTTAGTGTTATTTTAATCCAAATGTCTACATGCTTCTTACTTGGCACCATCTAATAGTTAAAGTTTTATGTGTTGGGGGAAAAAAAATTACTGTAAATTCCTAAGGAAAATCTCACACATTTCTAGAATATAAACTTCCAAAAAATCCTATATTACCATTTCTAGGACAAGTATTCATAAGTATGGTGTTATTGTCTCAAGGGAGAAACTTTGCCACTATTTTGTAAAGAAAGAATTTGCTAAAGTATTTTTTTTAATGAATCAGGAAACTACTAAGCCTGAAACACGCTAATCTCTCTGCATTGACCGATACAGCTCCAAACTTGCCTAAAGGAGAAACCTTGATAAGAATAAAAGAAACTGGAGAGGAATTTGGTAATGAAGAAGCAGGACTCAGTCTGCATTAGTCTCTTCAAAGGTATCTATCGAAAAGGATCAAGTTTTAATGCATTAGGATAGCATTTGAATATAACAAGAATTTAATAAGTACATACATTTTCACTAGACAGCATTTATTCAAGCCATGAACATTTATGGATGAAATTATGTGAACAGAACTGTGTATCCCTAATAAGGTTAGGCTGAGGCTTTAGGGTTGGGACTATATTTATTAAAGTCTTTGTTTTAAGCATAGGGCTCAGTATATATTTGCTAAATATGTAAATGATGAATGGATAGTTGGATGGATGGGTGGTTGAAACAAATAAAAACAAAGGTTTTGATTTTATTCCAAATTTATATGTCCAAGTCAAATTTTCTATAAGCATGAAATTTATATGCAACCAGTCTTAAATGTACTACACTGAAGTTTTTTTTAAATAACATAGAACTAATACTTATGAAATGTATAAGTGTCTCAGATGTCAGTTAGTTACATGAAAAATCTGCTGCTGTTCCCTATTATTACTTTAAAATTCTCTTGGGGAAACTTGCATTCACGACAGGATATAAAATATGGAGAGACCTTCATCACAACCATTATTTTTGAGCATGTTCTGAAGATAAAGCTATTCAAAATTTTCAAAAAGTCAAGAAACGGGGCAGCTGATAACATTAATATGTAATAGGAATACATACCATAACTACTGGAAAAGAGGATAAATGTTATCATTCTCTTCAGATGATATGATTATACATCCTGAAAATTCAAGAGAATTAAATTTAATCTTCACGAGGAAAAAGTAAGCTCTGTTAAGTTGCTAGAAATGAGATAAGTGAATAAAGTTAAGTAGAACCAGTAGTTTTCTAGTAATAATCAGGTAGGATACAAAAGAGAAAAAGAGATCATTCATAAAACAAAACAGCTATGAATAATGCTAACTTAAAATGTATTGGACGAGCATAAATATTAATAACTTTACTTAGAGATATAAAGTAATATTTGAATAAAATTGAGATGTATGTGGAGATTGGAATCCTTCTTTTCCTCTCTGGTGCTGGGGATGGGACCCACGGCCTCAGGCATGCTGGACAGGCCTCTACCACTGACCTATACTCACGCCCCCGCCCATTCTGGTCATTTAAAAAATTAGTGCATACTCAATTAATTTGTAGATTGAAAATGGTTGTAATAAAAATCTCAAAGAGAGTTTTTTATTGTTCCGGGAGGTTGATATAAGTAGAGGGAAGAAATTGAAAAATGTTTTTGACCTTTCTCTGAAAGAAGGAACAGATGAGAAGAGAGCACTTTTTCTGGGAAAGAACCACAATATGTGAGGTTGGTCTTCTGCATCTGGACGCCTGTGCCCTGGGTCTGAAACAATTAGAACCGCAGTCTGTTACTGCAGAAGGAATAGACAGATAAGTCAGTGGGATGAACTAAAAATTTCTTGACAGAGATCTCCATATGCATAGGGACTTACTTAGATCGTACAATAACAAATGCTCCATGTGCAGAAAGATGCTTTCTTCAGTAAGTATTATGTGGAAAGCTGGATAAAATAGAGACTAAATTAATGTATTAACTCAATTTGTGCTATTGCAGTTGATTCACCAACTGATTAAAAAGACAACTCACAAAAGGACAAAAAAAAAAAAAAAAAAAATCTTTCACTGATAATAGTAACACATGTCCCTAAAAAAATAAGAAATAAAATGCAAAGAAGAATGACATAAAGGTCGATCTTCAAAATCTCTAATGTATTTCAAAAGTTTCTGACTTTTTGATATAATGTCAATTTGAGCACAAGGAGCCATCGAACTTTTCCCACAAAATCCCCAGTGGAAAGAAAACTTCAAACAATTATAGAAACAAGGAAATGTTATCAGTCACAAGTGTTAATATGCTTCTGGTTAAAGAAAACCGCTATACTTTGCCCAGCAGCTATATCAAATAAAAACCCATCAATCCGAGGGTACTTCTCCCCTGTGCAGAGGAGACAGCCGTAGCCAGGAGGCTTGGCTGAGCTGCATGCTGGACATCAGGCTAAGCAAAGGAAATGTTAGGTAGACAGAGGTGAGTCCTGTAAGAACAGGCAAGGACGGGACATCCGTCTGATGGACATCACGGCCAGCATTTCCTCCACGCCACCGTGACGCTACTGAACCCCTGAACAAAGCCCAATTCCCAACAAGGAGTCTTCTAAGCAAGGCATCACTGAGAAATTGGAAGAAAACAACAGAGTGGGTGGAGAGGGCATAAGAGAGAGTCAGAAGTAAGCGCGGTTGGTGGACATAAGAAAGAAAGGGAGGAAACCAGCGTTTCCATAGCAGAATTAAAAGCAGAGTTTGATTCAGTAAGGTGCACTCTCAGTGTTTAAAGTGGAATCGACGAGGTGGGGACTACGCCTGGGACATCCTGGTAGACGCACTAGAGAGACGTATGGGAAAGAGGTTAAAATGATCTGAGAACTACTGACAGACATGGAGGTCAGAAAACAAAGGTCCAAACGGAGAATTGTTAAGGCTCCTGGGGAGAAAAACAAACAAATGAAGAAATGAAATGGAAGCAATAATCAAAAGATGAGTTATAGAAATCGTGAGAAATTCAAAAAAGAACAGAGAAAGAAGATCCAAAGAAGTTTCCAGAACTTGGGTGAAGCCACTGAGATGTGCTGCAAAGTTGAGCCCTTCTAGCAATTCCCAAGAGCAAGGGAGATCTCCAGGAGTAGTGAGCCCTCCCCTCAAAGCAGTTAACCACACTCAAGCTGGTTGGTTTCCAGTATCTCTTTTGTAGCCCAAAGGATGAAAAGTCGACACACACACACACAAATCTGTGAAATTTTGAGGGAGAAACTTAATATTCCACATAATCTACTCAGTTATATTACATTTCCTATATGAAAATGAAAACTATTTCAGATCTGTAAGGGATTTAAAAAAAAAAAAAAACCCTGCAATTCCCAAGAATCTCATTTTGAGGGATTTATCCTAAAAAGGGGTTCAGAGTTAGAAATGGGATTAAAATTTATGTGTCAAGATGCTAATCACAGCATAATTCAAAAAAATGAACAATTAGAACCAATGTGAAACAAGAAATGCTGAAATAAATTATGTATCATCATATTGTTTCAGATCTTTAAAATTATTTTTTCTGGGCTGGGGGTGTGGCTCAGTGGTAGAGCGCTCGCCTCGCATGTGTGGGGCCCTGGGTTCGATCCTCAGCAGCACATAAAAATAAATAAATAAATGTATTAAATTTTTTTTTAAATTTTTCTAGCAATGTTGAATGTCAGGTCTACGTGCTTATCATCTGACATTAAATAGTATTTTTTTTCTTAAGATAGTGAAGATTTTTATCATCATAAAATAAACTAAAACAAAAAGAGTTTAAGACAAAAATTCTAAAAATGTCCCCTGGGCTTTTATGTTTAGGAACATGTTATTTCCTCCTTTAAAACTGAACAATAGGTCAAATGTTAGTACAATCAAGGGACATGGTTCATAAACGTGTACGCACTTTCCAGAAGGAACATCCTCCAATGCGAGAAAGCACAGAAACAGGCAATCACGTTATTTTACAAAGTCTGGATATACTTCTGTTGCTGGGGCCTGTGCTCACTGGAACATTACAGTAGGCCTATTGTATCTCATGAACTGTTGTCCAAGTTGTGAATCAGAAAGGACGCTTTATTGAAAAATAACTTCCTAGGTAAGATCCAGTTTAATATTTAAACAACTTGATCACAAGTTGAACTATTCCAACTCACAGTAAGTGGGTTGTGGTGACAGAGGGCTGGCCAACTTCTAAGAAAGGAGATTAAATAAAAGAATGAATAGGGAGACAATGGCTTGCAAACTGTAGCTTTCTAATAATAGTAAAATTTGCATGACACTTTTCATAGCCTTGGCATAAAAATGTTAAATTATAACAGCTTATTATTGCTTCTAATAATAAAACATAACCTCTATAAAATTAACCAGTAAGGCACCCTAAGTGACAGTTTGCATGTTACATTAAGGCTTTTGCTCCACATTCTCTCTACCTCCTTTGACTTCATAGGATTTTAGAAGAAAAGGGGGATTGTAAGAAAACACTTCTATTATTATTATTATTATTATTATTATTATTATTATTATTATTTTATTTGTGTGTGTGTGTGTGTGTGTGTGTGTGTGTGCACGCACATGTGTATGGTTCTGGGGATTGAACCCAGGGCCTTGTGCATCCCAGGCAAGTGCCCTATCGCTGAGTTAGGACCCCAGCCTGATTTGATTATTCCCAGCAGCAATACTGAGCATGAAATTTCTTTGCATATTCTGAACAGAGATACTGGGCCGTGGCTTGGTCCCTTGGAGGATGCTTAGTACGTATTTTTGGAATGGTTGGCTGAGGTTTGGGGTGAAATAAGAGTCTGTGACATCAGGGGCCTATAATCACTGTCTCAGGCTTTAACCAGCTCAGCTATTCATAACCACGCACCAAGAGCCTCAACCATGACTATGAAATATTATGAAAAGTAAATTGTTATGCAAAGAGTAAATAATTACATGTTAAACCCAGCAGTAATAAATAGGGGAAGGAATATTTGCCAAGAAACATAGTTGCTAGTGTAGCATAAAAACACTAAACCAGAAAGAGGCCCTCTGATGGTAAATTAGTTTAAGGTTAAAACAGATGATAAAGGATTTACCCAATATGCTTTGATTCGGGCTAAATGTTTTGTGGATTTAAGTAAACCTATTTGGGGTGGTAAAATTCACAGAGTTCTTAATTAGGCTGTAGATTCCAATATGAACTGCTTATGAAGCTGATTAAAATAAAAATGATGCCACTGAACCAAAATGTGCGTTAAAATATAGTGTAAGTGACACTGTTAATTAATGCACCATTCTGCTCTTTTTGACTGCTTAATGAATAAACAGAAGAAAACATCCAGAGTTCTAAGCAGTTTTAATACCAGCCACACTGGCGCCTCCACAACCCTGACATTTCACCCTGGAACACGTGTGCCGATGCTCTGGGCTGCATCGTTAGCTTCCATCAACAGGGAGAGGAAAGGTATGGGAGAGACAGAGCCATCTCTGAGAGCAGAGGAAGAGCGGTAGGAATGCCAGAGTTCAAAGTGAGCAGTCTCTATCCGAGGTCTCAGAGCACCGCTCTGGTGTCCTGCTTTTAAATGGATCAAAGAACCACTTGGAATTTTAAAAATCATGGTAGCATCCCATTTTAAAAGAAAACAAAACAAAACGAAAGGCTTTTATATTATACATACAGCTAGGATTAAGATGCTTGTTCCTCTAAGCACCTTGGGAAGAAAGAAAGAAAAGCACACTGCCTTTTAAATGAATCATCTTTCTAAAGAAACATGCTAGGCAATCTTAGAGCTCTTTTCATATCTTAATTAAAAATTTTAATATAATAATTATTATTAATATTATCAGCTGGTATTTACATAGAATTTCATACAGTGAATATAGGGCTGCTAGCATGCATTATCTCCTTAAATTTCAGAGGTAGACAATAGGTACTCAACAGATTGGTTTTGAGACCGTCCTCAGCACAGTAAGAAAGAATTCCAATTACTAATTGATCATTTGGGCCACTCAACACTTTCTTCCCAAGATTACCAGGATTGGGTCTCATGGTGACCCCATAAGTGATTCAGATTCACAGTTGCCCCTGTGCTATTTACAGAACAGCAATAAGTATATTAAGGAAATCTGCTGGCTTTGTGACCAAGCTGACTGTAACCAGCTCATAAAGCCGATATCTGTGTCCCTCAGCAGGAAGGAAAGAGCCCGTCTGGGGGGCCTGTCCCAGAGTGTGGCTCACTACAATAGATCTCTTTTTCTGTACAGGGTCAAAAATTCAGCAAGAGAAATTAATAAAAAGCCTTCTGAGAGAGAGAAAGAGAGAGGAGAAAGCCTATACCACCAGCCCCCTTCCCCTCTCCCACCAAAAGGCAGAGCCTGAGAATTCTAGAAACAGGAATTTATTCACAGTGGTTAACTAAGAGCAGACTTCCTCTGAGTTAGTTCAATTTACATCCTGTATGAAATGGCAGGACTATTCTGGATTCTTACACACACTGTTGGTTTTATTGAATACTTAGGTCTTTATCTTCCTATAAAATTTTCCCCTTTCTGGGTTTTAGATAATTCTTTAACATAAAGAATAGGCATTCTTTTGGAAATAAGAAGGCAAAGTGGTTTGCATTAAGTGTCTGAAGCTCAGTAGGCGTTTGCCCTGTGTGTGTGTCTGTATGTGTGTGTGTGTCTGTGTGTGTGCAAGAGAAACAATAGTAGCTAACATTCCTGGAGGGCTCTTAAAATGCTAAAGTTCTTGAATTCCTATTAGTCAATACAGAAAACATCACTGCCAGAGTCCTGTTTAAAAGTTGGGACAAGTGGCATATGTTTAAATTCTAAACTCTGAAGAGAAATTTCAGCAAATTTTAGAAGCTAATTCTAACTTAAGCTCCACACTGAACTAACCTCATTTTTCTTCTCCATAAAATGGGACAATGTTGCACATCTCTCAGGCAGCTGGGAGCATTACATAGGGAAAAAAAAGTTTCTTGAAAGTAAATGTTAAAGAACCTAGAACATGATAGATGCTTCCAAGGCCTCCGCCCACTGCTCTGCCGATGCATTATCTATTATTTTACTTCAAGATAATAATAATAATAATAAGAAGAAGAAGAAGAAGAAGAAGAAGAAGAAGAATACTCTGTGGGCTTGGTCCTACATTTAAAATTTATTTTAATGGGTGGAAAGAAGTATTTATTCCCTTTAATTCAAAAACTACAGTAATAATTACATTTGAAATTAATAGAAAATATTCAAATATTTCCAAAGGCAGATTCCAGTGCGACAACCCCCCTGCCCACAGACAACACATTTGAGAAAGAAAGGAGGTAAAATAATTTTCCTCAAACTCAGCATAAACAAAAAGGCATTTTACATAGCCACCTTTAGTAAATTCAGTTTAATATTGTTACTTAGGGACTAAATGAATTAAAACAGCTAAATGGCTACCATTCTTGTAGAACTTTGAACTGTTGGATTTTGGAGACACCTAGAAACTGTGTTACAGAAACATAGAAATCATTATTGTTTTGTAGAGGGATGAGGATGATTTGGGAGAATCCTAATTTTGTAATGGTTTGGAAGGGCCTTTGCCAAGGGTAGCAAATGCGTGCCATCTGGTCCTCCCAGATCTTGCTACCACGGCAGGCATCACTAATTGATCCCAGTACTTTTTTCCCTGCGAGCTTAGACTTGGTACTGGAGAATTTCCCAAAAACGTTTCCAGGCAGGCAGCCACCACTAACCGATCAGAATTCCCTTCTGAGTTGAAACCACCCTCAGATTAGGCCAAAGTTTACCTTTGTGCTCTTTATGAAATGAGAGAGGGTAAGGGGCATGCTTGCTGAATAAATTGACAGTCTTAACATAATTCTAGTGGTGATATTTACCCTACTTAGGAGTCCAAACTTCTCAGGATTTTCATTACCATTCATTTAGATATAAATACTTCTGATACTACTTATAAATCCTTCTTATCTCTTCATTAATAAGAGCTTCTTAAGGGTCATTATTGGATAAAATACCCTTGGCCAGTTCAAATTGCTGTATGTCGTTATAATTAATAAAGCTGTACATCTTTATGAATAGTCTATAATTCAGGCTCTTCAGTAATTAGATTAAAATGAAGTTTTATTATACTTCAATTTCATTTTCTATAGTGACAGGGAAATGGAAGCCTACCCTAGTGCCGATCTGGTGTATCCCTCACCCAGATAAGCTTCTGTTTTTATGGGCAGTGTAAAGATGTACCCAGAACTGATTTCTTCAAAACAAGCCCCGTGAAACAAATGTCTGATTCTTTGGCCAGCATGCACCAGCAGCAAAACAAACAGGCCATTATATGTGTGGCAAAGAATGAGATTACAAAGTCAATGAGGGACAAGGCGCATTATCAGTTGGTCTACATTGTAAAACAAAGGTACAAAAGCGCCGTTAATACATGAAAAAGTCAAAGAGTTTCATGGTTTTCGGTGAACTTCGAAGGTCTGGGGAATCATCCTGCATATGAGTGAACTTTTCACTACCTGTTTCCGTATTTCTCTAAGCAGGTGACATGTTTTCCTTAGCTTTTCTGATCTTGATCTATTCAGCGGTATTATCGGGCACTGGCCTAGTTTTCCCTCTATGTCCTCCAATTTGTTGCTCTCAAAATTACAGCCTGTGTGTAATCAGGACAGCTACAAAAATCACAATGTTTGAAATGCAAGAAAGCACAAATATGTTGCAGATATTTTACGGTTTTTTTTTTTTTACTTAAATTTTTGAATGTTTGATACTATTTGACATAAACTAAATAGAAGAATCACTTTGGAAATTTACAAGAATTTCTATGACCTAATCCTGTAAATTAGCCTTTTAAATATGAGGAATTTTGAAACCACCCTTATTCAATGTCATGTGAGATGAATCGCTTTTTTATTCAGTCATTTTTAGCTGTCGGGGAGGGTAAAAATCTGTCCACACTGTGGCCCAGAATGAGGGCATGTTTCCCTTTTCTTTGCCTTTGTGATGCTGTGGAAGACAGAAGTGTAGGAAGAGCCCGCGGAATACATGGAGAAGTTCTACTCCACCCTTCTTTCCCTGCTGCTCCTGATGAATGGTCTCAAAGCAAGATCCATGCTGAAGAATAAAAACTGCAGCCACCCAGCCCTTCCCATGCTGAATAAAATAGCCTTGCTCTGCGCATCCGCATTATGATATTTACTGGCAAATTGAACTGTCAATTCATGTGGTTTTCCCTCAAAGAGGAAAGGAGTAAGCCAGAAAGAAAACTGTTCAATGCTCAATTGCCTGTTAGTTTTAGTTTATAGATAACTTGATAAGCCCCAGAAGCTACTAATTAGAAAGAACATGCTAATTAGGAGACTGTGAGATTGTGACACCCTTCTCCCCTTTCTTGCTGGCTGCCATTCAGGGCAACCTTCAAGGCTCAGTTCCAGTGTCTCTTCTTGGAAAATCATTCTCAACCCCGTTCCTGGACCCTTGACCCCAGAGAGCCACTGCTGCCCTCCCTGACCCTCATGTCCTCCTATTCCACTCTCCTCACCTCCTTGAGGTTGACCTTGTGGCTGCAGTGTCTGTCAGGGGCTGGATGAGGAGCCAAGTGAGCCCAGGGCCAGGCGGATGCATCTCTGCAGCCCGGACCCAGAACGGCATTTAGTACCTGCTGGCTGCTCACTTCAGGTTTGTTGACTGACTAAATAAATAAACCATAAGAAACATCGGGACCTAGACTGTTTTACTCTCCAGGGTAAACAGAAAATCCATCCACCTAAACCACAGTGGAACTTGATATGCTCAAGCACGGTCTTTTGATCTGTTTTCCCTCCTGCATCCACTATCCACGTCCATCACTGGCCACAGCTGCAGACAGTCATTTGGGGGAGGATCTGGGAGGGTTTGACTAAGATGGTGACATTGTGCCATGCCAAAGCTTGGGGGTGAGGAGCAGTCAGCGGGCAAGATGGCGCCTCCTCTGTAGGAGCACTTCTTCTCAGCCTCCTTAGCCTGCTTTCTTATTTCCTTTCCCAGCACCATATTCAGAGGTTGATGTCAGTGGAAAATGACTCTCCATCATGTATGCCAGTTATAGTAGCATCCCCATAAGATCCAAGCTTAACTGTACTCAAACTGTCAATCAAGCTACATAAAGGAAGGAAAAAAAAAACAAGTCCTGCTCAATCCAAACTTGTTTAAGACTATTAGATACCCCCAGCCCCTGAAACAAGAGCTCCAAGGACCCAGGAATTCCCCATTTCTTATTACATTAACTGGCATGTGTATACTCTTCTTCTGTATCTTAACATCCCCGGGGGCTGGGGATGTCTCTGTGTTTCCCATGTAGCCCAGGACAAGCAGCAGACACCAAGCAGTGCCCTGAAAAAGCCAAAGCTCAAGGTCAGAGTGCTGACACTGATACTGTCTGGCTGAGGGCCTGGGAGTTAGACCCCTCAGAGCCAATCACAGGGCCTCATCGGTTGACCAGACCCCCACCAGGGAACCTAAAAGGCTCTGCAGAGGAGTGGCCTAAAGTGCACAGAGCTAAACTCAGGGGGCTGCTGGACCCTACAAATGTCTATAAAGAGTGCAAGAGCCAAGTGCCTGCTCTCCACTCTTTCCTAGATCCAAATACCCTAAAGTACAAGGAAAAACATGAACTGCCTTTGGGGTGCCCAAGACAGTTTGTAATCAAGGTTTCTGGAAGTCTAGGAATGTTGGTATGATTTGCTAAAATCCTCCCCACTTCCTAGCAGCTAAGCCTGGGTTGAGGGAGACACCTCTGGGTTGTGGGCACAGGCCCAGCCTTTCCTTGCCGCTTCAGAGGAGGCATCGGAAGTGTCCTGAATCAGGCAATTTCCTTTCCGAGGAACCCCGTGTGTGTACACAATAAGAGCTCATTTCCTTCCATTGGCTTTTGTTTGAGCAGTTTCCTTTGATAAAAGATGTACTCCACTCTCCTCCGCAGTTATCTAAATCCAGGCATCCTTCGAAATTCAATGCAAGGCCTACTCCAATTGGAGTCACGCCCACCGGCCTAACTCGAGCATCCTCTCCCTCCTTCCCACCCTAGATTAAGCCTGAAGTGCTGACGGCCCAATACGAACAGCGTCAGTCTCAGGCTTCTCCATTGGCTTTTGCTGTGTGAGCCTTTGTATGTGCCCGCACACATGTGTCTGCACACGCACATGTGCGTGGGAAAGCGATATGCATATGTATGGTTTAACTTCTCCATTTGATTGCTGGCTGCCAATCATTTTTATTTTTCTTCCTTTCCACAGCATCAGGGTACTAGACACAAGATTTTAATCAATACTGTCTGAATGGAGGGGCTGAGCCATTGGAAGACGATTCACAAAGGACTGGAAGATTTGCAGATATATTTTGATTGAGATTACAGAGTATCACACATTTCCCTTTTCCCTCCCTCCTCTATTTTTGAGTTTTTCGCTTTTCTATTCTTATTTCTCCCTGTGTGCTGATCAAACAGACTCCAGACCGCAGTTCTTTCCTCTTGTTTGTGTGTGACCCAAATCTCATGACCTAGAGCTCCAGCAAACACCTAACTTGTGAAAAATATCTCTGCTGCTGATGGTTCTCGGCGGGAGAAAAAGAACCAATGATGGTGAGTCTTCCTCCAGAGGCAATGGGGTCGCCACATCCAGGAAGGAAGGAGGGTCTGGTTCCAGGAAACACCTTGAAGCATCCTTGTTTGTATGTTCTCCTGGCAACAAAGAGGCTGACCTTCCCCGGGACCCCAGGGCCAGAACGGACTGGCAGATGTCATGGGCGAATCTTGGCCTCAGAAGAAATTCATTTGTTCGTTATTTTTTCATTCATTCATTTCTAGAATTTGAAGTTCAGGAGTTTGATCCCAATATGATCCTGTTACCATCTGCTTGAACAACCTAAAAACAGCCTGAGTGAGGACAGAATCGACTTTATCTGTGCCAAAACAGCTCACGGCATGGCCTACGTGGAGCCTGTTCAAGTGCTCCGTTTTCACACATGCACTACAAGAAACTTTCCAAATGTAGCCAACCCTCCTGTTTTTGAAAGCAACTGCATTCCAGTCACCCTAGAAATACTAGGATCCTTTCAGTCTGGGACAACATGTTCCAGGGTCTCACCATGTCTACCAAATGTAAACATTCCCCAAAGTCTAGCATAAAATTATTTTGTAGGATGTAAAGCTTTCTGACTTTTGCTAAAAGAACAATAAGGTCTTTGTAAGTGATGACAAGCCCTTAAGAATTTGCAGAAATCCTGGTACTGAAGTCCCTGCTCTTTCTGTAAACGCCTTAGAGGACCCATAGCATTAACTGGAGACTGTTCTCCAAAAGTTTCATGTTTGCCCCAGAAAACATACCCTCACTATTATGCATTTGTATTTGTTCTGTGCAATACAACAAGTTCTTAACCTAGATGACCTCACTGAACCCTGATCATCATCTGCAGAAGTGGGTATTGTTACTCCTTGTTTTAAAGATGAGAAAAGTGAGGTTCAGGTAGATTTTCAAATTTGCCTCAAGTTGTGCAGTTGTGAATCTTGTCTGTACGAAAGCCAGATCTTAATTATTTACTTATTATATTTTGATTTCTTGCAGAACTGGGAATGGAACCCAGGGCCTTGCTCATGCTAGGCAAGTGCATCCCTACTAAGATACACCCCTAGTCTGGAAAGCCATAATTTGAGTACACAGGATTTGAATGTCTGGAAACCTATCTGCCGGGAGGTCTGTAAATAATTTGTGTCTAAATCACTATTATGTTCTTACAATAAATAGTTTAATTCTTGGGCCCCACCCCAGATCTCCCAAGTCAGAATTTTGGGAGCAGGGGCCAAGAAATCTGTCTTTAGCCCAAACTTCCCAGGAGATTGTGCAGCTAACAAAACCAACTTTTGGAGTAATTGGTAAGAGTTTGGGGAATGGATGTGGAAAACACTTCTTTCTTCTCCCAGGGTGGCAAATGGGTAAACTGAATGTAGTACAGGCAGAAGACCTTGTCCCATTCCTGCAAAAAGTCTTTCTGGCCTTGACCATGGGTGTGCTTCTTTTATTTAGTTTCCCAATGCCTCTCAAGGGCCAAGAAATAGGCCAATCTGTTTTGTGAGATGTGCTGTACAGTGTGTGCCACCTAACTTGACCAGAATCCTCTATCCTACAGCAATTAAGCAACTAGAACTTATTTGAACTTAGGACACAGTAGATAACACCTGGTTCATGCACTTTACCCCCAGACCCCCTTAGCTTATTGTTTTCATCAGCTGAGTTTCTCTGAAGTTTAAACGAAAAAAAAGATCATATATATACATAATATATATAAAGGAGATATATATCTAAAAATGTCAATGAAACTTAAAATATTCCACATGTAGCATCCACAGTGGTAGATTCTATTAATTATATTTCTATATAATTATATATAAATATATATATATATATATATTATACACACACACACACACACACACACACACACATACTATATATACCTCATTGAAGAGGGGAGGGTTTAGCTGCTTTCTCTTCTGTACCAAAGCACAACTTGATAGAAATGTGCACACTCCCAGGGGGAAAATGAATTCTGTTTTCATCGTAATGGAAAATTCTGGCTCTATTTGGGTGGATGATGGACCATGGATTTCTGTGAATATGACTCATGCTAATCATCTCTACAAAGGCCTGCCTCAATAATAAAACACTCCATCTTTCAATTGTATCCCACAAACATTTACTGAGTATCTACTACTTTCCAGACGTTGGCCCAAGTTTAAAGTCCATGAGGATCGCTGCAATAAGGAGACTCTTAAATTATTCCACATGTAGCATCCATAGTGGTAGATTCTATTAATTAAGGGAAGAGAGCTAGGCTTATGAAGGATCTTTTGTTGAAACCCAGTGGAATGAAGCAAAAAGCTAGGGAAAATAATAAGATAACAAGAGTACAACAAATAATATTGTAGCACTTTAGAAAGCGGCGGCAAGGGCTGTATTTATAGTTAAGCCTGTAATGATGCAAAGCTCGTCTTTAATTAGTAATAGGGATGAAGGCAGGCTAAGGCCCCTCCCCACCACGGTTATTCTGAATAGCACAGAACTCCATTCAAGGCAAAGGCCCCTGGGAGCCTCCCCGGGGAAGCCTTTGGACCTCAGCTTGCCACCTTGCCACAAATTTATCTAAGGTTTTCACCTTTCCTGTTGTAAGAGAATCAAACCTCTTCCTACAAAATTTCCAGAAACCATTTCTTTCCCATGGCTCCAGCCTATCCATTCCCAGTGGGTCCCACAAGCTCAAAGCTGCACCAGGTGCCATCTGCCAGCCCCGCTCCACTCCCCTCAAACCTAAACGATCTTAGCCTGCTTCTTGTCTTCTCACCATCTTGTCTCCTTGGACTGCCCTAAATATCCCACACTCCCTTCCAAGCGTTTTGCTTTCTGCTCTCTGGTATCCTGCATTCCGCTCGCCACTCTTCCAAGCCCAGAGGTCGGGGTGTCACCTTAGCTTCCGCACATCATGGCTGAAGGCCCAGTCCCCACCTTTATTGATGTTTTAGGTTCCCGCATTATTGCCCCTTATCGCCTGGCTGTGAAACCTCATCTAGGACATCATGAATAGCACAATCTCGTATCACAGCCCAAAGGCACTGAGAGAGATCCTGAGCTGAGGCACTTGTTCCAAGGTGCTTGCTCTGAAACGTTGTCACCTCGGATTTTTAGGCCAGTGGAGTGCCTAGGAAATCCCCTTTGATGTAAGCCTTTGATGAGGCCTGTCATCAGCCATTTTCTGAATTACATTTGCTTCCTTAGCCATCTCCACTCCTTTTATGATTTTAGAGATCAGTCCTCTCTGGATCAATCCCAACTCCATCTCCAGCTCTGCACGCCACAGAGTCTAATGACCGGGTGCCTCATGGTCCTCCCCTGTTCTGCTGTGTGTTCTTGTCACTGGCACTGCTGATGGTTCTGGTACCCAAGTATGTGTCTCCAGGTCCTCTCTGGTTGGCTCCCTTTCCCTTGGCCTCGACAAGTCCTGCCTGTGCTCTTAGCCACCCCCTATGTGGACAGGACACCTCCCACCTGATCCTCATCACCTCATCACGGCTTACCAGTGTCTGCAATTCTCAGGTCTAAACCGCTCACAGACAGATCTCCCTAAAGCATGCCTGACCATCTCTCACCTGCACACAAACACGGGGTGCTCTCTGCTGCATGCCACACGAGGCTGGAAATCCATGCTGTGGCCTTCAGTGGCAACACACAACTTAGTCCACACCACATGCTCCCTTGACATCACCTCTCGCTCCAGAGAAGCCACGTGGGTGCATGCATTGCCACACCGAGACCACATCGAGGCCCACGGCTGGTGCTGTCTTCTCCCGGAAGCCCCCCTGCCTCGCCTGGATGGTGGCCATCTATTCAAAGAACACCTCATGGCATGGATGACCTTTACCACACCAATTCTTCTACGTATCCCATTGGTTAGACTAGAGTGTAAATTTCAGGGGGGAATGGAAATGGGGAGGATTAAGAATTACTTTTCTCCTCTTCCTATACCTCTCATATGGTGACTTTTTTCTGCACATTTGTCTATAGCCAAGAAAAATTTTCTTAAGTAGAGCACGTCATGATTAAATCACCAGTGGGGACAGCCTCAGTCTGTCCACAAAAGGACCTTCACCATGGGTGAAGTGCTTTTGGTACTTTGTTTCATTAAATCTCCACAAAATTCCAGAGAACTGGACATGACCATCTCGAATGCAAAGTCCCCAGGGACCTGGGAACTCCCATGCACCTCGTGGGAACCCAGGACTCAGAGCTGTACCGATGGTCCTAGCGATCTGGCCTCTTGCTCCCAGCCCCCTTATCTACCCTTACTTAGTTCTGAGCTCTGTACTCCCTTGACTTCAGTGGACTAACCGGCACCTGGGGCTACAGGGCAAGAAAGGGCAGAAGGGCCCAGGGCATTGTGATTGTGCTTCCCACTTCCCGCTTTCCACCAATCTTGATTGCCATCTGGGGCGGGGGGGGGAGGACTTCTGAAGCATAACTTTCTTGAATTTGAATAAAACAAAAATAGAGAAGAAGCCGGGCTGCACTCCTGTAATCCCAGCAGCTCAGTGGGAGGCTGAGGCAGGAGAATCATGAGTTCAAAGCCAGCCTCAGCAACTTGGCGAGGCCCTATGCAACTCAGGGAGACCCTGTCTCTAAATGAAATATAAACAAGGGTGGTTCAGTGGTAAAGCAGCCCTGGGTTCAGTCCTTGATATCAGAAAAAACAAAGAAACAAACAAAAAACAGAAGAAAGGAGATATTTTGTGCAGGATGGTAAAGTGACTAATGTTGTTCTTGCCATGGTCACTGTCATTGTCATTCTTATCTAGCACTGATGACCTCCTTTCAAGTTTCAAGTCTAGAGCATTATCGTCCTATTGGCCCAGGATAGGATGACCAGATGGCTGTGGGGGCCCACCGTGGTTCTGGTTATTCTCGGGATCACTGATGTTTCTGGTCCCCGAGACACCCACTGCTGGACCCCCACAAGGTACGGAGAAAGAGGAGGGGGGAGGGCGAGCGGGAGGGAGGGGACAGGAGCACCTTCCCACGGGCTCTCCTTCACCTTACGTTAGTGCAAGGCAGCCATCTTTAAAACCTTTTATTCTAGACAGAAAAGATCCCAAGTGTCCAGCTCTGGACACAATGAACACATCTGTGTAACCCACACCCAGTTTAAGAAATGAAATCCCTGCAGGCCCAGGAGCCCCGTGGGGTCCTCTGGATCTCACCCTTCCCCCGGGGTGACCAGGCTCCTGTGGACTCCCCTGTGGCTACAAGGAGTGGCACTTGTCTCCTCGGAGAAGCTTTGCTGGCAGCAGCTGCCATTTCAAAGCAGAGGGAGAAAGTGTGTGTGAGGGAGTCATTTTGTGTGTAGGAGAAAAGTGTTTCTAATTTTCAGTCCTGGAAATGTGAGGGGGGATAGAGGAACGGGGGAAGGGGAGATGCGTCAGTCAGTCCCAGCTCTACTTCCCCGAGAGTCGGGAAGAGTTCCAGCACAGGCCCTTCTGAGGAAGGAGACCCGTGGAATGGCCGCCCCTACCTTCCGGGCCTGGGCCGGGCAGGGCGGCTCCTGTGCCTGTGACGTGCAGCTATGTGGCTAGGTTGACGCTTCTTACTTAACAGCAACAGGCTTCTAGGAGCCTGATATACTGAACATCAGCTTTTGATTTTGTTTTTTGAATCAGTGCGTGAGATGGAGTGGCACAGACCCAACTGCAGGACTTGCAGGGTCCTGCCAAACTGTAATGGGAAACTAACTCCTGTGCTGATGTTCCCTGCCTCAGCAGCTTTGGGGTCCAGGCAGGCAGGAGCCACAGAGGGCCACCACTGAAAGGCAGCTCCATGGGCCCCTCAGGTGCGGGCGGGCTCTGTGCTGTCAGCTTGATGAAGCACCAGGCTGTGCTGGCGTTTTTCCTACTAATTTATCAAACTGTAAGGAAGAGATCAGAACATCAAATAAAACTGCACAGCTGCAGAACAAGTAACTCAAGACCCAACACGTACCTGGCCCAGGGAGCTAATGCCCAGCCCAGTATTACGGGGTGTTAAGCGACAGCCGTCTCCAGGGTTACATGCTGGGCTCCTGGTTTGTCAGTCTTTCCAGAAACTATCACTCCCAGTGACTTTTTCTGATCAATTATTCAGTGTGTTCTGGGTTACACACCATGAATTTTACCCTGAGGTGGGGATTCATGCTCTTTAGGGTGCCAGCTGGATAATGGGCAGTAAATGCAAGCTTTCAGTATGGTAGAGGATGGCAAGGTTTATAGGACATTAATAAAACTAGCAGTGGAGGGAGAGAGAGGCAGAGTGGCATAGGGTAGGACCTAGGGATCTTTAGGTTAAATATCAACCTGAAGGTTTCCCTAAGAAAAGCTTATCTGAACGCAAGCCCCATAGTTTGGAGCAGAGGGAGAAAGTGTCTGTGAGGGAGTCATTTTGTGTTCCTGCATTCCCCAGACGAACACCTGGCCACCCTGTGGGGTGACAGCTCAGCGCCCTCCTGCCCTCTCTGTTTGGCCAGGGTGCCCAGTAGGCCTGGTGGAACTGGGGGAGAAAATCCTTCCTGGTCTCTCGGTCTCCAGGAAGGCAGCAGGTTAGTGCAGCCAGCTGTTGACTAGAGCTGGGATTAATTAGTCCCTTCAGGGACCTTGGCACCCACCAAGGGTAGAGTGCGTCTCTAAGCTGCTAGGGACTCAGTGCTGAGAGCCACAGAGGAAGTCAGGAGGGCCGAGGGCTGCTGCCAACAGGATCACTGTTTAGCTGAGCAGAAAAACTAAAACAACAAAAGGAAACCTAAACCATGCACTTTATCTCTGAAAACTGCCTTAGTGTATTATTCAAATGATGTGAAGATATGAATCTGTCTATATTCATCAAAATCTCTGACTGTCTGTCCATCTATCATCCTTGGAGTAATTTTGCAAGCCAATGTCTAGCATCTTGGTGGGAACTGGAGATGGCAATAGTCTACGGTTGGGACAGAAGATCATTTTAAAGCACTCATTCCTTGCGGTGCGGAAGATGTCTGCCCCTCCCCACTTCATCTTTGCCCGTGGACCTTCCCCTCTGTGCTCAGGCCTGAGTGGAGCTAAGGGAAAATGGGGAGCCCCACCCCTTTCTCCATGATTGTTGATTCAAAATATTCAAAATGGGTCAATGATGGGCCAAAGCTGCTGGAAAAGCAAAGTATCTTGTGATGCATAAATAAATGTATTATACCCTGAGTAAAGGAGGCGCCATATTGGACCTGTTGGAGGAAGCCCGACTTCCTCAAATATGTGAAGAGGCCAGCCTGCCAAGACATTTGACCTGCTGAGTGCTACTCCAGAGTCCTGAAGGAGGATGAAGATAAGGGTAAGCGGGAGTCACACTTCATTTAAGCATGAGGAGCAACTTCCCAATCAGGTGTTATGACTTGTACACATTATGGGGTTGTGTTCATCCACTCGCTGGGGGAAGACGCACAGTAGTCAGAAACACTTGGTCAGGCTATGGTAGAGGGCAGGCACGATAATCCCTAGCTAACCCCTGGCTCCTTCTCTACTTGGGATTCCCTTCTAATTTTCATCCGTGTGGTGGGCAGAGTTCTTCCACCAATTTTAACACGTTTTCCCATAGCAAACCCCAATCCTGATCCTGGAGTGCCCTGAGCAACCAGGTGGCAACTGAAGGAGCAAGTCAGGGAAGTAAAGAGTTAAAGAGACCAGAGCTCCTTGGCCCCAGCAGCCCCAGGGGCAGTAAGTCCCTTTGATCCTGCCTCTTAATTGCAGCCTAGTTGCACCGGGGAACTTAAAAGAAAAGAAACAGGGAAACTCTAGAGATAGGGCTTATTTTGTTTCCTGAGGGGATGGTCTCTGTGGTGGCTGCCAGGAAGTTGATCTCTTGGGCTAAATGATGGGTTTCCTAAGGGGGAAATCAATCATGCTCATGCCTTCTTCCCGCCACGAGTCAGGCATGAAGAGAACCAGGAAGCGAGAGAGGCATCTCCCTGTGCCGTTCACCTGAAGGGCATGTGCCGTAACAGCTATTGGGGATGGGAGGAACAACAGAAGGAGAGAAGGGAGACCACGGGTTAGGGAGGAGCAGGAGAAGGCTGCTAGCAGTGGGGAGCAGACAGCAGACAGCCCCCAGTGTCAGAGACAGAGAGAGCATCCCGGGGAGGGTGAGGTGGCATGGAAACAGGAAGCACGGGCAGAGGAAGGGAAGCTGGAGGAGAGGGACTGCTAAGAGACGGCTCAGAGGGTGGCAAAGTTCCGGCTGCACAGGAGCACCTCACTCTCAGCAGGTCTTGCCCTTGACAATGAGCCTCGTCCTAGGGTGTCCATTTCAGTTGTTTACATAAGCTGACACTCATGGGTCCTTTAACTTTCGTTCAGCATGCATGCCTGCACACACAGGAGACTCAAAAGTCACAAAAAGGCCAACTCATCACATCCAATAATGGAGACAATGGCCTCGCCACCCGGAGGAGATGCAGCAAGTGCCTCTGGGGGAGAGACTCCTGGCTAAAACTGAACACCTGCCTGTGAGGTGAGTGAGGTGAGCCAGGAATTGGTTTTTGTTTGTTTGTTTTTCTGCTTAACTATTCAGGGAGTTCTGCTAACAGTTCATGTAGAAGTTTTCCTAAAGCAACTCCCCCTCTTTTTTTGCAACTGGTGGACAGGGACTGGGTGTTTGGAGTCTGCCAACGTGGGTCTCACCCTGCTCTGCCACTCAGTCTCTTTTCTTCATGAAAAGTTTTAATTGAATTGATGTCCACAAAGCTCCGAGCAGAGGGCTTGCCATCTAGTAGGCGCTCAATAAACTCAATAAACATTTGCTCCATTTCATTCCTAAAAGGTTATTGGCAAATTAAAAATGCATAAAACCACCAGCCATCTGTGTGCGGACTAAATGGGCATCTGGGCAGAGAAGACTTCCTCTAAATCAGTTTAGCTCAACTCCTGGCTCTAGGAAAGAGGGGCCACATGTGGGACACACAGCGAAGGGAAGCACCCAAGAGAGAAGACAGACGCGGCACAAGGTGTAAGACACAAGGAGGTACGTCTCCAACCTGGCCCGGACCTGCTTGCTGAGGCTACAACACTAGACAGTTCTCCTAAAAATGTCTTCATTTTTATTCCAAGACTTTAAATCTAGCATCTTCATATATTTTTTTTTTTTTGAGAGAGAGAGAAAATGTAGAGGGAAGAGCATTATCTACATCACAAGGGAATGAATGGGTTTATCAGTTCCCAGAAGTAATTCACTGAAGGTGTGAGGACTGAAATAGACACATTAGATTTTCGGGCGCCAGTTCTGCCCTACATCTAGAAAAAAAAGGTTGGGGGAGGAATTTAAGGCTGATTTCCAATACATTTATTTCTTAGGGAGAAAAAGTCTCTGGAGCAGATGTGTAAACACACCAGTCCTCCCTGGAGGTGGGAACCAAAGCTCCTGGGGGATGTGAGCGTCTGCATCCAGAGAGACAACAGACAGCTCAGGCTCAGGGCGACGCACGACGGGCTGTGTGTGGCTACACAGCTGCTCAACACCGAGATGTCCCAATCTCCTGACCTTCGCCCTAGCAATTTTGGTGTTAGTCTGGTGGCTTCAGTGGTCCAGCCTCAGCTTTGCTCTGAGCCTGAGCAGCTTGGAGAGGCCTCCTGGCACTGGCCTCCAGCCCTCCAGAGCGCTCCTCACTGGAGCCACCCAGATCTAGGGACTGCTGCCACTCATATTTATGCAAAGCAGCCATCGTAAGCTAGAGCCCCCCCAGGAGTGGCTACATCTTCCTCCTCTGGGAGCTTGTTAGAAAAGTAGCACAACGGCCCCTCCCCAGACCCACTGAATCGGAATCTACATTTTTAATAAGATCCCCAGGTACTGTGCAGGCACAGGAGGTCTGACCAGTGCAGCCCTCGGTTAGTAGTTGGAGGCATCTGGCACAAGGGCATCCACCATTTGCATACTTCCAAGTGCTTTCTCATCTTGAAAGCCTATTTCCTTCAGCACAGTCCTAATGTCTGGCTTCGATTGAAATCCGCTAGATTCAGGAAAAATGAATCCCCAGGGTCTTGGTCTCGGATGGTAGTGTCCAGTGATACTTCCAACCACTCTGCAATGATTATCCTAACCAGAAACATCCGCAAATACATATTTTGAAAGGCAGTTACTAGCAAAAGTCTACTTTTTTTTTAAAGGCAACTATAGGGCTGGGGTTGTGGCTCAGTGGCAGAGCACTTGCCTAGCATGTGTGAGGCACTGGGCTCAATCCTCAGCACCACATAAAAATAAATTAGTAAAAAAAGGTATAAAAATACAATGACATTTTTAAAAGTCACCTATACATACACATATATGAAAGATACAGCTACAATGGTCCCTCATCCACTCAATAATCTGTAGCTCTGAACACGACACTGAACCAATATGTGCCTCCAAGAGGACCGGTGCCAGAGATTCACACCAGAGAGGGCAAAATATGCTGCAGGGGAGTTCCATGCAGAAGGCTCCGCTGTTTCCCCATGAAATCACGGAGACAGAGCTATGGTACTTTATAGTGCTACTTACTTATTTTTTTGGTCCATTATGGATATTCATTTTCCTGATTCTTTATTATAAACTTTTAGTTTCTTCCAGGCCATTAGCTGACTTCTGCAAGGCTCACCCTTGGTCATCTGTCTGTCTATGTTTACATTCCTTTTTTCCATGACTTCAACTGTGGCTTCAATTCAGCTGTGTCTCAGGTGTACACTGGAAGCGTGGGTTCTAGGCTGGTCTCTGTCCCCACCCTGTCAAACGTCTATGAGATATCTCCACTCAGATGTCCCATCATTAGCTAAAAACACCATGTGCCCAAGCAAAGACTCACCATGTCCCTCCCTCCTCCCATCCTGTCCCCAGTGATTGATGGGTCCTTTTTATCTCCCTACATGCATTTCAGTCATGGTACCATCAATACTGCTCGAGAGAAAGTGATGTCATCTTGCCTCTTCCAAGTTCTCAGCAACTTCTATCAGGTTTCTCTCAAGGTGCCTTTGGATCTGCCCTTTCTCCTCCATCCTCATACCCAGGCTCATCCACCTCTTTCCCACATTATTCCCAGAATACCTCAAAATTTTTCTGACCAGTGGCTTCACTCATTATGAACATTCTAACCTCTAACCCTATCTTACAATCCCCATTGGATCTTTATAAAGCATTAGACTTGTGTTCCAGGTAATGAGCTCTTTAGTTCTTCCCTATTCCAATTCCAGGCCTCCATCTAACCTTATCTCCCACTCCCCCCCAACACTTCATCCCTATTCTCCAAAGTCAGGTTTCCTCCATGGCCTCCCAACCCCCCACCATGCCATCCTTCTTCTTGAATGTCTTCTACAAACATTTGATTGTGCTTCTTTATCAGAAAAATATTTTTTAGCAGAAACAATCATCACCAGAAGAGTTACTTATTTATAAATGGTATGACTGCGTGACAAAAGTAACATGTTCCATACATTTCACCTATATGAAAATTGACATTTTAAAAGGATAAACTAAATAACAGACAAGATGGAAGTTCAATTGTTTCCTTACCAAATGAATAATCTTGTCCTGGGCCTGGGGTCTAGTAGACATTCCCTGTAAGAAACTAGGAGCTAGACAAAATAGATCCACTCAGACCAGAGGAAGTAGCTCTTCCTCCATGAAACCTTATCTATTACTCCAGATGGAGGTCTCCTTTCCCGAGCTCTCAGAACCTTAACATTACACGTACTAAATCATTTATATCACGTAGGCTTCACCAATAGTTTCAGTGTGATTCATTGAAGCTTGCATTTAGGATGCCAAAAATTTATAGATTTTTAGAATTATTCAATCCCTTAATTAAAAACATTACTGTCTTCCCCAAATTGCTTGGGTTGGGCTCCATTCAACTGCACAACATACTTTACCAGAAAACTCCACGTCTGACCGCAGTGTCACTTCATTTATCTCATTAAGTGTCATATGCACGGATCCCCATGGGTTGTAGGACTTTCCCACATTTTGGCTAATAAAACTTTTAGCATATTGCTTAACCTCATTCAAACGCGGTTCTCATTTAATTTATAAGACGAGGTAGAGGGAGAATTGTGTGACCTTTAAAAGAGACAATAGGCACAAATACTGAAATGACATATACATGTCAGATGTTACCATCCCAATTACTCATTATACTATAAGCTATATAAAGTATATCTGAGACTTCTAAAATAATTGGTCTCCTATCTCTACTTTGAGATTTTTCTTTCTTTCTGCAAATGGACTATTTTATTTTCTCAATCTGATCTGTTCAGGTGGCACCACAGTGCTGCCTACCTGTGGGGCTTGAGGGCCTCATGGGCCTGAGTCTAAGCGGTGGCTCAGCCAGGCATTAGCTGTGGGCTCCTGGGTGTGTGTGTTCCTGAGTCATTGGAGCTTTTCTTCCCGTGGCCACCTGGGAATAGCGTTAATTTTATGGAACTCTCCTGCGCTTCTCAGGCTCTGATTACACGTGTCTGTAGAGCACCTTGCTCAGAACTCATGCCCCCAAATATGAATTTCTTTCCCGTCTTTCATCAGGTGCAAGAGAACTCAGTGAGATGTTCTTGTGAAAACATGGAATACTCTGAATTTTGATTTTCTTGTTGACTTTGGTTTCTCCCAGGCCTGCGGGCCATTTACAACATTAGAGAATTGTATTTTCTAGAAACATTTTTCTGTTGTTATGACTCAGGTGGGAGACAGAGCAAACAACGGTTTTGTCCCCCAGTGCCTGTGTGTGCAGCCTGAGCTGGTCAGTCAACACTCTTCTTGCTCTGCCGTGGCCTCTAGGCTGCCTGTGGCCCCCAAGTCTAGTCTATATATATATATATGCTATCCACAGAAGCATTTGGGGACAGGAAATGGAAAGGAGTTCTGTGAGATGCTTCACATGACTAAGTTTTTCCTGTGCTTCAAAATTCAAGCACTGGAAAAAAAAATCAACGACTAAAAGTTTTTAAAATCTGGTTTGTAACTCATCTCCTTGAGGAGCTTTACCTAGCATGCCCTTGCCAGAGTGCCCTAATTCTAGGATCCCACTTTTTAACTCTCCATTTGAACTGTTAATTGAGATAATGCCAGCGAAAGCCTTTCAAAGTTTAAGTAGCTACACATATGTTAATTACCCTTCTGAAGGCATTTGTGTCCTTAACTATTCTTATCTTGTTTGTAAGGATCTCCTTTCCTTGCTATTGTGGATTGCAGACTGCTTAGGACAGAGACCAGCAGCATTACAGCGGCCTCTCCTCCTCCCTCTTCCCTCCCAGGTGGCTCACCACCCCCAGAGCGGACAGCCAGCTTGTCTTGGGCCTGCTCCCCAACTGCCAGGACCCAGGGCTGAAAAGAGTTCTTTTAAGTGTGGCTACATCCTCAGTCTTCTCTCTCAGCTCTTCCCCTCCCTGGGTCCTTAACCATTCAGTTTGTCTTTACCCAAAGAATGGATAGATACTAATTAGGATATTAGGGGAACCCCCCCCCACACACACACACAAAACAAAACAAAACAAAAAAACAAAAGAAATAGAAAAGCTCCCAGACCACCACCAACAAAACTACTTGGTGTTTAAACAGGGAAATCAGTTTTTAAAAGGAACTCTGCTTTTATGAAAAAAAGGGATAAGCAGAACCCTCCAGAGCCAGGTATCAGATTTCCTTGCTGGAGATGGGGACTAGGGATGGTGAGCTAATTGCATCAGGGGCTTCAGCGGGCACACTGTGGCTCAGAAGTGGGAGAGGGTCTAAGATTTCCTTTTGTCTATGGGCTGGTGTTCAAGGCTTTCTAAATGATGTGCCTGTGGACCCCAGTTACTTCAGGGCTCAGTAGCCTCCTGTTTGGGATCGCTTGAGCTTTCTTATATGCCTACTGCTCACCTCACGTCTTTATATGCCATTTAAACAGTACTGGCGCTGACAAATATAACAGAGGGGAAGAAGTCCATACCCATAGCGATTGAAAACTCAAAATTCCTCTTGTTCCGCCCCCAAACACCAACACCGGTCTCAAGACCCAAATCAATTTCTCATGATTAACAATGCTAATTTCATTTAGTCAATAGCGATATTATTCAAGTCTTTGAAAGTTGCGATTTTGTACCATGCGTTTTTGTGCACACACAAAGGTGTTCTAAACACATAGCAAGAGCCAGGGAGCCCAAGAGGTGTTTAACAAACACTTGTTGACTGATTGATGGAATATACTGATGGGGGCCGCCTTAGACAATGCATTCTTTGTCATAACACTAAGGTGCATTGTTGAGTCCGATTTTATTACTGAGCATTTTTTGCCATATTGAGAGGGGGGGACCCTGCTAGAAAACTTATCCACCAGCCTCAGAGCTCATGTCAACAAAGAACCCCTGGGGCCTTACCTTTCAACCTGTTTTCCTGCTCAGCAACTGGAGGTAGGGACTAGTCTCTGTAGACAATGCTGTGCAGTTGGAGGCCACTATGTATCACTTTGACTCCTGATTAAGACTATACCACAGCTGCAATGAACAATTTGTGCACATTTTCAAGAAAAAAACAAAAACTGAGTTGAGTGAAAAACTAGAGAAAGAAAAAAAACAAAACAAAACTATGTGTAAATGGTTGCAAGCCTGGCTAAGTCTTCCTGCTTCATTCTTCCAGGAGGCCCTTCCCGAAGCATGAAATACTAAGCTCCTTGCACTAAACATAAGTGCACTCAGAGAACATTCTAGAAAGGATGCCTGGACTCATGACCCTTCATTTCTCTTCGCAGCCTCTTCCCTTCTCTTCCTGCTGGGGCTTCTGGCTGGCCCTGAGGCAGGTTTTGTGTAAAGGGAAAAAAGTCCTCTCCCATTTTTCTGCCATGCCCTTGGGGAGCCGTGCCCACCTGGCCTGACTTGACTGACAGTTTTCTTCAGGGGACTCATGCCTCTCTACCTTCCCATAATACCCCTCTCTTCCACTGTCCGCCCGCTTCCTCTTCCTCGCTGCCAGATTTCTCTGGCTGATATGACATTGGTAAATGTTCCTGACCCAGCCAGTTCTGAAGTGCAGCTCTACCTGGAGGTGTTAAAGGGCCCCAAACTATGTTTTCAGCAACCAGCAGGTCTTACAGTTAAATTAGAATCCTTTGCCCCTTGTAATGTCCCCCATCTATTCCAGTATTAATGCTGTTTTGCTATTTTGGAAATGTAAACAAATCTTTATGTCTGTCTTCCCGTATCTGTAGTGTAGGAAGAAAGGAAGGGGGGGGGGGCATTCCAGATTGACCCTACTCATTCTACTATGAGCAATTCTCTTCAGCTCGATATCTAAAAATCCTTTCCTCCCTATTCTTGCTTGGAATCTTGAGTACCTGATCTTAAATTTCTATGGCGCTCCCCAAGCGCGGGACTGGCTGGTGGCCATGTGATATTGATTTGTTTTCACCATAGCAACAGCAAATTAAAACAACGAGCAGAAAGAAGGCAGGCTGTTAGGCAGTGAAACTACAGGACCAGTATATTTCACAAGCATATTTTTCTCTGTTTTCTTTTTTATTCACTCCAGTTTCACAAATTTAATACAAAAGTCAGAGTAAAAATAGCACAAGATGCTTGGGGCACTCTGGGGCCTATCAGTGGAATAGTCTGGCATGCTCAGTTTCCAGTATGCTAGACTAGATCAATGGAGAAAATGTAAACAACAATGCTCTGATTTCCTTGGAAATTTTGTTTGTGGGTCTCAGGATAAATATCGATAGAGATTTTACAGGAGTACAGTGAAGGGCTGTATATATGACTGTGTAGGTTAATACCCCAAGGCACTGCCAACAGTTCCTTAACACCAAGGTCTTGTCCTTTGGAACTTGAAATAGCTCATTGTGCCAAGAGACAGACAACTTTCTTTTTTGATACAAGGTCAAGGTCTCCTAAAGTGCTAGCATCATGAAAGTACAGTAAGAATTATCCAGTTCTATTACCAGATGGAAATATTGAGGGAGGTACTTGCTTCAGGCAACATGAGTAGTGGGGAGGACACAAACTAGCAGAGGGAACTCCGGCCAACTCCAGTGTGTTCCAGGCAAAATTATATCTCTGGAGGCTTCTTAGTAAACACTACCTCCCCGCCCCCCATCTCCACGACCCAGGGTGCCACCTGTGAAGTGGGGTTAACAGTCCACAGTATTGTTCTTTCCTTCCTTCCTTCGGGCCATCTGCCCTAGGACATGGCGCTTTATCTATAAAAAGCAGCTGTTCCCAACATCCGGACCAGCCTTGAACTTGGGGGTCTAACCTGTATCCTAGATAATCACTATAGGGGAACTGGCACTCCCCCTCTGCCCCACGGGGGGACCGTCCACACAGGTGGCAGTACTGGCCTGCACCAAGGGGAAGTTAGGCCAGAAAAAAAGCTGAGCTGTGCTCCCCACCGCTTTCCACCAGCCAAGCCAGAACCCTGCAGAAAACCTGGGCTGACCGGCAGGTAGGAGAAGATGCCCTAGTTACCAGGGGGATGGGCTTAGGGTGCACAAAGGACAGGCTGAAACGCCAAGCCGTAACTCAGGTCCTGCCAACTGGGAGTTGGAATGTTCCTGGCCAGGACGGAGAGAAATATTCCTCTCCACGAGCTCGAAGAAAAGAACACACAGCAGAAATAGTTGGGGGATGACGTCAGAAGTTCTGGGCTAGTGTCCTGCACTTCTCCTTGAAAGTAAAATCAGTGGGTCTAGAAGAATCTACGTGGCATTGCCGTTATTTAAATGAGCACTGCCGCCCCTTCAAAAGGAGCAGGAGATCTGAAGAAACTTCCTCTTACGTAAAGATTATACCATGTCCCCGAGCCTTATATATTTTTTTAACTTATTGTCCCCAAAATGCACACCGTCCCCAAGTAACAAACATCTTTCCACTTAACCTTTGTCTTTTAAAGAGACAGTAACGTTTCTTGAAGAAGATTCATGGTGCTTAGGCAAGTCAGATTTTTTTTCTTCTTCTTCTTCGCTCCAGTGCTTGCTAACTATTCTAAAAATGTTACACATTTATTGTAAACACATGCTTCCGAGGCCTAACAAAAAAGCACAGTTTCCTCATGCCTGGCAGAAATTTAAAACGGAAAAGGGCAGAAAGAATTCTTTAACAAACATATCCTTTCCTTCTCCTGGGCCAAGTGTGTTAAAAATAAATCTTCTCCATCATTTCTCACTGCTGCTTCTCAGTAAGAAAGTTGATATGGTTCAGCACAGTGAAAACACGGCTTTAAAAGCTAGCCTGCTCTCATTAAATTATTCTGCTGGCTGTGTGTTCTCATTAAAAATGCATACAGATCAGATAATTGCAGTAAGCATTATTAACCCAGCTTTACTTTTGAATATAATGGTTCCACTTTTAAGCTGGAAACAAAGGCTCAGACACGCCAGGAAAAGAAATGTAAACACTGAACTACAGTATCGAAAACTTGCCAGAAAGCTACCTCTTGCTAGGTTGTTAGAAATGTGCCTTTGAAACTCGATTAAAGCTCAACATTGTAGAGCGAGGGAGGTCCCTCATTTCCAATAAATAGGCATATTTTTGGCCCAAACATTCCATCGATGATTATTTGCCATGAAGTTCTTTTTCCTCCCTTCATTCTTGATTGCAAGTCTGTTTTCAAATAAGATCAATGTGAACTTTATGTATTCTGGAGCTATACTAATAGTAGCAAAGAATTTTTTTTTTTTTTTTGGTAACAAGAATATAAGATTGCTCCTAAGATTTCAAATGGTTTCTAAAATACTCATAAATGGATCTATTCTTTGAATAAAAACTCGGTTTAATGCCTCACTCCTAACCCGCGGCATCGATTCAAGCTTTGCCATTTCTTTTTCTCAAATCAAAATGTTACGTAAAACTCGAGGGTTCCCTGCAAGTATCACATTTGAATTAGTGGAATCCGGTCTCCCAGGCTTCCCGAAGCAACACACATGGAATGCAGCATACTGCAGCAAACTCTTCAAACATTCAAAAAAAAAAAAAAAAAATGGGGGGGGGGGGTTCTCCTACCTTGTTTAGCTCTGCTTGTCCTTCCCATGTACAGTAACCCCAGGAACATCTGGCAGGATCAAGTGACCGAGGCTTCTCCACCGCATCATGAGGAAGAAATTTCCATGCAAATGGTTCTCATTCCGTGTTTATTGTACTCTGAAAGCCGTCTGCCGTATCTGGAAAATTTTACCTTTAGATGATGAAGCAAAGACAGTCTAAACTCTGTTGCTGTAAGCTGCGGCCCTTCCTTCCGACAAGCCCCGCCCCGCCGCGGCCGGCCAATCGGCAGCCAGATCGTCAGCCCTCCTCGTCTGAAACTGGCCCTAATAGGATGACTGACACAGCAACACAGCACTTGCAGCGTCTGAAAACAGTGCATCCATACTGATGAAAGAGGAATTTCCCTCTCCGAAGAAAGCAATCATAGCACCAAGACAAAGTGGCACATAATTGGCAGAGCAGGGAGAGGGGTAGCTCAGGAAAGCACGCTTGAAGACAGCCAGCCCGAAGCTCGTAGCTGCACCGTGATACTTTAGGGAACACGAAACTCCGCAGATTCAAAAGAAATCCGGGTTGTACCTGGAACTGAAGTCGGTACAGCATTTGACAAAGCGTGTGCGTGTGTGTGTGTGTGTGTGTGTGTGTGTGCGTGTGTGTGTGTGTGTCTTTTTTTTTTAAGAAAAACAATTCAATGCCTGCATGGAAAGTAATACCTTATGGAACGTTTACATAGGATTTCCATGATTGAGGGAGAATGTGCTAAGCCCAAGCACACATTCAAAAAATCAAAACATGCCTGTTCCCTTGCCACAGTTTTCCTGCACAACGTCTGTTATTGCAGTGGCTAATTACTGTAGCCCATATATCTTTCATCTAAGTTTTCAGACCACTGGGCACTTCAATTAAGGAATGCTGAACAATAAAAATTGATATCTACACATTACTTTTTTTTTTTTTTTGGCCAGGTACCCACGAGAGTTAGTTAGGTGTGCCTTAACTGTCTTAGGTGCCAGTTGATAAATACTGTGCATTGGCCCACATTAATGAAATGAGGATTACAGGAAGGTGTTCATTGCTGACTACTCATGGTGTGTGATTCAAGGGACACCACCAAATACCTTGCCACAAAGAAGTTCCAGAAGGTGCTGGGGTTCTCTGAGATAAGTAAGAAAAGCAAAACAGAAGGGTTAGTTGTGTTATTTATTTATTTTTTTCCAGTCAACAGCATTTCTGCATGCTTTCAAAACAAAAACAAAAACATATGGCATTCAGAAAACACAATAAGCACACATTTCCTTCCACTAAACACAACGTGTTTGAATTTTAAAAATTAAGTATGATGGTTCCATGACTCAACCAAGACAGGAACACAGCCCCTATTCATCTTAAAGGTTGAACCCGACACTATTTATTTTTTTAAACTAAGCAACTGTTTGGTGTATCTGGAATGTAATGGTTTCTTTTAATTTCACCAATTGCATCTTTAAAACACACCTTTTCATATGACTTGTGGGCTATTTTCTTTAATAGAATATCATGCTTTATTCCCCCTCGATTTTTATACTTAGAATTCTCTTTTTTCATTCCCATATAAATTTGTCAAATATCATAACTTGTAGGCTTTCTCATACTATCATTTTCTGGAAATTTAATTTAGCTCCATGGTCAAACAGGTAGAAAATTATTTTAAAATATCCACATAGTTAATATTATACTTCATGCACGTAGCTGTAGCTGATCCGAGGTTCAAGATCCCCTCTCCCCATCTCCCTTGCATTCTGACTTTGAAACCTCTCACCCTCTAATCTTAATCCTGAAACTTTAGTCATCTTTGTCCTCCATTCTCACCTCTAAGTCTTGTTCATTTTCTTCCCACCTAGTCCAGAAAGCTGACCTATAACCTGCATGATATGAATGCTAATTAATGGCCTCTGGGAATCCAGCCTCCTCAATCCTGAGCTGAGCTCCTGTGTTGCCAGACAGGTTTTCCTATGTCATGTAAATTCATGTTCCTTTCATCCGCAAACCTTTCCATGTATTAAATCCAAATTATAGACTTTGAAGGTCCTTTATAATCAGGCCCTTCCCTTTTTTAGCCAATTTTTTCTCCTGTTTTCCTAAAGGAACTTTCTAATGGAAAATTTTCTTCTTTCTTCCATCACGTCTTCCCTGTCCACAGTAGCTTCTCTGAGCTTCTCCTTTGGAAGACTGTTTAAAACCCTGAACCACATGGTCTGGTGTAGGTAGTTTGTCTGGGTTGATCTTTCCTTCTCAGAGGGCAAGTCTTGTGTAATATGTTAAGATAACATGCATCAAACATCTGTACAGTAGCTGGTACCTGACTCAACGAAACCTTTCCTTAGGTATTTCTATACTGTTCATTGCATTTAGGAAGGTGCCCTGCACAAACTTGCTGGTTTCATGATTCCTATCTCAAGAATTGACATGATACTCAATTGCCCACACCAAAACCCTGCCAGTCTTTCTGGGTCCTCCTCCCCAACCACCACTTGAAATTCATTATCAAAGTCGGTCAAGTTCAACCCCTGAATGTTTGGAAATGCCTCCCCTTGCTCTACCAGTACAGTTTTGTCCAAGCAATCATTGCCATTTTCGGTGACTATTGGAACAGTCTCTTAGCTGGTCTCCTGAGCATATTCTTGACCTGCTGCAAGCCCTCTTGCACACTTTAGCCAGAATGGAAATTCAAAAACAAACATCTTATTTTTTTCCACACTCCTTTACTTAAACTTTATGATGGGCTGAATTGTGCTCCCCCCATACCCCCCACCTCCAGTAGAGTTTGGATGTTCAAGTCATAACCCTGAGAAGATGGTATTTGGAGAGAGGGACTTTGGAGGTGATTAGGTTCCCATGAGGTCATGAGAGTAGGGCCTTTGTGACGGGATTAGTGTCAGTGTCTGAAGAGACACTGAGGGCGGTCTCTTTCCATCAGAAGGACACAGTGAGAAGGTGGCCCTCACCAGGATGGGGATACAGTCCTCACCAGAACCTGACCATTCTGGCCCCACCCCAGTCTCAGATGTCCAGTCTCCAGAAGTGTCAGAAAACAATTTCATGTTGTGTAAACCAACTAATGTATGGTGCAGAACATCCTTGAAATATCTTTGAGTGGCTCTGAAGGGAAAGATGACAGTTCTCCACATGGCCCACAAGGCCCTGTTCCTTCTAGTCTCTGCCTACCTCTCCAGCCTGATCGGAAGCCGTTCTTCCCAGGGAACCCTTCCTGACCCACAAGATGAACTCAGGTCCACCTGTTGTTCTCTTGCAGTCCCCCCACCCCATATTGAAGTCTATAGCACTGCTTCTCAAATTTTAACATTCCTGAACGCACCCCCTACCCGCCCCCCCCCCCCGCCCGGGATCTTGTTAAAATGCAGATCTAATCTCAGTAGTTCCTGGGTGGATGCTGAGATTCTGCTTTTCTAACAAGCTCCCAGGTGATACGGATGCTGCTTGTCCACGGAGTACTCTTCAAATAGCAAGATCTGATAGATGCTGTTCACTTCATAGCACTTGTTGCAGGGTATGGTTACACATTAGTTTGGTTAATTATTTACTTACGGACTACCTTTCCAACCAGCTTGCCAGCCTCAGAAGTCACCATTGTCTTCCCGCATTAATCTTCATGACCTGGCACATGGGAGATGGGAGGGGACAGTCTTTAACAAATGGACATAGACTGACGCAGCGTACCTTGGGACCAGCCTGGACTTCTGTCTTTCTTTCTTCTTCTCCCCATCTTTCTCATCCTCTTCCTTTTCCTTCTTTCTTTCTTTTTGTAACTCACTGTAAGTTTCTTGAAACTCTGGAAAGAAGCTCAGTCTTTATTGAAGTTATAATATGCTACACAGGAAGAATTGTTGAGAAACAAATATAGAATGAATGTTGAGGAGATGATCAACTGTGTCCAAAGCAGAGGAGGGAGCCCGAGGAACAAAAAGACAACGACTTTGGATTGGTTCAGTGACGGTCATCATTTATCTTCTACAGGCTGATGGATTCCAGATCTTTCTCTTCACCTCTGGTCCCAATTCTTCACTTGAAAGTATCGGAGGTAACCCATCTTCACCTGGTCTCTAACTGAAATAACTTTTTTCTTATACTGAAATGTGTTTCTCTTATATTTCCCATTTCAGAGAATGGAAACCACCATCATTGATGCCTAGCTCTGTCTCACGGTCTGTATCCAAATCCTCTGGAGTCTTCCTGTCAAACTTTTGAATCCATTCACCTTTCTTTGTCTTCACTTCTGTGTCCCTAATTCAAGCCCCCATTGGTTTTGCTCACTGCTTACCTCTCTGACCTCAGTCTAGCCCCTCAACTTCCGCTCCACTCACCGTCCAGTCACTGCGCGTCCAAGGGGAATCCTCTGCCTCAGTTTCCAGTATGATCTTCTGCTGCCCTTCTTGAGCTCCCTCCCTCCTACTGCACATGCAGGATGACTCAACCAATTTTAGTCTCTGCAATGTGTCATGTCCTTACCAAGTTTGAGCCTGGATTCTCTTTTCCTGAAACATCTTCTTTTCCCTTGACACCCCTCTTGCCTCTTTCCACCCAATAATAGCCCATGTACCTACAGGGCCTCCTTCAGAGAGGCTTCCTTGACCACCACAACCCTTGATATTTGATTCACCAAAGCAGCTATATCAAGAATATTATAAATGCATCTTACTTGATGAGGTACCCCACTAGTCCCTGGGAGAAAACTGACGGATCTTAGTCCTTACTGCATGCAGTTATGGAATAGCAGGCAACAGTTCCTTAACATGTTTGTTGGACAATTAGCTAGTTAATGGTACCAGTGATAAAGGGCCAAAGACAGACACAGGACTCAAGCAAAAGATTGATAGTGAAGCTGTAGAAATGATGATATGTGTGTGTGTGAGTGTGTGTGTGTGTGTGTGTGTGTGTGTGTGTGAGAGAGAGAGAGAGAGAGAGAGAGAGAGAGAGAGAGATCGTAAGTTGAGCCAGGGAAGGGAAGGGAGAGGTAACCTAAAAGCTGAGAGCGAGGTACAGTTTTGAGATCTTCTCCGCAGTGGGCATACAAAGGTCAGCAAGCTTCCAGGCAAGGGAATCTTTGATGATGTTTAAATGGTGGGGCTTTCCAGAGAAACAGTCTCCCTTTGAGTGGAAAAGGAGAGGGATCTCAGAACAGATGGGAGTGTTTGACTTAGCAGAGGAGATGTCTAGGAAGGAGAAGGTTGTTTATAGCAAGGGAGACACGAGTCGGGCAGGCGAGATGCAGACGGCCCGATCCGGGACGTTTCAGTCTTAGGGCTCATTCCTCTCTCAGTGTTACATTCTAGCTCGTGCCCCTCCTTAGTCCTTGAGTATAGACTATTTTTTTATTTTCAAGTATAAACCAGACTGTAAACCCCTTGAGGGAAGAGGTCTTTCTGTACCCTCCCTGACACCTAGCATCGCTAGCTCTGCTGAGTCAATTGTGGTTGATTGATTTCTATTTGGGATACTGAAGATAATTTACATACCTTAGAAGAGATTGGTATGTGTTTAATGTGTGGGTTGTTGAAATGCAGCAGGGAATAGAAAATTGGTTTTCTAATTGTCAGAAAAATTTATAAAGTTTTCTGTCAAATTTAAGAGAAGAAATGCTAACAGATTTCTAAATTTTCTTGAAGAGTTTCAGGGGCAGAAGACTTTAGGGAAAATTAAGACTAATGTTTTCTGGGTTAAGGAAAGTAGAGTGAAGTAAATGACAGAAAGCATGTCCCTGAAGTCATGTCTGAGGAACCCCCTGGGGCACACAGTAGGGCTCAGTGCACATTAGCTTCCACCACCCCTCCTACTGTGGTTGTAGTCCACATCGCCATTACCCTTGGGTTTTAGAGTCCTAGTGAGATTCCACCGAAGAGGAATTAGTGTGTGTTTAAAAAGTGGTAATGAACCAAGGTAGAGATTTTCTAACTTTCTTAGTTCACAGCTCTCTTGTAATTTTTTCATTGTATTCTGGGCTAAAAGTAATATCTAACTATTCCCTTTACTAAACACTTCCGTGTTTATGTTTTAACAACTTAGTAGCTATTTGAAAAGCTAATACAAAATATTTTAAAGAAATAATTTAATTTCATCCTTAACCTCAATTAGCCATTAATAGATGGTGCCTGCCTATTGAACACTGCATACAAAGCTCGAAGCTGGAAATCTGATTAGAACCACTACTCTCATTTCCTGTTCCATGCTGACTCTTTTTTTGCATGGTACTTGCTTTTCATCTTAGCAACTGCTGAAATCTAGCTTTGCAAAGATACCAAATATCATCAGAAAGAAGGCAATATGATTCTAACACAGAAATTGCAAGTTATCTTGAGCTCGTAGTTTGCACAGTGTCTGATAGATGTCAAGTATTGCCTTATTTCCCTTGAAAATGTAAAATATCCCATGGAAGCCCCGTCAGTTCATTGCAGCTTTCCAGAGTGCCTGATGGCACGATTTGGCAAATGTGGAACTGAGGCAAGAGCCCCTATGGGTTGGGCAATGTCAGAGCTATGGTTGCATCATGCCTCTTGTCCTCAGGCCCAAGGGCATCTGAAGTTGCAGATCCTCAAATGCTCTAGTGGGTGCAGATAAAAAGCCAGGCTAGAGGTCATTGGACATGTCAAACCTGAAGCTGAGATCACTTAAAGTCTTACAAGCCTTTGGGATAAGGGTAAAACCTATAGTTCTTCAGAATTGCAGATGCCTGTGAGCCTAAGAAACAGCAAAATCAGGCAAGGAGCACGCTGGTCCTGCCAGCTATTATGGCCAAGGGAACTTGCTAGTGATCATTCACCATTCAACATGGTGAATTATGATAATAAGTGTAGAAAGGAGGCATCAAGGAGTATGTTTCCTACTCTTCCTCTTCAATAAGACCACATACATATTTCTTTGTAGCTCATCCCTGCTGTACTCTTAGGCTGTTTGGGGATTACCATGAATGGTTCATTTACTTTTCGGACTCTTGCCCTACAATATAGAATCAGACCTCCATCTCCATCTTCAAATGCTCCAGTGGGTGGAATGATTTCCCTCCCGGTGGATTACTGGAAGGATTGCTCCATCCATAACGTTTTGCTCATCTTCTCAGCAGAGGTCCTGCTCAGCAGGGGTCCTGCAGCATCTGGATGGAAAGAGAACCACTCTCCTTGCTCTTCTGTAACACTTCCCAAAATGTGTAATCTACTTGGTACTTGTCTGTTTCCTACCTAAGAGTGTAAGCAGCCCACGGGCGGGAATCTTCATGTTTTATTTGTGAGTGCACCACAGTACCAGACACATACACTGGCAATTGTGATTTTTTAAAATAAGCAAATTAAATGTGGGAGAACCAAAATATGATGCAGGAGGAGTAGGAGATTGCATTTGAGACACAAGGACAAAATCAAAGCTGGAGGAACAGTCCCCAAGGGGCTTCCGAGGTTCATTAGAGCCAAGTGTTTGAAAATCAGAAAAGAGTCAAAAAGTCAAACTAGAGGGTAGCTTCGGTGTCACCAAACTGGGTGTTATTTCAGAGTCAGGTTTTTATGTTCCTTTGATGTTGGATGAACAGCCAGATTCTTAGAAATTGTCTTTAATAGGATGGGAATAACTTCTTCTTCAAAAGGATCAGAAGTGAGTGGGTTGGAGGGGAAAAAAAATTTTAGTGAGATTATATATGGGCCCCTGCGGAGGTGAGAATTTTGGCTGGAGGAGACCTTGTCATCTTGGAGTGGGTGTGGAGACATGAGAGAAACATAAAATGTGGCATGTGTCATCACAGCTGTGATAGCCAGTTTGCATTTTAAAAAGTGAATGTAGTGTTAGCCTGGCAGATGTGAGACCTTGGGTTTGATCCACAGCACTCCAAAAAAAAAAAAGGCAAACGCAACTGATTTTGATTTTCTACAATATAATACTCTTTCCTGAGCTTTGTCAACACTCTTTTTTTTCAATTTATTTTTATTCTGATTTTTTATACATGACAGCAGAATACATTTCAATTCATAGAGCACACAATTTTTCATGTCTCTGGTTGTACTCAAAGTAGGGTCACACCGTTCGTGTCTTCATACATGTACTTAGGGTAATGATGACCATCACCTTCTACCGTCTTTCCTGCCCCCATTCCCCTCCCTCCCCTTTGCCCTATCTAGAGTTCCTCCATTTCTCCCATGCTCCCTCCCCATCCCCATTATGGATCAGCATCCTCAGATCAGAGAAAACATTTAGTATTTGTTTTTCTTTTGGGGGGGGGGATTGGCTAACTTCACTTAGCATAATATTCTACAACTCTATCCATTTACCTGCAAATGCCATGATTTTATTCTCTTTTAATCTGAGTAATATTCCATTGTGTATATATATCACAGTTTCTTTATCCATTCATCTACTGAAGGGCATCTAGGTTGGCTCCACAGTTTAGCTATTATGAATTGTGCTGCTGTAAACATTGATGTGGCTGTGTCCCTGTAGTATGCTGTTTTTAAGTCCTTTGGGTATAATCTGAGGAGAGGGATAGCTGGGTCAAATGGTGGTTCCATTCCCAGATTTCCAAGGAATCTCCATACTGTTTTCCATATTGTCCGCACCAGTTTTGTAGTCTCACCAGCAATGTATGAGTGTGCCTTTTCCCCCACATCCTCGCCAACACTTATTGTTTTTTGTCTTCATAATAGTCACCATTCTGACTGGAGTGAGATGATGTCTTAGAGTAGTTTTGATTTGCATTTCTCTGATTGCTGGAGATGATGAGCATTTTTTCATATATTTGTTGACTGATTGTACATCATCGTCTGAGAAGTGTCTGTTCAGTTCCTCGTCCCATTTATTGATTGGGTTCTCTTTTTGTTGTTTTTGTCTTTTTTTTTTTTTGGTGTTAATATTTTTGAGTCCTTCATACATCCTGAAGATCAGTGCTCTATCTGATGTGCATCCTCTGTCAACACCCTTGTTCTCATTTCCATCTCTTTCTGTTCTTCGAGGACTGCTACCCTAACCTCAACCCACTTGCCTTCCATCAGGATCTGTCCTATGCTCACAATATACTGCTCCCATCTGAGACTATCGAGATGATCTATCAAGATAAGTGAGACACAGACCTGACCCCAACGAGCTCTTTGTATTACACAGTGATCCCTGAAGGAAGATCTATGGGTGCTTGTCTCAAAGTGTTCCCGAAGGAAAGGATCCATGGTAAGTAAGTTCGGAAATTAGAAATAAATAAATGTGTTTTTACTGAAGGACTTCTCAGACCTTCGATCCTAGGAACGAGCATCCTGAATCTCCAGGAGAGGGTGTCTAGCTCATGGTGTTGGAGGATTTACAATGCCTGAGACTCTTTGGTTCATCTAACTAGTATGGTGAACTGGTGGATAGTTTGGGGATGCACTGGTCCAGATACATCATTCTTTTCTCTCTCTCTCTCTCTTTTTTTTCCCTTTCTTTTCTTTTATATTGGGCCAAGTTCATGCCGGCTAACCTCATTCAACTCAACATCTATCTATTTGACACCATATTTCCTTACTTCACTGTGGGTCCTCTGTGTTGACAGGAACTTGTGAGGCAGCTGCCATGACTCAACGTCTCTCTCTTCACTTCTTAGACTCACAGTCATCCTGGAAGTCGCTGGGGCTCTGGCCTACCTTGGCTGGACCAATCTTCCCAGTCCTTCTCAGGCCCATCTTGGAGACCAGTTGCCCAGGCTTTCCTGACCAGCAGAGGGCTCCTGGTGGCTGGATAGTGACCTACACGTGCAATTACCCTGGCAAATCTCAACCCGGCCTAAATCCTGTATTCCAAAGAAAACATCCACTTGTGGAAAATGTGTCCCTCCTCTTCTCCCTCCACCCAATTCTACACATGACGAGGGCTTCCAGGAAGCTCCCCACAGGACTGGGAACAGGGGGAGCCATCTACTCATTAAACATGTGTGGATCACTGTGTGGAGCACGGTGTTGTCAGATGCATGATGCTATTATTATCCTAATTTCACATGCAAGAAAAGTGGTCTGAGTAATGACCTAGCATCACTCACGTGGTCAGTGGGGAAGCCCAGCTGTCCCAGGCTGGCTGGCTTTGGAGTCCAAACTCTTGATATGGACTAGCTCTAACCAGAATAAACTAATTATATGGCGAATTAGAAAGGGTGAAGTGTTCAGAAAAAAAAACAGGAAGAAAATGTAGGACACAGGAAGTGACAAAAGTATCCCAAGCAGAGTTGGGAGGGAACAGGGTGCTTGAAGAGAGTGCCCTTCAAGCAGAGATTTCCGGGGCCCAGGGCGTGCTCTGGGGATCTCTGGAGGAGCATGCTCTAAGCAGAAGACATAAAGCCCAGGAGCAGCCTTGGGAGACACGCCTGTGTGACTGACCTTGACCTCTAGCTGTGTCACCAAGTGCCACCTCTTGTTCCTTACTGTTGCTGCTGGGTGCTGGCTGTAGTGATGGCAGAATCCATCCTTCAGAGCCATAAGGTGGTGGCTTCTGTCCTTCTTCCTTCACATCCAGGTCTCCTTACGCTGCCTTTTCTCTGCCAACCACGTAAGGTTCCAGATCTTTCTTCTTTACCATCACATATTTTCCTATCTGCCTGCTCACTATATTAAAAAACAGTTACCTTTTATCAGGTCCATCCATGAAATGATCTCATCCCGATATCCATTCAGATCCTTGCATATATTCTTGACAAATTAGAATTTCAGACTTACACAAAATGTTCTGAATATTCTCCCAAGGACATGTGCTGTGTTTTGTAATAAAATTTTTATCTTTGTTTTTAAAATAATTTGTGCAAAGAGAAAGCATCTGGCTCTGTTGTATCTGCTTCAGGAAAAGGGATCGTGTCATGGATATGTTCTTTACCAGAAATGGGCAATTACTGGAGAGAAAAGCAGGTTCACCTTAGCAACAGCATCCTGATGCCGATGTCACCACCTTACATCATCTTGGTCTCGTGTCATTGCGTTCTTTCTCTCAAATCTCCAACCACAGCTTTATAGGCCTCTGCATTCAAAAGGCTTAACGAAAAGGAAGAAGTAACCATATTTAAATATTCACTGACTCATTTTCATCTTGAGCTCCATTAGCAGGGCCGGGTTCTACAGCAGCACAAAATGGGAATTGTTCTTTTTCTACTTTCTCCAGCGTGTGCTCTAGTTGTGCTTGTGCTCCGTCTCTCCCGAGCTGTTGCCCACACACCCCTGGGATTGGCAGCCCCTCCAACAAGCCTGATCACTTACAAATGCAATGATTTTATTTTGCAGAGCAGTCCAATCCTGAGATGATTACAGGGGAGATTACAATCACGGATCCTAGGGCTGGAAGGAATCTTTCTTTTTATCTTGTTTCTAGCCCCCCCACCCCTTTTATTTGAGGGCGAGGAAAGGGCAACATAATACTTAGCTTTTAGGAAAGACAGAGAAGATTGGGACTCCCTGGAAGTTTGTGGTTCCTGGGGACTTCAGTGAGGACTCTACACGGTGTCAGATCATGCGCCAATGTCCTGTCCTCCCATTCCCTGCCGCTCCTCCCACCTCCACTTCTGCTTCACCTGCAGCCCAAGACCTCAAAACACTGCAGCCAGAAATCCACCCGCAGCAGGAACTGGGCTGCCCCTCCCCCCACGTAGAAGTTTTCATATTGGCATTGGCTTGAAAATAAATAACATTTAAACATTCACTGTTAGAATCATTTCAGTTGTGTTTGTTTATAGTCAAAAACATTTGCACCTATTGACTGGAAGATTTTCTATCAATGAATAGGAAAACTACCCACATACATATTACAGTTTGGCAAAATCAGACTCTGGGCTTTCAAGCCACAAGCTACTCAGCAAAGACAAAGGCTGCCCTGGGATTCCTCATTACACGCTCTCCACCAGGCCCCCAAAGTAATTTTAAAAGTTCTCAATTTACTGGATCCCTGACTAAGAAACACGGATGATATTTTTAATCTATTTAAATCTTAAAAGTTATTTTTAACATAATTAAGCATTTATAACTTTGCTTTCTACATACATACTTTGAGTTATGTAACATCGCTGAGCTAATACTTTGGACTGTGCTTCAAAAAATTTTCTGTAATCAGGATTTCACGTTTATATATAAGAAAGGTTCCTTTTGGTTAGAAATAAATGTGCTTTTTTTAAAAAAAAATGTTGAAATTAGCCAATGATAGGATTGCCAAATTTGTAATAAAACCAACCAACCAACCAAACAAAAAAACCCATACATTTGAGCTGAGGTGTGGCTCAGTGGTAAAGTGCTTACCTACTATGTGTAAGGCACTGGGTTTGATTCTCAGCACCACATATAAATAAATAGAATAAAGGTCCATTGACAACTAAAAAAAAAAAATTAAAAAAAACATATATTTTAGGAGGTGGTCAATTAGTATACTTTTTTTCCACGCTGAATCAACTAACAAGTATTTATTGCCTTAATTAGACTAACTGACACCCAAATAAGGATTCTGACACTGTCCTCAAGAGAGACGAAAGGACTGCCTAATTTATCTTTATGTCTGCAATATTGGAAGGATTATTAGGCATTCATTGTGCTCCCTTTTGCAAAGCCCTTAATTGTGATTTATCACTTCATTCTCTTTGTCTTCATTGTACTAGTACAGAAACTGAGGCAGCACAGCAGTCAGGGTCCTGGGTCCCCGCAGAACCTAGTGGTTGAAGTGACATGGCGGAATTCTGAAACCTGAGAACCCGTCAGACTCGGTTCACAGGCCTGGGCAGGAATCTGGCAAGTGGGATTCTGGGGGACTCCCTTGTTCACAGGGAGGAAATAAAAAGAAAGGGGAGGGGTTTTCTTGGACACAGAAATACAGAGAACTTCCCGAAATTGTCTAAGGGAAATAGTCTAAAATTCCTGAAACAGTCTAAAAAAAGATTTCCGTTATCTAAATCATGCCTTTCAGGGATTTGAATTCATTTCTTGTGTCTCTTTAGGTGGTAGGGTGGTCAGTTTGGCTTTTTGTATCCACCTTAAAATAAATCCGTTTGAAGGAAAAACCAGTTACAGTTTGACCAAGACAATACTTTGTCAGAAACCATTCTTAGTTTATTCAGTTGCTTGGAGTTGATGTTCAAGCCCACTATGCTATGGCCATGTAGGTTGTGTATCCATATTCCCTGGAAGTTACTGAGGTCCTAGTCAACATCCTTGGAGTGTGTGCATCTCTGGAGTTGTGCAGTACACAACCTGCTCACCTATACATATCTACTTAGTAGTTTCAGATGAGGTTGGGACCAGTAGGTACTCTTAAGGGCTGGTCACAGACTTATCACTCTTGGATATTCTTTGTGTTTCTCCCCTAATTCTTTTCTAATTCTCCCTTTATTTTCTTATATCTTTCACAAGTTCCTGATCTACATGAATCTACTACAGAGACTTCTCAACGCTGCCTGTAATAGGGTAAGAACCAATGACTAGGGTTTCTATGTCCTATGAAATTGATAAATCCATGGATCAGCTTTTATATCTAGTACAAAAACAATCCAGTCCTATTGTACTATCTGGGCCAGGCTGCAGTCCCTCAGAAGGTTCAGATTCTCTGCAAAAGGATCTGAAATGAGCTGTTCCACTCTCCAAGTCACAGGAGCGATACTGGGTCATTGAATCCTGCATTCATTAATTGGTACTTCCCAAGTCCAAAGCTTCCCCCTAGTTTTTCCTGCTGGATACTGGTCCCACGGAACAATCTGGGAAGATAATAAAGCATTCCCCTCTGGGTTTGCTTGGGAAATACTGTGTTGTCCACTTGGAGATTTGCAATGCATAGTAGAAATCTGTCAAGAAATACCGCTTTAATATTATTATTTTTTGGTTACTCCTGTTAATGTGAAATGTGTACCTTCAGAAATGCTGGTCTACAGAACACCAGGTCAACACACAGCCATTCTCTCAGGAGGTAAGCCCACCCTCTGCCCTCCCTCTGATTGGTAGGTTTTAGGAACCACCTAGAGAGCACAGCAAACCCACCGGAGGTTCCACTGTCTCTTCAGCTGTACGATGAGTTGGGTTTGCAGTAGGTCTGCACACGGCAGAGGGACAGAGGGCCCAAGGAAAGCAGACCTGTTCCCACCCTTGTTTTATGCAGTCCACTTTACGTACGAGGGAACTGAGGCCCGTAGAGTTTCAATAACTTGTTCCAGTCCCACTACCAGTTTGGAGCACAGCTTTAACCCAAACCATTATTACCAACCACAAACCCCACCCTTTCCCCGGCTCCTTCCACTTGATCACACTGTCATTAATGTTACCATGGCTGCAGAGCCATCTTTGCACTGGAGTTGAGCAGACTCCAACCCACGCTCAGGTTCAAGTCCCATCTCTCCCACGTGGGCATGCAGCCTTGCCCAGGCTCCCAGTCCCTAGAAGCCTTCATCTCTGCAGTGGAGAAATAGCCATCCCCATAAGATTTTTTTTTTTTTTTTTGACAGAATTAAAGGACCCAGTGTTGAGAAAAATGCTCAATAAATATTGCCAATTGTTTTTATTATAACAATTTACGGGTTAATTCTACTATTTTACAAGTTTTACAGGCAAGGCCTGCTTATTAACTGTCAGGCCCTACTAGAGCCAAATGTAAAATATCCGTCCCCTCCCTCTCCACTCCCATAAAGCTGAAGGATGGCTCAGGGACTTCACGTGTGGAACATGAATCACACACTCATCAAGTAGACCCTGACACCCGCAGCGGCTGTGTGGTGAGCACACAGAGAAAGAATCGGGCACAGATGTGGAAAATAGAAAATTCCCAAGTTTCTTTCTTTCCTCACTCTGCTCTGAATACAGAACCATGCAGACGGGTGGATTTTGCTGGGTCAAATGCTTTCTTGCTGATTCATTACTGTGGATACAATTGCTAGAGACAAAGGATGTTTCCTGAGCTCCACGGCCCTTCTCTAACTACTCATCGGCTTCTATATTGACTGATTTAATAGCTTTGATTCCTAGTCTCAGAAATAACTTTGTGCCTGTGTTTCATAGGAGTGGACCTATTAGTACTTTCCTGATGAGGTCGAATAAATTCTTTACCTGAATTATAAAACAAAGGAAAGTTAAAGTACAATATTCCCCAATAGTTCCAATATTTCTCCCTTTGAGTTCTGTCTTTTGTCTTAACAAATTTGATTAAATTTAAAATTAAAATTTAATGATGGTAATGCACTGAATACATCAATATATTTTGATGACATTACCACAGCGCAGTGTTGAATTTTATATTCTATCTGGGTCAGCTATGTAAATCAACAACATTAATGAGCTTTTATTAAATCATCTTAGTAAAAGCTCCACTGTCTTAACTGTTTACTTAATTCTACAGCCAACAAAAAACAGCTGTCACCTTCTGACAGATCTTATTCAGAATGAGAGTCTTCTTCTTACGGGGGGAAAAATTTGATGTAAGCTGTAATCCAACAGTGATGTCATATTTAGAGTCCACAAAATGGACGCTGTTATAAAAATTCAGGCCTTATAGATCCCACCTTGCCGTTCAAGAGAAACAGGAATGAGGGGAAGAAGTTCAAGGGGAATGCTGTGCTTCTGTCATTCGTTTTATATACAGAGCGTTACTCTGCAGAGAGCATGGAATTACTTATAGACATCTGCACTGACTTGGGGGATCCAAACCCTGAGAAAATTTTGAGCCAGACTGACATGGGTAGGCAGCAACCCACTTCCTGCTTCTGAACAAGAAATATTCCTTAAGTAAGTTGATATATCACTTAATGGCTACATAATTAATACATTTTTCAACATTGTTAAGATAGCATAGGTTTTTTTTCTACCCCTAAACAGTAAATTTAAACAGCATATTCAAATAAAGGCTAGCATACACACAAAAAAATAAACTTCATGTATTCAAGAAACAAGACCAGGAGTTCCTCATATTGGTATACTTTGCTAACTGCTTGGTTTATTTATACGCACTTCGCTGAATAAAATTATCTTCTTTTAAAATCACTATGTAAATATTTATTTATTTTATAATGCTTTCTTTTATTGCCTCCTCAATTTTGCAGTGCAGGGATAGAACCAGCCCCTTGCTCATGCTGGGGAAGTGCTCTGTCACTGAGCTATATCCCCACTCTGATTTTGCAAATATTTTAAATGGAGATTTAAAAAAAATAACAAAATTAACTTAAATAGTTGTTTTAATATTTGAAATAAGCCTTTCCCTAAGCCATTTAATAACTGACCAAGGTACCAAATCCAAGGCTAGACCCTGAAACTCTAACACTATGGACAAACTCCGAGGGCCCTGACAAACACCAGCCCTCATCCCACCGGTGTGTCTTTTGTGTGGAAGTGGGACTTACTGCATTGCCAAGGTGACCTTCTGATTGGGGGCTACAGAAGAAGGGCACATGGCAATTTCTACCATATGGCATATGCATCATTGTGGCTAACATCTGAGATAAATCAGACCCTTAGCCAGATGGCTAGAACTCAGGAGACAGACCCAGGTGGCCAAGAGAGGGACCGGCCTTGGCAGGTAAGTTTGGGTTACTATAGCTCTGTAGCATGTTTTCAAGTCAGGTGTGGGGACACCTCCAGATTTGTTCTTTTCTCAGAATTTCTTTGGCTTTGGGACATATTTTGTGGTTCCATATGCATTTTATGTTTTTTTGTTTCTTTGTTTATTTTTGTGAAGAAGTCCATTGGATGTTTTATAGTGATTGAATTTGTAGATCACTTTGGGTAAAAAAAAGGAATATTTTAATATTTACTCTTCTAATCTATGAATGAAGAATGTCTTTCCCTTGTTTGGTATCATCTTCAATAGCTTATATCAGTGTTTGATAATTTTCATTGTAGGTATATTTTATCTCCTTGATTAAACTTATCCCTAGGTCTTTTGTTTTTTGGAAATTATTATAAATGAGATTTCTATCTTGATTTCTTTTTTGGCTGGTGCATTATTGGTATACAGAAATGCTACTAATTTTTGTATGTTGATCTTGTAGCCTGCAACTTTACTGAATTTGTTTATCATTCTAATGAGGTGTTGGTTTTGGCAGAGTATTTATGTTTTTCTACATATAAGATTGTGTTGTCTACAAACAGGGATAATTTGAGTTCTTCCTTTCCAACTTGGATGCTCTTTATTTCTCTCTGTTGCCTAGTTGCTCTGGCTAGGACTTCTAGAACTATGTTGAATAAAAGTGGTAAAAGTGTAATTCTTTATCTTGCTCCAGGTTTTAGAGAAAATGCTTTCAACTTTATCCCATTTCATATGAGGTTATCTGTGTGTTTGTCATGTATAGCCTTCATGATGATGTACATGTTCTTTCTATACCTAATATTTTAAGAGTGTTTATCATAAAGGGATATTGAAAAATATGAATGATCTACATCTGATAATTATAAGTTTTATACTTTTGCACTTTTTTTTCATGTGGGTTCCTTCATTCACTCATCCATCATTCAATCAAACAGGTATTTATCTAATACCAACTATGTACCAGGCAGTGTTCTGGGCATTGGGGATCTATTAGATAATAAAACAGACACAAACACATATCTTTATGCAGGAGGAGGAGATTGATAATTAACTAAGTGACTAAATAAATAAAATGGTGGTTAAAACATGATGAAAGTCAGAAGGCCAGGCACAGTGGTGAACTCCTGTAATCCCAGCAGCTCGGGAGGCTGAGGCAGGAGGATCGTGGGTTCAAAGCCAACCTCAGAAATTTAACAAGGTGCTAAGCAACTCACTGAGACCCTGTCTCTAAATAAAATATTTTAAAAAGGGGTGGGGATTGACTTAGTGGTTAAGCGCCTCTGGGCTCAATCCTTGGTGCGCACACGCAAACACACACATACACACACACACACACACACACACACACACACAAAGTTAATGTAGAATAGTAAAGCAGAGAAAAAGGATAATGAATGAAAGGTCAGTTATGGCACCAATCCATTGCTGGGGGTTGATGCTACACCAAGATTGAATCTGCCAAACATGAAGAAGAAGTAAGGAAGCAAGTCTCCAAAGGACCTGAGGGAACAGTTTTTTGGATGGAGGAAATGGCAAGATCTTGAGGTAGAGGAGTTCTTATTCTTACCTGAGCATGAAAGGATGGAGGTGGAAGTGGTAGGAGAAGAAGTCAGACAAGTAACCGGTGGAGATGGCCAGTGGTGTTCCAAGCAGTGCACAGACCCAGGTAGTTTAGACTTTGGTCTCTGTTTCAGGGTTGTTAATCCGTATACATTTAACAACCAGTACGTGAATTAGCAATACCAGGATCTGTTTCCACATCCATGCATTCATCAGTATTTAAAATGGACACTGGAAAAATTCTGAGGAGCCCCCAAAATGTCTTCTGCAAAGCAATGGGTCTCCACCTTTGAATTTGCAAGTGGTGGATACTATGAATCCAGTGTTAGAGCTTCAATTCTGGCTAAAGGCATAATTTCCTGTAGCTTTCCTATCTCCAGCATAGCCCTGGAGACAGGTCCTTCTGCTCTATCCATCACTCTAACTGTATCACTTAACCATGGAGCAAGGACAAGAAGTTCATGGGTGAAGCCAAAGTGCAGAGTCGGAAGAGGAGTCAAAGAGGGTCGGTAGGGAGCCATTTCTTTGGCAATGAGTAAAACCTACTGGCTGTGTCAGATGACCCATCGTCCAGCCCTGAGTCAGCTCCACTGATGATGCTTGCTTCTCTGCTGAGTGTGGGACACCATGTTGCTTTGATTTGGTAACAGTTTATCTTTATAATCAACAGCACTCACTGCCTGTCTTTTCCACTCTGCCATTGAACTTTTTGACTTCCTCCTTCATGCTGTCTGAAGACTTCAGTGAGCACTCTTTCTAACTCCAAATCTACAATAATGGCACTCACTTCTTTTATTTATTTAATACTTTTATCTTGAACATTGCAATAAGAGTGGGGAGGACCAGAATGCCTTAGGGATGTGGCACCTTTTCAGATGACAATAACAATGATAGTATATTAGTAAAATTTGATTACAGAAGTATTAAAGGCTGTTTTGAGGACTTTACATGTATTATTGCATTTAATTTTTACCATGACACAAGGAGGTATTTTACAGCTGTCATATCCATAAAGAGCTAGTAAGTGGCAGATGTGATTCAAATCCCTGACTCAAATCTCATTCATAGCCAGGTGTCTGTAATTCCAGTGGCTCAGGAGGTTGAAGCAGGAGGATCTCAAATTCAAAGCCAGCCTCAGCAACTTAGCAAGGCCCTAAGCAACTTAGTGAGACCCTGTGTCAAAAATAAAAATAAATAAAAGGGCTGGGGATGTGGCTCAGTGGTTAAACGTTTCTGGGTTCAATCCCTGGTACAAAACAAATAAACAACTCACACATTTTTACTCTGGTACTTATACCACCACCTAGTTCTCTAGTGGCAGTGTTTTTTAAAGTTGACTTTTTGTTATGGAAAATGCTGAATATACAGAAGTAGTAAGAATAGAATAATAAGTTCTTTTCTATGTATCACCTAGTCTCAATGATTTATCACATAAGGCGAGTCCTGCTTCATCTATTTCCCCTAAGCACAACAGCACTATTTTGAAGTAAATGCAAGATATCAGATCACTTCATTTGTAAACATCTCAGTGTGTGTTTCTAAAAGAGAACTTGAACAACAAAAAAAAAATACAATCACAATGCCATTATCTCATCTAAAAATATTAACAATAATTCATTAAAAGGCTCCAGTGTTGACTATCCAGTCTTAAGTTGTGGTTTAACTACAAGGCCATAATCTTATAGGCACAGTATGACTTTTTACAGATGAAAAAAATAAATCCAGCAACCCACTAATCACATCATTTGTATTCCAGCATTACACTTCAATTATGCTCATTTTGATCAATTGAGACAATTTTGCAGGCAAGTTGGCCAGGCCTTATACTTCTCCATGTGGCATAGGAGGAGTGACAGTGTTTAGAAAGCCCAGGTTCCAGTTTTGGATCCTGTGCTTAAGTGGATCACTCAAACCCTTAACAGCCTTTGTTTTCCTTTATATATGAAGGGGTTTGAATTATCAATAATTTATCATTGAAAATTTTCAAATTCTAGAACTTTCTGAAGACAGCAATTTCAACATATCTTCTCCTAAAGCCTAAAGTTATTTTATTTAATAAGTAAAACTTCTTTAGTGGACAAACCTTTCTAGATTTGAAGAGGTAAAAGTGTGGATTTAAAAAGGAATAGAGGTAAATGGTTTCAAAACAGCCCCTTCCTCCTGGATGCGTTATCTGTCCATCCTCCAACCCCCAGTCCGTTTATCCGTTCACGCATCTGTGTGCCTACCTGTACCTCCGTATCAGGGTGCAGGTCTAAAGATAAAGAAATGATTATTTCTCACAGAGCACACAACAGCCAAGCACGTAAAGCATAACCCTGTAAGTATGATTGATTTTCCATGCAATATGAAGGAAAGAAGGAAAAGAATTAATTGCAAGCCCAGATGAGAATCAGACAGGAGGCCTTGTGTGTGTCTGAAGATAAGATGGTCTTTGAAGTTCCACTTTTCTTCTCGTGTGCAGATGACTGACCCCCAGCCTCGTTTCACCAAGAAGAAAGTGGTAGATCATTAAAAGCTCATCACTCAAGGACTTCAAGGAAGAAGGGCTTTCGAGGAAAGCCACCCCCCCTTTCTAGTCCATTAGCCTAATGAGCGAGAGAGGAGAAATAATCTCAGACAGAAGAGTCTGAGGTCATAAGTAGGGAAGAAAGGATAAGGGTGGATGATGGATAATGAACTTTCATAAACAAAGGAGAAGCTTTAAAGGAAATAAGTAAGAACTCAGTACAGCAGGGCTCTGGGTGGAAGGTCAGGCAGCCCAGGATCTCCCAGGAGGTATTTCGTCCACCTCCTTCAGGCGCCTGGAATTTGCCTCCAGGAACAGAGGGCAGTGCAACATGCTTCCTGAGCAATTCTGCAGTGCAACTGGCTACTTAGTTGAAAACACTCCACAATAGCGCCATTCATCTTTTGGTGGTGTCTGTGGGTGCTAGGATATTAAATAAGATACTCGAATGCAAGCAATGTTTGAGGGAATTAAGTAAATGGCAAGTTTTAAAGAGATACAGCTCTTAGAAATCGTTTGCAGTCAAATCATGAATAAATGTAGCTCAGAATTTTCTGTGGTCTAATGTTGATTGGTATTCTATACAGAGTAATGAGCTATACAGTGCAAATATTATGGGTAGGAATTTTTGCAACAGTGGTATATCAATTTGGGGAAGCTGGTACTATGTCTCACCAGGTTCCTTTTCTTGTACAATTCTAGGTTAGCTGGCCACAAGAGGCATTTGACATGAGGTATGGAATGGACCATCTGTCCTATACTCTGAAGGTCGGTGCAGGGCTCCAGGCACAGTGGCAGATTGTGAGCATCATGACTGATCTGCTGGCTGGCTCCTTGCTGTGAGTCAGCATTCCAATTCATCTCTCCTCTAGCTCCCCCAAGATCTGCTTCTTCAGCTTCTCGAAGGCCCTGCACAGGTATGTGTGTAACTGTGTGCCCAAAGGTACCAGATTCTGCAGCATACCCCATAGCATTGGGGCTGTAAGTACTGAGAGACGGATGCAGACTCCAGTTTGTCTTTCAAGTTCCAGTTGACCCTGTGGAACTTCATCAATGTAGCTCCCACTTGCCCTTGACTCAGCCACATCCAGCTTTCTTCTCCATTACCTGTGTGGCAGACACAAAGTCTCCACACTTCAGGTCCACAGTAGGCACAGAGCCAACAGCCTGCAGAGGTTCCCCTCCCAGCTCCCAGGATTGCATAAATGTCTTACACCTATGACTCCCTTAGATTATATCAGACAGCAGCTCTGCTTCTTGATCAAGCTTTGATGGAGATAACAATCTTATGACATAGAAAATGTATTCAGAACTGAAACTCATTCAATGCATGAGCGAAAAATATCCTCCAAATTCATATAAATGGTCCCCAAGTTGGAAAATGGTTTGAATACTGAATGTAAAATTGTACTCAAAGTTTGTACTTAAAATTTCTCAGTGCACCAAGAAAACTATTAATTTATATTCTTTCCATGAAAAGATCAAGAATAAAATAATCCTAGAGGCTCTTAAGTTTTTTTGACCATTACTGAGCTGGAAGATAAACATCATAGATTTGGAACTTTGTTGTGTATTTTTACCTTACCAACCATAAATAAAGTTTCAAAATGAAAAGAAACAAAGTCAGGAAGAAATGTACAGAAACCGTTCATTAAGAGTTTAGCCAACAATTCCAGGCACTTGCATTGCCTTGGCAACTTGAATTTTTGTAGTCTTCCCCTCGGTGCCATGCCTGAAATCCACATCCGCATTTCCACATGTCTGGTAGATGAATGCCGCTGAATATTCCATCCGAGTCTCAACCACAAGCTCAACTTTTTAACATTCCCTCACCTTTGAGTAAATACGTCCTTTCCCTTGCTTTTCCAATGTCTGTGAACAGCAGAGATGGTTGTGCATCATTATTTGTGGCCTCGAGGCATCAAATACCCTTCTCATGTCTGGAAGTGCCATCCCACCTAGGAGACTTCCCTGGTCTTGCAGCTCTGATGAAGGCTTGACCTAGGTCATTCCCATCAGTTGAACTGGGCAAGATTTCCACTTAGAGGACACTAATGGACGAGAGGAGGTACCGTTCAGAACTCACTTTCTGGCAAATGTGGCAGTTGAATGCTTTCTGCCTACAGGAAGCCATGGTAGAGGTTCTGGCTTCCACTGCCTGGTTGGGAGGTATGAATTATGTCTCTTCTCCATGGCAACGGACGGGGCCTTGCAGTCGGCTCTGCACTGCTCCTACTACCAAGTCTGCAAACCTGACTCTCTGGGCACTCTGCAGTGTTGATGAGGTGGGTTGATAGAGTTAATAGCTTAACCCAGATAGTAAAGACTCTCGTACTTGTAATTAAAAACATTGACTGATTGAAGGCATGCAGGAAAGATATATTAACATTTTCTTCAATTCTAAGCAGTTGCAAGATCCGAGTCCTATTGCACTGCCACATCTATGTGCAAAATGACCTGAGAACTTGTCTTCTTCTTTCTATCCCAATGTCACTATCATAGGGAGGTTCAGAAAATAGCTGAAAGGGAGCTTTCTATATGTCCGAACAGCCTGAGCTTTTTATATGTAACAGCTAATTTGATCTTGACAGGAGCTCTGGGATGGAGGTACCAGTCTTAACGCCAGGCAGCAGATGAGAGGAGTGAAGTCTTGAGGAGATGTCACACAACTTGCTAGATTCTTGCAGACCTGGGGCTGGAGCAGATTTTTTTCATTTTAAATCCAGGGTGGAGCATGTACAGGGCTGCTTAACCCTTCCTTCAGACTGATGTTTGTCAAATATTCCCATCCTGTCACCCATGTCACAGTCCTGCCCGATACCTTCAATGACTTGTTGGTGCCTTTGGATAAAGACCACACCTGTGGCCACCAGGTCCTCAAGGGTCTGGCCACACTATCTCCATTTCATCCTTTGCCTTATGTCCCTTCTGTGTGGCCACAAAAGTAAGAAGATTAGGCCATTCTGCCCTTCACAGGGGCATCCCGTGTTTCCCCACCTCTGGGACTGACTCCCTTGGGTCTCTACACCCACAGGAGCTCCCCAGATTTTGCTTATTGAACAACATCTACCTTGTGTCGAGTTTGCCTCAGGCGCCAGGCTCCGGGGGAATAGGACCCCAACCATCCCCTCCAAGCCACCCGTTAGCCCCAGGAAACAGGCCTCCACTCAGGAAAATGGAGGGTCAGACGGTGGAGAGCTTAGGCACAGGTCACCCGACTCACAAGTGGCAGTTTGGAGTTCAGGTCAAGTGACAGGAAGCTCAGGCTTTCAGCTTGCACCCCATTGCGCTGGGTCCAAGTTCTGGAGATGGGCCTTCCCCGGCTGGAGCCACAGTGATCTCTTCTCACACCCTCAGTGTTTCCCCCTGAGTCTCCAACAGGAATTCTGCCTTCAGCGGTGGTCTTCTAGGCACAGCGCTATTCATTCGTTCCACAAATATTTCCTAAGTGTTTTAGTTAACTTTTTCATGGCTGGGACCTAAGGTCTGACAAGAACAACATGGAGGGGGAACAGTTTATTTTGACTCATGGTTTCTGAGGTTCAGTCTGTGCTTGGTCGACTCCATAGCTCTGGGCCCAAGGTAAGGCAGAGCATCATGGCAGACGGGTGTGGTACAGGGCAGCAGCTCAGGACATGGCCACCGGAAACAGAGAGAGAGAGAGAGAGAAAGAGAGAGGGGTGGTGGACACACACATACGAGGGGATGGGGGGGGGGGCTTGGCTCACCAGGGACAAAATATAAAGCCAATAGGCATGTCTTCTCCATCACACTGTACCTGCCTCCAGTTACCCCCCAGGTCTTTATCAGTGGACGAATCCAGGGATCAGGTTACAACTCTATGAATGTAATCAGTTTTCCTCTGAGCCTTCCTGCATGGCTCCCACGTGAACTTTTGGAGGCCACCTCATATCCAAACTGTCCCGCTCAGCAGCGCCTCTGTGCCAGGCATGGACCTGGACGCTGGAGACTCAGCCAGAAGCACACAGGAGCAGCCTCTGCCCTCAGGGAGGCCACAGGAATCAGAGGGCAGTGCAGGCCGACGTGTGGTGTGGCCAGAGCAGCTGTGGAGGAAAGAGTCAGGAACGGCCCCAGGAACAGGCTGCCCTTTTCAAAACAGGGGTGGGCTTTATAACAAGGTGGTCCTTGAGTAGAGACATTAAGAAGTCAGGGGCCTGGTAACTGGGTCTCTGGAGGGTGGGAACCCAGGAAGAGGGAATGGCATGTGCCGAGGCCGGCAGCAGAGGGAGGCCAGGCTCACCCCAGGCACAGCAGGAACCAGGGCCCAGAGCATTGGGACCTGGGGGAGGGGAGAAGTGGCTGAGGTCAGAGAGGAGGCAGGCAGACCCCCCGGAGCCCCACCAGCACCTGCAAGCTCTCTTCCTGGGCAGCCACTGGAGGCTTGGAAGCAGAAGAATGTCTGGCCTGACACTCCCCTTAACAGAAGATGGGCAGCAACTGGCAGGTGATTGTTGCAGTGGGCCCAGGACAATGGTGACTTGGGCCAGTGGGAGCGCAGGGGAGATGGCAAAAAAAGTGGAGGGTCTGCGTCTATTTTAGAGGTAGATCCAACAGGTCTTTCTGAAGGTTGTTGTGGAATTGAGAGAAAGAGGGAAGCCAGGGGTGGTTCCCACGATTTGGGCCTGAATACTTGGAAGGACGGAGCTGCCATTTACCGACTTGGGAAGGGCCATGGGAGAAACCTAGCAGAGGGGAGCAGGACGGGTCAAGTATGAAGGTTAAAAATCACGTAGGGTCTCGGGTGCTGTATTAGGGTTGTCCAGGGAATCAGAACTAACAGGGGGCGTACGCCTGTGAGGGTGTGAGGACTGGTTATCGGGCATTGGCTCACATGCTTGTGGGGGCTGAGAAGCCCCAAGTTCTGCCGTCTGAGCTCTGAGTTGAAGGCCCAGGAGAGCCCATAGTATAGTTCCTCTCTGAATGTCAGCAGACCTGAGACCCAGGAAGAGTTGATGTTTTAGTTCAAGTGTGAAGGCAGGAAAAAAAAAATCAACATTATTGTTTGGAGAGCATCAGTCAGGAGCATTTCCTCTGGCTTGGGTAGGTCAGCCATTTGGTCTATTTGTTCCTTCAACTGATTGGGTGAGGCCCACCCACATTATGGAGAGCTATGGGCTCTACTAAGACTTCTGAGTTACATAGTAATCACATCCAGAAAACTCTGCACAGCAACAATTAGAATGAGGATTGCCCAAATATCTGTGCAGTTTATGGTTCAGTCAAGAGGATACATAAAATTAACTATCCCAGGCAACCTACTATGCATCTGAAGTTCAGCAGAGATAACAATTCTTCAAGTCTCCTTTACACTAAGACCTTCCTGATATGAGGATCCGAATTTTCTAAGGATTTGTATCTAACATAGAATTAAGAACTCCATACACAACCACAAAAAGGGTGGGAAAAAACCTAAGGATAAAAATCAGGCAAATGTTTAAGTAGTTAGCAGCCTTAACTAGTTTAATTGGATCCCAAATATCCAATAATATTATTCTCTAGAGAAACATTACATTACCGAAATCAAAATTAGGGGAATTGTAAATACTTCAAATAAAGTAGTAGTGCATTTGTAGATCAAAGAACACAAACACGCTGTCCATGTGATTTTTATCAAGAGAATTAAATGCTAGAAAGAAAACATAGAAAATGAGCACAACTGGTGGAAAAATTAACTAATGAAAAACCGTTTGAACAAATGGAAAACTCTCTGGGGCAAATTAAAGAAAAACAGTTGTGGCAGAAAACTTTCGAGAGATTATCAATATTGTTCCAGGAAAATGAATAAACATAAAGCCGAACTCGACACACTAATGGAGTAAACCTAGAAGCTCAATAACTAGGAAATAAAAATCATCTTTTAACCAGGGATGTGTAATGAATAATCTCACTCTAAAAATAAGAATCTATTGTAGAGATTATGAATTTATTTCTCAGTTTGTTTTGACTTCATGTAGCATATAAGGCAGAGTAATTGTACATGCAAAGAACGATAATAATTTTTGAATAAAAATAGAAATACGATACCAAGACAATTCATCTACCTAAGAAATACAGTATATCTGTTCCTCAAACTAGAGAAAAACCTTTAGCTGAGTTTACAAATAGGAGAGTTAATACGGAAGGCATCTGACCTGCCTCATCAAGTAGCAGACTGGGTAATCAGTGTCTTTTGAGGTTCTGTGACTCTGCTTTTTAATTTGCAGTATCACAGAAAGCAATTTCCTGGCATTCCACAGTCTAGCTCTAGGGTCAAAGTAATTGGTGACCCTTGGTCTTTGTAAACAATCTGAATAACAAAGATCACAAAAGAGACTTTAGAGGGACGGTCAATTTAAATTGCATCTTTCTAAGCTGCTGATTCTCAAAGATGGGTCTCCAGAACAGTAGGATGGCAAAAAGATGTCTCGGAAATGGAGAAGATTCGGGAAAAAATGTGGAGGGGTATCATGGTCACTGGAACTGTGGCTGCAGGCTGGCTAGTGTCCTTTTGTCTCCCCCTCGCCCCTACATTTCTGTGCCCAGTTTGTCCTCTACGGGCTGAATCACCTGGGCAGCCAGGTTTCCTCTTCCTTTTTGAGTCTCATTTCTGGAAGTCACTGTCACCCTCCATAGCTCTAGCTGTCACCATGGGCCTTTCTACCATGATTCCAGTGCCGCTTCATCCCTCCCCTCTCTAGACCTAAAGCTTCCTACGTGGCTAATTTCTAGGTGCCGGAGAGATCTCTTAAAGGTTGGCTTTACCCTGTTTACCCCTCTGTAGTACCTTCCATAAAGTCTTCAGAACCAGCTCAAGTGGACTCTGCTTCCCTGAGTGACGCAAGAGTGTGAAATAATTTTTAAATGGCTGAGAAAAAATTGAAGGGTATGGACTGTGTAGTGTCATCATCCACAGAATACCTTTTATGGTGCTCCAAATGTAGCCCAATCTTAATATCTCTGCACGGGAATTATAGGTTGTGGGTAAAGGTATTGATTTCCTCTATCAGTGAACCCGCCTCTCCCTGGATCTAGTAATTCCTCAGTCCCGGAGGTTTTCTTCATGCCCACAGAAGACAGGAGAGGAGCAGGGTTCCAAGCTTGCAGGGTGCAAAAAGGTGGTTTGTTATTGTTTTATGCAACAGATACGGAACACGGCAAGGGAAAGATTGAGGTTGAAATTATGTAAAAAACTAATGTTCTCTAGGCCAAAACAGATGCAGCTACTTGTACACATTTATCTTGTTGGGCTCTAGGAGTCCTTGGAGATTATTCTCCAGTTACCTTTTACTGAAGCCATCCAGTATAATGAATGTATGAAAGTACATAACTGACTGTGCCTTAGAGGAAAAAGAACGTGGTGAAAATAGGAAGCTCTCACAGCTGAAATGGACCATCACTAAGCTCCACGTCAACTGGCAATATTAAAATGTCCAAGATTACCAAGACTCAACCATTAGTGAAAATGCACCTAAAACCTTTTAAAGTCACTTATCACATCTAATTATCTGATACCAGGTATAATTATGCTATTATGTATAATTTTAGTACCATGGCTTACATCATACTAATTCACCCTGTATGCCATATTGAATTTCTAGCCTAAAATTATCAACATATTGATTGCAGGAAGACGAAAAAATGAGTAGTCTAAAACCGTCTATGGAGAGTCGTATTTATTTATTCATTCATTTGACAAAAATTTCCCAGCACCGATTATGTACTATATAAGGTGCTAGATTCTGGTGATACAGTGACAAATAATATCTTCTTGAGGCACACAGAGTCCACAGGACAGCAAAATTGGGGATAGAGAAATAATTTCAAGTAGGGAACCAGGCCATGCTGAAGTTAATTTGAGGGTATATGCAGGTGTGAGCTGGCACCCCCAGGTGGGCTGGGTGCTGGCTAAACTCTAGGATGAGTTAATGCCTAGTTCTCAGGGAAGATGAACATTGGTGGAATGTTCCAAATAGCAGTAATATACTAAGAGAGGATGTTCCATCTAGAGGTTACCTAGGAATTGATGCAGTCATAGCACCAGGATTAACCAGACATATGTTGGAGAAGGGACTGAATGGGTGGGCAAAGACATTGTACATTACCAGATCTGACTAGTGCTGGTCTCTGGAGACTCCTGAAGCTTTCGATAAATTTGATTCATTTGGCCACTTAATAAGCATATAAGGAAGCCACCTGTGTACCAGCATTGAAGATATAAGAGTTGAACCAATGGAAGGGCCCCTAGCCTCATGGAAATTAGGTTCCATCTAATGGAAATCAAAGGTGCAACTTTGATTCTGTTGGGGTGGGCATTTAAAGTGAAACCGTTTTCATGAATTAAATGAGTGCATGTTGTTATTAGTGCTGTGAAGGAGAAATGGTGTTGGCATTGAGAAATGTCCATCACAGGAATGGACTAGGGTGGGATGTTCCGACAATACCTCTTGAAGGAAGTGTCATTGGAAGAAAGACCTGAAGGTCAAGAAAGATTCATTCATACACAAAGTGGGGTGAAGAATGTTCTAGAAGGATATCCCAAGTAACATTATGTCCTGAAATGAGTGAAGAACTTGACCTGCTCCAGGACAAGGATCCGTGAGGCTGGAGATAACAAGAAGGAAGAAGAGTGACCTCCCGTGCCTTGGAGCGGTCATAAGGAGGCAGATCATGGGAGGCTACAAAGTCCCAGATGGAAGGGTTGAGGTTCGTTAAAGTTGCTCTAGGAAGACACGCAAAGGTGTGTTTACAAAGGGAGGTGACATGACACAACCCTGGCATTAGGTAGAAAAGGGATTGCCGGTCGGCAGGAATGGAAGCAGAGGGCAGGAAGGAATCACAGTGGCTGAGACGCTGAGTGCTGGAGAAAGGTGGAGAGGAGCAGGTGTACTTTAGGGGTCGTAGTATTCTGTGTCCTCAAACCTGGGTGTGGGTTGTGGGGGAAGCATTTAATCTAAGGTGATTCCTAGCGTGGTGGCCTGGGCAACTTTGTCAATAACAGAGCCATTTATTCAAATGTGGACAGCTAGCGGGGAGCTGGCCCAGGAAATGTCATTCACCTGTAAGAAGTAAAGTCTTGGCTTGTGATGTGGAGGATTTACTCAGCTTTGAGGGACGTGCAGGAAGGGGGGAAGGCCAGGGACACTTCCAGACACTGGGAAGGTTTCCATTCTGAGGGGAAGGAGGCTGCCATGACACATGGGGGTGGGGGGGGAAGCCGCCACAGGGCGAACTCAGGTGGGAACTGAGAACCTGGAGTGAAAGCAATGGGGTGGGGAGCGGGGAGGGGCGTGAGAAGGTCCCAGACACACTGAGGGGGCTCAGGGCTTGTGGAGTGAAGGAGCCGCTGAACCCAGAGTGGGCAGCAGAGGGAAAGAGGCCAAGGGCGGAGTGGGCCAGCCCCAGGGTGGCAGGAGCCCTACCTACACCTACTGGGCAGCGCCCATGGCTATGGCAAGTACGTGTTCAGAGACCCTGGCAAGAGCGGCTCCGAGGGATGAGTGGTGGGCGAGGGAAGGTGGGATGTGGGTGTGTCTTCCCAGCAGCTTCACTGTACAGTGGAGTTGGTTTAGGAATGTGGAGACACAAAGCCACTCACAGCATGGGCGCAGGCCAAGAGCAGCCAGTCAATGGTCAGAGAGCACTTGAGAAGAGGAAGGGCAGATTAACAGAAAAAGGACTGAGAGGACAAGGACAAGCTCCTTAATACAGCAACAGCCATCGTAGGGAGCCTCTACTAGTAACCGTCCGTCACTTCATCCCATTTAATCCTCACCACAAAACATGAGGCAAATGCTATAATTATGTGCATCTTACTGATCAAATAATTGAGATTCAGTGTTTTGCCTGCGGTCACTCGAGCCAGGAAGTGATAACACCAGAGGCAAGCCCAGGCCAGCTGCGGAGCCCACACGCTTCACCACTCTGCGAAACTTCCGCCCACCTCTCAGCTTAAATCCCAGTAGAAGCCGGCAACTCTGCACACACCTGCCACCCAGGGTCCAGCAGCCTTTCCACTGTGGCCGCATCTCGCCCTCAGGCCCCACCAACCTGGAAGACCCAAGTGCAGCTGGAAGAGTGTGTCTTTAGCCCAAGGTTGTGATGCCCAGGAGCAGAATACTTAAGAGAATATCTCAGCCCCCTGAGAGGGTGGTACGGCTGCTACCTCCTCACTTGCTGGGATCCTCTTTCCTTCTTTTCCAACCTTCTCCTGGCAATCCACGTCCAGCCCAACCCTCCACACCACTTCACGGAATGCCATCTCCCAGACAGTTCCTGGCCCCCAGGAAACCACTCAGCTAGAAGAATGGCAGGACTCTTCAGACCTGGGTGGCAAAATGGGCAGAGCCAAACATTGTGTGCACATATAGATGTTTAGCAACCAATCCATCAGTATGTGCAACTATAAGGCACCAATAAAAAATGTGGGAAGAGTAAACAACAACAACAAAACAAATACCCACCAAGTTGCTTTTGGTTAAATGGTCTTCAACCAAAGCCTGGCCCTGTAAGTTAGTTTCAGTTCTTCATCTGAAACCTCCTTGACTGGTCCCAACCTTCAGTGAAGGTGTGAGTTCTGCCTGGGCCTCCACGCACCACGCTTTGACTTGGCTTCCTCTGCATTGGAACGATTCCTCTGAAGGCTTTGCAGCTGGCCCACCTGTTTGGGGGCGACATCTGGTCCTATGGCTCAATGCACTCTTTTTCAAAGTGTGACCTGCAGGTTGTTGAACCCACCGCACACCAGTTGAGTCAGGATCTCTGCAGGCAAGTCCTTGGCTAGTTCTAACCTTTGGTATGTATAAGGCTTTTTTCCCAGCTTCTTTGCAGAATCCTGGGCTTCTTTGATTGCCAAACCATGGTCAGAAAATAGGGCACCCACAAAACTTAGCAGTTCTTGGGCACCCTGCTCATACCAAGAAGCTCAACTGTCCCTCTGCTTTCCAACAGGCCTCTCTAGTGGAGTATTAATAATTTCCTTAAGTTCTGGGGTAGCCCAGCCTTCTGCCTGACTGCATGTGACACCTGCCAGGTGGACTGAGTCTGTTCTTATCTCCTCTAGTGATGGATTAGTTCCAGCCCAAGGTCACATCCATCCTAGTAGCAAAGACAACATTGGAAAGGTGGGGTTGTGGTCAGATCAAAGATAAACAGCTGGGGTGTTTTTGTGAAAGCATGAACAATGAAGACTTTTTTTCTATTTATCCTGATTTTTTTTTCTGAATGAATAGCCTTTAATATCATTTCATCCTCACTTTCTGAAGATGATATCTTCTTCAACCGTTTTCTTCTAATTGAGGATTTGAATGCTAATCTATAAAGGCCAATCGAGCTGCCATAGGAACAGGGCTGATGATCATCCTGGTTTAGGTTATTTCTGTGTATTAGATCTTATAACTGAAGACCGTTTGTGTCTTAATTCCTATAGCAAGGAATAAAGATTAGGAAATCAGTTGTCCCCTGACCTACAAACACCTGAATTAGGAGTGTCCTATATAAGGGAATGTACCGCTCTGAGCACTGATGCATGGGTGGATTCTTCTTTTCTTTGCAAGTCTGTGGCAGATGCAGGGAGGGTGAGCCCTTCTGGTCTTGTGCCAACTGCATGGAGCAGCTGCACAGGGGTCTCCCCTCCTCAGCCTCCTCTCATTGGCAGGGTGGCATCTTCCCCAGCTGTCCTGAAAATGAGAATGTCCGATTTCGGCATCTTGTGCTACTACACGTGATGACATTTGCCCATAGGATCAGTGAATTAATAATGGTGCTAGCCCACAAAGATCCTTTTGGTACAAAACACAGCAGAATTATTACCCTTACATTTTTGCCCTCACTGTGATTATGTAGCCCTGTGGAGGTGGGCTTAACGAGATAACTGGTTTGTCTGTATAACTTGGCTTATAAACTTCAAACAAGCAACCCATAAGTGATTTTTTTGAAACATAACCTTTATGTTAAATTGAAAAGCACTCTGTCAGGTGTGCTGGCGACAACTCTCGTATCAGAGTTAATCATTTCCTTTTGCAAACGTGATAGCATGGTTTTATTACAGGTGTGGACTTCCAAACAAAATGTTTTTCAATTTCATTTGACTAACTTTTTGATGAAAGTGCCCATCTCTCATTAAAACTTGTGTTATTGTCTCTAATCAAAGCAAAAGGAGCTATTTTAGCTAACAGATGATAAGTTACAATAAAAAATTAAATCGGGTCTTGACGTAGGAGCATGTAACCGGTTTTTGTTTGCATAGGACCTTGGAGCCGAGGTCAAGTTCAGCTCAGGCTGATCCATCCCTGAAGAACAGAAGTTGAGAAGATGATAACCAAACTCCACAGTGGAGACGTCCGTTTCAGAGGCCAGCCCTAACTCTTGGTGCTCTAGCAGTGCAAAAGCCTGGCCAGGGGAAGGCAGGTGTTTCCATTTCACCCATGAGAATATGAGGTGCAGAAGGAGTAGAGAACTGTCCAGGGGTGGTCTAGATACACGTGGACAGGCTTAAGATCTTTTGCTTCTAAGGCCCTGTTTTTCTACCACATTGCACTTTGGTTTCAGAATGTCTGATCTGTGATAAAGCTGGCCTTTCAAGTCTTCTCGGGGATAATTCTGGGAAATTCACTTCATCTCTCCAATCTCATTATCTTCATTTTTCAAGAATACAAAAGCAGTAGTATAAACTGTCCTTCATCCTCTGTCGTGAAGGAGAGCGAACTAAATGCTACACGAGAAACGCTGAACGCACTGAGAAGTGCCATCCAAAGGGAAGGCCGGGTGACCAGGCTGGCCTTGAGCGAGTGCTTTCATATCATGGCTGGTGGTTGCTTTTTTTTTTTTTTTTTAAACAAATTTATTTACACAGAGCAAGGGAACTGGAAAATTTATTCGGAACAATGTCAGCATCAGTGAGGGCATGGGTCGCTTTCAGGAAGGGCTGAGCGTTAGCTCCTGTCACCTACTGTGGCCAGTTGGAGTTTGTTTTCCATCATGCTAACAGAACACATGGACACTACGCCAGGGACCCGCTGCGGCAGGTGGCCAGAGCCCCATGCATCTTACATGCTGCTGACACCCATGGTTTGCACTCCTTTGCTCAAACACAGACTGAATGATAAAATACATATCAGGTGGAGCAGTCTGGTGTTTTTCTCCCTCATCTTGGTAATCAAGCATGATTGAAAAAGCGCTAGGTAGCAGGTGGCCCACACAGCGTCACCAGCTGCACATACTGGGCATGTGGTTCCGAGAGTAAACATCAATAACCATTGGCTGAAAATTAGTTAAAAGTCCTTATCTGTCCCTTCAAGTTGTGATCATATTAATTTTATTTGTGTATAGTGTGGGTTCTGCAGATAAGCTGATAAAGGAGCCAAGAAGATGAGGAACACGTAGATATGTTTGCATGCACATACATACATAAATATATACACACGTGTAGTTGTATAGAAACACAACATATACATATATGTATGCATATCCCTACACATATGCAAACATGTGTACGTGGTGCACACACACAAGCACACATGCGCAAACACCATTTAACAAATGTAGACACACACATGCAATATGCACACATTTGTATAGATCTATACACACATGTATATATATGTACATGTGTGCACACACACTTATTTCTTTCCCCACGGAAACAAGGGACTATTTTTGTTCTTCTCCCTCTAAAGCATCAGATTCATCTTAGCAAAGCTAAAATGTACGGCTCCCACCTTTAAACTCCATCCTCCTCCTTCTCTTCTTTGTGGCAGGCATCTTCTGAGTTCCACCATGTGCCCAGTGCCTGTGGAACTGTGTGGAAGGCTCTGTCCCTTGCTCCACCAACAAGGGACTCTGGCCACTGCATTCACCTGTAGAGTTCAGCAGACAGGTGTAATGGTGGATACACCCATAGCCCACCTTGGAGTGACTCTGAATCAGGGGATGAGTGAGTCGTTTAAGGATCATGTGGTGTTAGTGGGGTAGAAGAGTCCCAGAGGAAGAGGTGGGTGCATGTGGCCCAAGTGTGGAGGTTAGAGACAGCATGACTCTTTCAGAAATTTCAGGTGACTTTGGCTGAGATCAAAGGAGGTGCTGAGACCTGGGTTGGGGGAAAGGAGGAAGGGGGCCGGTGGGGAAGGAGCAGAAGGGATGCTGGGGATTGGGTAGGGAGAACACTGGACATCAGGGAGGAGCATAGACTTGGCGTTTGAGGGAGCATTGGTCCCTTGCCTGCAGGGAGTTGGGTGGCTTAGAGAAAAACCAAGCTTTGCAGATGGGCATGCTCTTTGCCTCTCTAGTCTTTTCTTTGGGCTGGGTTTGCACGTGCGCTGGCATCCTGGGGAAATTAGACGACTATCAGTCCTGTGCAGATGTTTGACCCACTCAGCTGGTTGATTCAAAAGCTATGAAAAAAAAAAAAAAAGGGAGGTCAGGTTACATAATTTCAGAATGTGTATGGCAGATGTGGGCTCTGTGATCCGAGCAGAAACGCAGGGAGAGAGATATGTGTCCCCACCATCCTGAGATGACACTTATGGTTCCAGGAGTCATGGTAATTCCTCATGTCAGTGCACAGCTGTACTATCTAGGGGTGCCCTCATCCCCACGTACAGGGGACGATTTGGGGGAGCATCCTGGGAGGTGTCCTGCAGGGATTACTAGCTCTGCCATGCAGAGGAGGGAGCCGAGGCCTGGTGAGGAGACCCTCCAAGCTCCCGCCTCCCAGGTAATGACTGCGGCTGAGCCATTTGTCAGCCCAAGTGCCTCCTAAGGATCTTCTCACCTTTTGTAGCTTCATTTTAAGGACAATTACTCTGTGGGTGAATTTAGGGAAAATATTCCCTGTGAAAGCTAAAACAGCCCTGCTCCAAGCATGAATCCGTCGGTGGTGGCGGTGAGAAACCAAATGTTCCCCAGAAGAATTTTCTTGTAAATCAAGGGCCACATCAATTCTCCCTGGGATGAGGTCTCATATCTGGGTCCTCTGTGCACTTAGAAATGATATTGTACTGGTTTCCTTTTTTTTTCTTTTAGCTGCAATAGTGAGGGTTCCCAATGGCAGAGGGAAATAGATAGGTTTGGCTTCCTAATTACATTAGGGAGTATTATGTGTGGCCCTAGGCTCTGATTCCTTACATTTGCTGCCACAGAACAAATAGCAAATTGCTTTTCCCATTTTTGAGCCTTTTAGCTTCCTTGTTTCTTTTTTTGCCTCCTCTGGCACAAAGCAGAACCTCCTTAACTTACTTGCTACTTAGACAAAATCAGGGAAGAATATAAACCAAATGTGAACAGTGACTAACTCTCAGTGGTGAGCTTAAGATAATATTTGTTGCTTATCTTTATTAGCTTATATTTGTCTTTTTTTGGTAATGAGAATATGTATTTTGCATAAGAGAAAAATAGTAAGGCTTGGTCCTCTTTGGAAAAATAAAAAGTTGAATACTTTCTAATCTACCCCACTACCCCAAAGGATCACACTGTGCGTTTTCATACTGTCTGTACTTTCCTAAGAATTCATCTATTTGTAAGGCTCAAGTGGGAACTCTGAGAGTGTCGTCTGGTGTATGACACAGGAGAGGAAATCCTCTGGTCACTGCTGTAACCGAGGGTGGGAACATCACTGGAAGCCAATGTGTTCCTGAAAAAAGAAGTCATTGGGTGTTCACTTGGGGAGCCCCTGGGATCCAATTTCAATATATTACCTCGACCTGGGAAGACCTCTGGAGCACTGGAGGTGACAAGTGTGAAGTGCCACCCCATCTTTCTGGCATATGATCAAAATATTAATGTTACAGAGTGATCATTTCTGATGTTCATCAGAGTCACATGGGAACAGGAACAGCACCTTTCTGTAACACTAGCCTGATATGAAAAGGATGACTTGCTGGGATCCCCAGAAGAATTTGAAAGTCCCCATGCTTGGAGAGGGAAGAGCCTGTGATTAGATCAATGATGGCCGAGGGCAATTTTTCCAGTTAGGATGAAGAACACCATTACGAGTCTCAGCATTTATGCATTGAATAACACCCTGGCCTCTTTGACAAATCAACAAAACACTTGAAGTATTATATTTACTGGTATATAATATTATATGTAGTTTTTATTGAAAGTGAATGACTTCACAGATCAGCAGAACTAATGTTAAAATGGTCCTATTACCAAAAGCAAACCATAGATTCAGGGCGATCAAAATACCAAAGACATTCTCCACAGAACTACAAAAAACAACCCTAAAATTCATACTGCAGCAAAAAAGACCCCAAATAGCCAAAATAATCCTGAGCAAACCAAGCAAAACTGGAGTCTAGGGATGTGGCTCAGGGACAGACTACTTGCCTAACATGTTTTCTATCCCCAGAGCTGAAGAATATAAAATAAAAAGAGCCATCCTGGAGGTATCATAATACCAATTTCAAAACATGCTAGAGTTATAGTAACAAAAATAGCACAGTACTGGCATATAAACAAACAGACTAATGGAATAGAACAGAGGACCCAGAGGAAAACCAATGCAGCTATAGCCACTGACTCTTCACAAACTGTCAAAAACACACCGTGGAGAAATGACAACCTCTCCAACAAACAGTACTGAAAAAACTGGAAACCCATATGCAGAAGATGGAAACTAGACCCCTGTCTCTCACCTTGCACAAGAATCAGCTCAAAATGGATCAAAGACCTAAATGTAAGACCTGAAACTTGGAAACAGCTGAAAGAAAACACTGGGGACACTGAGGAAATAATAGTGAGCATTGACAAGTGGAATTGCATCAAATTAATTATTATTATTATTATTATTATTATTATTATTATTATTTGGCAAAGAAAACAACAGAGTGGAGAGACAGCTTTCAGAATGGGAGAAAATTTTTGCCAGGTCCTCTTCTGAGAGAGGATTAATATCCTGAATATATAAAGAACACAAAACACTTAACACCAGAAAACAAATAACCAATCAATAAATGTGCAAATGAATGGAGCAGATAATTCTCAAAAGAAGTTCAGATGGCCAAGGGTTATATGAAAAATGTTCAACATCTCTAGCCATCAGGGAAATGAAAATCAAAGTGCACTGAGATTTCATCTCACCCCTGTCAAAAAGGCAACCATTGTTTCTGTTGGGGTTAGGGTTAGGGTTTATTTTGGATTTCAAACATCACTGTATATGAAGGAATGAACATTCTATTGAATACTCTGCAACAATTAAAGCCACAGAAAATATTCAGGATCTCCAAAAAATAACTGAAATAACATATATAAAATATGAAACTAGACTAAAAGGAAATACATCAAATGAATGATGATTGTTTTATTAGAAACATGGGAATATGTGCCACACTTTGGTCTGACGCTAATTCCCAAGCATTCTATATTTTCCTTCTCATATTTTTTGGTGCGTTATAATTGTACTTAATGGTGATATTTGTTGTTACAGACTCAAACATACACACAATATTACAATATAATTTGGCCAGTATCATTCCCCAGTATTTCCCCTCTCCTTCACCTCCTTCCTCCTCTGGCCCTTTCCTTTACTCCACTGACCTCCCTTGGGTTTCAAGTATCCTATAATTTTAAAAAATAAATGTTTTTAAAAAGTGAGATACCAAAGAAATGTTAAGTGTCTGACTCAGGGAAGGGATGGAGGAATAAGCACAGGATGGAGATGAAAACCAAGGAGTCCTGGGGTTGGAAGTCCAGGCCCACCGTGATTGGTGTGGAGGATGTGGAGATTCCCTCCCCTCTCAGATGAGGCAGGAACTCAGGCAAAATGCTGGAGGCCATGGGACAGTAGGAGGAGCGAAGAGGAAACCAGACACCCAGGGAGCCAGGTGCTAAGTGCAGTGATTTTTGTTTGTTTGCTTCTTCTTATTTTTGTTTGTATTTTTTTTTAAGAGAAGAGAGATTATTCTAAAGTCTTCCCACACATTAGGCCAATCTGTATTACATGATCTGGGCTGTTTTGAATACACACTTTAAATTTTCCTAAGATAACACCCTGTATCTTGTAGGAAAGAGAAGCTGGGCCTCGCAGTGGCATGAGCGTGAGAACAGCCCCTTTTCTCCCTAACTGGCTGTGGCAAGGATGCTTCCCTCTGACGCGCCTCCGTCTTCTCATTTTCAAAATGTGTGGTTTGGATCAGAAGGCTTCTAATGATCACTTAAGCCGTAATATTTTATATTCATCTCTGAAACCTCCAGCTCCATTTTAAAAGTCTTAGTTTCACTCTCTCATCAGAATGAGCAGACCAAAGCCTAATGGGGAAGAAAAGAGACTGGGGATTTTGTTGCCTGTCCAAATGTCTCATTCCTCTACAGGCTGAATAATTAGCTCCCTTGCCTGGAAGCACGTTTCTATGAGCAGTTCAACCACTGGGTGGCAATTGGTAATGCTGGAGAGGTTAGGACGATGAATTCCTCCTCTTACCAACACAAGAAGGCAGGTACATGTATACCATCCACCCAGGCAAAGCACTGGACATTACCATTGAGAGAAAAATTAAGGAGAGGAAGTGAAGACACACTGAGGAATGCACATTTCTTTTCCTTTGCAGACAGAACTGGCCAGGTGAACCTCTCCTTTCCAGGGTGAACCCAACTGTGGGCGTGAAATTGTCAAACAGTAAAACACAGGTGTTTGCCACTATGTGCTCCGGAGGAAGGTGAGTGGCTATCTGGGCAGAGAGAGGATTGTGTGGGATATTTGGCAGAAAGTGATGGCAGATTGGAGAGAGATCAGAGAAGAGAGAGAGAGAGGGAGAACAGTGGGGAGAAGAGAAGGCATTTGCCAAACTGCATCTCTCAAATAGAAAGACTCCAGTCTTTGACATTATAAAGGGAAGGATTTTTGGGGTATAATGGAAACAGAGGGAATCTTCTCAAGTTCTGTGTAGTTAAGAATAGGGGTAACTAGAGTTTGAGAAATATGGCTGCTGAATTTTGAGTAATTACCATGAGAGATACAATTTGCTGCAGTTCCTATTAAATTTTATGATAGAAGGACTGAATTAGTTGAGACAAAGAGATCAGTGGTACTGAACGATGGAAATGAAAAACCAAATTGGAGAAATATCCCATAGCCACATCTTTATAAAATTCCCCCAATTTCTCATTGAAAAGATATCACAGCCTTCCCCTATAACATTTGATTGTGACATTTCCTTCATGTTTGATGTAACTACATAATAACTGCACAGCACACTTCTTTCTACCATAGTGAAACCAGACATTTCTATTGACATTATAAAATCTTAAGCTTATTATCTTCAAATGTAGCCACAGATGTATCTCTACTTGGTATAGCTTACAAGTTACCTTTGTGCTTTTCTTTGGCCAGCTAGCGTTCTTCTTTGCAAGATCCCTTCAGTTTCCTTGCCAAGACCAAATTCAGAATGGAGGAGAATAATTCCCAAGAACGTCTTGGAAAGGTGGTGGGGTTGTGCAACAAGCTCCTGCGTAAAGTTGACCTCTTGGTTGTCGCTTAAATTCCACCACATCTTTATTCCCATCTTGACGGTTCAAAAAATATCCCAAACTGACTACTACAAGTTATATCTCTGGATGCATCAAAGGTGGGCTAAGCTTTTCTCTCAAAAGGAAAATAACTCAAAGTCTTGCCAGTTACTCCACCCACCTCCAAGCATCGATTATTGGAGTGATGTCCATTCTTCTTTTCCCATTGTGACCTCCCATGAGTAGTCTCCTATTTATGATCTAAATGAAATAAATGGCCAGGCACAGTGGCACATGCCTGTAATCCCAGTGACTCTGTCAGCTGAGTCAGGAGGACTGCCTCTTCAAAGCCAGCTTCAGCAACTTAGCAAGACCTTAAGCAATTTACTGAGAGCTTGTCTTAAAAACTAGAAAGGATTGGGGATGTGGCTCAGTGGTTAAGCACCCCTGGTTTCAGTCCCAGGTACAAATAAATACATAAATGTCACCGATATTCACTATGTCAGAGTGCAGGAAGAAGGAAGAAAGAGAAGGCAAATGAAATCAAACACTTAATATATACATAGCAAAGGAGGAAAAATGAGTAATAGCTGCAATAATTATTTCTGTAACTTGTCACTAGGTGCTAACTGAGTATTTATGACTTCCTTCTTCCGCCCCTACTTTGATTTCCCTTTGATGGGTTCCTTGCCAGACACCTATTTCTAAGTGGATCTATCTGCTTAGGGTACAGGAGTCACCCAGTGGACTTGGTAGTCTGCCTGGGTTCTATAAACACATCTTCCTTCTACGTCTGTGAAGCGGCACCCTATTATCCCTTCACAGTCAGCGTCAAGTGCACTAGCCTACACACGAACATTGTTTGCTTGATTGTCCAATATTGTGAAGAGCTGGAACCAACCCCATTATAAGGAACTGTCACTCTCTGGGAACCATTCTGTATTCTCTGGTTTGTCATGCCCTGGGGTATTACCCCTCCCAACTAGAAAATCTCATCATTTCAAGTGCAGGAAAGAAAATTTTCACAAATAACTCATTGGATGTAATCATGAGATATATCGCCTTCATGGTAGGTTTGATACCAGGCTACAGTACAGTCCAGTGCTGGTACCTGAGTGAGAAGACCAGGAAAAGTGTGTCCTTATGAGTGGGTTTTAATCAAGATTGGTATGTCCTAATTTGCAGCTCACCAAATTTATAGTTGGAACATCTCCAGGAATAAAGCTGGATAGATTCTCAATCTATCAGGCTTCAGGAATGTTCTCTTCCTATACATGTTTACAATCTGAATTTCAGCAGTGCTATAAATCCCATCCTTTCCCTTGGCTATGATGCTTTCCTATCTTTCTGAGTTGGATTAGGTCAGCTTAAGGGAAAACAACATGTTGTTTAAAATACCTCATTTCTTTTTAAAAACATATGTTCAGTAAACATTTATGGAATTGTGTCTCCAGAAGAATGGTTCCACCAGAGGTGGCCACATTCTAATCAGGGAACTTGTGAAAATATTACCTGACATGGTAAAAGGAACTCTGCAGATAGGTTAGATGAAGGATCTCGGGGTGAGGGATTATCCTGGGTTATCCAGATGGGCCTAGTGTAGCTACAAAGATCCTTATAAGAAAGAAGCCAGAAAGTGAAGGTGAGGGTCCCACGGGGGGCTGGCGGGGGGTAATGGTAGAAGCAAAGGTCAGAGAGAGAAAGAGAGGTGGGTGAGAGGTCAGAGGGAGGCAGGGAGGGAAAATAAATATCTACAAGTTGTGTCTCTATGAGAGGGGAGAGAGAGAGAGAGAGAGAGAGAGAGAGAGAGAGAAAACAAGAGCTGAGTTCTAGAAGCTGGGCAAAGCAAGGAACATACCCTCCCTCAGAGCTTCTAGAAGGAATGCAGCTCTGCCAACACCTCCATGTTAGCCAAGTAAAACCCATACTGGGCGTCTAACCTCTAGAACCGTTGGGTAATAGATCCACATTTTTTTCTTTTTTTTAAATTGATGTTTTTTAAATAAATGACAGGAGGATGCATTACAATTCTTGTTACACATATAGAGTACAATTTTTCATATCTCTGGTTGTATACAAAGTATGTTCACACCAATTCATGTCTTCATACATGTACTGTGGATAATGATGACCATCACACTCCACCATCCTTGCTAACCCCATGCCCCCTCCTTTCCCCTCCTATCCCTCTGCCCTATCTAGAGTCTATTCCTCACATGCTCCCTACCCCACTATGAGTCAGTCACCTTATATCAAAGAAAACATTCAGCATTTGGGTTTTTGGGGATTGGCTAACTTCACTTAGCATTATCTTCTCCAATGCCACCCATTTACCTGCAAATGCCATGATTTTATTCTCTTTTATTGCTGAGTAATATTCCATTATCTATATATACCACATTTTTAATCCATTCATCTACTGACAGGCATCTAGGTTGGTTCCACAGTTTAGCTATTGTGAATTGTGCTGCTATAAACATTGATGTGGCTGTGTCCCCGTAGTATGCTGTTTTTAAGTCTTTTGGGTATAGACCAAAGAGAAGGATATCTGGGTCAAGTGGTGGTTCCATTCCCAGTTTTCCAAGGAATCTACATCCTGCTTTCCATATTGGCTGCACCAATATGCAGTCCCACCAACAATGTATGAATGAGCCTTTCCCCCCACATCCTCTTGGATAGGCAGAATTAATATCATCAAAATGACCATTCTATCAAAAGCACTATACAGATTCAATGCAATTCCTATCAAAATCCCAATGGCATTCCTCATAGAAATAGAAAAGCAATCCTGAAATTCATCTGGAAACATAAGATCCGCATTGTTTTAAGCCACTAACAGATAGATTCTGATAACAAGCAGGGATAGGAAACTTGCGCACCTGTGACCACATCATTTTTATCTATAATCGCAGACCATGCTCCAGAATGGTATATCCAGCTGACTTCTTGAAAGCTGTCACTCAGCTGTCTCAAACACACCTCAAGCTCAAAAACTTGGGACTTCTTCAGGTGTGGTCCTCCAGCAGCACCCAGTTCTCTGTGACTGGCACCATCGGCTTCTCAATTATTTAAGTCAGAAACCTGAAGGTCACCTTTTCTGCCTCTCTCGCTCATCATCCCCAACTAAGTCATCGCCAAGTTGTATCGACTTTATCCCTAAAGCTCTTGGTTTCAAAAGTCTCCTCATTGCTACCGTCACACCTCTATCCAATGACTGCTGCATTTCTCTTGTGCCGTTCTGAGCAGGTTTTTCTCTCATCTTAATATATTCTCTGCAGTTCATTCAAAAGATTTTCATCCTTTATGGAAATTTGTTCATAACCCGTCCATTCTCCAAACAAACCTGTGATTTCCTACAGGTCTTCAAGGCAAAAATACGTAAGCAGATGAAATTTCAGTCACTCTGGTCTTCTTCTCAGCTGTGTCACTTGGCCCTGGACCATCTTTCCGGTGTCATCTTTAGTCACTGTCCCTTCAGCTCTCTCTTCTGTAGCGCCCCTGGACTTCTCTGACTGTCCCCTTGATGGGCCAGGCTTCTTTTCTACCCAGGGCCATTGCACATGCTGTTTTGTTCTGATTTGGTTTCCCCCCCTCCCCAGGACCAGGAGTAAACTGATCCTCAGTCCCAGGAGTGCTCTCAGGTGATGGGACTGGACAGAAAAAAATAAACCAAAGGCCCAGACATTCAGAGCATAGTTCAAGCCAACCTGGTGAGCTTTTCTTAGACGAGAGCAGTTAGGAAAGCAAGCATATCTGGAAGTTAAATCCAAGGGAGAAGAGAAAGTTACTTTGGTAAGGATCAGCTCAGAGCACAGAGGGGAACCTGGATTAGTAAAATGGAATGGGAAGACCCCCTCTCCTGCCACTGGGGAGATGTGTTTGCTATCGCCTGAGCACATTTACATGCCAAATTGAAAAGGCAGAACCTTTGGAGGGGGTGAGAGCAGATGAGAAGGAGTGACAAGACAGGAACAGAAAATTGTGGTCGGCAAACCACAAGGGAAGTCTCCTTAACCTTGTCAATAAGGGAAGAGAATCCACAGGCTCTAACAGCAGAGAGTCAGTAATAATGGCAGGTGAATAAATAAGTGGCTAGTGGAAAAGGGAACAATGAGCACTCGACACAGAAGAAGAGCAGGTGGCGTGGTCAAGAGGCCCGTGAAGGCCTGTGGAGGCCTGAGATGGGGTGACACTACTACAGGCTAAGCTTGTGAGCTGCTTCTTTTCTCACCTGTTGCACAAGTGATTGGGTCTTCAATTATTTATTTTTGGGAAAGCATTACATGCACTAAATTTCCAAAACTCAAACAGAATAAAGATTCGTAAGAATAATTGTCATTCCCTGCTCAGTGTCCATCTCCAAGACCCACTTCCCAGAAACACATTCAATTTTTTTTTTAACCTTTACTTATTTATTTATTATGTGGTGCTGAGGATCAAACCCAGTTCCTCGCACATGCAGGGCAAGTGCTTTACCACTGAGCTAAAACCCTAGCTCCACATTAAACTTTTAAGTGACTTTGATACCTACCATTGAATTTCTGCATAATGTTTATTTTAGACATTTCTATTTACTCCTTACCATGAAAGATGCGGCTGAAGCACTTTTGGAGAATTTCTCTGGTCCCGCACCCATATTTTTCCCTCTATTTCCGCAAAACGGTTGCATCACTATTTTTTACTTAAATAATACTCAGTGTTCACTAATAATTATTATTCATGTTGAGCCATAGCATGCACTATTATTGCTTTTTCTTTCTGGTACAGCTTATTTGTTTTTTCATTAAATTTCTCTGTGCTGATCATTAATTATTCCACAAACTCTCCAACAGAATTGAATATTCCTCTCAGTAGCCACCAACACAGAAATAAATCAGTTTCTTTTGACAATCAGTATTATTGAAGCCTGTGCCTCCACAGGCTTAGGTGAGGTTGCATCCTCTCAGCCCCAAAGAGCTCAGTCCTCAAAAAGGAGTTCAGGCCTCAGGTGGTGAATCTGCTCCAGCAACCGGCTCAGCCTTCTATGACTTCTTCTACCATTTTCTAGGGAAATCCAGGCATATCTGCTTTATAGACCAAGCATATTTGGCAGGGAGTTTGGCCCTGGGCAGAAAATTTAATCCTGTATTCCAAGAAAGAGCACACAAGTCTATATGTTCTTACTTATCTCTTTTTATATTCTGGTATCCTCAATTAAGTCACCCTCAAAAATCCAATCTCAGGGGCTGGCTCCTCCCAATGAATGCCTGCTAATTCTTTTGGCTTCTTTGGTGAGTAGTCTCTTCCTTCTCTCATCAGGCCTAGCATGTCCCCAGTAAGATTATGCTGAGATTTAACTTGAGTTATCTGCCTGGCAGACAGGAAGGAGGGAGGCACTTGCCTTGCTAAGGAAAAGGCTCCATGCATCTTCCAGCATCAGAGAAATGCTTTCAAGGAATGGGAAAGCTGACTTAGAATGCTTCAGTATTCAGGGGTGTATGCAGAGCCAAAATCCTTGGGGGGATCCATCCAGATTCTAAGTTTCAGGGTGTGGATTTTCCTAACCCTGACCTTGGCATAAGAAACTTTCCTTGGCTCTGTTCTGAGACATCCCCGGAAGTCTGCTCTTTGGCTATGTCCATCCTTCAGTTGCAGCAAGAAAATGGCCTCCGGCTGTCACGCTCAGCCTTTGATTGTGTGTTCGCTGCTCTAGTTTCTCAGCATCCCTCTGCGGGTGTCCATACAAATGAGTAATCACCACTGATGTGAGCATTGTTCTTCTCTCAGTTTTTAACGCCTGATTACCTGGAACCATAGTACGTACCAGTACCAGCAAAGGGTCTTCACTTTCCCCAGAACATTTGGTTACCACCACTGAAATCTTCAGTAACGAGGTCACTACTTCATGCCACCAACTACCCGTGCTCCATGCTCCATCCTGAGGACTCAGAATGGAGTCCTCTTTGTCAGCCAAGTGGTAAGTGAGCTAATCCCCAAACCTCAACTTAGCACTTATTGTCTCAGATCCCTCTAGGCACCACTGTGTCAACTCAGATCCTCTAAGAAGACCTCGATTCAGGACCGGATGTGTAGGAGCTTCATTGTAGAGACGCCTGTGGAAAATAATGGAAGAGGTAGCAAAAGTAGACAGGGACAGCCTTCAGACAGCCGGCAAGTCTGACCTGTGACAGGAGGGGGAAGGCAGGAATTGGGTAGGAGGAGCCCAACACTGCAGAGAAGTTTGGGAAATGTGGTGACTAGATTGTTGGGAGGATCCTGAGCAGAGTTTGCCTGTTGGAGAAGCCTGTGCTGGGTTTAGTCCCCTGAGACGTTCAGTCATGTAGCCAAGGGACAAGTGGCCTCAGCAGGACTGTGATGTCTGCAGGAGACTCTCCTGAAGGAAACCCAAGGCCCACATTCATGGCTGCTACAAGGTAGTGATTTCTCAACTGAAGAATCCTGGGGCTGGAGGTGGGGCTCAGTGGTAGAGCCCCTGCCTAGCAGGCACAAAGATGTGGCCTCAACTCCGAGCTCTGCACCAATAAAAGTAAAATGAAATAAAGACAGATCCTACAGTCTCTGTCCTAGGATACAGGTCTGGCTTAGCCTTCTGTGAATTGAGTGGGAGAAGGGACTGGGGGTTATCCAAAGGACTTAAAATTATCATACTGCAGTGATACAGTCACATCAATGTTTATAGCAGCTCAATTCACAATAGCTAAACTATGGGACCAACCTAGGTGCCATTCAATAGATGAATGGTTAAAGAAAATATGGTATATATATTCAATGGAATATTACTAAGTTTTAAAGAAGAATAAAATTATGGCATTTGCCGGTAAATGGATGGAGTTGGAGAATATCATGCTAAGCGCAATAAACTAATCCCAAAAAACCAAAGGGTGAATGTTATCTCTAATATGTGGATGCTAATTCACAATAAGGGGGGCACTAGGGAAGAATAGAGTTACCTTAGATTAGGTAGAGGGAAGTGAAGGGAGGTGAGAGGAGGGGATGTGGAGACAGGAAGGATAGTAGAATGTAGCAGGCATTATTACCTTATGTACATACATGACTGCATGACCGATGTGATTCTACAACACGTATGATTAAAAAATGACAAATCATATCCCATCTATGTGTGATATAACAAAGTGCATGAATGCTTTTACTGTCATGTATAACTAATTAAAACAAATTTAAAAACCTGGAAAAAAAAAAAAAGAAGGGCCTGAGGGTGCTGCTGCCCTGTGAGCACTTTCCAGGATGCCTTGAATCCAGAGCAGTGCCTCTCTCCCCTGGTCTCCATGTTTGAGTCTAGAACATTCCCAGCTTCGCTTCTAGGAAAAAGAAACCTTCTGATGCTGAGTTGAGGGAGGCCATTGGCTGTGAAGGGGGAAGATGAGATCTCAGAGTCTGACTTTCCTGCAGCCAATCCTGCTTTCCCCCATCCATAAGCCCACCTTCTGGACCAGTCTCGCAGTCTGGACCAGAAAGAAGTTGTGAAGAACTGGGTACAGACACCGACAGGGAGGGGGCTGTGGAGTGGCATTCCCTCCTGAACGCCCTCCGCCATTTTTCCTTTTGTCACCATCCTCTCACACCCACCTGACACCCACCATGTCATTAAAGAAGCCGATGCCATTAATGATGACATTTTTCACTCTGAAACCTCTCTTTCTTTGTATTTTCCTTAATAGAGAAAAGCAACTTTAAAAATGCAATATATTATAAGCACTGTGTACAAGGGGTAAAACAGGGTAGTATTTGCCCTTTGCCTTTGAAGAACCTAGAAACTAGCCAGAGAGATTACAGATAGATTCTTTTAATGTAATGTGATCAATCTTAAGGCATAGGGATTCAGCGAATTCTATGGAAATGCTGAAGAGGGCCCCAGCATCAACCTGGGAACCAGGCAAGATGTTTGGAAGAACTGGGCTCTCAAGCAAGTGCTGCAGGATGCTGCGGTTCCATTAGCCAGGCAAAGTTGGGAGGGCAGATATTCCAGAAAGAGATGGTAGAATAACCAAGCTCTGGAGGTGAGAAATGTCCTGCTGCCTGGGGGACTAAGAGACGGGAAAAGGGCAAAGACAGGACCATCCGATCCTCTCTTAGCCCTTAGAGGAAGAAGAGGAGGGGCATTCTGATTTGGAAAACAGAAAACTATCTCAGGCTAAAGGGAGTAAACAGAGGGTAGGGGACACTGTCAAGGGACAATGAGGGCCTGCACCAAGTTGGTGATAGCAGGAGTTGCATAGAATCAAGAGCAGCCACTGAAGCCAAAATCTAGGCTGGAATCACTCCTCTGCTACTGATGGGTAGATAGTTCACTCCACCTCCTTCCTGCTCAGTGGGAACCACACAGTCTCTGCCTTTGTTACTTCCCTGTATTGGAGAGGAAAGTCACCTCCTCTTTGTATGCCTGACAGCTCCAGGCACTTAACCATAGTTTCATTCTGTTTTCCTTTTCCATGTTTCTAAGCAATTTTGAGTTTCCCCAATGTCTTACCTTTGACTGAGGATTATCTTAGGGAGATTGGAATCGTGATTCAACAGTGAACCTTCTTGACTTAGATTCATGTGCACAACCGTCATACATCCATCATTCCCTTATTTTATAAAAGCTTGCGTGCAAGTGCCCTTGTACACACACACACACACACACACACACACACACACACCTTTACTTCTTTACTTTTCAACCACACTCACCCATTTTCCAAAGCTCCTTTACCTCACCAATGATCCCAAGGGGTTTGGATGATAGCCAAATACTTAGGACAAATTAAGGATTTCATGAAACTCATCTATTCATTCAACTTATTTTTTTCCCAGGGATCTGCTCTATGGCAAGCATCCTTTGAGTATCAGAGAAGAACCACCACCACCCACCCACTGCCCCATGGAGTTTTGCAGAAGTTGGAGGAGAAGAACAGCTCCTAGGCACACGCTGACCTTCTGGGTCCTTTGGAGTCCTCGTCTCCTGGGGCCCTTAACTGATTGTGGTGTGTTACCTGAGGGGTGTGAGAGGTTTCCTTTCATTTTGTCAAAGGAATACTGTGGCCATTCAATTTTTCATTTTTATAGTTATAACTCTATTTCCAAGTGATAACCAAATCATATTTAACCATGTTGTCTAAACGTACACAAGTCTTTCCTGATGGCTAAAGAGTATGAGCTCCAACTCCAATGGAAAATTTGGTTATTTTTTTCTAGGATTAGATGCAGATCCAAGAATCCATCTTTCTAGAGTGGGACAAGACTTGTCACAAATAGCCTGGATTTATGGGTGCTCCTCTGCAGCAGAAATCATTTCACCTTTTGAGGTGACCTTTACAGATTCATAAAATCAGTCAATTTTATTTGACATCCAAATCAGAGCTCTGCCCTGAATAGATTGCTAGAATTTTACCTCCTCGAGAGGAGATAGAGGTGTGTCTGGGGCTAGGTGGGAGAGGGCCCTGGAACAAGAGCAGGACTATTCAGAGTTTGCACTCTTGAGCAGCATCAGGCAGGGACCTGAGTACTCTGTGCCTTGGGTCACCCCATTTCCCACCCACTCCACTGTCCACGATGCTGGAATATACCCTCCAAATAAAGTTTTTGCTCTCACCCTGCACTGGACCAAAGACAATGAAATGACAGTTGGAGAATGAATTGCAAACACATTGGTTCTTTAGATCCTGTTTGATTTGGTGTCCACAGGAATCTGTATAGAAGGGATGGAAATACAGAGGCAACTCTAGATGTACTCTGTGGGCAGGAGGGATATATTTGGTTTGGTAAGTTTCAAAACCAAAATGATTCCTATGAGGAAGGTACCAAGAAAAGTGTTGAAATATGAAAATGTATGTGTGTGTGTGTGTGTGTGTGTGTGTGTAACACACCATATGTACACGTGAATGTAGGTAGTTTCAAAGAAAAATTTTCTAGCTCTGGTGGTTTGGCAAAACTGTCTTCAAAGGTATTGGATAAGCTGAGAAGCCAATGAAACAGTGATCGCCCACAAAGCCTTTGGCACTAGGCTGTCTGATTTCAAATTTCAATCCATGACTTATAAGCCAGGTGACTTTGAAAAATATCCTTCCACTCTATGCCTCAGTTTCCTCAACCGTACTAACGACATCTACCTTATTTATGAATAGTAAACTAGATACTTGCTGCCTACCACCCACGCAGACAGCTAAACTAGAGGTTGCTTGAGTGAACTCCCCAAGCATCAAATAAAACACAGACACAATTCACCTTTAAATCAAGCCCCAGAGGGCTCCTCTGCCCCCACCTCAAGTTCCCCAAATGGGAGAGCAAGGAATCTCATGAGAGGCTGGCTAGAGAGAGCGAGCAGGATTCAGGGCGGACTTTTACTGGGGGGACTCTAGATTCTTTAGAAATTTCCATCCAATGAAGGTTAAGGGGAGCAGGACAGGTGAGGTAACTGGATCCCTGGGGATGTGGGAAGGCACGCCCATACAGGAAGACACATTTGCATTTTCTCTACCCTCAAGAACAGGGCTACCTTCTTAGGCTACTTAAAAGCAACCCGATCACGGAGTGACCGACAGTGCCTCAGTTGACCAGGAAGGGAAGCAAATGCTGGTCACATGCTATGAAGGCTTCCCACAGATAGTGTATAAACACTGACAGTGTCGGGCTCATAGTGACTGCTCTGAATTAACTACTGTTATGATTAAGTTGACACATTTGAACTCCGGAGAAAGTCCTAGGAGTGGAGTGAGAGTCCATGTAAACCTTGGAATCTGCCAATCCTACCTTTGGATCATAGCACGTCCACTGTGTAAGCCTGGGCAAATTACTTGATCTGGGGAATATTTATGTCCCATTTCTCTTACCAGGAGTTTTAAATGAAATAGCACATGTGAAGCACAAAGCATAACGACCACTTGGTATTCGATAAATGGGAGTGATAATTATCAGTATCATTTACTATTCACATATGCTTTAAATATCATCACAAACAGATAGCACTTAGCTTTCTCCAGCACATAGGGTGTAGGATGAACTTAGGTAAGTAAGGATATTGGCATCCTAATCACAGACAGGTATCCCAAATGAAAAGGGTCAGGATAACCATGAGATGTGCACTGTCAGGTTGACCAGAACAACCATTTAAAATTAAGAGAACTTCAGCCTCAACTTTGCAATGCATTAAGGTAGCGGTTGTTAGGTTGTGGTTGCAATGTAAGTAAAGGATGACCAGATTCTGTATTACCAGTTGCACTTCTTTTGCAGAATGCATTAAATTGAAGTCAGCTCATTGAAATTAAAGTCATGAAATTGAATCAGCCATTGTGAGTTCCTTGCTCTCATTATCTGAATGTTCCCTCCAATTTCCTGTTGAAATTTCCTGAGTGTGCTGGCATTTACAGGTGATGACTGCTGGGAAGTGATTCCATTATGAAGGCTCCACCCTTGTAAAATGGCGGCAGGGACCTAGCGTAGTCCAAATTTGCTTCTCTGTTTTCTGCCATGTGAGAAGGACACATGAAAAGATTCTGTCAATGGATATTAAACCTACTGTTGCCTTGAACTTGGACTACCAGGCTCCATACCTGTAGGAAATACATTTCTGTTCTTTATGAATTTCTAAGTCTCAAGTTTTTTGTTATAGTAGCACAAAAAGACTGAGATATGCTGAAGGGCCACATCACACACCTGGGCACTGTTGCATGGAAAAAAATCTCCCAGAAAACCAGATCATCAGTAGCCAGTAAAATAGGAGTGCTCCTTCTAGGCATGCATATTAGACAGAGTTTGGAAAAATTGGCCCCAATTTTTGGTATCCCAATAGGCAGGCAGCCAAAGTAGTGTGTTCTTCCTACCTTCACCACCTCATAAATACAATTGCAAACCCCAGAAAGACAATGATCTTTAAATGCAAAAACCAATTACATGATCGTTTTGAATTCATGATACCATTTGGGGATATAAAAAGCTCTCAAAAGACAGTAAAACATTTGGTTTTGGCCAGGTTAAATTTTCCCAGAAAACTACAAAGGGAGAAATCTTGTTTTAAAGAAATTTCCAAGGTGATTCACCTCTGGTGAAGACAATTGAGACAGAGCCCAAACATCGATAGGTAGAAACGAAAATGTTGTTTCTTTTTCACCATTGTATTCCCAGCATTCAGCAAAGTATGGGACACACTTCTGCATTATTCTGTTTTGAATCAGCTGTTGGGGATATGAATGAAAGATGAAATAACCTGAAATAATTAGGCTTCTGTTTCATTTTGCAAAGTCATGTCTAACAAGAACACTAAGAACAAGGTATTGAAGCAAATTATCCCAGGTTATGGGGCATCCAGCAACCTCATCTGGATACATTTATGATAAGAAGTCACTGGGCCCTGAAATGCCCATTCTCAGGGATGCTGCATGGAGAGCAGCCCTGAGCGCAGCCTGCAGGAGCCTGCAAGGAGGCCGGAACTGAGACGCCCTGTGGCTGAAGGAGAGCAGACACGGCATCATATTTCTAGGCTCTTCTGTTTCCGTAATATCTGTTTCTTCGTTGTTCTTCATTTCTTGACAATTCTGGAGAGCCCCAGGGGACGTGGAAGTTAATTTGGGGATTAATTGGGTTTGTTGAGTTTTGAAGCTGGTCTTTTAAAACTTCTGGGCTGCATTTTTCTTTTTAAAACTAAACTATATGCCAACTTAAGAAAAAATAGAGCTTTCTCTCTTTTTTTTTTTCCTACCATAATGTCACTAATGTGAAAAGAAATTAGTCAATTTTAAGTATGACAAATATGTAGGCTAAGGGATAAATAATACAGACCCTTTGTGAGGCATAGTGGAATGCACTTATTCCTCTGACCTCATTTTCTGTTTTCAAAATTGCCTCTACTCAGGGGGCACAGGGAAGCTGAAGGACAGGAAGAGTACTACTGTGCTACCGAGACACTGTCTAGGAGTCATCAGAAGGATGCCAACGTAAATACTCAGCTTCATGATTAAATGCAAAATTCAGCCATAACCTGTCTATATGTGTGAAAAAGCTGATTTTTTTTAAAAAAGAAGATACAGTATAAGAGTCCAATGTTAGGTTAATTCTTCTTTCTTGCAGGCGGGGGGTGGGGAGCGGGCGGGAAAATCTAGATTTGGATAAAAAAAGGAAACTCATTCCTATAGAATTTTTCTTTTTTTTATTAGTTGCTCAAGATAATTATCTTGACATATCATACATTTGATTCAAATAGGGTATAAATTCTCATTTTTCCATGTGTACAGATTTTAATGCTTTGTCTTCTATACTTTAGGCTTTCCTATAGGAATCTAACTTTCTGGTTTCTATTCTTCAGATCTATTGTTTTTTTTTTTTAAAAATGCATCATTAACTGATCCTCCCATGATTGACAATGACAATGGCAATATTATGGAACATGGGAATGAATTCTCCAATCAAGAACTAATTGTAACGGTGAGTCAACTTACTATCTCCTTACACTGAAGGTACTTTCCAAAATATGTTCTGTTTGATTTGCTTTGTGATGTTAGTTATTAGGGTTCGGTTCCTGAGGTTTCAAATTGAACATTCTTTGCTATTTTCTTCTATTATTTAGGATTCTTAATATAGACAGGTAGCTGACAAACATTTTAATATTCATCTATTCATTGTTCAGCAAATACTATTGGGCTCTTATTCCATGTTGGATAACACTGAAGGCAGTTCTCTATTCTCAGCTTTGGTCCTGGGAGCAGAGTCCAGCAGGCAGAATCATGATGGAGTCAACCTTGGTGTTGTTGGGTTTTCCCTTCCGCATGTCGCAGATTCAGAATGACCCAGCAGAGGAAAGGACTGCTTTAGCTGACTCAGCAAACGTCCTGTGCCTCATCTGCCGTCTCATCCACATGGATACTAAGGCAAAGATGACGATGTCAGGGAGCCACTACATACATGAATATGTTCACAGACTCTCTTAAAAATATTGATTGACTTCATATGATTTGTGGACTATCTGATAATTTGTTTAATTCAGAAGCAAACATCTGAAACAACACATGGCCTGAGTTGAAAAAATGATCACTAGGTTTTCCCTTAACATTGTCTTTAATGGAACATCAGGTTGCTATTCCAACACTTTGGGATGTTTTTCCATTCCTGCTAGGTCTCTCACAAACATTATGACTTGCTACTTTGTGTTTACATAGCAACTATTCCCCACAATCAGAAAGCATGTCTACTCACTTGTCTGAAAACACCAGTAAACAGTAGCTGGTGGAGAATGTCTACTCAAAGTAACAGGTACAGCTCCTGGGTTTGGGAATAGACTTCCCAAGAGATGAATTTCATGTGTCATGGCCAGTATGAATTATATACAGAGAAAGTGAGAAAATGAGATAGGATGGGGGTATAGTTGTTTTGTTTTGTTTTTAATCACATGCCTCATTTCCATAATACATCAAGGTGGTGTTCAATTTCAAGATTCAGATAAATGGTATTTTTCCTGGGGTTTTCTAGGGAGTTGCTGATGCTCAGAAGGTACCTTTGTTTTGTATCCCTATCAATAAGGACTTGCTACTCTTTACTTTCTGTAAATCATGTAGTGAAAATTTGATCATCTGTCAATCTGTACCACCGTACTGGATAGGCTTTTCCAACTACACGTGCTCCAGACCCGTTATAGTTTGGATCTAGAAAGTCCCCAAAGTCTGGTGTTGAAAGCATGAGGTTCAGAGGTGGGGCTTTAAGTCATGATGGGATCACCGGGGCTCTGACTTCATAGTGGATTAATCCATCCATAGCCCAGTGGGCTCTGGGAGCTGGGACCTGGCTGGAGGAAGTGTTCCCCTGGGGGTGTGCCCTGGAAGAGCTCATCCCTCTGCCCCACTCTGCTTCCCAGAAGTGAGTGAGCGGCTTTCCCCTTCCGTGCCTTTCACCAGACGCACTGCCTCCTCTGGGCATGGATGGAATCCTCGGAAACTTTTGAGCCCCAAATCAATCTTTCCTCCTCTAAGTTGTTCTCCTCACGAATTTTGGTCACAGCCACAAGCTAGTACACCTTACAACTGAAATTCTGACCCCTTCTCCCTTCCTCTGAATAATTAATTCAGAATCAAAAGACTCACAAAAGGCACTGGAAAAATTATGTCAGGAAGATTTTTTTTTTTTTTTTTTTTTTTTTTAGAAAAAGTAGCTCATCTTGGGTCAGTGGTTTAGATAATAGAGTTTAACTGTGTCACAGATAGAGAAGAAATGTAATAGCAAAGCCCCAATTAAATTAAGGTGACATTTCCCCTTTCAAGGGACTATTATAAAAACATTCATTTCTCTTCATTTCCCTCAGGCTATATTTTTGCATAGACCCTTAAAGTTTATTTTGCAAACAGAGCATGTTTTCTTTTTTTAAGTGAGGGAACATAATGACAGCTGCCCAATTTTGTCCCCCGGAGGCTTCTATCAGATCTTTTTATTTGGTCAAGGAGACCAGGTCATTGACAGGTACCAGATGAGAGATAAAATCAGAGCTGGGTTTCCTTACAACTAAGAGATAGTCTTCATCTTCTGGCATTATTTAGAAAGAGGGAACATTAATCCCCAAATCTAAATTTAATTCTCTCTAAAAGAAGGAGAATATAGAAATTCATACAGTACATTATTTTTTTTGAAAGTTCCTATTAGGCTACAGCACAATAAGGGTATTTATACTGTACAGTTTAGAAACCTCCCTTCCCTAACTGAACCCATAATTTAGCATTTGCAAAATTTCCCTTTTACATGACGATTCTCAATTATTCATTCATCCATGTGCCCATTCTGTATTTATGAAGCTTCCCTGTGTGCCAGATACCATGCTAAGAATCACCAGTTAATACAGCAGAGTAAAGGCACTCACAAAAATCACAAGTTAGATCCCCAGCACCACAAAAAAAAAAAAGAAAGAAAGAAAAGGAAAAAAAAGAGAGAAAAGAATCACAAGTTAGAAGCTCCCAAAAATGCAGAAATCCTAAGGATGCCAATGTAATTAGTACCTTAATAAAACACACCCAGGGGACTGTGGTAAGTTGTTTTGAGAATGGTTAGTGTGTTAGTTTGCTAGGGCTAGCCTAACAAAATGCCACCAAGTGGGTGGCTTAAACAAGAGAAAGTTGTTCTCACAACTTTAGAAGCTAGAAAGGAAGGTACCCGCAGGGCTGAGTTCCCTCTAAAGTCTCTAGAGGAAATCCTTCCTCGCATAGTCCTCTCCGAGTAGCCTCAGGCATCGCTGGGCTTGTGGGTGAACCACTCAAATTTCCTTCTTTGTCATCACCAGGACCTCTTCTCCCTGTGTCTCTGCTTGTGTCCAAATTTCTTCTTAGAAAAACCCACTTCAGATTGGGTGAGGGGCCCGTATCTTCCATCATAACATCATCTAAAGTTAGATGGATATATCTGCCATTGCTCTATTTGCAGATGAGGTCCCTTCTGAGGCTGTGGGGTGTGGTCTTCAATAGTTGCTTCCTTTATGAAGAGGGTAATAATATAATGGACACAGGTCACAGAATCTGGCTCCTGTTGGATGTAAGGGAATTGAGATGAGTGAGTGTGTGTGTGTGTGTGTGTGTGTGTGTGTGTGTGTGTGAGCGTGCCTGCATGCACAGTGGAGGTGGTGCTTTTCAGGCTTTCCAGCATTGGGCAGTACCATCAGCAGTTGCTTGCAGTGTCCCTCATTGAGACTAGAGGGCCATCTTAAACCTGAGCCACAAGACATAGCTCTGGTATCTATCTCCCACTTTAGTGTCCCTGCATATCCGAAACTCTGTGGCATCATGGATTTTTGCCCTGGGTCGCAGAAGAGACTGTTTACATGTGTGGTGTGACCAGTCAAGCAAATTGAGAATTACCCCAGATGGACAACAGCACCAAACTGGGTCTTCTAGATCAGAGGGCCTTCCTAGGGCGTGATGGCTGAGACTGTGCAGGGAGGTTTGTTCTATCGGTGACAATAGAATCCATGATCATCTAGAGTATGCTGTTTTGTGATAAATGTGTATTTTAGACACTTCCAAGGTGACGGACAGGAACATTCATTCCAGTTACAGTAGTGATTTTTAAAAAAAGCTCAGATTCGTTTGTACAAATTTTGCCTAAAACTATTTGAGGGTTAATGTAGAAGTCCCCAAGAACAGTTCAACATTCCAACATGCTCTAGGAAGTTTAGACCTAAAGCCTGACATTGGCAAGGAGCCTGCCCAAGCTCCTTACTCTCCACAGTGAGGCACAATTTAGCAGCAAAAGGACTTTAGATGATTATGGTGGGCACACCCCAAAGCCTCTAGAGGTGAGTGGGCAAAAGAAGATGGTGGGTTCTTAGAAGCCTAAAAGTAAGAAGTTCACCAGGATTAATTTTTCTTATCAATTAGTGCTAAATGCCATTAGAAATTGCATTGGCTTCAGTGAAGGACAATATCCAAATCAATGCCTCTTAAACTTTCCTATGCATATGAGTCTCCTGGAGATTTTGCAGAAGGAAGGAAAGAAGGGAGGGAGGGAGGGAAGGAGGCAGGGAAGGATGGACGGACAGATGGATGAGCTTTAGTATGTCTCAGGCAGAGCTTGAGATTCCCCATTTCTGCAAGCTCCCAGGTGATCCAGGTGTGCATTCATTGTGCTCCCGCCTGCAGGCCACAACTTGAGCAGCAGGGATCAACAAACATCTTGAGCAAACCATGGAAAATCCCTTCCTCAGCCTTAGAGCTTTGCTTGCCCTTATCCACTTCAATTGAAAAACTGAGAACTAACTCTCTCACTTTTGCCTAAATTGTGATATTAGAAAAAAAAATGGGTTTAAAGAAAACTAAAAGGATCACTTTTGTTGAGTGAAATGAAAGAAATTCCCTTTAGCAGTCTATAAAGCTAGCAGATTTTGACTGCACAGTGCTAAGAAGAGCAAGTTTTGAAAGCTGAGATTCCTGATTCTCATTCCAAGGAGCTTGTCCTTAGGAATGAAAAGCCAAGCCAATAAATATGGCTAACTCAGCCCAAACAAAGCAGAGGGACAGCCACCCAGGCTGCAGAGAGAGCCGCAGGCAGATGGATGGTGGCCAGCCAGTGCTGCACAGGTTGCCAGCTCCCATTGAGGCATGCCCTGAGAGCAAGCGTGAGAGCACATCCACACTCAGAGGACAAATGGGGCCCGAGAGCATTGTTATGACCTCAAAAAATTATATTCTGTGAATTTCATGGTCTCAAGGCTGCCTTGCATTCCCTACCTGTGAAGCCAACAAGGTTAAAGCCAGGGATGCAAAGTAAAATTATAAATGCAATGTTTTTAAGTTTCAAACAATGCCTTTAGAGTTGACCATGTGCTTATATGCAAATTTATGGGGCTCACCTGCCTCATTTTGTGTGTGTGTGTGTGTGTGTGTGTGTACAGGTGGTATTTAGGTATATCACAATTAACTATTTCATTTAGTGCTACTCCATTTTCCACACTGAGTTTTCAAAGGGTTAAGTGCAAACTAAATGCAGTTAGACAGAAACAAAGGAATTAGGCCATGTCTGCTCTTAATTTCTAGGAAGCGGGAGGCCTCCTGTTCTGGTAGACCTACATTTATTCTTATCTTGAAGCAATGATTGCTTTCAATGAAAGCATCCTCTGATTTATTAGTAGGGTCTATTCTTGTCTTCTCCATTGGGTGTGGAAGCAAGCCGTTCAGCAAGGTGAACTGAATGTCGCCTGGCATTTCCTTACAACTCAGCTTAGATCATACACCTGGGTTGAGAGACAGCCATCTGATTCCAGAAGGCCCAGTCACCCTAGAGGCGATGTTACAACACACTTTCTTTCCCTAACAGCAAAAGTGTCTTTTAAACATAAGAAATTAACTTCTGGGCTGGGGATGTGGCTCAAGCGGTAGCGCGCTCGCCCGGCATGCGTGCGGCCCGGGTTCGATCCTCAGCACCACATACAAACAAAGATGTTGTATCCGCCAAGAACTAAAAAAAATAAATAAATATTAAAAAAAAAAAAAGAAATTAACTTCTTTCCCCCAGAATATGATGACTTTGGAATTAGACAAAGGTGAGATGAGTGGAATAGGACTTGATGTTAAACAGAAAAATTATTTAAAACCTGGATCTAAAAATACATATCAACCATTAGTAAAGAGAACAACCTGGAATGAGATAATGGAAAATGTGTTTCCAACTCAAATAAAAATAGCTTTAAAAAAATCCCAAAAGTTCATGTGTGTAATTAATTCTCTGATTCCATGGAATCTAAACTAAGGAAACAAAGGGCTCTAAAATGAGCCTCTTTTTTTTTTTTTTTTGGAAAGCATGACCCCTTGGGAGCCTGGGCTCATCTAGAAATCATACTTATGGCAGCTGAACAACCTGTTACTCATGTTCTGGGCTATAAGAGTCACATAGGCAAATCTATCCAAACGATTCCTCTTTTTGGAATAAAAAAGATTCCTAATACTATTATAACTCTTTCCTCAATACTATTTACATGGTCCCTAAAACATGTCCTTCTAATTTTCGAATCACTTCCTTTAGTAAAGGCAAATTTCAGTTGGATGAACTTGCCTTCCTTCCTTCCTTCCTTCCTTCCTTCCTTCCTTCCTTCCTTCCTTCCTTCCTCCTCCTTCCTTCCATCCATCCATCTGTCCGTGAACATATAGTTCCAACCCTGTGCCAGGGACTCTGTTAGGTATGAGAGATAAAAGCAGACCAAGACCCAGTTCTTGTCTATGTCTCTGTCCCTGTTATACCCAGACAAATTTAATCACTCCCTTTTCTGCCAGTACAGCTGATGCTAACCCACATGCTTAAAAGAATAAACAGGGTATAAATTGGGTTAAATCCTTTGTAGAAACTAAAACTCTTATTCAAGATTTCTAGAATTAGAAGTCAGTCCATCTCCAGTCTAATATTTTCCCTTTTCTAATTCCCTTTCTGTTTTTCGTTTTTCCCCTATCATGGCTGTAAGGTTGTGGAGGAAGAAACTCTGCCTGTTTCACATAACACATTTCCTGAGTTTCTAGACTCACTAGATGAATACATGCTGAATGAATGATGTCAATGAATGGAGAACTCAATGAACGCCACTTGTTCCTAGCATACTGCACTGTCTGGCACAGAGTATTTGTCCTAAAGAAAATCTACCACATTCTACCACATGAAACTAAATTTACAGAATTAAAATGTTGAGGAAGGATAGACTTAGAAATTGATCATTAGAAGGGAGTTTGGCAAGTCTCTCCTTGCCAATACGTCAAAGGGTCAGGGTGAAGTGTGGGAGAAATCTATGGGCATGACTTACCCTGAGGCCAGCACATGGACAAATTGTCCCAATTTTAAGACTCTTATGATAAGTTGGACATTGTCAAGTTGTTGCCTACTATGTTCCCTCCCCTTTGAGAATAGGCACCAGACCATAAGGTAGGGCTTAGGACTTCATGCTTCTGCCACAAATATAAACTATCCTCTGTGTCCCTCATTTCAGGGACTACCCAGGCATCCATAGAAATAGCCTTGTGACTTAGTTGGTTTTGTGCTGCTATAACAGAGTCCCTGAGTGTGGGCAGTTCATGAGAAAGAGATTTATTTCTTACAGTCTTGCAGGCTGGGAAGTTGAGAATTTAGGGCTCCCATCTGGTGAGAGCAGTCTTGCTGTGTTAGTACATGGCAGATGAGACAGAGAAGGACAAAATGGTGCACACACTTGTGTACACGAGGTGGGGGCAAATTGGCAAACTCCTTCTTTCATCAGGAATCCACTTGTGGGATAAGCACCCCACACCTTTGATAAGTGTGTTGATCCACTTATGAGGGCCGAGCCCTCAGGACTTCTCAGTACTGCTGCATTGGGGATTATGTTTTTAACACAAGAACTTTAGGGAAAACATTCAAAACATGGCAACTTGTTAAAGGTTTTCTATTTTTTCTCCTAAATATAATATTTTTATTTCTTATTGTATATTTACTTTTAAATCAAAATTATATATACTCATGATTTAAAATGAACATTAGTGTACAAGGTTCATTTAAAATATATCCACAACATATCGATAGCAGCACAATTCACAATAGCTAAACTGTGGAACCAAACTAGATGCCCTTCAATAGATGAAAAAGTAGCATATGTACACAATGGAATATTACTCAGCAATAAAAGAGAATAAAACCATGGCATTTGCAGGTAAATGGATGGAGTTAGAGAAGATAATGTTAAGTGAAGTTAGCCAATCCCCAAAAAACAAATGCTGAATGTTTTCTCTGATATAAGGAGGCTGATTGATAGTGGGGTAGGGAGAGGGAACATGGGAGGAATAGACAAACTCTAGACAAATAGGGCATGGGGTTAGAAATGATGGTGGAATGTGGTGGTCATTATTATCCAAAGTACAGGTATGAAAACACGAATGGTGTGAATATACTTTGTATACAACCAGAGATATGAAAAATCATGCTCTATATGTGTGATAAGAATTGTAATACATTCTGCTGTCATATATAAATTTAAAAAAATGAAAAAAGAATAAAAGGTCAATAAAAGCAGTTCCAAGAAAAAAAATAAAATATATCCCAACATCTCTTCTCACCTGCCACCAACTGCTTTAACTTTTTACTATTTCTTTGAATTATAGTTATGCTTCTCTAAATAATTTGCTCATACTGTTTCTTATTAATTTTCAATTGTTTATAGAAGACTAGAATCTAAGTCTTATGCCCCTTTCTCTTCATATAACACACCCACACACACCCACACACACACTCACTATGCACACATATTCCCCACATTTTTCCATGTAGTGAACTATTGTTGCCTTTCCTTTCTATTATTATTATTATTATTATTATTATTATTATTATTATTTAATTGTCATTTGCAGGGCTGGGGATTGAGCCCAGGGCCTTGCACATGCTACGCAAATACTCTGCATCCCAGCCATCTTATACTACAATTGTATGTCTCTGGAGTGAGTAATCATTTCCTTTTTACAATTAATTTGGAGGGAGGTTGCTTAGTTTTTTTTGTGTACTGATTACTAACTAATCCTTAAACTCTTTACTATATACGAACATCTCCTCACAACAAAAATATTCAAGTTTGATGGGCTACTGATTTTTTTTAAAGCTATCCCTTTAGAGGCCTCACCTTCCTGCTCCAACCTGGAGTCGACATTGTTTGGATTTCCTGCTGAGACGTCTTGGAATCTCTCTTCATCATCATCTTGAGGAATTCTCTTGGCTGCTCTTTATATTTGATTACTTGTTTTCTGGGTCCAATTTTTAAAATTTGACATACTTCCATGCTTTAGGGGCTCTTCTTTTCCCAGTTATTTCCTGAGAAAAGGTACAAAGGGGAAAATTTTTGGACCTCAAATGTCTGACAACATCTCTGCAAATCTTCTCAAGTAACTGATGGTGTGATTGGGTATAGAATACTAGACTGGGAATCAGATGCCTCTGAGAATTTTGAAGACAAGCATTGATCATTTATCTCTACTTTCTAGTTTGAGGAATCCAATGCTACTCTGAATCTTGATTTTTGATTTTAATTTCTGAAAGATTTATGATGATTTTTTCTTTGTCTCTAATATTCTGAAATTTAAGAATGATGTTCTTGGATTGGGGTCTTTTCTATCCACTGTGTTAACAAGTTCATGGTATTTTTAATGTGGAAACTCATGCTCTTCAGTTCTGAAAGTCTTATTTACAGCATTTAGGAGATATTTTTCTCTGCTTTTTAAAATGACATTCCTATCTTTTGAGCTTGAAACATCTGAATTAATACTCTATTTAAAAGATATTGTTGTCTCACTGATAATTTATTTGTTTTTCTCCATTCTTGAGTGTTTCCTGAACTTTATCTTTTGATTCATATATTGACATTTTTCTTTTGCCTAACTTTTAAAAATTTCCCAAGATTTCTTCCTACTTTGCAAATATTCCTTTTAAGAAGTTTCCTTTTCTTGTTTCATAAATTTAATAATAGCTCTCGATTTTCTTGTGTTCTTTTCTCTGCATTGCCTTTTATTCAGTTCTAAGTTCCATTTTTTTTCTGTTTTCATCTTTGACTTTCAAGTTGTCAGATTTCCAAAATTTACTGCTCATCTTTGGATTTTTGTTTCCATGGGTTTATAAAGCATCATTAGAAAATATTATGGGGGTGGGCTTGTTGTCGCATAAAATCCACTGTAGAGCCATGATTATTCATGATTATAAATATTTCTAGTTCCCTCTTCTCTCAACTTGTCAGATCTTTCCAAGAAAATCTTCCAATGAAAGGTATTATTATGGCTGCCTAAATATGGGCATCAGATAGAGATGAGGGATAAAGATGGTGGTCGTCCCATGGTTCACTGTGCTAACATCCTCTTAAATTCTCTATTTTCAACATACTGAAAACCTGCTCCCCCGATTCCACAAAAAGCTAATTGTGGGCATCTCTTCCCAACTCCATGAATGGAGATTTCATGTAGTTATCTCAAAATCAACTCTGGTGGGAGTGTTTATACCACTGCAATTGGCAGTGATGACAAGTTAGACCCCACCCTCCCCTTCTCTGTTCCAAGCTGACTGTTAAACATAACCAGCACACATTCAATACAGGGCATCCGGTGTTTCCCCGTGCCAGGATGCCTCCTTTTTAACCCTCCAAGAAATAAATTTTTAGTCTTCTGCCAGGGTGGGCATAAGGGAACGTGATCCCAAGATTGTGCAGAGTGGAGAAGGAATCTGGGGTTTGACCAACTCTTAAACAGACTATCAAGGAAGTCTTCTTTTTTTCAATCCTCTCTTTAGCCCCACTTTGAAAAGATCCTTGTGCCACCATTCTGGTTTTCTGAGGCATGATTCAGGTTGCTTCTTGGCTTCAACTGCTGTTAGCCAATTCAGTGACCACACTGGACCATCCACTTCCCTACCTGAAAAATCAGGTTTCTGTTGCCTCTATAGGAACAGAAGACTTTTTAAAAATTTTTATTGAGGACTATCTTTTTTTTTTAACTTTTATAGTCCTTTTAGTGCTTGATGGAGGAGCAATGTAAACACAAGCTGGCTCTGTCTTTTTTATCCTAAAGTCTAACTGAAGAGTATATTCCATTAAGGGAAACCCCATAGCCAGGGTTGCCTTTCTTGGTCTGCAGTTAATGATTTGCACTTTTGATAGGGCAGGCAAATAAAGAGCCTAGTTATTGATCAAGATTTTCCTTGTAGACAGGGTCAGAAAGACGAAAAGTGAGAATGGAGTTATTATGTATTGCTAAGCATCTGCCTGACTGCATCCACGGCTTGGCCAACAACCACAAACATGGTAACTCTCTGGCTTCCTGAGGATTCGGGCCTATCAGTCTTTGTAAACTACATATATTTTTTTCTCTTGGAAAAGTTTCCAAGTATCGGAGCAACCTGAAGAGATCGTGTGGATTTGAGCCATTGCCCGTAGGTCTATAAATTGGTTAGAATGTATTTGGCAATTGAGAAATAGCTAATCTTTCTCCTACTTCATGCAGCCTCACTGTTCTTACCACTCATCTTGTTAAATTCAGCTTTTCAACTCAAAAGGTAAGGAGGCTTCACAGCATGAGTAACTCCGAAGAACAAATGGCAGACCACTTAACACAAATGTACGCTGGGCAAGTCAAAGCCTCGCTGATTCCTTTCATTCTGGGCCCTGCGTACCTCCCAGCGGAGCGTGTAGGAGGGCTGATTACTGCGGATTGGAAAAGTTCTCCACTTTTGGTTATGAGATTGGCAACAATTTCCAAGATAGAAAAAAAAAAAAAAAAAACATTCCCAGTGCAGCAGGGAGCCACACAGTTCCAAAGAACAAGAAGGAAAGAGCTCCAGGTTGTGGGGCCAGACTCTCAGGTGACTTTGTTCCTGGTGAGCCCATAGGTGACATGGAGGTGTACTGCAGGCCCATGGCTCAAGGCATTTCCTAATTTCACCTCTAGGAGAACAACTCCCCTGCAGAGGCAGGAGGGAAAGCCATCCGTCCTCTTAGGAAGTCACTTTCAGGTGGGAGCCATGGAGATGAAGGGTGTCATTAAGCCACAGTAGTGTCTTTAGGCTAGAAGGGTGAGCTGTCCCCTTCTGTAAGCATATGGACCTCTGACACACCGGTTCGGAGTTGTCTGTCTTGGCCCTCAGAGTCAACTCCTCCCTCTGCAGAATGGAGATGCTGATGAGAACTACTGGAAAAGTCCCTGCAGGGCGTGGATAAAGAGGGAGGCAGCGCTCTGGGTCCTGGGGTTGACAAGGGGGCTCCTGCAGAGCTCGCGGTGACCGCTGCTCCCGTGGAGGGCCTGTCCCTCTGCAGTCTGCCCAGAGTCACCCACCGAGGCTCCCGGAGAAGCTGCAGCTCAGGAGGCGGGTTTCCCTTCTGGGGAGGGATCAGGGCTGCTCCCCGAGAAAGCAGAGGCCGGCTTGGTGAACCTGAGGCAGATGCAGAGTCGACATTAAATATTTACGAAGCTTGCACGGCGTTGGAGGAAGCAGATGGGTTCATCCACAGGAGCACTTCACTTAAGCAGAGGCGGTCGGCATCCAGCGGAGCACTCACAGGCCTTCATCCAATCGCCCATGAGAGGGCGCCTCAGGAGGCCAGCGCCTGTTCCCGTGATGCCTGCCAGGGCGGGATCTTCCTGTCACTTCCTCGCCCCTCGGTTTCACACCCACACAGCTCCCTGGCAGAGCCCTGCGTCGTCTCCAAGATAAACAGCCACAGTGACAGTGGGTCTTGGCTCCGGTGCAGGCCTGTTTCATCAAATCCACACCCAGCAAGCATATTGCGTGGAGAGTCCCCAAGTTCAGAGTCGGTTTGGAGCCTTTGCTCCTGTCTAGGCGTTTTGATTTGTTGTTGAATGGGGAATGTTCTTAGGAGTGTGTGTGTGTGTGTGTGTGTGTGTGTGTGTGTATGTTAATGCATACACAAGTGCACATGTATTCATTCTAAGAATAGAACTAATTAACCCACTTTTATTTTTAATAATAGTAATTATGACTACAAAACGTCATTTTGCATTCCACCGCATCCCCTGAAGAAAATTCACTAACTCTGTAAGTACAAGGTATACCTCAGCGTGCAATCCCCCAAATTTTCATGGAAATACTAATTTTCATCCATCTTTGATGCTGCCTCTTCATTTGTATGATCATGACTTGTCTTCTTTCCTTTTAAGTAAGTTCTACCTTTTAGAGTACTTTTAGGATCGCAGCATAATGGAGCCAGAGGCACAGAATTTCCCACAGGCCTCCTGCCCCTCCACGTGCACAGCCTCCCCACACCTTCCACCAGGGTGGGATGTTAGTTGCAGCTGATGTAGCTACATTGCCAGGGCAGCGCCACCCCGGTCTATAGTTGACTTTAGGGGTCACCCTTGGCATTGCACTTCCTGTGGGTTTGGACAAATGTATAATGGCATGTGACCATGGGCTGTTTGAATAGTTCTTTGGGCCCTACAGAATCAAAATAATAGGATACTAGTAGAGGTATGTTTCCTCCAAGGTTCAGCATTTTCTCCACTCAGAAACAGAGAGCTAACTCTCTGCTCAGAGTGTTTTCTAGGGATGGAACCAGGCGCCAACTTTCTTTAAAATTTTCTTCACAGGGTCTCAACTGAACGTTATCAATACATGAATGTATTTTGCAGGAAACAAACCTGCATTGTTATCCTGTTACATAACCAGTTGTTCAGCCTGCTCTTTCTCAACCATTTATCTTTAATCGGGAGAACTGCTAAGCTCTCCAAAGTCCAACCTGTGTGTGTGTAGAGGTTTGGGCTGAACAGAGCCATGGTCTGTGCCTGACTCTGCTGTTATTTCTAGTTCCCTCCCTTCACTGCCAGAGCTAGGGGTGCTCAGCTCTCCTGGTCCCCTCCCTTCCTGTTCCTACACTATGTTCTTTTTCATTGTTGTTGTTCTTATTGCCTCTTGACTCCTGAAGCCACTCACTCATCTCCTCCTATTCACCATCCACATTTCCCTTGTCTTCAAACCATGAATTTCTTCTTTGGTTCTCATGAAAACAAGTCCTGGATGTCTGATGAACCAAGACCTGTATTGCTGATGCTAGCTCCAGGCCATCCTTCCCTGGGTACTGAGACGGAGGGTGGCTGTAACGCCATGCATTTCCTCTCTGCATATCAAGGGCAGAAAATGCTCTTGTTTCCACTGACCCTGTGGAATTTTTTCAGCACACGAGAAATGGATGTGAAATGGATTATTTCATTTGCAAGATGAAGAATCAGGTAAATATGAGGATTTCTTTATTTAGTTAGTAGGGAATAAAAACATTTGGGAAAAAAAAAATATCATTCCAGACTGTCAAAGTGGAACCGTTCCCAGCCATGGTGGACTAGTGCTTTACACCAAGCCAATGCTACAGAGCTGGGCGGGGAGGAACAGTTATGGAAATAGAGTTAGGGACAAGTGCCAACATGAACATGCATTCTATAAGCACAGCTCAAATTATCTTCATACATTCTGAATTTAGAGATTTCACCAATTCGCAGATGGAAAACATTCCTCTCTGCATCTAAGGCCAGGATACCAGAAAGTGAACGGACAGTGTACTCAGCACCACAGGTATTATAGGGACTTCCCATGCTTTGTGCAATGTGCCTGCTTCTCCATAACCAAAGGAGAAAGAGGGCTGACCACAGTTGTTAACTTTTCAATTTCAGCTGTTCTTATCACTGCCTCTGTTTGCATAACTACCATTACATTCTCCTTCTAATACAACCTGGTGTTCAACACTATTTGGCCTGATGTTCTCTACCTTGGCCATACCAAAGTATCCAAAGGAAATAGTGATCTGTCATGGCCTATAGCGAATCAGTAGCTCCACATTCTATTTGCAACCAGACACAGTGGGAGCTGTTTTCCAACTAAGTGACAGTGCGGAATGTTTTTTGAGAAATAGAGAGAGTCAAGCCAGAAGTAGCCTGCAAGGTGCCATTTCAATCTTTTCCACCTAATCCTCAGATGTCAACAACCCTGTGATCATGGGGCAACTGGCTATGGGCCATTCTGGGCATCCCAGGCAGCTGCTCCTGGCTTTGAATGGGAAGGAAGATTCGTCATGTATATTACAAAGACAATGATAGAATATGCCTTTGGGTTTGAAACAGGGGAAGGCTTCCAAGAAAAGTCAGAGCTTCAACAATTGTCCCGCCCCAAACTATCATTGAATAATGTGGCTGGATTGTCCTGGGTTTGAGCACTATCCAATGCCCATATCTTTTAACTTATTTCCAGGTAAAAATAATACTGACTTCAGATATACAGTTTGAGACATAACCCATAGAATGCTAGCTAACAACTATTTATGAAATAGTTCAAAGTACACAATTAGTATCAAGGCTCAGGAACTCACTTCATATGACCAGTTGTCACTTCAGATATTCTAAACAACCACACCCCTGATCCTCAGCTCTTTCCCCTTTGTTATGTTTTCTTTTCACCATGCTCTGCTTTCTCTTCTCTCTTATATTCCCTTTCGCTCCCTCCTTTTCTGCATATCCTCTTGATTTCTTTTCCTTTCTTCATCTTTAATTATTTTGCTTTCTTTCTTACCATGATTGATTTTAGCCTCTTCTTGGCTTCTATCTGCTCCTTCAGTATCAGTCAGGCTTGGCCAAATCACACCGAAATAACAAACATCCTCCAAATCTCAAGTGCTTAAAGCAATAAAGTTTATTTCTCAATCATTCCACATGTCCGTCAATGGCTCATAGTAGTCACTAAGGGATCCAGGTTGATGGAGCAGACATTTTCTCAAACAGAGCAACAAGCCAGAGCAAGAAGAAAATTTGAGGAAGCATACATTATTTCTTGAAGCTTCCACCTACACATGAGATATGCATCACTTCCCCCATACTTCACTGTTAAAGCAAGTTACACAGATGCACTTCACATTGGTGGGGGAAGAACAATTCTACCATGTGCATGTAAGGTTGGAGAGTTCAAACACAGAGTTCTATCGAGCACCACAGTTACTAAGTCAACTCTGCACCTCTATCTCAGAATCCTTCCCAAGATTCTGCTATTAGTTTCCTTTCCCTTCAGCCCTGTCCCTTGTGGTCTTGAGTCCCTTGCTGTCCCTATTTGAGGTCTTCTCCATTTCTTCCTCATTCGCAGCCTACCATGGTGTAGCAGGATTAAGAGTAATCATAAGGAATGTCCCTTGATGGCAGAGGCAGGATCTTGGTGAGTTTTAATTCATGATCTCTGGTATAATGTAGTGACAGTCTCTAGGCAGAGAGAAGGCAGTGTCAGGACCCTACGGTTATCTGGCCTTAGTTCAGGTGCCTCCTTCATTGAAGGATGTGGTCTTGGTAGACACTGCTGTTTCCCGGGTGTTGGTGTGAAGGCCAGGATACGCAGGGCTCACTTCCACACTCCCTGTCCCACTCTATCAGGGTCCTTATTAATAATGACTTCCACTCTCTTCCCTGATGGCCCTCACTGAGATGCCCCCAAACAAGTCAGGTTATAACCATTCTCACTGTACTTTATAAATGTAGAGTACACAAACAAAGACAAAATATGAAGGGGGTTACTTAGTTATCAATTATAGTGAGAATAAATCCCAGGAAAATCCTAGGAGATCCCTAGGCTAACACCAAATCTTAGCTAACAATAAAACATTATCTGGGAGTTGAAGAAAGGCAAGTATGTTTATTTGCACACAAATGCTATTCCTTTCATTTGTACCAGGGACCAGGAAGCCGGAAGCGCACGTAACCTGCCACACCTGCCTCTTCTCCACTTGGATGAAGACTCAGGCGCACTTTGGCATGGGTGGAATTCAGTGGCACAAGTGCAGTAAGGAATTGGGAGGCCTCAATGGCAGGAAGGTCCTTCAACAAATTCTGTCATATTCGTGTGGTGCTGAGATCCAGATCAGCCAGTGGCTATGTGGTATGACCAGACACACAAGGGGCTAATGTCAGAATTGGGTCTATATAAATGCTGTTTATATGAGATCATAAAGGACTTGAGAAAACTTCTCAAATGTCTCCCTTGATGCTGACTATATTGACACAATTTTATAACTAGTGAATTGTTTCTTTGGGAACAAGATTTTTTTTTTTTTTTTTAGTTTTTGAGGATTCTATATATATATATATATATATATATATATAACTACTATAATATGGGGGGAAGACACTACACTAATTTTTAAGCTATCACATACTAACACCAAATTTCAGATTTACTGGCAGCATAATTTTGGGCCAGGTAGTTGGGTGGAAAGTAGAGAGTCCCTGATCCTCTTAGGAGGATTGGTGAATCTTTGGAAAAAAAAAAAAAAAAAAAAAAAAAGATTTGCTAGCTTTGCATTTTTCTAGAGGAATATTTCTGATTTTTTTCAAGGCAAATTAGAAAAATTCCTATGATGGGGAAAACCAAGTTTTTCCAAGCTGCTGGTTGGCCCTGTTCCTTGGGCATCTAGATGGATTCCAGATTTTCCCTTAGGGCAAGTGGACAGGTTACAATTTCCTGGGGAGTGTCCCTAGGAGTTGCTGGTTTGAGATGGAAGACAAGATGCAGAAGGGAGGCCAGGTCAATAAGAGATGCTTATGAACGCTGGGGTACAGAGGAAATGCAGGTACAGGGTATGTGTGCCTCCTGGTGAGCCAACCACTGACTTCTGGAGACCGCTTTCCAGGGGACTTGTGCAGGAAAGTGGGAGTGAGAGCTGAACTTCACAGGGAGGGTGGAGGGAAGTCCAGCTTCCTCAGCTCTAGCTTTTGAGCAAATAAGACCTAAGAACTGTTGAGCCTCTGTAGTAGTTTCCACCACTTTCAAAAATACAACTCGGGTGGGAATTGTTTAGACAAGATCCTTGCACTCAGCATTTTGATGGTTCTATCTATTTACACTGAGAAATCAGGGGTGAATACATTATCTCAATAAGAGAAGCTCAGTTCCTTTTTTTTTTTTTTTTGCAGGAAATCAAGATTAAGGAGTGAAAAAATGCAATATTATCAGTCCTTTATTTTACTAAATTTTCCTATTAAATCCACCACTTTCTACTGTTTTATATGCAACTAATAATAAATACACACAGTTAGAATACATGTTAATTCTCATTAAATAATAAAGCTAACCTCCCTTGGGTTTTTGCCACTTTCATTTTCCTCCCCTCTATTCATCTTCCACCTAGAATTGCTAGTCTACTTTTTCTCCTTTTGTTTTGCAAATTAACCTCCTTTCTCATTCAATTCTCAGGTAAAAAATACTAGCAGGGCTTCATTTTAGGGAGCCCAGAGGCGAGAAGGTGAGGGAGGGCTGGCCAGCTTCCGCTGGAGTCCTCAGCCAAGGCCCTGTAGCTTCTGAAGCAGTCGCCCTCCATCTGCCTCCCCAGCAAACAAACAGCCCTGGGAGATGTAGTAGCTCACAACTCCAGCTCTGCACGGGAGTGACTCGCGTCACAGAGAACGTGAGTCATTCTGTGCTCCAGGGAAGTGTACACTCAGGGCTTAGCAAGATCATTTCTTTCCCAGACCCTCCCTCTCCCCCTTAGAGCTTTGAAGACTTTGAAAGACATTAAATGATCCTATAGTATGAAAGAAGGTAGTGACAGGTGTATGCAAATTGTAGTGGTCACAGATGCTCCAAACAAATTCTAGCCATAATATATGTACATTTCAAGACAGGAGGGAGAAAATATGGGTGCTACTTCTAAATGAAGAATATTCAGCATAGAAAGCAATAGAAAGAATTCTAACACGTATTATCTTCTCTAAATAAGTCCTGCTTCCTCAAAAGAAACTGGCACAGTTGGCTTTGGGGGGCATTTTTGTATTCACATAAAGACGTTTTAAAATTGATTTGCATTTCAGATGGTTTTTTTTGTTGAATTACTGAACATACATCACGTCTTATCAAATGCCATCCTTCATTAAGATCCTAGAAGCGCCCTCAAGAGACTCTTCCGCTAGAGCTTGTATCTAAAGGGCAGAGGTAGGGCAGGTGTGAAGGACGATTTGGAGAAGTGTGGACCAGGATGATTATCTTTGGATTCTTCTCCTATAATTGTCTCTTCTCAGCTTGTAGCTTTTCCATTTGCTCAAAATAGAGCATATTATTTTTTTTTGTAAGAGACAAAAACCAAATTTTTATCTTCTAAGGATGTTAAAGTATAGCCCATATATATTATTAGAAGCAAATATGTTCTTTTATAAAAGACAATGCAAAATTCTTTCTAGACATTATTTTTGTCACTCTCCCAGAAAGAGAGAGAAAAAGAGTGAAAGAGAGATGGGCACATGGAGTATTTCTCAGAAGCCAAACTAACAAGAAAAATCTTAGGAGAGATAAACATTATGTCATGTTTCTGAAACTTCCTGATTATACTTAAAGCCGACCATCTGTCCCCAATGACAGAGCTCACTGGATGAGACCTTGAGGAATGTAACTCTTTGTAAAATTTCTGAAACATTGAATTTGTTCCCCGGTAGTCCAACTTCATAGCAAATCTGTTACCCAGATGCAAATTTAGCAGCATCAGAGTTCTTGGCTCCCTGAAGGAAGAATTTCAATTTAGAAGAGGCATTATAGACTCTAACAGGAGAAGAATGGCCCAAAACCTAAATTACCCCAAACAAACCCGGATGCAACATAAGGGAAGTAAATGGAGGATTCAGCAATAGGGGAAGGTGAACTGAAGCTGCTTCTGCCACCAGGAGGGACATACAAAATTAAAGCTCACCAACAAGATCCAAGTGCTAAATATACAATCAGGTGTTGAAGAAATGCTTTTTATCAAGCGTGTTCCTGAGCATCATTCAGGCCATGAGCAAATTCAAGATGGACATGCCGTTTACCATGTGTGTGTGTGTGAGTGTGTGTGTGTGTGTGAGTGTGTGTGTGTGTGTGTGTGTGTGTGTAGATGTAGGTATATCATCAGTCCTCTACAAGGAGGCAGGAAAAGAAAGTTGTCAAACAGAGAATGGCAGTAATAAATCATGATAAAATTTTTAAGTATAGTAAAAATGGGATAAGGGAAGGAGAGCATCCTATGAGAATTCAACCAGAAAAATTTGACAAAAGGATTGTTAAAACGGTAGACAACATCAGGAAGGGGAGCAAGCCGAGGGAACTTATGAGGGGGGAGGTCTGAGGGGCAGAGTCCATGTGACTGTAAGAGTAGTGATAAAATGATGGTAGCCACGATGTAAGAAAGTAGAAGAATAAGTTACAGGTGCTTTGAGAAACCAGAAGGATGAGAGGGTCTTAGGAGGGCACAAAAAACAGAGGGGACATTGCATGCATGGTCCCTACCCTTTGTGGCTGCTGCCACTCCTTGATTGGACAGAACTGAATGTCAGCTGTTGAATAGGCTGGATGGCCTTCCGTGTCTTCCCAGTGGAGGCCACTGTTTGTGACTGTCCTCAGGGTCTCAGACAATGTGCCCCGCCTCCATGTCCTTCCAAAGCTGGACCATGCCACACAAGAAGATTCTTCCCATGCCAATACGACGGCCCTCTGAATGCACTTGAACATAGTGGTTTGGGAATCAAAAGGACTGACCAAAATGAATCTGACATATTCACAATATGCCTAACAGCCATTGTACATGTGGCAATTATTCCTAAATAGGTCTTATAAATCACTACATTGCTTTTACGCTGCCAGACCAAGGCTGTAATTTTCCATTTCATTAGCTTTATCATTGTCACGATAGTATGGCATAATGAATGCCATATACACCATTGTCTGGAATTTTAAAATGTTAACATTTTGCCACACATACTTCATTATTTTTTTATGTAGTGTTTAAAGTAGATTTCAGACGTTGTGACATTTTACTCCTGAAAACTTTAGTAGCATCTCCAAAGACCAACATTCACCTACATAATCAATACACTGAGTATACCTAGCATAATTAGTACCTGTATATGATATGATCCCTGTTAAATATTCATATTTCCCCAGTTGTCCCCCAGATGTTTTATGACTCATTTCTTCAAAGCAAGATCCAATCAATATGTTCACAAATTGCATCGGTTGTTCTATTTCGCCCTTCTCTCTTAGCATTGGTTTGTGTGTTGGTGATAGGCCTTGCATGTACTGTGTGAATGCTCTGCCCCTGAGCTATATCTCCAGATCCTGCTCTTTTAATCTCAAACAATCCCTCCACACTTCTTTTTCCTGCTTTTTTGGGGGACGTGGGGGGTGGACAGGGTCTGCTAAGTTGCTTAGGACCTAACCAAGTTGCTGAGGTTGACCTCTGTCTCCTGAGTCACTAGGATTTTAGGTGTGTGCCACTGCACCCAGCTCCCCTGCATTTTAATTTTCTTGTTTGGGGCTAGTAGAAGAGACTAGATAAAATTCAGGCTAAGTCTCTCTCATTTCATTCTGTCTGTGCTTCCTGCCCTCTGTTTCCTTGGACCGTCCCCACCAGCTGAAACCAAAGGACTTAGTCTGTTTTCCATGCTTGCTACGAGATTGGTAGAAATGAAGGAGAGCTACAAGTTTTAACAGACGTCTAGTACATAGAGTGTCAAAGGACAGATATACTTAAGAGTAAACTACTTAATATCAGCTAATCTTTGGTTTGGTGGGAGGGCAGAGGATGCTACAGAACATCTGTGTATCCCCAAAGTGTAAATCCCCAATATGATGGTATTTAGAGCTCAGGACTTTGGGGGAATCAAGAGGGCCCCAGAGAGCTCCCTTGCTTCTTCTGTCATATGAAGACATGGAGAAGGTGGCTTTAGTGTTCCCACTCTCCAGTACCATTCTTCAGACTCAGAGTGATATGGAATGGGACCTGAAAGCGAAATTCTGAAATCAGAGCCTGGCGCCCACCCACCAGCTCTCTTGTTTTCTGGCTGCACACTCTTGGTTACAGAACTGAGCATTACTGGGTCTGACTTCTTCATCAGTAACTGTGGGCAATAAGGATGTTTCCCTGATATGGCTCCTTGGCAAATCAACATGTATGAAGTGCTTAGAAAACTTCCAGGAACACAGGGAAAGGCCCATGTGGAGACCAACATGCTATACAGAACTATTCCAGAGTCTTGCAAGCCACCAAGGAATCAATGGCTTGTCCCTATTTTCTCATGATGTTCTCACAAGAGACTTCTGGAGAAAGCCCGGGGTGAGGGAAACATCGGAGGAGTACTTGTCTGGTTAGCAGTACTAGTCTAAAGTTACTCCAAATCCCACCTGCCCCAGGATGGGTCAGAGAGGAGTGGGCAGAGCAGCTACCATGGACGCTGTGGCTGGGGTCTTCCCAGATGCAGAGTTGCCTCCTGCTCTTTTCTGCCACGTGGATTCCAGGGGCTTAAAACTCTCTACCGCTAAGCTCCTTGGGGACACTTATGGAATCTGGCAGACCTAAGGGTTTAAAGGGTGGTTTAGGGCACAGACTGAAATCAATGCAGCTGATTAGTAATCCCAGAAAAGGGCAGAGAGTCAGACCTGACCAGCTGCCTGAGAATAGGGCTGCAGCATCCACCATGGGATGGAGTTGTCTCCCTCAAGGACTTCTCTGTGATAATCAGCACTAGACATCTTGGTTCATGGGCACCTCTCGAAAATAAATCTACTTTCTTTTTGAGACTTTCATAATACAGTATTTCATTTAGTAATCAAGGCACTCTGTATTCTGCAAAAGGGAAAACCAATGAATTCAACCCCTTCCAATTTTACTCTGATAGAATTACTATTGAAGGTTTCCCATTTTTATTGAACTTCCCACAAAAGGACTGGAGAAAGTCCTAAATTACTCCAAAAGCACTCATTCAAGCACGACGAACTGATAAACATTTCCACTTCAGCTTCAAGATAAATTTCCCAAGTTCCACTTTTAACATCTAGTAAAGCAGGGTCTTGTCAGGACAGCTGTCTTCCCACCGGAGCAGGGGTCTGGAGTTTAGGGATCAGCTGGTAAGAGACACTCAACCTAGCGGGTATCTGTCAGGCATTTACTACCAGCCCAACCTTCATTCCCAGCCTTAGGTGAGTGTCCCCTGGAGAGGGGAGGAGCTGGAATCATAAGACATTTCCCCAGTCTCCAAGAAGCATGAAGAATGTGCACAGGGCAGGACAGAGAGCTTGAAGGTCATTACCCTCTCCCCACCTGCAGCAGAACAGGAAGGCGTCCATCTACGTCTCCTTAACACCTGGACACCACCTGGTCACCTGTTCATCAGGGGCAGCCCCCATTCCCATTGTTTGTTAACAGGACTGCAAGAGACAGATGAAAGCAGAAAAAAACAAAAACAAAAATCAAAACCAAAACCAGGTCCTCTAATCATGGACGTTAATGAATACAATGGGTATTCACTATGGACAAAGAGTGCTTCTTATTTTAGTGTTCAGTGAAATCACGGTGAGTGGATTATCAATGATTTAAAAACCAATTGCTATCTAGTTTGGTGTCTTTTAGGTCTTCTGCCACCCAACCTGTAGACTCGTTGAAGCCATAGTGCAGCTAGAGTCTGTAGGACCATTTCATTTTCTGATCCCTCTCTATCATCTACACATAGGACCAGACTCACCGAGAGTGCTCTACTCTTTCTTGCTGTGTTAAACAGAAATGGCCATCTATGTGCAACGGCGGACTCTATGATATCCTCTATTAATTGAACATTTACTATGTGCCAGGCACATATATACACACTAATATGTTATTTTGCTGACTTCCCCTCAATAAGGGGCGATTATTATCCTCATTTAAGCATAAAAAATACGACCATCACAGAGATTTCCACAGGTAGAAAGCAGTAGGTACAACACTTAAATGTAGATTTGTCTAGCCCCAAAGTCTGAATGTTAATATCATGAAAAGAAAAGGAGAAAGGGAGGAAGAAAGAAAGAAAAGAATTGGGAAAAAACACAAATGTGGCTTTTGTGTATGTATAATCTCCCTAGAGAACCAAGACCTGCCCATCTGATGTGATTAAATAACCATGTAACACAGAACGCCATGCATTGCCTAAATGGGCTCTCAGGGTCATCAGTAACCGCAGGGGAGGCCAAAGCTGGGGACAGTTGATGCTGGTTTGGGTGTGGTCGGGGTCAGAAGGAGTGGGGCTTCAGAGATACCTTGCTCTTTCTGGAGGGTAGGATAACAGGGGCCTGTGGTGGGCAGGAGGACAGGAGAAGCACATGGCAGGTGTGTGGCAACTGGCCCCACTCAGGGGTACACGCCTGGCTCAGCAGGTGTCCAGCGCAGTGGGAAGTCACAGTGTGTCAGGGAGGAGGGGTCACGGGGTGTGCCACACAGCCGTAGACCTTAGAGGGAAGGCCAGGTGTGGGAGCCTCAGGCAGGAGTGCAGGGAGGCAGAGGGTGGTGAAGGCAGAGCTCCCGGGACACTTTTCAGGTGGGAGTGGGCAGGATGACCCCAGGCGGGCACATAAAGAGCCTCCCAGCACTTAGGTCCCTAGAGGATTGAAGGAGAGCTAAATGTCCCCTCCTCTTAGCCATCCCTGGGCGGTATGGGTAGCTAACTCCACGGAGAAGGCACCGACATTTGCCAAGGCTGAGACGAGAGTTAGATATGGGTAAATATTTGCTTTGCCTCAGCTGGAGAAGATAGATTTTTAATAAAGAGGCAGCATGACTCATGTCACAGAGTGTACCAACAATTCAGGAAAAAAGCTACTCCGGAAATTGCCAGAATGGCAGGCAGTAAAGTCTCCTGATGAGCTCCCTGGAAGGACCCCCTTCAACACTGGACATACACACACGGACTCACAGACGGACACAAACGCACCATCATCTATCCCCCATCTCTCTCTCTCTCTCTCTCTCTCTCTCTCTCTCACACACACACACACACACACACACACACACACACACAGAGGCACCCATCGTATATACTCACACACACACATATGCCCTCTCTCTCACCCACTTACACATAAACACACACTTTCTCCTCCCACTGTGCCTGCCTCATTCTGGGCTTTGGTGTCGCGGCTGGCTTGACAGGGCCTCCTGAGGACACTTCGATCAGCTCCCACAGTCATTCCAGAGCCCTTGCAGACCCGGCTCTCCTGAAGACAGTGCAGTGTTGGCCTGTTATTAGATAAGACTGAGAGCCAACCAGTCTATGCTCTATGACACGCTTACAATGAAATCCATGGTGGCATCTGCATAGGGCAGAATTCTAAGATGTCCCATGACCTCCATCTCCTGTTGTCTTGCCCTGTGTGATTTCTCCTGGGTAGGATGTGGATGTTCTTCCAACCCGTAGAATATGGCACAGGTGATGGGTTACCAGTCCTATAACTGTGTCCAGGAATGAATGAATGAACACACCACACCACACACACACACACACACACACACACGACTACATGGCTAGCTAGCCGACAGATGGAGAGACTGAGACTTTGAAGAAGTCAGATAGAAGTCAGATGCCATGTGAGGAGACCATCTGTGGAAGGGAAGATGGCATCTACCACGAGTGGCCTCCAGTTCCTGAGTGTAACCCCTAGCCAAAAGTAAGTAAGAAAATGGTGCCATAAAGTGACAAATTTCGCCAGCAACCTAAATGAGCTTGAAAGTGAATTCTGAGCTTCCAGACAGGAGCTCAGCCCAGCTGACACCTTGATTTAGTCCTGTGAGACCCTGAGCCAAAGACCCAGCTATCTCCTAACTTTTGACTTGGAGAAGTTATGAGATAATAGATGCCTGTTGTTTTCTGCTAAGTTGGTTGTAGTTAGCTGTGCAGTGAGATATAACTAGCACAGCTTCACCGGCTTGTCTCCCATAGAAAGCCCAATAAAGCTGTGTTGAAATTTGTGGATCCAGAAACTTCTCCAAAACAAGCTGGAACTGAAGGAGCAGAGTAGAGCAGCTGATGCTGTGGAGTCAAAGACTGTCACTAATTGACCATGTAAACTTGGTCAAGTCATTTTCAATCTCCAGGGCCTGACTCTCTCTTCTTTAATTTGCTATAATGAGGTGAGAAGGTCTCTTAAGTTTTCTTCCCACTCTAATAGATTCTGATTTGCAAAATTGGTGGATGAGTAAATTTAATGTTTGTTGAGCATCTACTGATGGGGCATGCAAAATATTACTGCCCCAAACTTCATCTAAACTTCAAGTTATCTTGCTCAGGTTTTTATTAGATTTGCTTATAAAGTTGAACAAACTACCGTTTAGAGAAATTTAATAATTTGCACAAGACCTCATGGAAGAGTAGGGAATCAGATTTAGTATCTTTTTACTGCACTACTGTAGGACAGGAGCTCAGAAAAAAAGTCTCTTCAACTGTTTAACTAGAAGCAATCAGGGAAACAGAGACAGAAACCTGAGAAAGGAGTTTGGAGTTGGTATAATCAAGAGGAGGGCCATGTAAGTGGTAATTCAATCTGACAGCCAAGACCGATTAGATTCCCAGCAATGTCTTTGAAAAAGTCAAATTATCAGGAGAGTTCATCAGAGGTCATTTGAGAGTGGAGAAAAGGGGAAAAAATAGGAAATGCAGGAGAATATCTTCTACGAGGCCCTAAACACTGATGGTCTGAAATTGCTTTTTGTGGCTCAGACCTATCCTCTCAGCTCCAGATTCTCTCTGAACCTGTCCTGATAGTCCCAATTTCCAAGGCAATACACCTCCAAACCAGACTCATTGTCCTTGTCCCTAAAGTCACCTTCACCCTGAGTTTCCTATCTTGGATAAATGATTTCTCATTCACCTGAAGGGCTTCAAGTCCAAGCGACTTCCTTTCTTTATCTCTCATGTCAGTGTCGTCATCTAGATCACGGACTTCATCTCCGTCATTTCTTGAATCAATGTGCACCTCATCCCCCTAACTTGTATTTCTATCTCTTCTCTAGTGGGTGATTTCAGCAGCCTCCTAACTAACCCAATCTCCTAGTTCCCTAGCCAACCCCTCTACCCTTTACCCATACAAGTCTATTTCCCACATTGATTCCAAAGGGAACTTTCAAAACTAAAAGGCCTATCTAAAGCCCTTGCAAGACTCCCCAGCACTAACAGGACACATTTCCAATTCCTCAGTAGGGCAGGGAGGACACTTCCTGTCTGGCTTCTGCTTCCTGTAGACTCATCTCCATTCACACTTCCTCTTGTCCTCTGAGCTCTAGCCTTACTTGTTAGTCACCCTCTGTTTTTATCCTTTTGCCTGGGTTATTCTCTGCAACTTCTTCCCAGTTTTTTTTTTTTTTTTTAACCTACTCCTTGTTTCAAGGCTCAACTCAAGTGTCTCATTCTCTAGGAAGCTTTTCTCCTCCCAGAGCCACCATGTTGCAAATTCCCAAAGGAGGGTTCCCACTGTTCCTTAAGGGCTGCCCATCCCATAGACAATCATGCTGATGACCCCTTTGGAGGTGTGCAGCAGGGCAGCCATGCACACCATCCTGGGTGAACTTGGTTTCTCCCCCATTATGACTGCAATCTGGTAAGATATTTGTCTCCTCCTCTAGACATTGAGGAAAACTCTGAATACAAAAGACATGGCTTAATGTCTTCTTTGATATAAGGAGAGCAACTAAAAACAGAGCAGGGAGGAAGAGCATGAGAAAAAGATTAACATTAAACAGGGACGAGAGGTGGGAGGGAAAGGGAGAGAGAAGGGAAATTGCACGGAAATGGAAGGTGACCCTCATTGTTATACAAAATTACATATAAGAGGATGTGAGGGGAAAGGGAAAAAAAATCAAGGGAGAGAAATGAATTACAGTAGAGGGGGTAGAGATAGAAGATGGGAGGGGAGGGCAGGGGAGGGGGGATAGTAGAGGGTAGGAAAGACAGCAGAATACAACAGACACTAGTATGGCAATATGTAAAAACGTGGATGTGTAACCGATGTGATTCTGCAATCTGTATACGGGGTAAAAATGGGAGTTCATAACCCACTTGAATCAAATGTATGAAATATGATATGTCAAGAGCTTTGTAATGTTTTGAACAACCAATAAAAAAAAAGGCATGGCTTGTTCATCTTTGAATTTTTAATGCCCAACATAGTGTCCCACATATCGTTCAGCTCAGAATCAATCTTTGCTGAATATCTGACTGAATACAGAATTGGATGAAGTCTTCAGGAGTCTGCCTGTGAAAGGACAAGAACACAAACCACGAACTACACATTCAGATTTAGAGTCCAGAGTAAGGGACAGGCTTCTTGGGCCACTTCAGTTGAGCCCTTCTGGCTATACATAGCCAAGAGAACAATGCCAGCTGATTGACTGGAACGCCATTAGTCTGATGATATCAGTGAAGAAAAAAAAAAAAAAAACAACTCAGTTCTTTCCAACTGTTTTTGATATACACACAAAGTATTTTTGTTCTTGGTAAAAATCTCAGTGGGCCTGAATCCAGCTACATAGAATGGATTTTTTATTTTTTGTCAATTAAGGAGAAAGTTGGCTTAGTAGCTTTCTGGAGAAACACAGGTAAAAACTTAGCGGGAGCTAAAATATGCAAGTCTAGGACTATAGGAAAACTTTATTTTATTTATATGCTAAGAAGTTAAGCTTCCCATTCAGCAGTACTTCTTCCTGCTGAACAGCTGAGGACATGGATTTTAGACTTCAGTAGTGTTTGAGACTCTCTAGGAGAATAACCAGAAGCACAGACATCTACATATTGGGAAATTGATTATAAAATTTATAGCCCTTCCTAGTTATTTATGGATCATTTTGGGGTGAGTATATGTATGTGTGTGTGTTTATTCCAAGATCCCCCAAATAGTCTGGTCTACAAATTCTATGTTCTCTGGTTCAAAGAAGGCCTACTGTCTGGGAAGGATAGCTTCAGAGTTGCAGGGTATGTTCAACTTCTTCATTTCAGAACCATTGGCTCCAATAAGACCTCTCCAGGGTCTCATTTCCAGACTCACTAGGATTAGAAATGGAATTCACTGAACAACTCCAGTCTGGAGCATTGGACTAACCAGGCAGTTAAGACATGGCCTTTACCCTCAAGGAACATACCCTAAAATATTGGGAAACTATTTTCTTCTAATATATCTAATATATGTTCTAATATATATTTCTTCTGACATATCTCCACTACTCCCAGTTTTCCCAGGATAGAGCAATAGCCGAAGTTCCGGCCCCACCCATTAGTGTATACCTGAGAAGGACACACCAGTCTCGCAGCTTCTGCAGGTAAAAGTTTTCAGGTCAGAAGAATTTCTAGGAAAGGAAATCTCCATAAGGAAAATATTGTCTTACATAATAGGTATGTCCCTTGCCTCAGGACTTAGAAGATAGGATAGTTACAACTTGCTTCAGAAGTCCCAAGATCCCCTTATATCTCTGCAAAAGCTGACAGTGATAATCTAACTAGAGCAGACAGATCATACGGACTTGGCATTTGGACCAACCCACTTGGGTTCTTTGGGAGAGATCACAATAATTGTTTTTAAATACAAGCTAAACCCAATTACAGATGTGGCCAGTGGCTTTATCCAAAGAAGAGCACTGTATATTGGTGAAGAGCACTGTATATTGAAACAAATCATTGTTCAAACTTCTGAGAGCCATCAGACTGAAGTGAGACAAATTAGCCTGATAGTTATTATTATCTGAGGAGAAGTTGATAGTTTTTTTGGGGGGTATGTGAGCTGTTATTGAATGCAAAGGGAATCCAAGATAGATATAAAGGTAATATTCAAAAGAGGCAAGGTAATTTCCCAATGAAGCAATGATGACCACATGTGCTGTAGGTATAATGGTGAATGCTGACTGTGCTATCTACGAACAACACCACATTGGGAAATTCCAGTCACTTAAACACATATTAAAAAAGGGCTGAGCTCATAAATTCTTATATGTTGCATAGTCATCAGAAATATGTTCATATACTGGGAGGTGTTTAGGGCTGGAATATGGAAAGAGCCAGACTTTAACCTAGTTCTGTCACTAATTAGGTAAGATGATTTGGGCAAGTCATTTAAATTCTCTGGGTCTCATGTGTTCTTATCCATATACCAAAGTTTTTGTGCAGATGTTCTCTGAGATATCAGCTTTAAATTCATTTATTGGCTGATTTTCTTTCCCCATGCTCTGTATTCATTAGTGCTTACATCAATAGAGACTGAACATTACTGTTACAAGCCCTGTAAGAGTAGTATGGAAGGTTAATAGTTGACCCATGTTTAAGGCAAGCTCCTTGAGGGTAAGGTCTGTGTTGTAATTATCTTTTCATTCTGAATTTTCAGCACTGTGCTATACATGTGTTAGAAGCCTGAAAAATTTAGAACATAGAAAAACAATTTCTACTTAGAATTGTGGTTGGGAAGTAATTGTATAACCAAGGACCATATTTCCTAGCTCCTCTTGCATCTGAGTAGGGCCATATGCCATTTCCTTTCCCCAACTGAACAGGAACTCTAATGACTTGTTTTTTTTTTTTTTTTCAAAAATAAATGGATATACTTTCCCTATCCTCAGAACCATCTATTAAAGATGACCCAGTTCCTGGATCTGGGAATGTCCATGTGGAGCACAACATTCCATTCTCCACTTTAAACACACTTCCAAGAATGAGAGACAAATTTCTACCATATCAAACTACTGAAGTTTGGTGTTGATTTATTATGGAAGTTGTTTTACTTTGATGAGTATATGCAGAGAATATCAATTGCCTAAAAGCCAAAGCACATTAGATGTGCAAAAGATACTGGGGGATAGTTTTAATGACAGCACAAACCTCATCCAGAAGCCAAGGTTGCTCCCATATTCTGAAGTCTAAGAGAAGTAAATTGGGATGTTTTGAGATTTTTTTAAAAATTCAATTAATTTTAATTGCTACATTAAAACATAAAAATTATGCCTATTAATGGAGTGCTGCTATAATTGGGATCTGAAATATTCCCCAAATGTTCATGTGTTGAAGATTTGGTTCTCAAAACAGCCATGTTCAGAGATGGGCTTTTGGGAGATGATTGGACCATGAAGGCGCTGCCCTCTTCAATGGGTTAATCCACTTAGGAATTCATAAATTAATAAGCTGTTGGGAAATGGTGGAACTTCAGGATATGGGCTTGTTGGAGGAGAAGGTTACTGGGATATGCTCTTGAGGGGTGTATTGAACCCTAGAAACTTCATCTCCCTCTCTGCTTCCCAGATACCATGAGATGAGTAGCTTTGCTCTATTACATATTCCCCACCATGATGTCTGTCTCACCACAGGATCAGAAACTGTGGAGCCAGCTGGCCATGGGCTGAAACCACTGAAACCTTTTACATTGTTTATCTCAGGTAGTTTATCACAGTAATAGCAGAAAATTAACACAGGTACAGGATGTTTTGTTACATGTACGCTATGTAATACTTAAATAAGGTTAAACATATTGTTATGGTTTGAATCTGGAATGTCCCCCAAAAGCTAATGGGTTGAAACCACGGCTTCCAATGCAGCAAGGTTCAGAGGTGGGGCTATTTTCAATGAATGAGGGCTCTGACCTTATCAATGAATTGGTTCATTAAATGGATAGCTAGCTGGACTATTGGAAGGGGCCTAGTTGGAGAAAGTCGGTCACCGTAGGAGTTGTCCAGGAAGGGTTGCCTTCTCCCTAGCCCTGTCCTCTCTCTCTGCTTCTTGGCTGCCATGAGTTGAGTAGTTTCCCTCTGCCATGGTGGTCTGCCTCGCCTCAGGCCCAAGGCAGTGTATGCCCAGTCATGGACTGAGACCTCTGAAACAGTGAGACAAAAGAAACCTCTCCTCCTCTAAGTTGTTCCTGTCGGGCATTTTGGTCAGAGTGACTAACACACATCTCTATCCAAACATTTGTCATCTCTTTTGGGGTGAAAACACTCCCAGCCCTTCCTTCCAGCTGTTTGAAATATATGGAACATTACTGTTATCTCCAGCTATCTACTCTTCAGTAGCACACAGAGCTGCTGGAGTATTCAGAAGTTTAAGACTCCCGATCTCTATTGTAATGACAAGGGAACTGAGCTGGAGAGAAATGATTTATTCCAGAAACAGAACAAATAAGTGGCATTGATGATACCTGAACCCAGTTTGGGTTTAAGCTTGTCTGCATTTCCCTGCTGTGACAAAATGCCTGGGAAATGCAACTTAGTGGATGAAGTACCTATTTTGGCTTATGGTTTCAGAGATTTCAGGCCAGAGTTTCCAGGTCTGTGGTGAGGCAGAACATCATGGCGGAAGGGTGTGTGCAGAGCTGCTCATCTCATGGTGTCTGGGAACGCAGAATGAGACAGGGAGCGTGTGCAAGGGGCAGGGTACAAACTATAGTCTTAAGGGCACTCCCCAAGGACCTGTGTCCTCCAACTAGGTCCTCCTGAAGTATCCATCACCCTCTAATAGTGCTACCAGCTGGTGGATGAGCCTTCAACCCACAAGCCTTTGGGGAACATTCCAGATCCAAGCCATAGCAACTTGGTCCCTCCCCCATTCACAGTGCTTCCTGGCTTCAGTCTCTCTGCAATATAGTAGAATTAGAAGCCTTTCACCTGTCAGGCCCTTGCCTTCCTCAGCAATGGGGACTCCTTCACACCCATCCACAGTTCCATGTGGAAGAGGAGATCTGTTCACTATGTCCAGAACAGATCTCAAACCTGCCTTCTGCCTCCAGGACACGGGATCTTGCAGATTTCCCACTGGACCCAAAGCCTGCAGGACCCAGGTTAATGCCGTGGAAAATACTACCCTCAGCACCTGGGGCCTGTGAGGGTGAGCTTCCAGGCCCATTTGAAAACAGGACTTTCAGTTAAACCCAGAAAAGTCTCAGGAAAATGAGGACAAGTCAGTCACACCACTTTTCCCCCATGGAAAGGCCAGGACAGGTGGAGGGAAGAGCAGAGACCCTGCTGGTTACATAGACAGAGGGGTCCCTCCTCTGTGGCCAGGGCTTGGAGCTCTTCTTGTTAAGTGTAGAGTTACATAATGACATGAAGATGGATATGACTCATCGTCCCCATGAGTGGAGGAACACACTCACACCTAAATTTAATTTACAAGTGGCTCTTCTTGGTGGTATTGCACAACGGAATTAGCTCCTTAAAAAAAAAAAAAAAAAAAAAAGACACCCACTTTAAAGCACAACAGATGATCTGTACTTATGCTCCAAAACATAGAAGTTTGCTCTGGTGGCAGAAATAGCTGAGACAAACAGGACAGAATTTGGATTTAGTTCTGAAAGGATTGCACTTGTCACCGTCCACCACCCCGGACAATGTCCAAGATCAAAGTCCTGATCCAGCCTCATATGTGAAGAGCTCAGCTTCACATGACCACTTACTGGAAAATGCACTAAGAACACACAACCCCCCAGTCCCCTCCCACCAACAGAGGATTGATAATAACTAGCAGGATGGGGGGAGTGGGCAGAGTTTGTGAAAGCTTGCATCTGGACAGGGAGAGATCCAACTGTATTTCAGAATGATTGATTCCTCCTGGGAACAGCAGGCTCACAGAGGAGGACTGTAACCATCAAGGGTACTGAAGTTTCAAACACCTCAAGCTGGCGACAGGGCCTGGCTCTGTAGGCTCCCGGAGAGCTACCCTGCTGAGTTTATTTTGGAAGTCTGTTTTGAATCTACAGCCTTGCCTCTTTAGGAGGGTATTTTAAGATGCTCTGCCAACCCGCAAGGGCTCCAAGTAGCTTTTGTTTCTGTACTCACACAGATGAGGAGCTAAACTAATTGAGAGAGTGACCCAAATTTGTGAGTATCACAGAGTATCACAATTGGCCTGAATTTCTGCAGCCTTTGCATGGATCTATATTCATGTCCAGTTGGAAGTCGTTCCTGGAATCCTTGCAAACATTTTCCTCACCCATGAATAAATCGGTCAATAAATTATCAGTTCCCCCCTCAAAAGTGGCAATGTCACAAGATCCTATGAAGAAGAATTTCAGGCACTAAACTCTTCCAGGGGCTTTTGTTCATATAAACACAGCTTAGTAGAACAAAGCTGAGCAAAACAATTACTGTGTTTTTTTTTTCTTTTTTCTTTTTTTTTTTTTTTTTGAAACAACAGCACAGTGCAGCCTGTGCTGATATTTTCCTTTAATTGAAATAATTTGGGTGTCCTAGCGTTGATCTACCCAAGGTTGTAAGGGAACAACCTTGGAATGTTTTCATTTTTTAACTCCTCCAAGGATAGTTTTATAGCCAAGAGCACTTCAAACCAATGTCAGCATTCATGGAAGAAAATACAAGGGGGAAAAGTCCCTCTGCTCCCCTGCCTCACCCTGTACCCAAGCAAAGAAAAGAGAGAAGGTTGTCAAGGGAAGGTGTGGGGTAGGGGGTCAGAGGCTAGGGGGGACCTGTCAGAGAATCTTCATTTCAAATGGGCATTTTCCATTTAGTTTGTAAGTCTCTTTCTCCCTTTCCTATTCCAGCTTTCAATCTCCTTCATGATTAATAGATAGGCCAGAAAGCTTCTTATTCTCTCTTTGGGAATTATGTTTATAATAAAGAGTAATTTGTGCCAAAAAAAAAAAAAAATCAAGTTGCTGTGAGAGGGTGGGCGACTGACTCTCAGGAGAGTGTGAGGAAGAGCCGGGAGGCCTGTGGGTGGCCTGCCAAGCAGTAGGTGGTTGGGACAACAGGCTTCAGAGGGATATGCCCAGGTCCAGGCCACCGGGGGCACATTTGCTGGCTCTGTGTCAGACTGTGGGCTGCAGAGTAGCAGTTGCCCAGAGTCCCTCTTGGGGTCAACCTGGCCGCTGACCAAACCATGGTACTTCACCTAGAGCTCTGTGGCTTCTTCTGGGCATAAGTCAAATCAGGGCTCTGGAGGGTGTGTGATCACATTACAGTGGGGAGAGAAAGGGGGCTGGGCACTGAATCAACCACTAAATGGAAACTTGGAAGGAGATGTAAGAAGAAATTAAAAAGAAATAAAGAATATCAAACTTCCTAAAGACTTGCTATTCAAAGGCCCCCCCGGCCAGCAGCATTGACTTCTGCTAGGAGCTGCCTAGAAACATGTAACGTCGGGTCTCACTTCAGATGGGATGGAAAGAAATCTGTACCTTGTCAAGACTCCTAGTGATTCCTACACACCTGAGAAAAGATGAGAAGTGCTGACCTAGGACCACCCAGGGGCTCTTAGATGGACCTCTAGCTATTTCCCAGCGGCAGAGTTTCTGGCCAGCTGGTCTGTGTTCGGGTACAGGCTCTAAGGGCTCCTCAGATGGTTGAGTGGGAATCTACAGCAGTGTTTCTCAAAGTGTGGTCTTTAGGCCAGCAGCATCCTCATTACCTGGGAACCTGCTATAAATGCACCTAGACCTGTGGAGTCAAAACTCTAGGGTTAAGAGCTAGAAATCCATATTTTAACAAACTCTCCAGGTACTTTGTCCAGGTTGGAGACCTGCTATTATTGAAGGATTCAAAGCAAGAATAAGAACCACAAATACATTCAATTCCTGCTACCCAAATCTCAAAACTTCCAGAAAATATCCATGACTTGTGACAAGGAGTGCAGACTTTCCCATGAATCACTTCCAGCAGGACTTTCTCAGTGTGACTCTTATAATTCCCTAGAACATGCACTGTTAAAATGGATCCATTGGATTCTGGGGTCCCTCCAGCCAGAAAACTTAGGGATTCTGTGCTTCCAAAGTTATAACTTGACTCAAACCCACTTTATTCTTGAGCATAGACATGTAGGTCCTTAAATGTATTTGTATACACACGTCTCTCTTTCTCCCCACCTTCCCAGGTGAGATGCTGCTCAAACTTCAAGACCAGGTACAAAGTTTATCTTATCCATTAATTTGTTTCCTTGGCCAAAATGAACCTCTGTCTCTGTATTTCTCGTGTCACTTGCACAGTGCATTCACTTCTTTGTTTTCTATTAGTCACTTGCCGGATGCTTTGGCTGTCAGCCATATTTACTATTCCTTGAAACAGAGCAGTGTTCTCGTCTTCCTCAACTACTCTGCCTCCCAGCATCTAGCACCACCCTCTGCACACAGAAAGTGACACATAAATATTGATTGCATTGAAATGAATGGGGTTGAGGGCTCTCAAGACAATTGGGACAATGAGAGGAATCATGAATGCTTTTCAGTAGAGCAAACAACCACAGAATACCCAACTGGCCAACAAGAGCACAAATATAGTTTAATAAGCCAATCATTTTCTCTCCAAATAAGTCTAGGTCACTGTTCAACTGAAATACATAAAGAGAAATGGTATTAAATTTTACACTGGCTGGAACATATTGGTTACCTAATAATTATATTATAGGATGAATAGATATTGATAGAAAACTTTCTCAAAAAAAGTTCTAGGGGCTGGGGTTGTGGCTTAGCAGTAGAGTACTTGCCTAGCATATTCAAGGCCCTGGGTTCAATCCCCAGTACCACATAAAAAATAAATACATAAAATAAAGGTATTGTGTCCAACTACAACTGAGAAATAAATATTTTTTAAAAAGAAAGATCTAGAAACCTAAAAATGTCTCCATTGTTTTTCACCAGTGCATATTAATGATAACCTTTATTGAAAACCAATTTGGTCCAGATTATTACAAATTTTATCTCATCATCTTTACAACCCTAACAGGGAGGTATTTTTTATTTCCTTTTTTTTTCCTAGATAAATTCAGGTTTCAAGAGGTTAAATAATTTATTCAAGGGCATCTATCTAGATGAGAGGCAAAATAAGGGCCCATGATCAGATCATGCAAACTCTAGAACCTGTGCTTTCTCCAACATAAAATACATATCATAAAGTGTTTCAAGTAGTTAAAATATCTGTTCATCCTGTTACCATGTAGATGCATGTCTGTTCCTCCTTTTTCTATGTATACATCTGGGTGGTGGAGCTACCAACAGAATCTCCTGGGAATGGTTACTAATAAGGCTTTTGGGGAAGAGACGAGAGTGGAGAGGGGGAAGGGGCCAAGATGTGTCCTAAGTACTAAGTACTGCACGATGCGTTTGCCCTAATGTGTCTGCTGTTCCTCCAAGAATACTGCACACAAGGATTTAAATTGCACCTGGTGACACACAGCACATAGGCAGTCAGCAACCTGCCAGCACAAGCCAAGGACAAAATGTGGGAGACTCCAGTGGTCATTGGCAGGGACTGTGGCCAGCAAGTTAAAGAAATCTGCTACCTATGTGATTTTGCCTCCTGTCTTCTTTAACCAACAGCAGCTCCAGCTCACACAAAGGTCTGTCTTGTGTCCTAAGGCTCTAGGATCTTTGGCTTGGGAACCTCTCCCTGAAGAATCCTCTGCTCTTCTGTCTCTGAGTTTTAGACATTTAAATGGTGACCTCCCTGCCCCTTCTCTTTCCTCCCTCTTTGCTTTCTCGAGACTGTCAATTTGCTATTTGTTGATAGTCATTTGACACTACTGAAGAATGCAACTGAAAAAAATGACAGGTATGATTAAATCTTTAAAAAATGATAATGAGTTTTCAATGGGTTAAATACATAGGATAGTTTCAAAAGATGGACCCTGTGTGTATATATACATCTATTTGCAAAAGGAGGGTGGATTTCCCTTCTTCCTTATCTAAACCTTGTTTTCCAGGCAAGAAAATTTATGGCCATTGCTTGTAGAAGACAGGAGACTCGCGATCTGACTCAGCACTCCAGGACAGGGTAGGGCTTCAAAACATGACTTGAATTCTGATTCTCCCTGGTTGATCCAAGGACGAAATTCAATATGGAAATTGAGTCCAGAGGGGCTGGAATCAAAGTTAAGCACAATTTAAGAACAAGGAGGTTGGAAAGGGAACCAGGAATGTTAGGTCTGACATAGAAAGAAGAGCTCAGTGCCATGCAGGGGAGGTGAGGCCCAGAGATGGAGTCAACACCACCACAAAGGGAAGTTGTCATGGAAACCCTCATTGGAAAGCAAGCAACTGGATTTGGGGAGCTGACTGAAGCAAGTCTGGATGGCAAGGGAGAGGGAGAAAGGATGAAGCCCTACGATGAAGTCAGACGGAGGCGCATGAAGTCATCACACTGCCACTGTGCCAGCCAGAGTGCACATCACTGTTACAAGACAGAGCACGACAGAACTGAAGGGCCGATCTGTCCAGCCAGCAGGTCTATGAGCAAATGTGCTAGAATCTGCCTTTTGTGGCTTACAGCACTCGTGACTCATCCTGCAGAACAATGTGATAGGTGGGTGGAATCTCTTTTAAAATATTTCCAAGAAGAATAGGTAGTGAGTCCATATCTCATTTTTAGCAGAAATTACTTCTCTGCTCAAATATTAAGAGTAGAGGCAAGCAAAATGATTGCTGCCGTGACTTTTCTGCATGAAGAAGGCCATTCCGGATGTGGACATGAAGATTGTGCAGGCACACCAAAGATTGATTTCCCTGTCTTCTGGCTGAAACAGATCCTGAAATTATATGATTACATGGACTTCCAACACTGGCACTCAGAAGGCACATGGATTGGTTTTCCATAAATTACCTCTTAAAGAAGAGCCTGTAGTACTAAATGTACACGTGTGGTTACAAAAATTTTCCAGAGAGAAAAATCAGGGAGAGTGCCAGAGGAAAGAAAGAACTCTTTCAGCATCACAGAGAAACTAAGGGGGACTGATATGAAAGCGGGGTGTGTGTGGCTGGGGCTCTGAGACACAGAACAGGAGGGTCTCCAGCACAGCATATGTGCTCTGGGAAATATAACATATGATGAAAAAGGAGAACAGGTTACCGTGCTGTAGTATGAATGAGAAAGGGGCAGATGACTTCAGGAATCGAAAGATCCGTCAATGCATCTATGTTAAACCATATGACATCTATGCTATATGACCCCAGTGACTTCCATTTTTAAACAAGTTATACCCCAGAGCGAAGCTCTGGTTGCATGGTCTTGAAGTGAAAGGAAAACTCTTTGCCTGTAAGAATTTGCTATGTTATTAGCTCAAAGCTATAACCATTCTGAACTCAACGGGGCTGTGTGTGCTGGGACTTCAAGTCTAGATTAACCTGGAAGGAAAGAGAGCAGGTCATAATCAGATGAGTCAGGATTGAGGACATGGCAGCAAACTTGTTCTATGATTTGCCACCTGAAGACACAGGGCAAGAATTCCATGGTTAACCAACACTGGTTGATAATAAGTAAAGAATGAAAAGTTTCTAGGTAGTAGTGAAAATCAAGGCTGGGTGGCTGCAGCTCTTTGGCAGGTTGTACAATTCATAGCACAACTTCAAAGGGCATAGAGGTCAAGAAGCAAGAGTTAAGTTTCCAGTATGACAGGCCAGCAAAATTCAGGAAAGATTTCAAGGTCTTGGCCAAGAGGACTGGGATCCATCACAAGGGTTTATTTCTTGCAAAAGCTTCAGAATCCAACTCAGGAACTGAAGGAGAAATGGAGTGCTATAGATTTATGCAACCACAGATGGAAGAAAAAGTCTGGATGGCAGTGAGCTCAACACTGAGGCTTGGCTTACACTCCTTTCCAAATCATCAGTTACCTGACTTAGTAAAATAGAAATGACTGTGTATGTTTCCAGCAGAAAAATATTTAGTGAAGGGAGCCTCCAAAGGTTAGGGAAATAAAGATCAGTCAGAATTGCTTTTAAAATTTAGGAATCCTTGCAACAATGACTTATTGCCTTATAAACAAAAAATTAAAATTAGGAAAAAGAACTTGGGACTTGACCAGTGATCTCAGTTGCCAGAAGCAGCAATACAGGAAATCTGCTGCAGGCATGCTGAAAGCCACAGTCAGATCACACTCAGGCCTTCTGCAAAAGCCTCTAACCTGCCTTTTGCTGCAACAAGAACAATGATGCTGTCTATTTCTACCCGCAACTCTCACTTGAGATTTTCTCATTGGCAGAATCTAAGCAGGAAATTTCTGGCACGGTTTCTGGGAAGTGTAGTTTTCAGGCTTTGCAGGCCCCGTGATCCAAGGCAGAACACAGAAGAGGGGAAGAAGCAATCTGGCATCAGGCCTAAGTGAGAAAGCACTAACAATATCCTAGTTGCAGGTAGAGCTGGGACTCCGAGTGATTTCCTGAAATGGGTCAGATTGAAACAGGAACTTGGCGGGAAATAGGAGTCTGGGTGGGAAGGATGCTGGGGAAGCAAAGTACACCAGAATGTGTGGAGGCAGCAGAATGCTCTACAGCACTAGGGTAGGATGAAGAGAGCGGGACACGGAGGGAAAGGCATACCAGGTAGGGTGATAGGGCCATCCAGTGTCATGACCTCCAAGAGCAACAGGATCCACTTTATGTTTTAGAGCTTGCAGGGGGAGTATGGAGTATAAATGGAGACGAGAAAGCATAATGGATGTGGGCAGGAGGGAAGGCCTACTAGAAAGATTCCATACTAACCCAATCTTTCAACTGAATGGTATTGAAAAGCGTTTAATGAATAAAACATTCTTCCAGACTAGGCAAAATCTAAAATAGCCTTCATTAGGGTAATAGTGTTGAAAGTGGAAAGAAAAAGTTAGAAATATAAAAGGAAATTGGAAAAGAAGTTGATAGGATTTGACAACTAAGAAACTAGCCGGCGTAGGGAAGAAGACAAACAGGAGTCTTTGATTTGGCATCTGGGCAACCTTGTGAACGGCACTACTCACTAAATATGGAGCACAGAGTACGGGGTGAACTTGAGTAGTTCTGTTTTGGACATGTCCAGTGTGAAGCCCATTCAGAGGTCTACTTGGAACTGGATTGTTGGCTATCCAACAAGCATGAGGATGTGGGTCAGGTTGGTCTTCCCATTCCCACCAGGTCCCATAGGTCTTATACACAAAGGGAAGTAACAGTTCTCTCCCTGTGTAATTTTGGAAGCACTGAGAAGGACCAACCATCTAACAAAGATGTTCCCAGTCCCTTTTCTTACAAGTTTGATGTCTGAAGTCCAATAATGAGCACTTTACACCATTAGCCCTTGAGTACCTCTCAACAGTGTGGGGACTGGTACCCCCATTTCTCTCACCCTTAACCTGAAGACAGGTCTAAGCATTTACACACCTGGTTACCGTTCTCAGAGCGAATGGAATGGCCATGAAGAATTGAAACGCAGAAGACCTTTGGGTTTTACAAAAGGTCAGAGAGGGATGGAGGGCTCAGAAACTGGGAGAACTTCCCTGTGACTCTTATGTCTTCCTGGGCTCCTCTCCTGTTTTATAATTTTTGTTTTATTTCTTTATTAATAGCTTGATTGCTGAAATCCTAGGCTACCCTAAGCCTATTTCTTGCATCAAAATGAAAGGAATTTATCAGATGAAATCATGAGTCCATTAAGACGGAATGGTGCATCTCCATTAAGCCATGATTTGCATTGTAAAACAGATTAATAAAAATGGAAGCACTCTGTTGGAGAGGAAATATATAAAAGAAATCTTTTAGGGCTATCTGAATTCACATGAAATAACACTGTACCCAGCTCAGAGAGAAAGAGAACCAGAGACGGAGAAAGGTATTGACTGAGAAAGAAGCAGGACTGAGACCCTGCAGCCAGTTAAGTGGTGTGACTCAGCTCCCAGCTTTGGTAGACAGCTGAAGCCAGAGAACATTCAGAGCTATAGACAAACACTTAAATTAGGCATCCTGGTGGAAAAAGGGCTCTCACGGCAATGGCTGGCCCTGCAGTGGGAAGAGGACATTATTGGTATGTTGGTTAATAGAGCGCCTTAGAGTCCCTTCTAGCTGAAAGCATGGATTTACAAATGGTTCCAAGTGGACAAAAATACTGCTCATTTCAACTTTTTTCATGAGTTCAAGAAACAATCTCCTGTCAAGAATTATGCCATAGAGTCCATAGAATTCCAGATTTGAAGTTGACGGAGTCAGGAGTAAAACCCTAAAGTAATGATTCCTACAGTGCACGGCTCTAGGAGAGTGGGGGACCCCAAACGTTTTGCACTGTCAACCAGTCTGGTGTTGCCTTCAGACACTTCATATAAAGATTAAGGCCTGCCAGGCGCAGCGGTGCCCACCTGTCATCCCAGCGCCTTGGGAGGCTGAGGCAGGAGGATCACGAATTCAAAGCCAGCCTCAGCAACTCAGCAAAGGTCCTGAGCAACTTAACTAGACTCCATCTCAAAATAAAAAATAAAAAGGGCTGGCAATGTGGCTCGGTGTTTTAAGCAAACCTGCGTTCAGTTCCTAGTACGGAAAGAAAACAGATTAAGACCTTTGGCCCAAAATGAGTTGGGAAACTCCTGACTTAGAGGATTGATATGCCTGATGGAATCAGATGCTAGATGGAAATAAGATGCAGTAGAGAACATCAAAAACCAGCTTCGGACGTCTTCCCCTGGAGAAGGAATGACCTCGGTGGCATGCTAGCAGCTCATACCAGTTCCCAGGAATCAATGGTTCCCATCTCTTCTCAACTCTGCACAGTGACCTTATGTGGATGATCTGAATTTTTCATGATGACACAAATCAGAGCTTTTCTGATCCTTGTCTTTTTTCTTTACTTTTCTTGTGAGGGGGTGGGGGGTCCTCTAGCAAGACTGCTATTTGGCAAACCTCTGGAGCTTGATCAAAGGCTTTGGCCAACAGCTAAAGTCCTGTGAAGTTCTGACCAATAGCCGTCTGGGAAGTCAAGTTAGAAACTACAGAAATTTGTGGGGTCTGGAAAGTGGGGAGAAATGCTTGCAAAACACACTTGGCTACAGAGCACAGCTCCAGGTGAGATCACTGGGAGTCACAATGCTGAGGACCACGTGGTAGGTGCTACTCAGCTTGTGTGGGCTCTTTGACACCTGACCAGGGCGGCTGAAGGAAGAAGTGGGGAAGAACCAAGGAAGCTGGGACGCAGAAGGATCGATTGGGAAGGTGTTCTGGCAGCTGTCCCCTGCTTCCAGTGGAGTCCAGACAAAAGAAAATTGGGCTTTAACAATGCATTGCTTCTGGGCTAGGGGGTGCACGCCTGTAATCCCAGCGGCTTGGGAGGCTGAGGCAGGAGGATCTTGAGTTCAAAGCCAGCTGGGCAATTTAGCAGGTCACTTAGCAACTCAGCAAGACCAAGTCCCTGACTCTAAATTAGAACAAAACAAAACAAAAAAGTAAAACAGGCTGGGGATGTGGCTCAGTGGTTAAGCACCCCTAGGTTCGATGCCTGGTACCAAACCAAACCAAACAAAAACAAAAACAAAAACAATGCATTGCTTTGGTGTCACAGAGAACTTTCCCAAAGCAAGGATCAGCAAGCCCTTGCTGAGGTGGGTGACAGAGTGATGTGGGAGAACACAGCTTCCTGAGGCCTGCTGGATGGACACCATCTATCTGTGTGTCTGATCTCCTGCCAAATCAATGACCGAGACATCTCTTCTGCTCGCCTCCTGGGCTCTAGGACTCTTGGGTCAAGACATGTTCTTAACCCTGAAGTGGCTCCTGCCAAGGTGGGAAGGTGTCAGACACAGAGTAAGAAGGCCCTGGAAGACTCAGGACAAAAGTTCCATTACACCTTGAGGGCGAAGTTGACTTGTTTGAAGGAGTCCGGAGACAACCCCGCCTTTGCCCGAGAAGCCTAAGCCCTGTGTGTTGAAGACGTAGGGGATCAGCCCAGGGGATCAGCACAATGCACCGGGCGCGGCAGAACGCGCTTCCTATTTTAACCAGCTGCCTGGCAATGGTATGTCATTGTCACGGGCTAGCCAAGCGTGAGAGTGTGGGTGACAGGGCCTGTTCATCTCAATCCTGCAACCCAAGCTCAAAGGGGGCGTCTTCCCAGAGCAGGCTGCACACAGGCATGTTTTCCTAGAGGGGGGAACGGCATGCTGACGGCTTGATCTGGAAGAGTAAATTTACTTCCTCAGGAAACATGGGCTTAATTTTTGTCTTTGGGAAAATGTTTGGGGGACACGAGGTGTAAGAGGTGATGTCCAGAATAATTTGCAAAAGTATGGCAGGAACACAGATCAACCAGAGTAGCTCAACCACTCCAGGGCGGGATTGTGGGGAGCCTCGGAGGGTCCTCCAGAGGGGACGTGGGGGCTGACTGCAGGAGCACCCACCCTCTGGGAGCCAGGAGCAGCATCAACCACAAAACCCCGCAGCATTAACAAGGGGTCAAGCCACACTCACGCCTCCTGGCCCTGGAAACTGGAACTGCAGGACCACGCAGGTCAAAGCGGCGTCACCCCAGCCCCGTGGTTTAGCCTACGTTCCTGGTGACCAGTGCCTGACCTTGTGAGCGCTGAGCTGATGAAGAGGGGTCAGGATTTCTATTTCTGAAACACACCTTTGATTTTATGGGTTCTTTATTTTCATCTCTGTCTTTATCCTTTCCATTTCTGAAGAGCACCCTTTGATGTCACTCTGGTGACGTCTATTTATTATCTTCCCCAAACCTGCTGCGGCAGGAACACCTTTGTCACAATACTCGGTGCCCTATGTTTAGCGACTCCCAAGAAGGATCGGAGGCTACATTTAGCCCTGAATAGCTACAAATACCGGAGTGGCAGCAGCATCCCTTCAAAAGTCTTTGGGATGCATTGTGCCAGGGGTGGTGTGTCACGTGAGGAGCCACAGGTGACAACAGCCACGGGGGCACGGGAAGATGAGGTGCTGAACGATGACAGAGACCTAGGTGTGTACTCTAGAGCGTTCCCTTCCTTAAGATGGGTTGTAAGGAAACATTTCAGCATGTTTATCCGTCTGCCCAGCCCTATTTAGAGAAAAATGATTGCTCTTTGCTTCTTGTTACCAGGCTCAAATGATACTATGGCAACCAGGCAGCATAAAAGGGGAGGGGGCAGACGCTGCTTAGCAACTTGAAGATTTTTAAAAGGCAAGTACTCATTTTAACAGCAACAGTTTTTAAAATGCCAGTTTTGAGGGGAGAGAGAGAGAGAGAGAGAGAGAGAGAGAGAGAGAAAATTAGAGGAAGCAAATAGGAATGACAGCGTAGAAGAATTAAAGACGCAAGCACACACACGTCTGTATGACACATCCCAGAGCATTTACGTAGGCCCTCACAGAGCTCATGGGAGTTTGGCTGGGTCTCTGTCTGCTGGTGGAAAAACCAAGGCCCTCTAGGGGACTTGGGGTAAGGGATGTTCCCAGGGTTGGACAGTTAGTGGGGGTAAGACTGGACCAGCAAGCAGACAGCCTGATCCCAAATTCTCCCCTATTTTTGTGGCATCCCACTTAAAAAAAAAAAAAAAGTCACCTGCAAAGCTGGAAAAAAATACAACCCTATGGAACTGTCAACAAAGTGATAAAAGGTGAACATCTGTTATTTAGGTAGAAACTCACTAAGAACAGAAAATTCATTTGAATGTTATTTCCAGAATTAAGTTAAATAAGAAAGTATTCCCGATATTATTCATTCATTAATATCGAAAAGGTGACAGGCAGATAGGACATAGTCCAGAGTCCTTTGCTTAAGCTGGAAGTGCTGTTTCTGGAACACTTGGAACCTGGGGAATTCCTGGGCACTAGAAGGATCCAGTGTAAAGGAGGCATGGGGGCAGGGGTGGGTAGAGGGCAGAGGAAAGTTCTTGCCCTGACACAGGAAGAAACTATCCCAGTGGGAAAGGACATGACCACGTTGTTGCAACCAAGACTATGTAGCCAAAGGCGGCCCAGTTCAACCCCGCTCCTCGCTGGCCCCTGCCCCCGCAGGCCTTCTACCCTTGGAAATTAAAGGGCAGAGAGCTTAAGCAGAGCTGGAAAGTGGAATGTTGACTGGAATGTCCAGTTACAGGGAACTACGACAACAGAAAGAGAACCTGCTCACAGGGTTCCCCGAGGTGGCACTTGACAGAACAGGCTTCTTTCTATTCTGCACTTTTATTAACTCCATATTTAAGGGGTACCATTCAGATCAGACCCGCGGTTTAAGCTGGAGCCAAACCATCCCTAGCTAGCCAAGTTTTGCCTGTTGGGGTGCTCTATAGGACAAGTAGGTACACGTAGGTATAAGCACCATGGCTGAGTCTCCTGCTCTTTCGTTTGGTTCCCTCCACGAACACAATGAGAGGACCCACTGTGTACTAGACGCTGAGCAGGGCCTCCCACACCGGCCTCTGTGTTGTCTTGCTTTATGCTTCCCCTCTGTCTAGTCCTGGTGCCCGCCTCCCAAGAGAGGCCACCAATTCTTTCCTGATAATAACATAGTACTGACAAGACGAGTGCTGTTTTGGGCTCCAGCGGTCACAGCCGAGCTCTTCGCATACTCTTCTCATTGTTTCCGCTTGTGGCTAATTGTGTGGATGGAGTGAGAATCAGTAAACAAACTGCCCTCCTCTGGAGTGGTCCCTACTCCAAGGCGCCAGGGTGTTGGTGAGGCTCTGAGCTAATCAGCCACCACTTAGCATCAATCCTGAAGAGCCCGGATTTCGAAGGGTCCGGGCGATGGAGACTCTGGTCTTAATTGTAATACAATAAAAAATGAATCGAGTCCACTTTGGAGTCCGAGTTCACTGGCCCTCTCCTCTGGCTTTCCACCCTCCCCTGTATGTTCCAACCAAGCCGAATGTCTCCAGAGCCTCTGACACATTCCCTGCCTCCATGAACGCCCCTCCTGGGTGTGTGTGATGAAGTGCTCACCGCCTCATGGGGTAGGCACTCCATCCTGGACCCCTGGTGTTACTGATGGCTACAACTGATGTTTGCACTGTGTTCTAGAATTTTCAAATTCATTATCTCACTGAATGAAAAAAAAAGTCAACAATCACTACCCAGCAGGGGTTAGATAATCACGTCTCCACTTAAGTAACAGGAATCTGAAAGAAGTGGTGTAGCTGAGCCCTCCAGCTTGGACTCACCTGCTGACCAGTAAGGCGCTGGCAAGGATTGGGATAAGGTCCCACTCGGAATCCTCTGTTCTTTATAGAATATTGTAGGAACTTCCTTCTCGCGACTTACATTAAACCTACACCTTTCTTTTAGAGCAGAGCCAAACAAATACACTTACTCTTCCAAATACTGGTCCTTAGAATATTTGAAAGCAGCTACTGGGAGCTCTCTGTGGCTGTTTCTCACCATGTAAACCACACAGAAACCATCTGGGGGGCTTGTGAAACTGGGGGTTCAGATTCCACAGTTCTGGGGTACAGTTTTAACACTTCCACTTCCTCCCAAATCAGTTGTTCAGAGGAGGAAAAAAAAATGTGCATTGTCTTTAAAATTAAGGGGAAACCTTCCCGCATCCTCCTTAGCCTCCTGTTCCTCAACATCCACCAAGCATTTAGTAAATCACGTTGAATTTGTGTGCGCAGAAGAGAGGCAGAGGGACAATCCAATAAAACTCCTCTCCCTTCTTCATCCCAGCCCCAGCCTTGGTTTAGAAAAAGCCTCTGCCTCTTACAGTGACTCATCCTCTGGAGCCTCGGGACACTGGGAACAGGAATGAACACTTGAGGGATGAGCTGGGATAACAAATGGAAGGCTCTAGGTAAGGAGCTGCTCAACCAATGTCGTTACTGCCCCTCAAAGCCGAACCAAACAAAGCTAAAAAAGAATATGTGGGCACACATCAGTTGCCAAAACACCGTGTTCCCACTTAAATGAGACAGGAAAAATGCTTCCAGGGAACAGCACCACGCAGGAAGAGCGACTTGGCCCTTCCCCAAGGGCCCCGCGACGGCTCGCGACGCGGGAGGGCCGCCCGGCGGGCTCTGCTGCCCTCTGGCGGACGGAACGCCCGGCCCGCGCCAGCCGGTCTGGTCTCGTGGCCGCAGCTCTCCAGGGACCCGCGTCCCTGCAGGTTATGCAACATCAGGCTGCCAGCAGCACGGGTTTCAGAAAAGGAAATCACCGACTTCCTGGCGCTTCCATTAAACCTGCGATAAGAGGAAGGGGAGGCAAGAAAACAGCACGCGCCTTTCCAACGTGGGAGGCGCAGGCCATGCCAATGCGTTTAGTCTGTATGGGAACCCTAAAAACCAAGGGGCCTCAGCCGGCTTTGCTAAGGAAACTGAGGCTCAGGGGAGATTAGGTGAATGACCGAGGGAAAAGAGCTAGTAAGCCACCAGCCAGGATTTGGATTGGGGCCCTTTGGACTTCAGGTGCCAGGTGTTTTATAACCTGTTTCTGCCACTCTTCAGCCGTGGGGACTGGACCAAGGTCTTGGTGGGTCGGGGTGGGCTTCCCTCGCAGAACCAGAGGTTGACTGAGGCGGACAGTCAAGTTCCTTTCTGCCCTCAAAGTAGAAGTTAAGCCATTTTCACTATGAGCGGCTGTTGTGTAGAATTAGTAATCACTGTTAGTAGCTATTGGGTAATGTCCCCGGGGTGTGACCCTGCATATCCCCTCAAGCCCAGCTACCGTGAGGGAGGGTTGAGTGGGGCCAACCCTCCTCTCACCCTCATCTCCACCGTGTAGCCCCTGCTTCCATCTCCTTCAAAATTATGTAAAAGCTTAGGGTTGTGGTCTCTGAACTAAACTTCAAGTTTTAAAAAATCTGACCATTTTTTAAAAAAATCTGAGGAACTAGCCTTTCCTGCCAAGAAGCACAGTTTGTTTCAGAGAGAGAGAAAAAAAAGAATATATATATGTATATATGTATATGTATATATATATATATGTGTATATATATATACATATATATATTGAAATTATATACATACATTTTTTTTAACTGAGCACATTCCAAGCCCATCAGGGGTCCAGGAGAGATGTACTTTTTTTTTTTTTTGTACTTCCAGGGAAAGTTGAGGAGATCCTAATGAATGAATTGGTGGGACCATTTATTGTTGGTCTTGGGCAAACTTGCTCTCAATCTGAATCAACCCTCGGGGAGTTTTAATTTTGTTCTTTTTGGAATGAAGAGGGTGGACATTTCACTCTCATCTAGTCTGGATATGGATTTACATCATTCTTTTAATTCATTGGAATCTTCAGCCCATAAAATATTTTAAGACAACATCCCCCTGTAGGGCTATGGAGCATCTCTGCCTCTCAGATAATTAAATGGGAAATTTCAAAATTCACATGCACCTTAGAGATGATAAGATCTCATCCTCTTATTTTATGGATGATGATCTGGGCTATTTGTCCTAACAAGGATAGATCTCTGGACACAGAAAGAAGATGACTGCGCATCTTTTTCCAGACTTCAGATGGTACCTTTCACTCACTGGCACAAAGCCACGAGGAAAGCTGTGTCAGCACAGAACCAGAAAGTTAGGATTCAGCCTGATTCTCTTATTCACCAGCTAAAAAAAGTTCAGTCTAGGGCCAAAGATACACTAGCACCTTTTCCAGCACTGTCCCTCTGGATGAGCCTGGTGCTGGAGAGCTACTCTGTAGTGTACGGAAACACTACACCTTACTTAGCTAAGAAAGCCCAATGATGTCCACCCCTGAACTGATGACAGACCTCCCCCGTCAGGGACAGCAAAGTGGCAGAGACTCTACCTGGAAGGGTTTCCAGACTCCTAGCACCTGCCAGGTGTAATGGATGGGAGTAGGATAAACAGGATGGACCACCGGCAGGTGGAGCTGCCAAGATCAGGTTTCCCAGCTGTTCTGGAGACAGTGAGGTTCCGGGAGGCCCAGCTGCATGCCCCAAGGCCCTCATCCTGGCTTAGGAAAACTCCTACCCCTCTATCCTTAAGAATTCATTCATTTATTTATTTTTATCCTGTCCACTATTTTTCTTATTAACATGGAACTTCTAAGGCTCATCTTTTATTTCACACATACAGGACAGTGAAGAAGCTAAACAAGAATCGAGTTTGGCCAACCACAGCCATCCTTATTTAGCTGGGGAATGTGCAGCCTCAGGGTGCTTGGAAGTGAGGGGGCAGGGGTGTCAGGAAGTCCCGGGATGAACTTTGCCTGTGTTCTAGGAACATATTTATAACTCGCCATTTTGGGGGTGGATGGAAAGGGAAGAGCTGACAACACAAATATTATGGAGTAGCAAGTAAATTCTACATGGATTTTTAAGATAAAGCACAAGACTTTAAATTTTAAGAAATTTTGTTTACATTTTTAAAATTTTTGTCCAATTTTAAACAGGATTCCTTGTGTGCTTCCAGTTCTTGAGCTTTGGGAGCACACGTACGACGAATATTATGTATTTCATCCCATACAACTTTTTGCCTTGGCAATATGGTTAGGACTGTTAGTACCACCACTTCTGCTGCTGCTGATTTCCCTGTTACTACTCCGACTGTTACTGTGAGAAAACATGGTCCTCGTTTCTTTTATAAAGGTTGGAGAAAGCCCAAGGCTCCAGGGTGATAGGTCTGCCGCTGCAATCTGCAGAGCCTGAAATACAAGCTTCCTTTGACTTTCCACCCAAAGGCACGTCTAGTCGAGGACTAACCGTGGCTGAAAATAATAACGAGTCATGAGACTCAAGGGCCAAGTCTGCCACCGAGGGGCCACCAGAGCTTGCAGGCTTGTTCAAACCCCCCTTCCTTACCCTGCTGTTTCCATGACACCTCAGGGTGAATGGAGCAGGCTGCTCACAGCCAGTGGCCTGGGGCAGGAGTGGTCACCTCCTCTTGCCTCCTCCACCACTCAGAGACTAAAGGGAACCGCATCACACCTGTGACCTACCTGTGCCACATCAGGGGCAAGATCTAATGTAGCCGATGCTTGGCAGTAAACAATTCTAAGTTTTTCATTCAAAAAACCAGAATCCTCCTCTTTCAGCTGTGTGATCACAGAGGACAGCAGTGATGCGAGTTGTGCTTTTCTCTCCCTCCCTCCCTCCCTCCCTTCCTTCCTTCCTTCCTTCCTTCCTTCCTTCCTTCCTTCCTTCCCGCAGTCTGGCTGGGCACAAAATCACGAGCCACTCAAACAGCAATTCTTTATTCCCGAACTCACACAGGCACTCTACACATGTTCTGGGGAAATCCACGTTCTCCACTGGGCTCTGAATCCCAAATACTCTCTGAATCCCACGAGAACTCAACGGGAACTCCAGGAGCGGGCATGCCTGAGGCAGCAGGGTACACTTTAAACCTGGAACCGCCCTAAACCCAAGGAGAGCCCTAAACCCTGATCCACCCTAAACCCGGATCCGCCCTGGTCCTTGAGCAAGGTCACCTTACATGCAATGTCACTTCAAATGACATTTGGGTCCAATATGGAGAGTCCTTCCTCTAAGCAACATTGGGTAGGCTGACAAAGAAATTGCCATGTGTCATTCCTACTTGGCAATGGCTCTCAGCACTCCCTTTCTCTCTTTTTCTCTCTCTCTTTCTCCCTTTTTCCCTTTCTCTCTCTCTCTCTCTCTTTCTCTCTTCCTCTCTCCATTTCTCCCTTTCTCCCTTTCTCTCTCTCTCCTTTCTTTCTTTCTTTCTCTCTTTCTCTCTCTCTCTTTCTTTCTTTCTCTCTTTCTCTCTTTCTTTCTTTCTTTCTCTCTGTGATATTGCTTGCTGCTGTTTCCAGAAGGTCAATGCTCAGTCGGGTCTGACTGCAAACAATGGTTATTCAACAGACCCAGGTGCTGACCCCCTGCCATGTGCCATGGCTCTGCTAGGCACCGGTTGCCATGATGAAGAATCACCCCCATATTCTGTCCACCGGGGAGCTGCCCATGGAGGGGAGGAATCGGGTGCACCAGCAGACGCAGCGCAGCACAGCTGAAGAAACAATGGTGTCCAGGCCCTTGGAGCAGACCCCATGCCAGACCTTGGGAACTGGAAAAGTCTCTAAAAGAAAGTGACATGTCCATGCTGAGAGCTGAGTAGACAGAGAGGCCAGATGGGGAGATGGAGAGAAGGTCGCAGGCAAAGACTGCAGGAGACCACTGGTAAGCCTGACGGTGAAATCCCAAGGAGAGAGAGGGAGGGGTGGAGGATGCCATGGGAGATACCAGGAGACGCTCCCCAGTTCCTGGCACTGCGCTCCTGCAGCCTTGTAATTCCCTGAGTGTTAGGGGTGAGAGGATTTTCTGTTGTTATTCATAACAGGCATTTTCCACCATCCCTGAGTTAAGGATGAAGAGGTGACTGTTGGCTGGAAGTCCCTAATGAGCTTCAGGAGGGGCTTGGGGGCTGAGGAACCAACCATGTGATCAGAGAGTTGGAATGTTCAGCCTGACCTCCTGGGAGGGGAGGGGGCTAAGGATTGAGCTAACCACTGATGGCCAATGACTCAATCGGTCGTGCCTGTGCAGTGGAACCTCTGTAAAAACCTTAAACAGCAAGGAGTCCGGGAGGGTGGTGTACCCAGAGAGGACATGCAAGCTCTGTACCCCTGCGTGACTTTCATCTGGTGGCTCCCGAGTTGCATCTGTTTTTACTGAACCAGTGAACACAAGTGTTACTCTGAGATTTTCGTGAGGTGGTCTAGCAAATCATGGATGGTGAGGAGGAGTTGTGGGAACTTCTGACTTCATTCTTGATTGGTCATTAGTCTGCGTGGGCTGGACCTGCACTTGGTGTTTGCAGCGGGGCAGGTGGTCTACTGGGACTCAGCCCTTGGTCCCTGGGTCTGCACTAACTCCAGATGATGAGTGTCAGACGGAATCCAATTGCAGGACACACAGATGGTATCTGGAGAGTTGGAAAGTTGATTGGTGTGAGAAAAAAACCCCACACATTTGGTGTCAGAAATGTTGTGAATGCAGGCAGCCTAGAGGTGGGAACTAGAATCTGCATTCTCAGTGATGTCCCAGGACAGAGGAGCCAGGCCACCGCCCTATCAGGGTCGGTCTTCCTGGCTCTAGGCTGGGCAAGTCAGCCCCGGCTCTCCACTGTCACCCAGACACACTCAGCTTCTGGGAGGGAGTCTTTGTGTGAATACACACAAGGCTGCCGGTACCTGGATGGATACCAGTCACTTTTCCCGCCATACTGAGGAGGAAAGTTGGGGCTGGTCTCCCAGCGCTCACCCAGGCTAGGCCACGGGGAGGGAGGTGAGTCTGTCCTCCAAGCTGGGAACACACCTCAGGGGAAGAAATGCACATGGGCATAGATAAGTCGCTCCCATTTTTGCTTTCTGAGATGCACGATGATCTTTTTAAAAAAATCATTCTTATTTGTTCTTTTTAGTTATCATGACACTAGAATGTATTTTGACATATCACACATACTTGGAATGTAACTTCCCATTCACTGGTTGTATATTCATATATGGACATAGGAAAAGTCATGTCCAATTCATTCTACTAGGCCTGTAATCCCAGCAACTCAGGAGGCTGAGGCAGGAGGATTGCCAGTTCAAAGCCAGCCTCAGCAACTTAGTGAGGTTCTAAGTAACTCTGTGAGACCCTGTCTCTAAATAAAATACAAAAAGGGCTGGGGATGTGGCTCAGTGGTTAAGTGTCCTTGTGTTCAATCCCCAGTACCAAAAAAAAACAAACAAAGAAAATCCCCAAAATGTAGAGAATGTGCTTCTTAAACTATCAAGCAGCAGCACCCTGAGCAGGGAAATATGGAGCCCTTGCAGTTAAAGTCAAGAGACATGAGTCTACTCAGCACAGTGAGTTAACAGGGTTCTGGAAATGCGGCCCATTTGATTAATAGTCGTTATACTCAGCTATCAACTGAAAAGAGGAAAAAGATATGATTATGTGCAGGAAGTTATCCAAAATAAAATGTGGATGCTTTTTTAGACTGGATAGGACAGAGAGCAAAGTGAATGTATAGGAAACCCACGTTTTAAGATGCATTTTTTCACACTGAAGTTATGGCTTAGAGGTAGCGCGCTCCCCTACCATGTGTGAGGCACTGGGTTCCATCCTCAGAACCACATGAAAATAAAATAAAGACATTGTGTCCACTTATAAGTAAAAAATAAAGATTTTTTTTTAAAAGATGCATTTTTTCACATACATCACCAAGAAGTTAAGATGCGAGGAATAAAATTCTATTTGTAGTGTCAACAAAATCATGATCTATGTAGAAATAATATTACTTCAGAAACATAGAAGACCTATCTGAAGATGTGATGGAAAGGCTTATGTGAATGCAGAAGCTGACCATATTTCTGATTGAAAAGATTCAATATTGTAAAGGTTTGAAGAATGTTAACAAAACCCAATTTAAAACCCCAAGAATTTTCTTTTCAATCTATCCAAATAATCCCAGAGTATATGGAAAAATAAGTGATGAAAATAGCTACAAAAAAATTGGAAAAGGAATTAATGACCTTAGACTACTTACCCCCCTGCTCTGGCCCTGCCATAAAAGCACACCATGAATTCTAAGTTGACTGTCACCAGTGAAAAATATACAGATAAATGAAGCAGAGCACTAGCTTATAGGTGCATTGTATATAATACATAAATAAAAGACAAAGCAATGGGAAAGCCAATCCTATGCATGCATTGTTAAAGCAGCTGAAATTAGGAAAATTAGTGTCACAAGCCACTTGTGGCACCTTCATGTCTAGTCCCACCTTGCTCCTTAGCAGCAGAGACTCAGTTTAGGTAGGAGTGGTAATGGGCCCAGCTGTGGGATTACAGGCCCAGCCTTCCTAGTCCAGCTGGGGCCGGGAGAGTGACCCCAGGCAATGACACAGGGCTGGAAAGACTGCGGGGTGTCCAGGAAGATTGTCATCAAGGGAGCTGCCTGTACCAGGAGTGGACCCTTGTTTCCCTCTTTCCTCCACTGAAATAGGTGAACGAAAGCTGAGCTTTAATATTTATGCAAGCCACAGAGGGCCTTAAAAAATGAACCGCTAACTGCCACACACACATATACACACCAAAAAAATTTAATTAGTATCTGGATTGTAAAAAAAAAAAAAAAAAAAAAAAAAAAACCTCACATGAATCCATAAGAAAAACAATGAGATGTAAAATAGGCAAAAAGAATTATCACAGGGAAAACCTAAATATCCAATTAAAATATAAAAAGATTTCAGCCTTTCTAGTAATCATGTGGAGGTTAATTAAAACCGTACAGAGCCCTCTTTTCATACACTGGTATGTATCAACATGATTCTCAATTCCAAGCGTTGGCAAGGATGGCAGACTGACAGCAGTGTAATGGCATGAGCCATCTGAGACATTTTGGCATTATCTGGACATTTGGAGTCACACAGCACATAAAATTCAGCCATTTCCCTCTGACATAGGAGAGGGAAGAAAAGCTCTTAAACTGCATCACAGGACACGTACAAATAGTTGCAGAAGCCTGGTCGGCAATAGGCAACAGCAGCAGAATGAAGAAACGTGTTATGTTCTTACAGTGGAATATTAAATAGCACAGATAATCAACTATGGCAACAAGCACCATGTTTTTTTTTGTTTATAAAATATAAACAAGAATATGTACAGTACAATCTACTTGTATAAAAATTAAAAATAGGCAAACGCAAACAATTTGTAATCTATACGTAGGTGGTAATAGTATACAGCGTAGCAAAGTAATTTCATCCTCTTTTGTCTTGTTTTGTATTGTTTTTCCTAAAAAGTTACCTGTGCCATGGCACCATAGAGGGTTTGGTATTACTTAAGCCCTCTATTCCCAAGGGACACCTTTCCTGCCCCTCACCCTGGAGTCTGGAATCCTGACTTCCCCTTACTTTCCCCTTTACTTGAAGTTTATTTCTTTGGGCCACCCACTGAGGCCTGGGGACCTGGGAAGTCTTACTACCTACCTGGGAGGGAATGAGGGCCACAAGGAGTGTGCCTTGATTTGGGGAAAGGCACGGGGCTGGGCAAGTGGGTACATTCCTGGCACAGAATACTAGTATCTGCCGAGGTGGGATTTAGGGGAGCATGGAATGCTCTCTGGAGTGCAATATTCGAATTACAAGAGGCTTCATTTAAAATGAAGGAACTGTTGGGCACGGTGGTGCACACCTGGAATCCCAGTGGCTGGCTCAGGAGGTGAGGCAGGAAGATCATGAATTCAAAGCCAGCCTCAGCACCGAGGACCTAAGCTACTCAGTGAGATGCTGTCTCTAAATAAAATATAAAACAGGACTGGGATGTGGCTCAGTATTCAATCTGTTACCAAAAAAGAAAGGACTTCTTGATCTTCCAACTGTCCTTTCCATTTTTTTTTTTCTTCTTTTTCTGATGCTATCAGGGCTTCTTTTGCATGGAAAAGCTTGTTGCTTTAGGGGCAGGAACTCTAAGAAGCTTAAGCTAATCTTCCTTTGAATCTCAGCAGTCTGCATCTTTCCTTACTCGGATACAAATATGCTTCCCTGGTTCTGGAGGTTGCTGGGTTTATATGAACCTGAAATGCTTCCCCTTCTCTTACATCTTTGATCTTGATATAGTTCTTGAGTGTTATTCAAATATTTAAATAAATTTATTTTTAGTTAGTATATCTTAAGGAGTTCTTTTTATAATGGCTGAGGTTAAAATTGAAGACATTGGCAAATGTTTAGTCAGAGGTTCTCCACTGGGGTGATTTTGCAAGCCAGGGGAGATATTTTGGGTGGATGGAGGGCATCTAGTAAGGGGCGGCCAGGGATGCGGCTCCACATTCTGCAATGCACAAGACAGCCCCCCACGACAAAGACCTATGCAGCCCCAAATGTCAGGAGGGCTAAATAAAATATAAAAAAGGGCTGGGGATGTGGCTTAGGACAACGGGAATCCCTGGCCTACATTCAGAGAGCAGACAAAGCTCATTGGCCAGCCTGCCTCTCTCTCTGAGTGTTAGACGTAGACCAGGCACATCACCATCGTGACATTCCTTCCTGAGACAACAGCCCTTTTTCAGTATTGCAGCTGCAAATGGGTCAAAGCTATTTATGCTTCTCGGTAGTCCAAGGACTGCTTTTCCTGGTGGAAAACCTCCTTTGAGAACTTGTGCTTTGTCCTACACAACTTCATCCATTGGCTTAGCTGGTGATTAGCTTTAATTGCATCCCTCTTGCGGTGTCACAGAGATAACTGCATGTCATTTGACATCACCCATGAAATGGAAAGCAAGGACAGAGCCTGTATCCGGGTCACAGCAATGAAGGCTTTCAAGTTTTCCTTCAAAATCTCAACATTTTCGTTTTCTGAAGCAGTCTCGTTGCTAATGTGGGATAATGAGTGAAAAAAACTTCTCATTTAAAACAGTCAAAAACCCATGTCAGTGCTGATTCTCACACTACGAGGAGCTGGTCAAAGACCCCAGGGGCTTCAGAGAGGCTGTTCTCAACTTAGCCTAAAACCCACTTTTGTTTGTTTGTTTGTTTTTGTTTTTTGGTACCAGGGATTGAAATCAGGGGCACTTGACCACTGAGCCACATGCTCAGCCCCATTTTGCAGTTTATTTAGAGACAGAGTCTCAACTGAGTTGCTTAGCACCTCACTTTGCTGAGGCTGTCTTTGAACTCATGATTCTCCAGAGCTGCTGGGATTACAGGCGTGCGCCACCACACCCAGCGAAACCAGTTATCTTAATTAACTATTTCAAGTGGTCCACCAGAACATGTCCAAGAATGAGCTGAGTCCTGCAGATATGAAAAATAGAAGGTGCTGGGTGGGATGGTGCACACCTGGAATCCCAGTGGCTCGGGAGGCTGAGGCAGGAAGATCAAGAGTTCAAAGCCAGACTCAGCAATTTAGTGAGGCCTAAGCAACTCAATGAGACCCTGTCTCTAAATAAAATACGAAAAAAAAGGGCTGGGGATATGGCTTAGTGGCTAAGTGCCCCTGAGTTCAATTCTCAGTACAAAAAAAAAAAAAAAAAAGAAAGAAAGAAAGAAAGAAAGAAAAAACAGAAGGACATTCACACTCCATCCCACAAAGGGGTTTCCATCTATGACCTCTGCCTGAACAATCATAATTCAAAATTATTATGGAAAAGATTTGTTGGACAGCTTTTACGAACAGTGCCAACTCCCAAGCTTTGCCTTTGGAGACTATGATTTGGAGGTCCCTGGTGGAGTCCCAGAATACAGAACAGGTACCTCTCATGACCTTATGCAGGTTGAGAAATCCTCATGTGGGACAGCCTGCTTCTACTTCTCAGCAGTAAAGTATTAAAGGAATTTCCCTTTCATGCCTGTGCTTTAGTGGAGAGATACATAACAATGGTGTAAAAGAAGTAACCTTGATGAACTACTGCTGTGCACATGTTTGGCCTCAGCACCATCTCTTTTGCCAAGGCAAAACCCAAATTAGATGTTACCTGTGCAAATGCTTTCTAAATTGTAAAGAGGAAAATAAGCCTGTTTTCATCTACTCGGCCAATAGCATTTATATTCCTTTTCACAACACACAGCGCCTGGTGGCGTGACTAAGCAGAGAAAAGCTAGAGAAAATCAGAATGTGACTTTGCATTGTTTCCTCTCTTTTAAAGCTTAGAAAAACAAAGACAGATCCATAGGCACTGACCCCCAAAGCCCAACAGGATGAAAAGAGCTTCACTTTCAAAGAAATTTTGTGTCCTGGTGGGCTATCAAAGCAGCAGGTGGAGGATCATTGATGAAGCTCCACAGCAATACAGAACCCTGCTGGAGTGTGGGGGCAGAAAGGTCCAGGAAGGCTCCCACATTTGGATTTAGAATCAGGAAGCTCAGGGGTCTGGGGTGGCTGCTTACCAGCTCAGTTCCACTCAAAACTTCACTGTGTGCCTGACCTTGATCAAGACCCATGAAGACTCCAAGACTATTTCCTCCTTTGTGGAATGAGAACCATTTTCTTTACCTCGGATAATGAAGATTTAGAGGAAGAACATGTGAAAAAGAAATGACTACACAATAGAGCACCTGTTTCCTTCTGCTTGAGCACTTCGAGGTACCTGCTCACCAAATGGGAAAGTGCCCCAGACAGGCCAAGCAGGACCTCTTATCCAAAGCAGCCAGATGTGGCAGGAGTTTCATGGGTGGGTATGGGATATGTGCAGTGCTGAAAGTCTAGATGTGGGTGTTGGGAGTCTTATTTAATCAAGGTGGCCCATCCCTCTGAATTTTCCTGCTCTATGGTTGAACCCAAACGTACACATGCCCGCACATGTGTGTGCACACTTGTGTGGGACGGGTGGTTTGTTAGGGAGGAGACAGGGAGAGGCAGCTTCCAGCTCCTTCTCCCAAGCAAGGACATCTCTGCCTGGCAAGAGTGATCATTCGACCTCTGATGTCCTGCTTACATCTTTTGCCATCTTTTAGTGTTGTCAGAACTCTGCCTCCTAAAACTTGCTGATAGGAATCTGAGTAGGAGCTGAGCCCGTGGTCAGCGCCCACCTATCCATCAAGTCCTAAGAAAGCCCATTCCTTCCAGGGCAGCCAGAAATGTGCTTTATTAGGAGTTGGAACCCACAGGTGTATCTTCCTAAAGGTGTGCTTTCTTGGGGGATGGGAAGAAGTGAAGGAGACACACAGCAGCAAACAGGGCCAAGGGAGAGTCCTACAGAGAGCTGCCTTTGCCGATTAGGATTTATTGTGGGGCTCAATTCTTGCCTAGGACCCCATTGAGTATTCTGCTACATCAAAGATATCCTCTTATTTTTCCAAATGAATTTCATGACTGCTTTTTCTATTTCTATGAAGAATATCAGCTTAACATTAATAGGAATTACGTTAAATCTGTATAGTGATATTGGTAGCATGGCCATTTTGACAACATTAGCTCTTTTTATCCAAAAACCTGGGAGATCCTTCCATGTTTTAAGGTCTTATTCAATTTTCTGTCTTAGTGTTGTGTAGTTTTCATTATAGAGGTCATTAACCTTTTTTGTTAGATTGATTCTCAAATATTTTATTTTCTTTGAGGCTACTGTGAATGGGGTAGTTTTCCTAATTTCTCTTTCAGTTGATTCATTCAGTTGTTAATTTTATATCCTGGCACTTGGCTGAATTCATTTATGAGTTCTAGAAGTTTTCTGGTGGAGTTTATTGGGTCTCCTAAATACAGAATCATGTCATCTGCAAATAGGGATAGTTTGAATTCTTTTTTTCCTATTTATATCCCTTTAATTTCTTTCTTCTGTCTAATTGCTCTGGTTAGCATTTCCAGGACTATGTTGAATAGAACTGGTGAAAGAAGGCATCCCTGTCTTATTCCAGTTTTTAGAGGGAAAGTTTCCGATTTTTCTCCAATTAGAATGCGTTGGCCTTGGGTTTAGAATAGATAACTTTTACTATGTTCTTACCATCCTTAGTTTTTCTAGTGTTTTGAACATGAATGAATGCCATATTTTGTCAAATGCCTTTTCTGCATCTATTGAGATGATCATGTGATTCTTGTCTTTAAGTGTATTGATGTGATGACTTACATTGATTGATTTCTGTATATTGAACCAAACTTGCATCCCTGGAATGAACCCCCACTTGATCATGTAGCATTATCTTTTTAATATGTTTTTGTATGTGATTTGCAGTATTTTATCAGGAATTTTTGCATCTATGTTCATCAGGGATATTGGTCTGAGGTTTTATTTCCTTGATGTGTATTTTTCTGGTTTTGGTATCAGAGTGATAGTTGCCTCATGGAATGAGTTTGGAAGAGTTTCCTGCTTTTCTATGCCATGGAATAATTTGAGGAGTGTTGGTGTAGGTTCTTCTTTGAAAGTCATAGAACTCAGCTGAGAATCCATCTGGTCCTGGGCTTTTTTTTTTTTTTTTTTTTTTTTGGTGGTAGGCTTCTAATGGCATCTTCAATTTCATTGCTTAAACATTGATATGTGTAAATTTTCTGCGTCTCTTGATTAAACTTAGGTAGAGTTTATGTCTCTGTGTCTCTTTATGTTTTTGATGTCTTCAAGATTTTCTATCTTATTGGAGTATAGATTTTCAAGGTCTGTATTTCAGTGGCGTCCATGGTGATATTTCCTTTTTCATCACAAATTTTAGTAATTTGGGTTTCCTGTCTTTGTCTTTGGCTAAGGGTTTATAAAATTTGCTTATTTTTTTCAATGAACCAACTTTTAATTTTGTCTATTTTTTTGATTTTTTTTGTTCTAATTTTATTAATTTCAGCTCTGATTTTTATTATTTCTTTTATACCTTTGTGTGAGTCTGTTGTGATTTTGTATCTTTGGGGTCCTGTAAACCTCCTATATTTGAATTTTCATTTCATTCTTTAAGTTTGAGAAATTTTCTGGTATTGTTTCATTGAAAATATTGTGCATTCCTTTGGTTTGTGTCTCTGAGGCTTCATTTAGCCCAATAAATCTTAAATTAGGTCTTTTCAGGTTGGAAGTTCTGTTCATGGTCTTTCAACATCTTTTCTCTACAGTCAACTTTGTTTTATGTATCATAAAGATTATATATTTTGTCTTCATTGTCTGAAATTCTGGTCTTCCAAGTGATCTAGTTTGTCGGTGATGATTTTAATTGAATTTGTAATTTGGTTTATTGATTCCTTCATTTCAAGGATTTCTGCTTTTTTTTTCTTCTGAGTCACTTTATTGATGTGATAGAGACTCATGTATTTTCTCTCATTTCACTTTGTATTTTTCTCTCATTTAACTCCTGATACCATCCTTTACTTCACAGATCAGTTTAACTATGTACATTCTAAACTCCTTCTCTGACATTTCTTTCACCGTGTTGTTGATGGATTCTGTTATTGGAGTATCTTGATTTGCTTAGGTTGATATGTTTTCTTGCTTTTTCATGTTGATTGTGTGTCTGCCCATCCAGTATGGATCTGAAAGCAGTAAAGTTTCTACCCTGTGGACTTATAATGTCCCTGAAAGTTTCCAGTAATTCACTGTTTTAGGAGGGAGACAAATAAGAGCAATGGCCAATGCAAACAATATACAGCATTAAACCAAATAGTTCCTACTATGATGTCCACAATGTTAATTATCACAATAAATAGAAATGATATGATCAGTTATTGCCTACAATAATAATAGCAAGTTTGAAAAAGGGTTCATAATTTCAAATGATGGACAGGGAAAGAACAGGAATGATATAGGATATGATGATTATGAGGAGGAGGAAAGAAGATAGAAGTAAAAATTTAAAGGAAGAGTAAAAGAACAATTGAACTTTGCTGTTAACAGAAGAGAAGAGGGAAAGAGAGTTGAGAGATATAGGTAAGAGAAAATATATATAAAGTAAAAGTTAAAAAAAAGAATAGAAAACAAAACTAAAATATACTAATCAAATATCCTAATCCTAAAAAAACTGATCTATGAAAAATAAGTGGCTTCAAAAAAAACTAGAAATGAGGAAAAACCAAATATGAGTATTTATAAATGTCGGTGTACCATTAAGTTCACAATTAAGCTGAGAAAAGAAAAAAAAAATCTTCATGAAAAGTTGAAGAATTCTTTCCATTAGAGTTCAAAAGATCTCAGTTTCTCTTCTAAGCAGTTTTAGCTGGGGTCATCTAGAGCATAATTCTCCATCTTCCAAGTTGCTAGAATGGAAAATGTAATCCCCTGGGTGGAATTCCTGGAGACAGGGGTTAGACTGAGGTGGGCTCCAGGCTTTTCAATGAATGCTAATTGCTCTGGAGATTTTAAAATCAGTGCTCATCCAGGGCCAAGTAAGTGCAAGTTCATGCTGGAAGACTATACCCCATGGATCTCCCCTGGGTTTTACTGTGTGTGGTGCAGAAGCCAATTCTTAGCCTTCTAAGTCACATGTAGACCACATATTTCCTGTTCTTGGGTTCAGTTTCAGTCTCTCTAGCCCCCACCCTCCCAAATTCCTGGGCAGATATATCTCTCCCAGCCAGTCCTGCAGGCAGCTGGATTGGAGGGGCAGATATAGAGCCAGGTGGGTTTCCACAATTAGTTGTCCCCTCTGTAAACCTCTCTGCACATTTGACTTTCTCCTGATCCTTTAAGCGCACTCTATGTCATGTAGTTTGTTTACTGGGCCTATACTTTGGACCAAACTCAGGTTTTCCAGGAATCAGCTCCTTTCAGTGGTTGGACCCTGTGCCATAACTGCAAAATGGTTCCTTCCTTTGTCCTCTGCATACCACCTGGAAAGGTGGCGGCTTCTTTCCCACACTAGGATATTGTGCAACATGCCTTTCAGCTTAGTTGGGCAATGTCCCTGATCTCTCAATGCTCCATACCCAGACACACCTCAGGCCTCCTAAAAATACAAGTTCCTTTAATTCCCTTATCTCTACACTGTGCTTGTGGCGGGTTTACTCTAATTGGTGCATCCAGCCCAGCTATAGGAGCGGCTGTGCCACTGGGGAGTTTTTCCTTATTTTATTATATCCAACCTCCTGAATCCCTGATTAGCTTTGAATGTCCAGTTTTAAATTCCGATAAAGTCCTCACACACACACCTTGTATTTTGTTCACCCACCTTGCTGAGAAACTGCCTGTCTGCTCTCTTGGTTTTATGCCATCCAGGAAGGCAAGCTCCTCTATTCTGCCATCTTGAAAACCTCCCTTGTCCACTCTTTAAAGTGTTGTTTTCTTATTTTTAGTTAATTTTGTCCATTCTTTAAAGTGTTGTTTTCTTATTTTTAGTTATTACCAGTACAAATTCTTTATCAGCTATATATTTTTCAATTATTTTCTCCTAGTCTTTAGCTTGCTATAAATTTGCCTCTGAGCACTGCTTTAGCTATGACTCAAATATTTTGAAATGTTGTGCTTTCCTTTACTAAGGAAAATTCATCACATTTTCTAATTTATGTCAGAACTTTGTCTTTGGATTATTTAAAAATTATATTTTTTGATTCCAAAGTATTTAGGATTATCCAGATATGTTTTCACTACTGATTTATAGGCTTAATTCCTCCTTGTTACTTGTCCTGTTGTTTGGGCTATTGTCACTTTTAAGTTTTACATGTTATAAACTATATAGTGTATTGCTACTATTTTTGATTTATATCATCAATTATATTTTAATGTGAAAAAAAGAAAAGAATGTCTTTTATAGTTACTTTTGATTATAACTTTTCTGGTATTTTTCATGTCTTAACAGATCCCATGTCTTCACCTTTCATTTTTTTAATGTCCCTCTTATCTTTGTCCCAAAGTTCAATCACTTCCAAAACATCTGTGCCACCCAGGAGGATTCCTTTGAGTCTTTTGCTCTGCCATCTGTCTTCTTGTGAGCATCTTGTGGAGGTACATAGAAATGAGACTGCAATTATGTGTGAATTAGTTAGGCATCTAAGCCACTAGTTACCTACCATTGGCCTTTAAAATTTTAAGTTTAGCTTGCTTCTTATACCCACTTGTCTCCATATCTTCCTCCCAAGCTCTGACAAAACAAAAATAGCTCATGTGTCTCATCTAAGCTTAGAGGGTCTTGTCACTCAAATTAATTGATTGTTATGCCACCTTAGCTCTCTGGTGGGTTTCAAAGCAGTTCTAATTATGCACACTTTAAAATACTTATTATTGGGTTGCAAACAACATTCTTTCACAGTTTTGACATCCTATGAAGGTTTAAAACTATGGTAAGGGTTTTTATCTCTTTTTCAACCATTCATGATAGTACCAGCTTCACCCATCTCAATCCCCTGATATGACTCTAAATGCCTACTTACAAGTCACATTTACATTCACAGGATTAAGATTTATAATCTGTGAATATACTAAAAGAATGTATCACAGACTATCAATGTCCTGAAAAGAAACACTGGATGTGTTTGCTCATCTAGTTAATTGCTTTGAAATGTAACACTCCTTTGGAAGAGATTTTGATCTGCTTATTTAAAGGAGTCAGTTACATACACCTTCCATTCCCAAAACAATCATAGTAATAGATCTTCAAATGCATAGTCTCTAGAATTTTTTGAGCAGCAAATAGGCATCAAGTATCTTGTAAGGACTGGGTGAGATGAATTCAAGCATTGCAAGAATAGTGCAACATAACTTCTTTTTTAAAATTTATTTATTTATTCTAATTAGGTATATATGACAGCAGGATGCATTTTGATTTATGTTGTTTGGACTATTGTCACTTTTCAGTTTTAGATGTTATAAACTATATAGTATATTGCTAATATTTTTTGCCTTATATTATCAATCATATTTTTTAAAATATTTATTTTTTGGTGTAGATGGACATAACACAATGTCTTTATGTTTTGTTTTTTTTTAATATGGTGCTGAGGATTGAACCCGGGTCCCGCCCATGCTAGGCGATCGCTCTACTGCTGAGCCACAATCCCAGCCCTCAATCATATTTTAATGTGAAAAAAATTGTATACAATTGTAGCACAGCTTTTCATGTCTTGGGTTGTGTACTAACTTCTTCATTCTCAGAGAATAAGTCAGTTTAATGTTGGACGGTGTTGATCATGAATGTGGATCCAAAAAAATAAGAACAGAGCACTAGATAGTTATGAGTGTCATGCCTGTTACGAGTGCACAGAAATTCCATGGAGGGGAAGAGTGTGCCCTGGAGAGATAGAGAAGATTCAAGAAGGAGTTGAGATAGGCCAGAAAGAGGAATTGAATTAATGTCAAAAGGAAAGAGGGGGGAAAGCCACAAAACACGGAGGAAGAGGCTTGTCCCTTGGCAGCTGTGTATTTGCACAGGAGGGGTAGTGAGAAATTAAGACAGGTTTGAGTCAAATTGTAGAGCAACTTTGAAGGTGAGGACAGAAATTCAAACATGCAAAACCATAGGGAAGAAGTCATTGCAGATTTGGGAAGAGAAGAAATGCCACAATAAAATACACATTTTAGGAAAATTAAATGACACCTGACATCTAGGGACTTGAGAGCAGAATTAGAAGTCTATTTTAGTAATGTAGGTATGAAATATCTAGAATAGAATAACACAGATTGTTCTAAGATTCTATATTTCTATATTGATCTCACTTTTGTCAGTTTCTGTAATATTTGTCTCTGCCACTTATTTGCTGGCTATTTACTCCCTGCGTGGAAATCATCCTTTCCTGGCAACTCACTTACTTCTTTTGCTAGATAGCATCCTGGGACCATACTGTAATTTATACTTCCTAAAGCACCAAATATCTCCAAAATTGTTTGCCAACATTTATAAAAGGATTGAGAAAAATTATTTACATTAACTAGACTAGTTAATTAACAAGAAAAAGTCATGGGAGAAGCTAGAGATACCAAAGGTTTGCTCAAATTTCAACCTTAGGAGATGAAAATATTAATGGTGTACACAGAAAATCAATTGTCATAGGTCACAGGGAAACTTGATGAGGTACATTTTAACTGTTAGATTTAAAAATGTCCAACTAGAAACATCATATCAGAATTTGGAAACAAAGAATATAGGTGAGACATCATTCACTCTATTATCTATCATCTCTTCTTGTGACATTATTCTGTTATGACATCATTGATTACTGTGTTCTATGCAAACATTTTATCTCTGTAAATGTGGCAAATACAGGATCCATATCTATTCTCTCTTTGATAAATGCTTAGCATACTGAGTTATATATGGTAGGTTATCAATATACATTTGCTAAACAGTGGGAAGACTGGAAAACATGTGTCAAGCTTTCTCCATCTCAGCAGCACTGATATTTGGACTGAAGAATTCTTTGTTGTGTGGGAAGTCCTGGGTATTGAAGAATGTTCAGCACCATCTCCAGCCTCTACTAACTAGATACTAGTAGTAGTCTCACTCTCTAAGTTGTGACAACTAAAATATATCCAGAGATTGCCAATTGTCTCCTGGGAGAGGCACAAAATCAATCCTGGTTAGAGAGCCATTAATAGATGAAGAATTGGAAATGTCAAGTTAGGAGTTCTGTAATTATTGATTACATTTTAAACTTTGTCTCCAAAAGGAAATGAAACATTGAGGAGAAGTAGCTGATGGCCGAGAATAAGTTTGAATAACCAGTGTAAAATTTCAAGGTGGGGCAGGAGGACCAACAAGGGGGTTACCAAACCAGTTCCTAATTTCATAATTTTCTATTCCTTGTGCACAGTATCAGCCAAACAATATGTGCTAGAAATCTGTGAACCACAAATGGAACTTTATATTTCCTAGTGGTCACATAAAAAGTAAAAAGAAATAATATGGTATATTATTTAATACCATATGACCCAAATATTACCCTCTGAACATGCATCAATAATCAATATAAATCATTTATGAGATATTTTTGTTCTTTTTCTGTATGAAGTTCTTGAAATTAGGATGTACTTCACACTTAGAGCATGTCTCCTTTTGGCCTATCTATTTCAACTGCCCATGGCCACATGTGACTATTGGCTATCTTATTGGTAGAACAGGACAATTCAGTCAATTGGATTGATTTTTTTTATCCCCTTCTTTTTTGTTTCACTTTATTTATAATTTTCATTGGTATATTATAATAACACATATCAGTGGGATTCATTATTACATATTTGTGCATATGCACTCTATAACAATATGATTTGGTCAGTTTTGTTCGCCAGTATTTTGTCCCTTTATTTCACATTATAATCCTTTTCATAAAAGGGGCTATAAGGGCTATTGGCATGCCTAAAATTTTTTATAAATTTACTTTATGAAAAGCAAAAATAATAGAGTTCTTTGACTTTAATTAATGCATCATTTAACTACCACCATGATCAGGATGAAAAAAATTCTCCCTCCGCCCACTCCCCCAGATTCCTTTGTGTTGGTCCTTTGTAGTCAAGTTCTCTCCCATACCCAGCTCTGGTTTTTTTTTTTTTGTTTTTTTTAATTTTTAAATTTTATAAGTAGGATTCTCCTCTATACCTAAAATAAAAATAAATTTAATGAGAAAAGATAGATGGAAAACAGAAAATTAAGGAAGATGCAACCTGACGTTTGGGAACATATTCTTTTCAAAAGCTCATTTGCAATTATAGCTCTGTTTGACATGAAGTCACACAAGCCCACTCAGAGAGGGGACATGTGCTTTCCCTTCCCCCACATTCATCTGTCATTCCTCTGCAGGTTACAAGAATAGGAAGGCCTCTCCCGGAATACTCCACACAACAGATGGTAGAGTTGCACCAGGAGAGACCCAGCACAGGAACCCAGCAAGGGCGCCACAGGTGGGAGCCTTTCCCCACGCGAGGACCACAGGGGCCACCATTGGACACTAGGTATTCCTGCACTTCTGTCTCTGGACACTCACATGCCTCTTTTTTTGTCCTCTTTGCTTTGTGAAGGAGGAAACCCTGGAGCAATCCCCTTTTACTGCATGTGTAGACCCTGTGGTCAATGGGCCTGGACGGCTGCTCTCTTCAAAGTGCCCATGGCCTGCATTGTGCCAAACACCACGAGAGCAGGTGCCTTTGGGCCAACTGACAGCAGTGGCTCTGGCTTTGTCCTGACTCTCAGCATTTCCATTCTGTTCTGAAGCCCAGGAAGCAGATGGGAAGAAGCATGTGGAAGCTCCTCCCTCACATATATGTCATTTTCGGCACCCAGGTGGGGAAGAGGGAGGTCGCCTGTTCGCTTGATGTCATTCCAGGAGCACATTCCTACGGTGCTGCCCTTAGAATTAGGTTCTGGAAATAGAGTTTGGCAAGTTGCTCAGACACCCACCACACACAGCCACACAGTGCACCCGTGCAAGCTCCTACTGTTTGTTCACCATGTCAAAACCTGACACTACAATTGCAGCAACACAAGGGTGTTTCTTAGGATGTCTGTCCTGAGACTTCTGCCGAGTGTCAACCAGGCTTCATATACTTTCCCTAATATATCTATTTTTATTCCCACTTTCCTTTACATAAACAAAACTTTGGAAAACACCAGGAGATTGCGGTAACGTAAAGGAAGACACTGACTTAGAGATACAGACATTAAATTGGCCAAATACTTTGAGTAACTATGTTGTCAAATTAAAGTAGAAAAGCAGTTATATCAGAGCAAGAAACTCCTCTAAATCTCATTTCTCATTCCTCCCCCAAAGCTCCCAAACAACATTTTATACTGGATGATCTGGGACCCCCTAAATACCTGCAGGTCTGCCATAGATGACTATTGACTAGTTAGTCTGAATCCTTTCATGTTTACTGTGCAGTCAGCTAAACCAAGTAATCTCATTGGCCCACACTCTAAAAGGGAAAATGTCCTATTGATTAGAGCTTGCCAGGCAAAGAGGAAAAAGAAGAGAGCAGGGGCAGAGGCCCCAATTTTGCATGACCCCTTCAGACCCAGTCCTAAAATCTTTCACTCCAACCAACCACACTCTCCTGAGGTCACCCATGTATAGGACATCCACTGAGGACTCCAAGACCCCTGCAGATGGTGGACCACTCAGTGGAAAGAGCGAGGTTCCCTCTGGAGTGTAAAGAAGAAATAAGAAACTGTGCATCCCTGAACCTTCTCGCGTTGATCAAAGCTGTGCTTTTCATTTTCTTATTGACAGTATGCACCACCTGGGTCCCAGCTTTCCTTACCTCTGACCTCAAGGTAGGTTAATGGACTAGCTACTCCTTCAGTTTGGATGGAACCGTGAAGGATCTGATGCTTTTGACTGTTCTGAAACCAGGGCTTGTTTACTGACTTCTCCTGCTTCACTACTTTCCCACATATTATTGTCTGCTAGCCCATCTTCATTTTGTGGGTTGGTCTGCAGGGGAAATCATCAAGGACTTCAAGTTGGGCCTGCTGGCATCACTGGGGCAAAAGCAATTACCCACCTGTTGGAGCCTGACTCCAGGTGAGCCAGTGAATGTTTAACAACTAGTTCTCTGGGGAAAAGCATATGCATATACGTAAATATATAAGTTCATTATTAATTTTACCAATCTTAAAATATGCAGCGTATGATATAAATGACAATAAAATATGCAGGATTTTCACTATACATTTTATGTAGCCAATTATTCTCACAGAATACTTTCATTGATTTTTGTCAAACTCTTGTATCATAGGCAACTTGTTGTTGCAATTCAGCCTTGATTTAACAAAATGAGTGGTATCCTCATCTGCAAACTCCTTTTCCTAATGCATTGATTGTCGTTAATTCTGCTATCTGGTCTCTTTTTAAACTACTTCTCACCCTTAAATAAATTATATTAATTAAACTCCACTCCTTTGTCAATTTACAAGAGAAGTTTTTGCTGGGTTGGATAGTCATTTTTCAATACTGATAAAATATTTTCTCAAATTTGTGTGCCAGTCACAAGGTAAGAGCCTTGCAGTGATGCCTATTGTAATGTCTAACTTGTGTCGTTAATGTTTTCTCCATAGGTTCTCAAACTAGATGAGGGCTTGGTAAAGGTTTTCTGTAATGTGCAAAATATGAAGTATTTTAGGGTTTGGGGTCTCTCTTGCCACTCCTCAGCTGGTTGTAGTTGGCCAAACTTTGTCTAGAAAATCTGCAAGACAACAAATCCAGTCTCAGTTTGTGGGGTTTGCCAACTTGTGTGGTGTAAAAACTCTAACTGTGACCAATTTCGTATTAGCCATGCAATGTCACTTAACCCAGAGTTAAGACGAAGTGCTCAGTAATGCACAAGAATGCACAGCATTATGTAATATTCCCACAACGCAGATGCAACAGAAATAACCCAAGAGCCTAGGGAGCCAAAATGTGTCGAGAGCCATCCACGGGCTGTGTGTGTGAGCTATGCGCATTTGAGTACACGAGGGGACTGGACGGACATTGCTGACTTTAGGCTGTGCGATGTATGTGTGCCTTTTAGCTCACTCTGCCTGTGATCCCCACACAGCACCTGAGATGGGTGTGACTTTCCAAGATGTCAGTCAAACTGCTGACCAAGGCATCACCAAGCAAGACTTCACCCTCCTAAACCCCACCCCTTGCCTTATTTGGGTGGAATAGTCTATAAATGGCTTCTACCCAATAAATAGGAGGGTCTCAGGCATGCCCTCTCTTCCACCTGCCTGTCTTGCCTCCTTTGTGGGAGCTGAGGTCAAGGAGCAGTCACTGAACCCCCCAAAAGGTACGTTTTTTGGTCTCTGTGTGGTTATTTGGTAGCCAGTCCAATTCACCTGGAGTGACCCTGTCTGATTCAGTCACGTGTCTTGGCAAAAATGTAATGAAACAATTAGGAAGTGACATCAAGTATTTTTCATCTTAGTTTTTTAAATGTAATTGAATTGTAAGACTGTATGATTTATTTTTTAATAATGTCTACATTAAACAAAATGCACACATGATTCATGAAAACTTATTAATCGGGTTTCACAAGACAGTATGAGCTTATCCCAGCACATCACTCGATCCTGGGCAGTTTCTCTTCTCCTTGGATATTACATCAGAGTAGGGGCATAGCTCTTGTTGATTCATTTTCTCCCGAGGCCCATTTAGAGTTGTTGCAGACTAAATAATATTAAATCAGCTATTTTGCTTAAAAGGTGTTTGTCAGTATGCAAAATGCAAAGCATTCATCAGTTCTTATTTTTTTTTTAGTTATTTTTTGGTACTGGGGATTGAACCCAGAGATGCTTTACCACTGAGCCCCATCCCCAGCCATTTTTTATTTGTGAGACAGGATCTTGCTAAGTTGCTTAGGGCCTTGCTAAGTTGCTGAGGTTGGCCTCAAACTTGTAATCCTCCTGCCTCAGCCTCCTGAATCTCTGGGATGATAGGCATGCACCACCACACCCAGCTATCCATCAGTGCTCAATCACATGTTCAGATTCATGGTATATTTTAAAGGGAAACATGCTAAACTTTTTTCCTTAAACATAGTGTGACTTTAACTCATCTTTATTTAAAAGTAGGTATGATAATTTATAAAGATGTGAAAAATTCTTATGTGCAGCCTTTTTAAAAATGCTTTTTACATGTCTGTCCCAGTTTACATAATTAAAGACTAAAACATAAATACATGACAGCAAAAGGAATCATTCCACACAAAAAATAATGCCCATGTGTGAGGTGACATGGTTAATGAAAACAATGCAAACTGTAGAATCAGGTTCAAATCTGTGCTTTGATGGATGCTCACTTACCTATTTGAGTCTCAGTTTCTTATTCTGTGAAAGGGGTGAGAAGGTTGTTATGAGGCTTCAATGAAGAAAATGTGTGAAGTGCTTCTCACAATGTTTAACTCATATGGTACATTCACTAAATTAATGATATTTGCTGAGAAATTACATTACAGTGTTGAGAGTGGCGAGTGGATCTTGGGTCTTGAACTGTCCTGTGACAGATGATGCCTCTCTTGGCAACTCTCGGTGTGAAGACAGGGATTTGAGACTGTCCGTTGCTATGGTGACACCCTGTTCAATAGGAGGATCTGTGCCAGCCAATGAGCTATTTGGATCTTGACATTGAGGTTCAGACAGCAGAGGCTCAGGGGTAGAAAGTTACGGGTGCAATCTGATAATCATATTCAGGCTGCTCATACCCATGACTTGTTTCTGCTGACTGAAAAGACTTTCTTTCAATAAATCCTTTTCATGTTTATACCTATATAATAAACATGCTGAGCTTGTTGGGTGTCACTACCTTCCTACCAGGGTTGTAGTCAACCATGGAGACTCAGCTTTATCTCTGTTTGTGTGTCTGTTTGTCTTTTCTTCATCCCTCACTGCCCGGTCTGGGAACCTGAATTAACTTCTCTGCAGGTCACAGCATTACTGCATTAATATTTAATTTTCTAATCATGATGTTGGCAATTATAGCAGTGATTTAAGCATCAATGATTATTCACACTGCTAATAGTGTTTTCACACATGGATTGGGGGACCTCGTATTTTGATACCTATGTCCTCTATGTCCTGCCTTGGGTGTCAGTGGCTATACTGAATAAACACAAGGGCTCAGATTGTTCATGTTGAATGAGTAGTTACCAGTTGCTCACATGTTAAACTAAACTTCTTCATATATGTCAAATTGCTACAAGAAACCAAACATAGCATGCTACCACTAGCAAGTAACCCAGTGGCCTATCATTTTAATGACTTGACCAACCTACTTGGCAGATCTATCCAGGATGGCCTGCCAAAACTCACTGGCACTCAGTTTCTAGTTAGCTTCACCTCTTCTTGCTCTGTCTTGGTGGAGCATGCTCTCTGGATAGCATAAATGCTAGTTTGATTTTAATATCTATTGCCCCTTGCATTTCATGAGGGCATCCTACACTACCTATGCAGAAACTCAAACTATTCTTTAGGATTGTTTCTCTTATTAAGTTCAATATTAAAAGAAATAAATGCTGTCACATGCATTGGGGAGTTCTATTCTAGTATTTCAAGAGCTCCTGGGCACATACTGGTCTTACCACACTCTGTCTTTTCCCAGTGATCTCTTTATCTTCTACAGTTCTTAGTGGTGATGGCTCAGTCACATTAAAAGTTGATTTGCTGTTGTGTTTTGAGTCTTCCCAAATGCCCATTGAAATGATAAAATATAGTTTTTGTTAACATTATACCATAACAGACAACCACAGCAATAAATAAAACTCATGTTCCTGACCACTTAAGAGTTGCTCATGACATCAAGCCTAGGCCACAACTGATGAAATCTGATGAAAGTATTTATTTCATCACACTTAGCATGCACAGTTATAAAATGACTATGAGCTGGAGACAGTGGCACATGTCTGTAATCAGTGATTCAGAGGCCAAGGCAGAAGGATTGCAAATTTGAGGCCAGCCTCCACATATTAGGGGAAACCATGTCTCAAAAAATTAAATGAAAAGGGCTGGGGGTGTGGCTCAGTGGTTAAGTATCCCTGTGTTCAATTTCTAGTCCCCTGCCTCCACCCAAAGGAGGAACTATGTGCTCTTTGCTTTGATTTATTCAAATAAACTAAATAAATAAATTAATTTTCAGGCCCAATATTGGTCAGGGAGCTTCCTGAAAGAATGAAATAAGTGACTTTCTTTTTGCTTTTGTTATTTTCTCTTTTCTTTCAAGGAACGTGTACTTAAACGTGGCCTCTATATTTTGATAATCAGATAGCCTACAGCAAGCTACCTTTCTTGAGCTAATAAATTGTATTATGCTCTCTCTTTATATTTTAACTCTCCAATTTCAAGCACAGAGCAAAGCCCTTAAAATTATAGACCTGACAACAAAAGCCCACCACTCTTCCTGCCCCTTGAGAAAGCTCAACACATGGAAGAGATTATGTGGGCTTCCCAGAGGGGAACAGGAGCGGGGGGAGCACTTGGAGTGAGTGAGAGAGGAGAAGAAAAAAAACATTCTTTCTGGCAGTGGGCCCCGTGAGACATTGCCAGGAATGTTCCATGTGAGCAAAACCTGCATCGGAGGTTCACGGGGAGAATTGGGCTTCTTTACCCCCAAAGAGCAGGATGACAGACGGGGGCTCAGAGCTGCGGGGGCTCCTAATGAGGACGGGGCAGTGTTCTGACAGACAGGAGATGAAACTCCCCCCCAGGGGAGAACTCCCTCCTCCACAGCTCTTCTCCTACCTTGTAGGTAGATGAAGTTCTACCTGGGGGAAGGAGGGAAGGAAGGAAGGGAGGGAGGGAGGGAGGGAGGGAGGGAGGAAGGTCGACACAGGTAGACAGACATTTTCCTTCTCTTGTCAGGATAAAAATGATTAATGTTTAAATACATTCTCTCTCTTCTCTTTCTCTCTCCCTTTCCTACCCTCCCCCTCCCAAGACAATTTATTTGAGTTCCACATACTTTATGCACGCAAGCATCCGGAAGCATAAGAAAAGAAAAATATTATACAAGAAAAAAGAATCCTGTAGTTCAAGCAATGTGTGTGCACCTGAGCCACCAGAGGAAGCGCTTCCTGTGTGATGACACTGATCATGAGCCACGTAGGCTCCAAGAGAAACCTGTCTTTCAAACCAAGTTTATATTCTCCATGGAGTCCATAAGATGTAATATAAATGAAAAAGGAACAATTTGAGCACAGGGAAGATTTCTTTCAGGGAGAAACTGTTATACTAAAAATGACAAATCGAAGGGAAGTCCTAAAGAATAGAATGAACAGTAAATCAAGAAATTAGATAAAACAGCTTTCGCCATCCCCCTGAGCTCAGAGCGAAGTAAAATGAGTAATGGCTACAAGAAAAATGCAAAGGGCGAAGAATAGATTCAAGAGATATTAGATAAATAAAATAGGACAGTTCTTTTCATACAGTTTCCCACAGGAAAAAAAAAAAAAAACGATAACAGAAAACAAGATATTTATACGTAGTTGTGTGTCCACAGTCGGGAGAAGAGGGTTGGCAGGAAATTAGGTAAGGCTGACCACTGGAATATCAAGCCATCCCCCAACAAATAGAAAATGAATCCCAGGGTTTTAGTTTATTCCTAGAAATATTGAAAATTTAAATTTTGTTCTCCAACATACCCAAGTGTGTTTATTTAATATCATGGGAGGAAAGGACATATTTCATGGAGCTTTCTGGAACTTGCATTAGTGGCTGAAAGAGTTAAGAAGATGGGGTAACATTTTTAAAATAGATTATTAATAAAGTTCTAAGTAACTAATATATAAATGACTACCTACAAAGTTAGGGAAGCATGAAAGTGACTTTCACCTGGAGGGTTGGCAACTCCAATGTGTTGGGATCTTACAGTTGATGGTCTCCTCTGTGGACAGACGGAAAAGCAGACCCACGGCCCACACAAGGAGGGCAGCCTCAAAGAAACTCTGTGATCCAACTCCCTGCAGCCCCTTCTCAAAGACTGTAACCCTCAGGTTGTAAACAGACACACACTCAAAGGTGAGGGCAAACTAAAATAGCAAAGCTAAAGGGGAAATTCTTGATGGTTTTAAATTCTTTGGTTACACAGGTACGTCAAAGTCTTGGGTCTCATTTAAAATGGTGGTGGAATTATAGGGTCCGCAGGTGCCTTAGAGAAGCACAGTTAATTGTTTCTGGAGGGAAGTACTTTTACAGAAATTCTCAAGCAGTTTCTGGAAAAAAAAAATCCACATTCAATGTAGCACACAGCCAAAGAGAAGAGAACTCCTAAGGAAATTATTATTCACGGGCAAACTCAGCAAAATCAAGTAAAACAAAATACAAGGCTTCAAATATTGGCACCGTTAGACAGAAACTGTAAAACAACTGAGTTACTATAAGAAAACCACTGCTGAACCTTAAAGGTATCTGCAGAGACAGAAAAACATAAAAAAAGCAACATTGCACATTTGAAAAATAACCAGATAAAAGATCTAGGAATTGAAAAAGAAATGAGCCTATTTAAAAAAAACAAAAAACAAAAAACGTGGCAACCATAGCAAATTAGACACATCCAGAGAGAGAATTACTCAACTGGAAAATAAATTAGAATAAATTATTGAAGATGCAGCACAAAGAAACAAAACTAGTGATAATGTAGAGAAGACAATAAGAGTCACAGAAGATACAGTGAGAAATTTTAGTATCTGTGAAACTAGAATTCAAGGAGAAAAAAGCAAAACAAATAACAGAGCAGTAGGTGTGAAATCATTTCAAAGCAGATTAGACAGAGTGAAGACAGAATTGTAAGTTAATAGTATTTCAATAGAAATACCTACAGTGAAGTCATAAAGAGTTACTATAACAAAGAGATGAAAGAATTGAAATTACATAATGATTGGGGTAATTATAGAGCATTAATGATTGGGGTAAGAACAAATATGAAATGTGATAAGAAATGTGTAATCACAGTCATAGGAGGAGAGGACAGAAGAAATTAGACAAAATCAATATTTAAAAACATGATAGCCAACAGTTTCCCAGAGATGATAAAAGGGACCAATATATAGATCTCAGAAACCTAATGAACCCCAAACAGGATATATGAAAAGACATCCACACCTAGAAAAAATTACAAAGAACTGCAGGCAATCAAATTCAGAGAAAATCTTTCTTTTTTTTCTTAAAAAAATATTATATATATATTATATATTATATATAATATATATTATATAATATATATTATATATATTATATATATTATTATATATATATATATATATATATATATATATATATATATATATATATATATATATTGGAGAGAGACAGGAGAGGGAGAGAGAATTTTTTAATATTTATTTTTTAGTTTTCGGCGGACACAACATCTTTGTATGTGGTGCTGAGGATCGAACCTGAGCCGCATGCATGCCAGGTGAGCGTGCTACCGCCTGAGCCACATCCCCAGCCCTCGAGAAAATCTTAATAACAGACTAAGGATAGATTGTCCTCAAAGAAGCTGTAATTGCCCTGAGAGTTGACTTTTCAACATAGGATCCAGGGGCTTGTGTGTAACTCAGTGACAGAGACCTTGGCTAACATAGGCAAGACCCCTGGTTACATCCCCAGCACTAGAAAAAGAAAATTAATGAAAGAAAGAAGAAATAACCTAGAGTTCTGTAGAATGATATCTTCAATATACATAAAGAAAATAAATTGCAAACTGGAATTTTGCAAAGTATGACTAAGGTGAAATAAAGAAAACTTCAGTCAAATTAAAATTGAGAGTCTTCACCATTAGCATTGCACTAAAAGAAATTTTAAAACATGTTACTTTAGGTAGACAAAATGATTCCAGATGGGAGATCTGAATTGTAAAAGAGATATAACACAGAGGAAGTGAGAAATATGTGGGTAACTTCAAATGGATTTGACTGTCAAAACAAAAAAGCAATGATTTCGGCTATTTAAAAATGTGTAATTAAAATCTTGGAAAAGCGACAAATGAGGAGGGCAAATTGTTAATATTTTAGCGATCTCTGTGTTGTGCAATGTAAGAATAGAAATATTAATATTAGGCTTTGATAGGTTAATCTACAGTTCAATTTCAAAGATGAAAGAATAAAAGCAGGACATATAATTTCAAAACACATAGAAGAAAAGCATGAAATGCCAAATATAATCAGCCCAAAAGAAGTCAAGAAAGGAGAAGAAAAAGTACCAAGGAGGCAAGATCATAGAAAACAAAATAAGAGGGTGGATTTGACTGCAAAATATTAATAGTTGTTCATTTACATGGACAATAGATTATTAGATTGACTATTGAAAAGATTAGTTGACTATTTTCAGTGTGGAGTAGAATCAAACAAATGAAAATCCAACCATTTGTCTGTTTGTCTTTATAAAAAACATGTTTAAACAAAAAAAGTACCAGAAAGATTGAAAGGGATGCTGCAAAAGCATCACTTGGAGAAATTCTTATTCTTGAAATAAATGTCTCAGAAATGAAGAAACCTCTCAAATTCATAAGCTTAGCATTCGTCTCAAAAGTTGTAAAATAAAAGAAGAATAAACCCACAAGGGTGGAGGGAAGTCAGTAATACAGTTAGGAGCAGAAATTAATAAAAATAAAACCAAATACACAGCAGAAAGGAGTCATGAAATCCACCCCAAAATGCCTAATCACATTGATAAATTTGAAAAGGAAAACCAGAGACAGCACATCTAAATGACATCGCTGCAGGTCTCCTGGACGTGATCATGAAAGCATGTGTAAAAGGAACGAATTAAAAACTTAAAAAAAAAAAATAGGAAACCTAAACAGCCCTGTAATCATGGAAGAAATCATATTAGTAAGAGCAATTTTATAAAAATAGTCCTCCTGGTCCTGGTGACCATGTGTCAGGTTAATGCAAATGCACCGGTGAGGAAGGCTCCTCCACCCACCCTTTTTCTGAAGTTTCAAGTGGGAGGCCACATGTTCCAGGGCGGCACCAGATGGAATAGGACTGTCTGGCTCACCTCAGGTTTTGAGGCATCAAGACGCAAACTGTTTAAGCCCCTGAGATTCCGTCTGGGGGTCTGTCTGTGGCAGTGGGTCAGTGTCATGACTCACGCCCAGGTGCCCTGAAAGAAGCCTGAACTCCTGTACCACAAACAATGACTGAATGATTGGCTGAATGATGGCCTTACGACAGATTTTCGTCTTCCTTGATTTTATATCGGTTTTAAAAACTCCACTTGAATGACTTTGCCTTAAAGTTTTGAGATTAAAATAATATGGATGTTCACTAGTGTTTTAGAATTTTTCTAACCAAATGCAAGCAAGAGTCCCACCAGCTACGTAGGGTTCACATACTACTTATGGCTAAGTTGAACGCCGTGCATCAGAGGGAGCTGCTCTGAGGGCCAAGGCCAGCTGAGATGACTGCAAAGACTCCCACCGAAGCTCCAACTAAGTTGCACTCAGCTGCCGTCTGGAAGAAGTCAGGAACAACCATCTAATTTCTGTCCCTGGACAAAAGTGTCTCCCATTGTTCTAGTTGGTTAGATGGACACCAAGAATAGGTTAAGAGCAGGGGTGGAGAGATGGATATCAAGTCTATTCCCATATTCAGGACTTCCTTCTTTAATAACTATTTTTCTTCATCTTGTTTATTTTGGGGATTTTTTTGTTTGTTTGTTTGTTTGTTATTTGTTTGCAGTGCTGAGGACTGAAACCAGGGTCTCATGCACACCCTCTATTATGACATCCCCAGCACAGTTTCAAGAGGGTCATCAGGGAAATTCAGTTATGAGAAATTATCAAGAATGAAAACATGGACTGTCGGCCATATTTTGACTATTTCAGCAATTCTGCAACTACACAGCCCTCCGTTGTGCCTTACAGATTCTCAGGAGAAGCCTCGCCCTTTGCTGACCGAATGAATCCCCACTGCCCCCGAGCTGTGGCCTGAGATGCCCTGAGAAGGAGCTGCCCTGTGAAGCACCATCTCCACGCACGGCTTTGGTTTGAGGCTCCTGTCTGGAGACACTAACTACCATTCCTTCTGACTGTGGCATCTCTGAATAGCCTGGACTGGCCTGAGCCAGTATCAATGCTCTGGAGAAGAGCTGTGGGTCTCTCTGAGAGGCCCCACCCCAGCCCCCAAATGCAACAGAGTGAATTTTGAGTATGTTTCATGATTTTAAATTAAATCATCCCACTTGTATCTCTTATTTTCACAAAATCTGAAATCAGGAAAAAAATGCATTTATGGAGATATTTTTCCATTAAACATGTTTCTCCATTAAACATTTTGACAATACTAATAGGAAATTTAGGGTAATTTATGAGTGATAAAATTATATAATAGCTACTTTTAAATTTAAGAGTTTTTGAAATTTGGATTACTTTAGCAATATTAGATAAGATTGAATAAATAAAAGACACAACCTGATTATTTCACAGAAATTTTTCTTTTATTAATACAATTTAATTATGATTATATTTTATACGTGTGCCTACACACAAAAATGACTCTGTGCGTGTATATATGCACATGAATCTATACACCTACACATATGTGTATGTGTACATATAAATCTATATCTATATGTGTGTGTATACACATAAGTCTCTGTACCTACACGTGGGTTTATATATGCATACACGTAGGCATATAAACTCTTAGAGCTGTAAGGACCTTAAAAAGTAATCTTCCCTCCTTCACAAAATCTAAAATTATCTACGTGGCCTGTGGTCATTTTTAAACCTACTTATGTTTTAATTTTCATATTAATCAGCTGAATTGCCTGGAATAACAGAGAAGGAAAGAGTCGTTGGATCTTAGAGCCAGAGGAAGCTTAGACCCAATTCAGCCCCCTGCCAGGAAAATGATTAATTTATAATCATAATAAGAGCCGACTAAGGAAATCAAGTCCAATTTTGTTAACAGGTGTCTCCTGGGAGTGATTATGTCTGAGCCAGAAGCCAATTTCAAGATCCCTCTCCTCTAAGTGGTTCCATGTTCAGTCCTGTGCGGTGTTTACACAGTGCTGCCACCAGCCTGGCAATTGAGCCACTTTAGTGAACATGTTAAAAAAAATTTCATGTAGTGGGTCAACGTGATACTAAACCTGTAAAATTAATAGATCTTTGCCCTAAATTGAGCAGATGTTTTGGTGTCTGTAGGCACAGTCTTTCTTGCTCACCTTCAGCTGTCTTATCCACGAGAGATTTGAGTCATACACACCTCACTCAGAAATCCCTGAGTCAGTCTGAGTTAGATTGAAGACTGAGTTAACCATGAAAAATAAAACAATTGAGCTTGGGAGAATATTTTCATGACCTTGAAATAGGTTAAGGTTTCTTAACAGGACAAAAAAACCTGCAGTGATAAAGAAAAAGATCAATACATTGAAAACTTCTCTTCACCTAACGATGTTATTTTGAGGCTAAGAAGACAAGTCACAACAAGAAGACAAAGGCAGCATTTTCAATGAAAAGGAAATTATATTAAAAAATATTTAAACCTAACCTACATATTAATAAGAAATACATAGACAACCCAAACAAAACTTGGCAACAAGATTTGAACACGTACATCACTAACACACACACACACACACACACACACACACACACAGGACATCCAAACATATGAAAAGTTATTCTTCAGAAAAAAAGCAATTTAAAAGTAAAATTAGCTGGATGTGGTAGCACATGCCTGTAATCCTAGTGGCTCAGGAAGCTAGGCAGGAGGATCAAGAGTTCAGAGCCAGCCTCAGTAACTTAGCTTGTGGCTCAAGTGCCCCTGGGTTCAATCCACAGCACCAAAAAAAAAAAAAAAAAAAAGGGGGGGGGGTAGCAATAGTAATTCTTGTACACTGCCATGGGAGTATAAATTGATATAGTGGTTTTTAGTAGAGCCTATAAAAGATAAATATAGGTATACTCTATGTATCAGCAATTCTGCTCCTTTATATGCTTATGTAAATATAAAAAGGACATTTACAAAAGTCTTCATATTAACTGTATTTATAGTCATCCCAAACTATAAACAACTCAAACGTCCACAAGAAATAAAATGAACAAGTATATTTTGGATGTTAAGTTTTTTTGAGCTCTTTATATATTCCAGATATGAATCCTCTGACCAAAGAATAGCTGGCAAAGATTTTCTCTCATTCTGTATGTTCTCTCTTCACATTCCTAATTGTTTTCTTTGCTGTGCAGAAGTTTTTAACTTGATCCCAATCCCATTTAGTAATTCTTGGCATTATTTCCTGAGCTTTAGGGGTCCTATTGAGAAAATCATTGCCTGTGTTTATATGTTGGAGTGTTGACCCTACATTTTCTTCTAGGAATTGTATAGTTTCTCATCTAATTATGAGATCTTTGATCCATTTTGAGTTGATTTTTTTTTTTTGGTGCAGGGTGAGAGATAAGGATCTAGTTTTATTCTTCCACATATGGATAATCAGTTTTCCCTGCACCATTTGCTAAAAAGGGCTCTTTTTATGTTTTTGGCACCTGTGTCAAGGATCAGATGATTGTAGATGTGTGGGTTTGTCTCTGTGTCTTCTATTCTCTACCATTGGTGTATGGGTCTGTTTTCATGCCACGACCATGTTGTTTTTGTTATGAAAGCTTTGTAGTGTAATTTGAAGTCAGGTATTGTGATGCCTCCAGAATTGATGTTTTGGCTAAAAATTGCTTTGACTATTTTGGGTCTTTTATTTTTCCAAGTAAATTTAATGACTGTTCTTTTCTAGTTCTGTGAAGGATGTCATTGATATTTTGATGGAAATTTCATTGAATCGGTATATTGCTTTGGTGTTATGGCCATTTTAACAATATTAATTCTGCCTGTCCATGAATATGGGAAGTCTTTCCGTCTTCTGAGGTCTTCTTCAACTTCTTTCTTCAATGTTCTATGGTTTTCATTGTAGAGGTCTTTCACTTCCTTGGTTAGTTTTATTCCTTGGTATTTTTTTAAAGGCCATTGTGAACGGAATTGTTTTCCTGATTTCTTTCTCAGCAGATTCATTATAGGTATACTGGAAAGCTATTGGTTTTTGTATGTTGATTTTGTAACCTGCTACTTTGCCAAATTTCTGTTTTAGCTCTAGCAGTCTTTTGATGGAGTCATTTGGGTCTTCTAGGTATAGGACCATATCTTTTGCAAACAGTGATAACTTGGCTTCTTTCTTTCCTATTTTTATCCATTTTTTCCTGCTCTTACCTAATTGTTATGGCGAGAATTCATAGCACTACATTAAATAAGAGTGGTGAGAGTGGACATCCTTGTCTTTTTCCAGATTTTAAAGGTAATGTTTTCAGTTTTTCCCCATTTACTATGAGGTTGGCTTTGGATTTTTTTATATATAGCCTTTATGATATTGAGGTAGGTTCCTTCTACCCCTCTTTTCTTCAGTGTTTTTATCATAAATGGTTGCTGAATTTTGTCAAAGGCTTTCTCTTCATCTATTGAGATGACTAAGTGACTTTTGTTCTTAATTATGTTTAGGTGATGAATTGCATTTGTTAATTTGCATGTATTAAACCATCCTTGTATCTCTAGAATAAAACCAATCTGGTCATTGTTTTAGACAGCATTTTTGCTCTTGTGACTAAAATATCTGACCAGAACAATTTTAGGGGAAAAGTTTATTTGGAGACTCATTGTTTCAGAGGTCTTAGTCCACAGAAAGCCAGCTGCCTTCCTTGGGGCTCGAGGTGAGGCAGAACATCATGGTGGAAGAGTGTGGGGAGGGAAGCAGCTCATATGATGATCAGGAAGCAGAGAGACTCCATTTGCCAGATTCAAATATATACCCCGTAGCCACGTCCCCAGTGAGCCACTTCCTCCAGCCACACCCCACCTGCCTCCAGTCACCACTCAGTTAATCCCACCAGGAATCAACTCACTGATTAGGTCAAGGCTGTAGCCCAATCACTTCTCCTTCAGACCTTCTTGCATTGTCTCACATATGAGCTTTTGGGGGACACCTCACATCCAAACCATAACAGTCATGGTGTACAATCTTATTAATGTGTGGTTGAACATGATTTGCTAATTCTTCGTTAAGTGATTTTGCATCTAAGTTTATCAGGGATGTTGGCCTGCAGTTTCTTTGCTTGATGTGTCATTATCTGGTTTTAGTATGAATGTGATCCTGGCTTAGTAGAATGAATTTGGAAGTTTTCTATCCCTTTTTATTTCATAAAAAAAAAAAAACTTGAGGAGAATTGGCATTAGTTATTCTTTAAAAATTTGATAGAATTCAGCTGAGAATCCATCTGGTCTTGAGCTTTTTTTTTGAGGTTTTTTATTACTGCTTGTATCTCATCATATTATTGGTCTATTTAGATTTTCTATGTCCTCTTGATTCAGTTTTGGCAGATTGTATTTGTCTAGAAATGTATCCATTTCTTCTCAGTTTTCCAATTTATTGAAGTGTAATTTTCTGACATAGTCCCTAATGATCTGCTGGATTTTTGAGATGTCTGTGGTGATTTCTTCTTTTTCACCTTTAATTTTATTAGTTTGGGTTTCCTCCCCCTTTTCTTTTGATTTTTTTGGCTAAGGACTTATCAATCTTGTTTTACTGTTCAAAGAACCAATTCTTTGTTTTGTTGATTCTTTTTTTTTTTTTTTTTGTTCTCCAGTTTGTTGATTTTGGCTCTGATATTAATTGGGCAAATGAATTACAAACATTTCTCAAAAGAAGAGATACAAATGGCTAAGACATTAAAAAAAAATGTTCAACATCATTAGCAATTAGGAAAATACAAATCAAAACTGCACTGAGATTTCTTCTCATACCAGCCAAAATGGCAGTCAAAAAGAATAAAAATAATAACAAACGCTGGAGAGGATGTGGAGAAAAAGGAACTTTTACATTGTTGGTGAGATTGTCAATTAGTACAACCACTAAGAAAATCAATATAGAGGTTCCTCAAAAGACTAGGCATGGAACCACCAGAGTACCCAGCTATATCACTCTGAGATATTTATCCTGAAGAACTAAAGTCCTCTTACTACAGTGGTCTGTGGATAACTCTGTTTACAACAGCCAAACTATGGAACCAGCTTAAGTGTCTGTCAATGGATGAGTGGATAAAGAAAACGCAGTATAAATACACAATAGAATTTTTTATTTTTTATTTTATTGGTCTTTTTAGTTATACATAACAGTAGAATACATTTGGATATAATTATACAAGCACGGTATACATTTTACTCTAATTAGGATCTTAGTCTCATGGATATATACACACTGGTGAGATTCACTGTGGTTCACTCACATATCCACCTAGGAAAGTTAAGTCAGATTCAATGCACTCCCTTTCCTTTTCCTCTCAGCCCTCCTTCTGTTCATCCCCCTTTGTCTAATCCACTGAACTTCTATCCGCCCTCCCCGCATTGTGCATTAGCTTCCATATATCAGAGAAGACATTCCTTTGTTTTTTGGGGTGGAGATTGGCTTATTTCACTTAGCATGAGAGTCTCCAGATTCATCCATTTACTGGCAAATGTCATAAAGTCATTCTTTATGGCTGAGTAATGCTTCATACAATGGAATTTTTTCAGTCATAAAGAAAAATAAAATCATGTCATTTGCAGAAAAATAGATGGAACTAGAGACCATCATGTTAAGCCAAATAGGCCCAACCCAGAAGGTCAAGGCTTGTGCGTTTTCTCTCCTATGTGGAGGCTGGAGAGAAAAGGGGGAAAGGAATGTGGTGGTGGATCTCCTTCAACTTCAAAGGGAGATCAGTAAAGGAAGGGCACCCAGGGGTGAGAGTTGGTGAGGGAGGGGGGAAATGCTGGGGAGTGATATTGGCCAAATTATATAGTTATAGTGTGTGTATGTAAATAGGTAACAACAAACCCCATCAGTGTGTACAACTATAATGCACCAATTAAAAATGTGGGAAAAATGGACAGGTCAATTGTGGTGTGTCCATATGATGGACCACTATAAGGCAATGAATGAGTGAACTACCACTGCACCGAGGCCTGAATAAATTCCACAAACACATTGAGAAACATCAACCAAAACCCAAACCAAATACACTATGGTTCCACTTATATAAAGTCCAAAAATAAGCAAAACTAATCTATAATGATTGAAAATGGATGGAAAGCTTCCCTTTTAGGGCAAGGTTAGCGAGCATGAGAGGCTTCTAGTATGCAAGCTAGTGATGGTCTGTTTCTAGATATTTAGCTGGTTACGTGTGTAAGTTCACAGTATTAGAAAATCATTGGATTTGTACACCTGTGAGTGGTACATCTATTCCCACATCATACCTAATTTAAAAAACAAAAAGGAAAACATTTCCATGTAACTATATCTTTGTCACAGTATCAACCACCTATAAGCCTGATTCTCTTAAAATAAATAACATGCACATAACGTAGATTTATATAACCCATTAATGAGAGAACCAGTGGAAAGATAAAACTGATTCAAACAGTAGAGGAACAGGAGACATAAAATCCATCAGAAAAGACATACTAAAATTATTTCTTGAGCTAAAGACAGAACAATTTAATGTCCTACAGGGCAATAAAACTAATTTTTGTGATGAACCATGCTATCAGACTGAAATATGCTTGTGTGCCATTGAAAGCCCAGAGCCATCCTTCGTGGGTATCAGTGCTACTAGCATTCAGTTGATCATCTTGAAGGATTCAGCACGGGAGAGGAAGTGGGTTGTAAGGACTAAATAAACAAACATTTACATACTTGGTACTACTTTAGGTTGTCAATGAAATTTTTACAGTCGAAAACTTGTATACATGTCTTCACATTTCCAGTTTTCTGTGATTCCTATGGACCTTCTGCTAGGGTTTCTGAACTGATGTTTCCTTAAAAAACTAAATAAGTGAGTAGAGAAGAATATTATCTGCAAAAGTACAGTCCAGTTGACGTTCAGCATTTTTAGACGAATGACGGAAGCTTAAGCTCAGCATAAGCAACTCTGAAGGTATCGACCTGCTTTCAGGGGTTGTATTGTGGAAACAAACCTGGAGTCCGAAGGCTGAGATTGCTGCAAAGCTATGTCGCTGGTAACTAATCCCATCACATAGTTCCCTCACCTCTTCACATCCACGGTCATCTTTGTGAAATGTCTGATCATATTATGTCTTTTAAATTTCTTTAAAATTACAAAAATCACCTCTTACTATGTGGTCACTAGCCATAGTCCATTTGGTATTGAGCAGACCAGTACAGAGTCCATTCAATGTGGTAGGTGCTGTTTCAAATGCTAGATGACAGGAGTCAATGTGTGGCTACGGAAATGAGGACTGAGAGACGGCAGAGGGCCTAGTCAGTGGAGAAGAGGAGGTGACAGGCAGTTGGGGAGATCATTTATGTTGCATCTGCTAGAACTATCCTAGGACTCAAGTAGTGGGCTAGATATGATCATTTCTACAAAAATGAGGAGGTTGCTGGTTTTGTTGAGCAAGTAGACTTTCTCCAGGCTAAGTACCTGGTGGTGCAGTCCAGGGCTTTCACTTTAAAGGTGAGGATATTCTGAAAGCAGGAGTAAGGTGCCAGAGTCAGGGCCAGGAGGGGTGAGGAGGAGGAAAGTCGCGCCACTGGAGAGGGGGGCTGTGTTTACCGGAAACGACATCTCCTGTCTATTGACGGCACTGTGGACTTTGCATCTTGAGTTGCCTATTCAGGAAGCAGAAAGGGATGCAGGTGATGTGTGTTAGTCTCAGGTTAGGGGAGCCCTTGGGCACCGGAGATGTGTGTTGAAGAAGGACATGGAGGTCTTTGGAAGCCTGTGGTGCTTTAAGGATGATGGGATTCATGCCGAGGCTGAGGGCAGACAGGAGAGCAGGCAAAGAAGGCCCCCAGGGTTCCTGCTCCTTCCCACCAAGGCGGGCCTGGTGGCTACAGGATCTGGATTGATGGCTTTAGAGAAAGATATTTCCTGAATGCCAAGCTCCGATCATCACTGCCTCCAAGAGAAGGAAGAAGAGACCTTTGTGGAAGTGAGTGATAAGAGCTGGGAAATTAGAAGAAGAGGTATCTTAAAAAACAAACAAACAAAAAACCTACTCCCATCATTATTTTATCTCGTTATCACTAACATTTCTAGGTCAGATGGAAGTTTGACCAACAGGAAGCACAAGTCTATGCTGTTACTGATGAGAATGGCTGCTGGGAGGGAAGAGTGGCATGACCCCCCTTTCTGCAAGGGGCTGTTGGTTTTTAACATTTCCTTCCCTGTGTGCACGAAAAGCTCTGGTTCCTGGCAAATTCTACCCTGGACACTGATGGTTGGTCAAGGGAAGCCACTGGCAAGTGGATACCACCTGTTGTGTGTCCGACTCATCAGGAACCACGTGGAGAAGCAATATCCTGCTTACCTGGGAGCAAAGGAGTTGTTATGGACAACAAAGAGGAAAGACGGCCAAGTTCAGATGTTCCCAAGGTGGTGGTGGCAGCGGCTGCTGCTAAAAAAAAAAATAGCCTAATGGAAGGGGAAAATGAAGATCAGCCAAGAATAGAAGACTGCACTTTTAACGGATAATGGATAAGGAAATCCCTGATGTCCTAGGGCGCTCCTTTCCAAAAAGTCACCTTTTAAGTGATTTAATTCACCCCCAAACTGTTTACGGTTAAGATAAGTACTCAATTAGGGCAGAGGAAGAGTGGCATTTGAATAGATTAATGCTTCAGGCTTTTAGATCCCAGGCAAGAGAAAAAAAAAAAAAAAAAAAGAACCAGGAATCTATTTCTTTCACCTGCCAGAATGATGCTCCCTTCCTTCACCTAATTGCTGCTGGGAGAGTCCGGTCTTGAATTAGTATCCAATCCAGACGCCTTCCTCTAAAAGCTGATTACTTGGAGGCCAGGAAAGGGCAGCTTTGGAGAACAACTGAAATGGAATCAGGGCATTTCCTTACAGAGGTGGCACACTTTGACCCAGAAAACTCAGAGGGTGATCTGTCTGTATCCTCCTTGGCTGGCTGGACATCTTGGTTCTCAAGCCTGAGGTTAGGTTCCCTAGGGCTCTGGCATCTCATCTCTGGGAGGCAAGGTCTGTTTTAATGGGGGAAATTAGTATGAAGGAGAGAGAATGAGCTTCAAGGTGAAGGGCAGTCGCTGTTTAATAGCCAGGGTGTTTACATGGCTCTGATTGCTCTGTAGCTCTCCCTGCTCATGCTGAAAGTGTGCAGGAAGAAGTTTCATCATGGGGGGAATCCAAAGGCAGGGCTGCAAGACAAGTGTGGACGTTAAAAATCTCACTCAAACTCTGGACACATCCTCTTCTCCATCGTGCCAGGTGCAGCCACTCTCGGGGAAAACCCGGATGTGGAAGGCCCCAAAGGACCACTAGTTGCAGTGGCTTTCCTAGTCCTCAATCCTTACCCAGCAGAAAGATCAAAACTGAACACCAGTGAGGCTGTTCCCCACCCACTGGGAGACAGGGGAATGAGCCAGACAATCACATATTCCTAAAATGAAGGTGGTCCTGAGCCGACAGGTGATTGATTGCTGTGAAAAGCCAGTAAGAGACTACTAAAGGGATCAGGCCACAGGAGATCAGTGGCTAAATGATTTCCTAATGGCCTGAAAGAGTCTCAGGGCCTCCCTCCATGCCTAATTTAGTAGCAAGAGGGTGCCCTTGGAGTAGCCAGACAATCTAGGTCTTTAACCCTAGCTGCATGGTATTTAGGATGAGAGGAAAGAGTAGAAGCCAACAGAAAATGCAAAAAGTTCGGGAGTTTTTTTTTTGTTTTGTTTTGTTTTTTTAATCGAAAGGGATGTATCATCAATGTATATTTGTAATTTCTTGATCTGGAACATCTTCTTGAAAGTTTTGGACTTTTACACTCCACAGAATGTGTGAATGTGTGTGTACATGTGCACAGGTGTGCACACACACAAGCAGATTTTATATGCACTGGCAGAGAGTTTGTGTATTCCTAAGGTCTACCCATTAAACCCATTTTAGGAAGTTTTACCCAGTGTAGAATGGGAGGGAAATTCTTCATCTAATAATAAAATCCCCTTTCAAAATATTTTTATTAAGGTGGGCAGGGATTTCTCATTGGAATAAATGTGTAGATATGTCCCCCCCCCCCCACTGAAGTAAATTCCCGAATGTCTGCCTCTGGTTTCTCTTTCAGGCTTCCCTTGTCAATTTGTCACCTACAGAATTAGATATGGGTAAAACTGAGTCATCTATTAACAAAATATGTATTTAGCATTTACAAAGTGCAAACAAATATGCTAACAACCCTGCCAAGAATTCAGAGATAAACAATGCATACTCTGGATGCTCAAAAAGATCTGAACTCACAGCAAAAACAAGATTCTTGGCAAAAGTAGCTCTCATACGACATAGAATGTGGCATTAGAAAGGAGCCAAAGAGGGTCAGAAGAGGAGAGCTCATTTCTGGGTGAAAAAATCTGGAATGATTTCATGAATGATATGCAATTTAAACGGATCCTAAATCAGTGTTTTTCTGACTTGTCTATTCCTGTACCCTCATTTTGTGTCACAGTGTAGAGCACATATTCAGATAGATCTGAAATAAAAATTTCACAAAATAGTAATCAAAGCTCCCTTCTCAGCTCTGCTGGTATTCCGGGTGCTTCTTTGGTGATTGACAGGGTTCCATGTCACCCAGCGTCTGATGATTCCCGCCTAAACATTTCCTCTGCAACTACTCCCCTGAGAGACAAACTCACCTCTCCAATTACCACCCAGCATTTCCCTGGGACCATCTCATGGGTGCTCCAAATTCAGCATGTCCAAGAGAGGACTTTGGGGTTTCATTCTTTCCTACTCCAACTCTATGGATATTCATCTTGGTAAATAGCACCAAGCTTCCTTCAGGTCCCGAACCTGAGGATCACCGTCAACTCCTCATAAACCCTCACCTCCTACATCCAATCATAGGAAAACCACTTTGCCTTGATTTCCAAAAGCGTTATCTGCACAGCCATGGGTTTCGCACTGCCGGAATGTGCTTCTAGACTTGACGATATTCTTCCCAACTCACCTTTGTCCTCCTCCGTGATATTGTGGGTAT